>NC_091487.1:43755393-44355393 GCF_947461875.1 Haliaeetus albicilla
GTTTAAGAAGGGCAAGACTAGAGAATGAGGTGGTAACTGTTGGCTTATAAAGATGAAATGTTTCGACTGACCACTGGGAGCAGGACAAAAAGAGGTTTCTGCTTCAAAATAGAGGCTCCAGGAAGAGATGAAAGCCCCTGCCATTTAGGCATAAGGGAATGAAGTCGTGGAGCTACAGAGCTGGTGTGCACAGTGTCCTTGACCATGTTGTGACCAACTTCATCCAGGGATGCTGCAGATATGGTCAGGCCTGCCAGTGGGCACCGAATGTAGGATGCAGATGGAAACAAGCTCGAGGCATCTGCTCGGGGTGGCCACAGCTGAACTGTGCCACCCCAGAAATGAAGACAAACTTACTTCTTTTGCTGTAAACCCCTGAGATGCCAACATTTAATTTGACAGTGAAAGCAGAGCAACTTCCTCCTACCTACCAAGTTATGGAGAAACCCTGTGGCAGCTGATGGAAGAAGGCCACGAGTTATGTCCCCGGCCTCTCCTGTTGAGCCGTTTCTGAACATCTTGGTGAGGAGATCCCGGGAGGCTTCCAGGAGGCAATATAAAGTGCCTAAGCCCTTGTCAGTGCAGGCAGCCTCTGCTTGTCTGCCTACATCCATGTGGACATTTTGCATTTCAGTAGCTGCTAGTCTCTGTTGTGATTTAACTGGGGAAAAAAAATTGACAATATTTTCCTCCGTGTTTTCAATTATGCCTAGAGCTGGCTGCACTTTCTTTGAATACCAGAGCTTTGAATTTCATTGAAGAAACAAAACAACCAAAAATGCACAATTCTGGAACCCACTGAGTTTTTCACCTGTTTCTCAACCAGGAGAAGGAAAGCATAGCCAATGGTAAGTGGCAAATATGGGTTTGCTAACCTCCACCGGCCAAATCTAGTGACTAATGTCTCCTTCTTTTTGGATGAAATGGGATTAGCAGAGGTATATTGGTCTTGAAAATCAAGCAAGAAACATAGGGTTCTAGTAAAAGTTGGGAAGTTGGGAAGCTCTATGGAGATCCATCATTACTTAGGAAGCTGTATCCTCTGCAGTAGACCCATAGCTGGAAGGATGCAACAAAACTGAACTATCCTGTTTGCTGTGGAGTGAGGGGGAGAAGAACAAATAGCACCATGGAGGAGCATGTGGCTCAGCGGGCAGAGGGCTGGACGGGCAGGTAGTGGGAGCTGGGACTAATTGGACTTGCTGCATGACATTGGGGAAACTGTTTCACCTGTTCCTGTGCCACAACATCTCCAACTATAAAATGAGATGATGAGCCTGGCTTTTCCTTATAAATAACTCAAACTAACTTTCCTTATGAATGACTTTCCTTAAAAATAACTTGCCTTATAAATAGCTTACATGGCAAATACTACATAGGACATAACAGGCTCTGTGGCATTTTTTGTAATAAACACATCTCCGAACCCAAATAGCTCAGTAAAACAGTTGCAGATGCTATGCTTCTTAAGGGAAACATGTGCTTTCAAAATGTGTTGTTAGTACAAAAAAACCAATTCATTGCACTGATTTAAATGTATTAGCAAGCATCTAACCTGCAGTAATTTAATTGCAAAAATGTAATTGCAAAATTAAAACAATTAGTGAGGCAGCCCTCAATGTTCATGATAGTACATCTATTTTATACAGAAATTGATAGTATCTGAAGCACCCTATAAAATAAACAAAATAAAATAATCACTAACTAAAGACGGAGGGTTTTTTGCAAACCTTCTGGGTTAGAGTTAAAACAAGTAAGTTTACCCATTAGTCATAGAGTGGCTGCTTACTTGGTCTGAAAGCCAGTCCATGCCAGCACTCACTGGCACTCCCTACACGTGCCACAGCCCAGTGTACCAGAGATGCCCCAAGTGACAGTAACTAATGGGGCAAAGAGGTGTCTTGTGATCGCAATTCAAGTGCACGCAGGGCAATATCCACATCTTCCTACAGTTAAGCAGATAAACAAGCTGCAACCACAGACTGAGCTGGTTCACCCAGGAAATGTCTTCAGTTAAAACACCCCGTCCACTCTCCTTTCTTGAAATGTCCTTGCAAGTAAGTGGCTTCTCGTATGGTGAAGCTTCACCTCTATTTGCAGGTTGAAAGTTATACAGTGGCCAATGCTTGTTGGTGGCCCCAACATGCTGCCAGTTGTTGGAGAAGATAAAAAAGATTGGTCCGTTTTATTTTCTGCCCGTGGCTGGACAATGGTGCTTAGTTGTGGAATGTTTGAATTGGCATTGGCGACTTGGAGCCTCTTTGCAGGATGGATGCTTTGGGTTTCCTCCTGACTTTGGCTGGGGTTTCAGAAGCCAAGTTCATGCCAAGGCCAGTGGGCCTGGGGCTTTGTTCCCATCATCTTCCAGGAACTGCTCTTCACTTCTGAGAATTATCGAGTGCCGAGATTGCCAGCTGAGCTAGTTTCTGGTGGAGCAGGCAAAGCGGATGAACTTGACCTGTGTCGTGGTTTAACCCCAGCCAGCAACTAAGCACCACGCAGCCGCTCACTCACTACCCCCCACCCAGTGGGATGGGGGAGAAAATCAGGAAAAGAAGTAAAACTCCTGGGTTGAGATAAGAACGGTTTAATAGAACAGAAAAGAAGAAACTAATAATGATAACACTAATAAAATGACAGCAGTAATTATAAAAGAATTGGAATATACAAATGATGCACAGTGCAATTGCTCACCACGCGCTGATTGATGCCCAGTTAGTCCCCGAGCGGTGATCCCCCCACTCCCACTCCCCCTGGTTTATATACTGGGCATGACGTCACATGGTATGGAATACCCTGTTGGCCAGTTTGGGTCAGGTGCCCTGGCTGTGTCCTGTGCCAACTTCTTGTGCCCCTCCAGCTTTCTCGCTGACTGGGCTTGAGAAGGTGAAAAATCTGTGACTTTAGCCTAAACCTTACTTAGGAACAACTGAAAACATCAGTGTTATCAACATTGTTCTCATACTGAACTCAAAACACAGCACTGTACCAGCTACTAGAAAGACAATTAACTCTATCCCAGCTGAAACCAGGACAACCTGGTAAGCAGGAACATACTGATCTTGTCAAATATTTCTGACAAAGTATCCAGTGGTTTCATTTCAGTTAGGGTCAAAAAACCTTCACTTTCACAAGGGGAAAATGTCTCATTTAAATTGTCTCAGGAAGGCAACCATGAAGTTCATTTCTCCAGCCTTACCAAAACAAGGGTCTTCAACCGGACTGCTGGTGGGCCTCCTGGCACCACCTGCACGATGGGACTATTTCTCTGTACAGGCAGTTGTTTGTGAAACTCATCTTAGCCCTTTCACAACACCCTCTTAGCACTTTCCAAGAGCCATTTAGCACTTAGCACAGTAAGCAATATGTGGCCAAGGAGATGGGAATAGAAGAGGGATATATTAGGGCCAACTGCTGTTTGAGGGAATTTGCTTATTAAAGCAGATGATAATAATATCAGAAACAGTAATCAGGTACTGTGGTAACAGGAAAAAAAACCCCAAACCTTCCAGGGCTACATATCTCCAGACTCTGGTTCTGACTATTTTTTAACCAAATCAAAATCAGCAGTCGCTAGGAGCTCAGTGGAATCTATGTCTTTATTCAGTGTATAATTTGTTTGAACTTGGTTGCCATCTCTTGAAGAACTGGCTGATTGTCCAGCTATTTGCCCTTTAAATAAGCATGCACTATATGTGAGAGAGAGAGTGCCTGTGGAATATCTGTTAAAAGGGATAGGGTGTTTGGTGAGCTGCTGCAGGACAAGCAGCTTCCTGGTTCTTTCTTTCACATTGTCAGTTCACATGTCCATGATTTGGACTTTGGATTGAAGTTTTCTGAGTCTGATACTCCCCACTTGCTGCACTTCGCTGCAGTCTCTGCAGTGCCTTGTGGTTGGGAAAGCTCTGCCCATGCCCTCCGCGGAGCAGACAGCTCAGCCCTGACGTGCCTTTTGTAATCCTTTATACTTCTGTGCTTTCACTCCACAGACAATTTTCTGTACAGTTTCCTACCAAATGCAATACACAAATTTAGCGTGCTCAGCTTCATTGCCACATTTTGAACCCCTTTTTCTAGCAGATCTTTTGTAAGTTAGCATCCCTTTATAGATTTTCCACTGATTTCCACTCCCGTTTCTGTGGATGTTCCTTCCTCTCCATGACCTGGAGACAGCTTGGCAGCCCAAGGCAGCCTAAGGAGCTGCTTCTATGCAGAAACCGCAGGTCCTAGAGTGTGCTGAGCCAACATCAAAGATAAAACATTAAAGATACTGACACAGGAATGGCACTGGCGATCAGCTCTTGCACGTGTGAAGAATCTGTAAGGATGTCCTTATGCACCTCCTTCTTCTGGCCGTCTTATTAAGGTGATCTGCTACCGTTTGCATCACTTTGCCAAATGAATATATATTTGCCAGTTTGGCCTGCTGTCACAAGAACATTAATATCTGTGAAAGTTTCCGTGTTCCTATAATTATCCACTACCTGTTACAAGTTTGATCACTTCTTGAATATAGTTTTCCCTTTAGCCAAGTGCTGTGAACCCCTTATAAATCCTAGTTTTTACAAGGGCGGGGAGCTAACCTGGGTTAACTCTGCACTTCTTTTGTTTCCTAGCTTTGTTTGGATTTTGTTTTAAATATTAGGTGCTTTTGCAAAAAGTAGGTGTTTGATGCTATTCAGAACATGAGTCAAAAGGCTGCAAAAGTGGAAAAAATGAATTCCTCGCTTATCCCTTCCTTCTGTACTGCAGCCCCAGGCTCCTGCAGGGAACAGATGACATGACACCATCAACATACTGGCACACAGTGAGCAGGAGCGCTTCTCACTGCACGGCCACCTTGCTGCCAGGGCAGCGGAGACAGACCGAAGCCAGCTGCCAGCTAGCAACTCCTACCAGTATAGCCATGGCTACTGGGGGTTCAGTGCCTGGGTCTTTCCCCAGGCTCTCAGCGAGTTTGTAGCTGGCATGAAACGTCACGCTGCTCACACCATGCCGGTTAGTAGCCAAGTTGTCAGTGAAAACCAGCTCTACCATATGAACCGCTGTTACATCTGAGTTAGAAAGTCAGCTTTATTCAGTAGGAAACAGCCAGCTTGGACGGATAACCTACATCCTGACGTTATCTCTCTCTTCAAGATCTTCCTCCATATTTACCTCTTGGACCTGTCTTGGCATTCAGACGAGGCTGTTGCTCCTGTATCAGTGCAGTGATACAAAGATGCGTAGGATCCCCTGTGCAATGAGGGGCAGCTTTAGTATCGCCTCTGTCCTACATCCCCAAGGAAAATTTCCCTCTTGGATGGCTTAGTAAAACCAGTAACTTTTGAGCTAAAGAGCTGGCCTCTAAGCCCAAACAAGTATTTGAGGACTTCTCCACCGTTACATTGCTTTGAGACGCAGGGAAGGAGGTCCCCGGGGGAAGCAACCTCTCTGCCGAAATGGCCAATTTGGGTGGAGGGTCGTGCCAGGTTTAATCTTCAGCTCCGAGGTGCTAAACTCGAACGCCGCGGGCAGTTAGGGGAAAACCGCTCTTCCCAGTCTTATGCCGGCGGCGCATCTTTACGCGGCCGATCCTTTCCTCTTGACAAAAAAAAAAAAAAAAAAAAAAAAAAAATTTAAAAATCCTGTGTCTGTGAAGGTAACCGGCCCCCTCCTTTTATTCTAGCAGCAGACGCCGAGGGCGGCGGGCCGGCGCTCATGGCGGCGGCGGCGGCTCCGCCCTTCCTCCGCCGTGGCCGCGGCGGCGGCGCCCCCTGGCGGCCGCGCCGGGTGCGGGCGGCTTCGCGCTGCCGCTGCTGCCCGGCACCGCCCCCCCCCAAGTTTGTCATCCCCTCCCCGGTGCTGAGGTACCGCAGAGAGAAAGAGGGTTTGGCGGTTGTTTTTTTTAAATTTCTGAATAAAATGACGTTAAATACCAGCCGGGGTTTACTGGAAATGGCGCAAACTTTCCAAAAAAACCACCCCAAACCCCACCAGTATCGTTCGGGGACGTGAAGTAAATTGGAGGAGGGAGTATTTAGCTTTCCTTTTCCACCCAGGGAAGTGTACCAAAACAACCTCGGCGGTGACAGGGTGGCTTGGCTCACACGGACGCGGAACCGGACACGGACGCGGACGCGGACGCGGACACGGACGCGGGCAGTGCCGCCCGCCCGCCGCCAGGGGGCAGCGCCGCCGCGGGCCGGGCCGAGCCTTGGGCGCGCGGCGCCTCCTCAGCGTCAGCGCGTGCGGGGCGGAGGGGGCGGCGCGTCGCCTGATGGCGGCCCGGGGCGGGGGGGGGCGGGTGAGGGACGCTGAGGGAGACGGTGAGGCGAGGAGGAATGGGGGGGGGGGCGGCTCGCCGGAGACGGTTCCCGGTGGGCGAGGCGGGTGGAGCGGGGAGTAGCGGCGGTGGTCGCGGCCCGGCGGTGGTCGCGGCTCGGCGGTGGTCGCGGCCCGGGCGGCCCTGAGGCCCGGGCGGCCCTGAGGCCCGGGCGTAAGCGGCCTGTTGGCGGGGGTGAGGCCCCCCTCCGGGCGGCGTGCGTTGTCCCCGGCCGCCCTCTGTAATACTTCCAGCCACCGTACCGTCAATATTTGGCAGGTGAGGTGGGAGGGGCCTGGGTTTGCACCCCTGGGGCAGGGAGAGCAGGTGCCTGGTGCGGAGGTGGGGGAAGGCCGGTCAAGATGGATCCTGCCTTCCCCCACCCCTACGCCCAGTCCTGTGAGGTGAGCCTGGCCCTCTTTCCTCTCCAGTGGTTGCCTCTGCCAGCATAAGGAGAGCAGCACCATCTGTCTTCTGCTTTCCTTTTTCCAAGTCCTACATGCTTCAGAAATTGCCAGCGTTCAGCCTACAAGTAGCACTCCATACAGTGTGATTTGCCTTTTTTTTTTTTAAATTCTTCCACTGCTCCATTGCTGTTTTCTCCACTATGAAGAGCAGCAAAGAATGAGTGGAGATGGGGTCCAAGAGAGAAGATCAGATCACTTTAAAAGGAAAGAGGGAGAGAATGAAAATATAACTTCTCAGCATTCTTCCCGATTTTTCATGCAAAAAGGTTAATAGCTGAAGGATATGCTCTGGCCCACATGCTTCACCAGCGCAGGAGGTGGCAGGTTTCAGGACTAGAGCAGCCATTGGTAGGTTCCAGCACGGCAAGTTCTGTGTTCCTTTGATTAAGAGGCTGGGTGCAAAGGGCCAACCAGCCAGTCAATTTTGGGGAATAAATCCAGAAACATAAAGGAATTGAAGCAATCCATTCCTTTTGAAGATAAAGGTGAGGTGGTACCCGTGTCACCCTAATTGCTGAGCATCTCTCTATTGCCTGCATTATGTTTGCAGGTCAAATGCAGTGTGAAGGCAATGTGAAAATCTAACTGCCAAGGCATCTGGGCTGTGTCAGAAAGACTTGCTGCTCTCTGCTTTCTTGGAGCTAAAAGAAAATTCAGTAAGTTGCTGAGTTGAATGCTTCATCCTCCTCTCTCACAAGCTTCTGGAGGTGACAGATGTTTCCTCAGGGCCTGTTATTTTAGACACCTCCATGATTTATATATCTCTGTGAGCCTGGTGGGTGGAATTGGATGTCACAGACGAGCTGAAAATAACTTGTATACTCAGACTCTGATATCTACTGGCCCATGTAGAAAAACTCCGAGAGCAAATTAAATCACATTATATGTGCCTGGCAGATGCATTGAGATGTACAGATGGAGCAATGGTGGGTTAAAGTGAAGTTGAAATGTTCTGTGGAGAGCACTGGCAAGGACTCTGCAATAACATTGTGCACAGCAGAACCACCGTGGCTTAGCCCTCATGATTGTTTTGTTAAGATCTGTAGTAGCATACAGAGGAAAAATTCATATTTAGAACAATACGTAATTACCCGTGTGATCATGATGTAGACTGGGACAGAATGCCTTTGGCCTCTGCGTGCGAGGTTCAGGAAGATACCTGGAGAGATGGCCTTGCAGAGCTGCGCTTGGGTCTGCCTGAAGTAAGGCCAAGGGGCTTCAAACCTTCTTCAGGGTCTTTCTCACTAGAAGCAATATTTGGTGGGAAAATACTGCTGCGGGACCTTGGAGTCTCAAACTGTTAATGCCTTGTCAGGTATTTGGGGGTAGTCTGGTGGAAGAGGCAGACAGATAAATATGCTACATCCACACATGCCCAGCACTCCAGAAATATAAATCAGGGAATACTATATTATGGCACATAGGCAGGTACCAGGCTGAAAGCACAGTGTCACGGCTAAGATGTAAGGGAATATTCTCAGGTGAACTTCTCAAAAGCCGAAGGCTCTGCTTCTTTACATGTGTAGAGCCCAGGGAGTTTCACCGAGCCGTTCGTTAAGTTTTCTGTGAGTGCAGCCTGGCTTCCTTAGGGTGCAGCTCAGAACCAGTGTTCTCTGGGAGATGATAATATTTTCCAAGGCTGGGCCATTCATCCATGCCAGCCTCTAGAGGATATGGAGACGCTGTGCAGAAAGGGCCTGGGCACACTTGGCCACACCCTGTAGCCAGCAGTAGGGCATTCACAGCCTGCCAAGGTAAACTGCGTGAGTGGTACGCCTCAATTTACAGCCAGATCTCTAGAGCAAAAGCAGTGAGTGAAGAGTGGCAGAACTTTATCTCCATGTGAGGAGCTGAAGGCAGAACTCGCAGCAGAGGACCCAAACTCCTGGAGGATATTCCCACCTCCAGGGAGCACGTATCTCACGGGGTTTCATGCCAGAGTTTCTGCTGTAGCACAGCCTTGGCACGTGTCATCTCTGCATTTAAAGCCTTTTGGGGGTTTGTCTGGTTGGTTGGTTGGTTTTTTGCCAAAAATTGCCTTCATGTATTTGTTTCCACTTACCTGAGTGCTTCACTGGGCTTAACCTCACTTGGTGTCTCTAGTCCCCTTTGAGCACCAATATGTGATGACTCAGATCTCCTGAGGCCTAATCCAGTGCTTTCATCCAGGAATCGTTCAACCTACCTCTCTAATTCATCAGAGATTATTTGGATTCAGTGTGTGCTCCTTTCCCTTTCCTCAAGGCCACAAGACTTCCACTCTTTCCTTGCATCTTCCAACCTCCCTGCCCCCATGGTTGTTTGCTGTTCCTTTTCCTTCTTTTGAGTCCCTCCGCCACAAAGTGTTGCAAAAGTGATACTTTTGGATGTACGGTGGCGGGGATGGGGGACATTAATCCTGCTCTCAGAGGTTCCTTTAGGAAAAACTCTTTAAACACCCACAAAGATTTGAGCCAAAAGTTTTTCATTTTTTAAGCTGATGAACAAATCATTTGTCCAGAGTCAAAATATTTGTGCTGATAATGGTGCTGTGCCTTGGGGGAATTAATTCGCCTATCTTACATTATTTGACTTTCCTGCTTGCAGATACTGCAGTCCAGCAATACCCCATGTTGTGTCCCAGTCCGAGACTCAGAGCCCCACTCTTGCAGGAGGAAAATGCTGCATCTTTGGAAAACCTGGGTGAAATTTTAAGTGGCACAGCAGGAGTAGAAGCCAAGGCCTTCTGCTGGTTCACTGTTACCCAGCACATTTTGGACTCGTCTGTCCAAAACTTTGGATGATGTCAGTGAGATAAGTGGTGTAAAATTGCCGTTCTGTCTGGGAGATGTTAGATCCATTTGCTTTCGCAATGTCCTGATGTGTGTGGCCGTACAGGAGTGCGGCAGCAACTCCTCTAATTTTCAGCCTATTACTGTAGTGGAAAAAATAACATAGAAATATCATGTAATTTATTTTTTTTTTAAAATTGTGGGTTTTAAAAAAAAAAGGCCTCCCAATTCTCCTATCACTAGTTGCAGTCCAGGAAACTTTGTGTTTATTAAGCACTGTGTAAATTTGCAGCTCTCTATAAATGTAAAATCAATAGCAATGATAACAGCAGCAAAGTGCTTAGTCCAGCTCTGGTAATAACCCAAGACTGCTAACTTCTTGATAAGGTCACTAGCTTTACACAGGCACCTCCTTGCCATGTGAAAGCACAGGGTGCAGAACAGAAGATCCTTGTGTTCCCTGACAAGAAAGGAAACACTGAAAACATGTAATTTCCAGTCAGTGACAATGGCAGGCAGCAACCTGAAGGACTCTCTTAAAATCTATTGTGGGGGCCTTAGCCCCTCCATGGAGTGCTGCAAACACACTTCCTCTTCTAGGAAATTAAAATCTTAACAAACATCTCCTCGTTAATGGTATCCTTTTTTTCATCTCCTCTCACAAGCACACGAGAAAGGGGAATTTCCAGTAACCTGACAGAGTGAGCAAAATCGCATTTCTGGAGGATGAACAGAGTGACAAGATGATGGCTTGTGTGGCTGACCCCTCGTGGCTCTGGGCTCTGTCAGCGATGCCACCACTCAGCTGCTTCTAGTAGGGCGTTCCCTGTGCAGTTTCTGGGGTTCACAGCAGGAGTGACTGAGTGTGCGTAGGGACCACACTTCCACCTCTCCCCAGGCATCCTGCAGCTCTCATGGCAGCTCTGCCTGCTCAGGTTACCCCACTCCTGTCCAAACTGGCAGGTGGAAGGGCTTTGGGCTTTTTATAAGAAGTGGAGCTTTACCACCACTGGCAATAACTGTCTCTACCATTTAAAAATAGCTCATATACCACTAATGGTGGATAGCCCCCTCTACCTTCCACCATAGTGATTCCCTTAAGGGTGGAACCACTGCAGGTAGCTGTGGTTGGCTCCATGCAGTCTGCTCCTCTTCCACCAGGTCCCCTTTAAACCTGGTTTAGGGTTCCCAGATGGCTTACTGCCATCCGACTGGCCTCCGTCATGACCTCCCCAAGAGTTACCTGGTAGACCTGAGACCCCAGAAGTAATCCCTTCCCTCCCCCCTGCCCACGTCTGTCAGTGAGCCTGGCCTCATCTTGCTCTGTGGTAGGTCCACAGTCACCTTTGGGCTTTTTCTTTGCCGTGCTGCTGTGGTAAATCAAGTCCATCTGCACACCAGTTCCCTTCTGTTTTCTTCTTCTCTGACCTCTGCCTGCTAACCTATCCCTAGGTCCAGTGACCTTCAGCGCAGGAAGAGTCGTCCTTAAGCCCCTATCCCAAAGGCGGCACTCCCGCTGTTAAATAATAATCATACAATAATAATCACCAGAGGTCTGGCAGGGGCTTCAGGAAGTCTCTGAAGCCACCCCCCCTGCTCCGAGGTGGAGTCACCCAGGAGCAGTGCCTGACACGTGCGTGAAATGCTTCTAGCGATCGGGATGCCGCAGCCTCCCCAGCAGCCCCCTGCGGCCCAGGAGACCTTCCTGGGAAAAAAAGCACTTTCTTGAGCACAGCCCAAATCTTTCTTCCTGCAAATCAGGCCGATTATTACTCATCCTTCTGCTGGTGGATCTGGAGAAGAACTGATCACAGTCTGCCTTATGGCAACCTTTTATATAATAGCAAGACAGCATTTAGAGTAACCGAAAAAGAGGCGTTTGCTCACTTGCAAAGTCAGGAAATTCCCTGCCAATGGACATTCTTTGTCAGGGATCCTTTGCCAGCATAGGCTGAGTGCTAAGCCCCACAATCTGCATTTTCCTTTTGAATGACTCCCACAAAATAAACCAAATATCACATCCAAGGAGATTTATTACATCCCTTCCAAGGGCGAAGCATTCCTCAGCTACATTCCACTTCTGTCTTTTGTGCTTAGGAAAGGGGAAAAAAATCCCTGTGATGCCTCTGGATCCCACCCCTCGAGGGCTTCTGTCATTAATAAAGCTGAGCAGCTGGAGCCAGATTTGTCAGACTAGTCCTGAATGGCTGGCTTGCTCCTGCTGCAAGAGCAGCACCATCAGAGCAGCTCTAGGATTCCTGCCTCTGCTAGAAGATTAATAACTCGTGGCACCACGTTTCCTCAGTAAAAACACCTTTTGTTGTTCCCAGTGACACCCTATCCCTGTGGCAGCAGCTGCCAGAGTGGATCTTCTCACTTCCTAGCCGCTCTGGCTTCTCCTGCCTCTGCATGATGCAAGAGTTTGCAATGCTTTTTGGGAGCTCAGATGTGCTCTCGGGGACTCTCTGCTTGAAGAGATTGCTCTCTCCAGGCTTCGCAGCGAAGCTTTTATCCAGATGTGTAAAGGAGGATGTGTATAGAGGGCAGGCAAGGGGGTGAAACCTCTGTTGTGTTATCTGAGCTTAATTAAGCTTCTCCCTAGGCAGTCTCTAATTGATTGACCCCAGGACTGCAAAAGGGAGCAAATTTACTGGAGCTCATTAAAAAAGCAGAGTTTGGAATTTGAATTTTTTTATTTCAGAGATGAATACCTTTGAGTGGTGTCTTGCTGACTGATACCAGTGAAACAACCACTATTCAGCAAATGTTAGTAGGTGGATTTGGCTTTTTAAACCCAAATGAGAGAAGTGGTGAGTCCTCAGATGCCTGCTTATCATCGTGTCCCTTGACAGCATTTATAGCTATCACTTAACTGGAGCTCTGATAGTACTTTCTGCCCCAGCCTGTAGTCTCTTCCAGCAGGTATCAAATCCATTTCAGTTTCACAGGCTTCAAAAGCATTTCACAGAATCGACCAAAAACCCCTCACCAAACCAAAAATCAGTTCGCCCACCATAAAATGCAGCCACTGCAGGCATGGGTGAGGCCAGCTCTGCAACAGCACAGGGCAACGCTCCAACACAACTGTGGAGAAAGTGGAGAAGGGGAAAAGATGCTGTGTCAAAGGGGAGCTGCAGGAAAAATGAAGGGAAGAGGACTGTCCTCTCCCAAATGTCTGGAACATTGACTTTATCAAAAATGCTGAGATCATTTCCAGTCTGATGGTGTTCAGATCTGTCTTGTGCAATTGAACCCGTACCCAGAGCAGGGGTTCAGGCTCACTCACCTGAGTGACAGATGCCTTCTTCTCAAATACCTGCAGCTCAGGGCACTGTTTGCAGGTCTTCTCTGCAGGTACTACTCTTGGCTTTTTGTTGGTGAGGTTTGACATGATAGAAGCTGACCCTGTCAGGACTGAGACATAGCAAGTGTGCGGAAGAGGCTACAGAAAGGTAGGGTATGCAGAACAGCGTGGAAGTGATATGAATGCCTGAAGATGGAGACGACCGTTATGAGCACAAGGTGACTGGAAGAGCAGCCACTGGCCAGGTGACAGAAGGCTGTTAAAAGGCTGGCTTTCACAACTAGCCCACTTGGAGACAATTCATTGTGGCTCCAGTCAGCCTTAAAACCATTTCAGCTGGGCTTTAAAGCTATTTAGAGCATGGAGGGAAAGCCCTAGCGTGTAGCAAACTGAAAAAGTTGTGTGTGCGCGCCCTGGGTGTGAGATGTTGCTGCAGATTTGGAGTTTCTCCTGTCAGCCTGTGAGTTGCTTCCCTTTTTTTCCTTGCTAGGACAGACTGGTGTCCTATTCCCTCCTACTCTCCATCCTCGAAGAAGATGCTCAGCTCTCCTGAAGAGGTTTCTATGCATTCTGTGAAGTTTTGCAGGAATTTGTTGGAACTATCAGCTAAGGACCAACACGGACAGGTGACATGTATCCTACATGGGTTTCTCTGTGAACACATCTCTACAGTCATGGCTGCCTATCCCTGTCCTAGGCCTGTTTGCCTTTAGGCCCTTCAGAGCACTTCTGAGTTGCTTTTCTGTCTCTTCCGTTTAGAAAATGTTTAACATCAGTGAGCGTTTAGAGGAGACTCCCCGTTTTCATGCCGTGTTTGAAGGACACTGGTTTGTTCGGTCTCTGGGTTTAGGTAGTGGCTGCAAGAATTAAGTCCCTAGGTGTAGCCATGAGGAAGAAGGACTGCCACTGTCTCTGTGGTGAAATGACATTTGTCAGCAAGGAGAACCAACCCTCCAGAAGAAGATGCTGCTGAGGAAAGAGAGGAAGCCAAGAGTGTCCTCTCCAGAGCGCATGGACTTCCCTGTCCTGAGGAGGACACTTGTGACCCTCACAACCCTCCCCCCTACTGCTTGCTCTGTCTGCTCCTTTCTCTTTCTTCTTTTCCTCTCTCCTCAACCACACCCACTATTTAACCATTTAGATATAAAAATAAAAAATAAGAAAACCACCCAACCCACTAGACAGAGGGTTTGCTAAAGAAGGGTAATTTTAAAAGCAAGTCTTTGAGGTCAGCGTGTAATTGTAACATTGGGACTATGTGATCCAAGACAAAAATAATCCACTGGGTATCTGGTCAAGGAGGAAAGGATGGCAGCCTGCAGTGAGGGAAGAGTGACTTACACAGGATTGATCAGACAGCAAAAGACCAGGCAAAAACTACTTGCTGGCACCAGGACTAATATTTGCCTAGGATACTGCAAGATTTTCTGTCTGTGATGGGATCGTAAGAGCTTCTGTTTGGGCTCACAGCCTCCCTTGGTCAGTAGCCCTGCATGTGCCAGGGGCCGGCACTGGGTGCTTCCTGGGAATTTAATGGTCTTCCGCAGAAATACGGATATGTTGTGAAGTGTATTTATATATTAACCTGCTCATGAGGAACGTTTCTGGTTTGGTCTGAGTTGAGGGTGCTGAGGTTTTTTAATGGTTCTGCATTTTCAGTCCCCTGCTTCAGGTACTTTATGAAAACATGTCTTCTTCAAAGGGTTCATGGGGCTGCAAGCCATGCCTTTCCCTTGTGTGGTATAACGGAGGATGTTTTCATGCGTATAAATGTCGGATCCTTTCCTCGCAGTTCCTTCTCAGTTACAACGGACAGCAGTAAGTTATGTGGCCAACCATATAATGTATTTTACCAGTATTTCCTCTGGTGCATTTTAAAAGAACTGAGCCTTGTAAGTGCCTGAATATCTCTGCTCTCTTCTAGCCCTGAGAGTACAATACCAGGGGGTAGGAGTACCACACCACAGTGCTGGTTTTGTTTATCATTCTGGCGAGAGACAGGGGCAGCCCCCATCACTTGGAAATAATGATGCCAATTCTTGTACTGGGGCAAAGCACCAACTGTCCACAGAGGACCATGATTTTTCTGGCTCCAGAGGTGGTATGGGTAGGACACCAAGCACTCTTTCATCTCTGTTGTTCCTAAGACTGAGTTGCTTTCACACTTGCTCCTAGATGAAATCACCATAAAAATCAGTTTTATTGTGAAAGAAGGGTAAGAGGAGGGAGCACGCCTGTACATCGGTGCCAATGGCTGGGGGTATAGAGCTGTACCTGAATTGATGCCACTTGTGTTTCCATTCCAAGATGCCCAGGCATCAGCTCTCCAAGCTTTCACCGCAGTTCTGTATTTCCCCTTCTCAAACCACTGTCTGTGCATGAAAGGGATTTATTTTTAATCAGAGGCCAGCGCTGGTTGCAGGGGTCTTTACTTTGTGACCTTCAATTCTGTTTCTAGGAGGAGACAGTGGGTTTCAGTACCTTCTTGCTGTGGCTGTCTCTGGGTCAGCCCTTCCCAGAACAGATGCCACTGATTCAGGAGGGCTTGCTGCCTCCCCTTTATTTAAGTGCTGGTTACACAGCTCCGCCAGGATCCATTGCAGTTGTAAACCACGCTCAAGGGATGAGCAATTTAGGGTTTGGAGTCATTGTGGACCAGCCCTGGAGACCTCATGCAATTGTTTTTCATCTCTCTTACACCCACAGTTTGCTAGATTAGAGTTACTGCAGAAGCCAGAGAGTTTGTGACTTGAATTTGAGTTGGGAAAGACACACAAAAGAAAGGAATTTGTGTTGTAAATTAGATTTCTCAGATTTCGGTGATTTGTCATGGAAATGTGGCTCAATCTATGCAGTCATAAAAACATTTCACATGTTCAAACTCTTCTCATGCTATTAACTTCCCTGATGTGGCAGGGTACAGTGACTGTAGGAGGTAAGGTTAATTTCAAATCAGCTGTGGTAGAAAAATGACTTGGCACCCCAGCTGGGGAAGCATTAAACCTACAAAACG
Organism: Haliaeetus albicilla; assembly: GCF_947461875.1. Taxonomy (NCBI): domain Eukaryota; kingdom Metazoa; phylum Chordata; class Aves; order Accipitriformes; family Accipitridae; genus Haliaeetus; species Haliaeetus albicilla. The sequence goes on from NC_091487.1 coordinate 43,771,253, forward strand.
AGGATTAATCTAGAAACCATTCCCCAATCCTAGTGATCTATGTGAGAGGACTGCGTCCTTGACTCAAGTTGTTTTCTGCCCCTTCCCACGTGTCCAACAGGGTATATGCTGCCTCTTGGTGCAGCTCAGGTCAGCAGGAGAGCACCCAAGTGCCGCCCTGTGCGCACTGTGCTTGCCCACGATCCAAAATGAAAACCATAATTCAGATCTCAGTCAATGGGGGTGGTCTAAAAATAATAGCATTGAAACCAGTAAATGATGGTTTCTTAGGTTTGCCTGCCTGTGTTGTAGCCAGGGGGGTGCATTTTCAGCCGGTTCCTTGCAGCCGTCAGAAGTCACATAAGAAAAGAGCAGGGGAGGTGAGAATCTTCCACATTCCCAGCACTCCAGGTGCTCAGGCTTTAAGAAAACCACTGAATGTCCTGAGATGCCTGGAGAAAGAAAGGTCTGGCAACGCTGTTGGCCCTGTTTGCCACACAAACCAGAACCTCTCATTTCTCTTGTACACGAGTGGACATTAGGGATGCACAGGCACACTGCCGCAGGCGGTGAGTTCTTGAGTACTTCAAAGAGCCTTTTCCTTAGTGCTGCTGCCTTTGGGCATGTTTCATGCTTCACGTTTTGGGCTGCTGCCATACTCAAGCTCTTGATGAATCAAGAGCTGTACAGGACATGGCAGCACCAAAGGGACCATGCTCAGCATGCCAAGGAGACAGGTACTCTGGAACAGAGGAGACAGGGACTCTACTGCCTTGCCTTGCCTTGCCTTGCCTATCTACCCCCCAGTCAGCTGGAGAAACCACATCTCTCTGCATCTCTGTTTCGTTGCTGGGCATCTATCTAGCAAGCGTGAGGGCTTTGCTCAGTGGGGCTTCTGGAAGGCAGCTGATAATTTTTCTCTCTTTATTTCGGAGCTCGATCGGTGCATGAAGAGGGTTGCACTACACGCTTGGCTGCAGCTGTATGAGACTTGCTGACCCAGGAAGTCCCTCTCTTCCTTTTTGCAAGTCGAAAAAGCCACACTGGGGCTTTTCAGCCTGGGAATGCCGGTCAAGCAGGGAGTTCTGCAAACCCGCTTATCGGGGCTTCCCCCAAAGTGGTTCTTGCTCAGCGAGAGGGCGGCTGGCTGGCTCAGGTGAGCTCTCCTGAGGCTGGGAGAGCAGCAGGGGAGCGCTGGGCTGCTCCCAAGGGCAGCTGCGTGCCCAAGCGACATGGGCAGTGCGAGCTCCACGCTGCCGTCCTGCTGCCAGCCCCAGCCCCATGCACCGCTTGGGCAGGGGAGTTCGCTGCCGAGAGTGACATGTCTGCGTGCGCCTGACAGCATCTGTTGCCATGGCAATGCGTATTTGAGCCTGAGCCGAGCTGCGTCTTCCCTGAAGTTGTGAATTGAGCTTAGCTTTATTTATTTAAAACCAACCATAACGAGTGATAGAAAGAGAAGAGACACGTTACAAATCCCCTTGCGCAGGCCGTAGCCAAATGAGTCAGAGGCACTGCAGGCTTTAATCAGCCCACCTGACGTCAAACCTCTCCATCAGAGGAAAGTGCCGCCTGGAAATGTCAACATGCCCAAATGGAAAGGCCAGAAGGTAAATCTTTTCCTGTGCTCACTCACCAAGTAGGAAAGAACAATTAAAATTCAGCCAGTTCCCTAGACACATCTTAATAGCAATCTGATTGAACGCTTTTCTCCCCCCGGCCCTCTCCCATCCCTGCCGCTAGCTGCCTGGGGACAAGGCCTGTTGGTTTGAAGGATCTTTCTAATGCAGCATCAAGCCCCAGATCCTGCAAGACCGAGGTGTTACCACCGGCAGCAAAAATGGGCTCTGCAGGAAAACTCTGTCACTAAAATGAGCTCTCCCACAAACACTGAGCTAACCGTGCCATGATAGCGGTTCCCAGTTTCACATGTGTGAATGCCCAGGGGTTAAGAGGGGCAACTTGGCTTGGACCTATGTCACTTGCCGACAGAAAGTTGGGACAAGGAAGGAGAGCAGCGGGAATGAGACCGTGTTTGCCAGAGGTGTCAGCCACCTGTGGGCAGGTCAACACTAACCCTGAGAGAAGTACCACAGCAATGGGAAACGGCCGTGGGCTGTAACAGAGGCGTGTCGTGCTGGGAAGAAAACCCCTCCTGCATCCTTCCTGCATCCTTTCTAACAGAGCTCAACCTTTGGGCCGCCGTGATATAGACAAGGTGAGAAGGAGCCCCCAGCTTTGGATACAAGAAGCTTGTTCTTGAGTGTATATTGTAAGTTAGGTGTGCAAAAGGGAGAGGGGTCAGCCAAGGACACCTACAGCTTTATCTGCCCCTTTGAGGAACGTCAAACTGGGAAGCCTCGGGAAACCATCCCTTCCCGGCTGCTGGTGTTTGCCAGGGGTGACAAAGGGACACATGCAGACATCAGGGGACACGAGCATGTGGAGAAGGAGGAAGGAAGGAAGAATGTAAGATGCAAACCGCACCACTTAAAACCAGGGCGGCTTTCCAGTTCTTCCAAAGTGCTCCCCACACCCAGCGCTGTACAGCAGCCAACCTGGTGGGCTTCTGATCTTCCCAAATCACTTAACACTTCTCCCCCTTTTATTTTTGTCCTAAATGTAAGCGTTTTGCTTTGGTGGCTGATCCTGGCAACGTGCCCCAGACATTACACTGGGGTTGCTTTTGCTCTAGGAGATAAGTCTGTAATGAAGGTTTCCTCTGCCGTGTCTCTCTTTCCCCTGTAGTGAAAGTCTGTAATTACCACTGAGGGGCGAGGCAGACAGCACTGAAACAATGTCATTTAAACGGGGGTGAGACCTGCCTGAATTGCTGGGTTGTGCTTTTTTTCCTCGCAGGACTGCTTGTGGATCTGGACATTGCTTTTAACCCTTGGCAGGGCAGGGAACGCTGTGTCCCCCCCAGTCCCCCAACCAGCCTGCATGTGCTGGAACTGCCTGGCTCCAGTCGGGGCAGATCCTATTGGACATAGCCAAGGTGTGAGTGTCTGACTTCTCCGCCATGCTTGAGGGGTCAAGTGGCACAAATCAGTGGGGATTGCCCCCTAGTCATCACGGGGGGTTTGGAGGTGACTCTGTACGGCGCACGCAGTATGTCAAAGCAGAGCTGTTGCAGTCTCCTTGCCCCGACTCGGCTAGTCTTGTTCCAGTGGCTCTTCAGCTCCCTCCTGCTCCAAAGACGTCTGCTTCCCGCTCCTTGATGCAAGGTATCTTCTTGGGATAAAATTCAGTCAAGCGGGGTGTGCAGCTATACCCCTCATCCTTCCTTGGAAAAGGTTTGAAATGTGGGAAACGGTTAAGAGAAATGAGGCAATAGAGCCCCCTCAGAATGACTCTTCAGGTTGTCTGCAGCCCCGTGAAGGCTGCCTGGGTCCCTTTTGGAAGATGGCCTTGCAACCATGCAGGCTAGAAGCTTAGTAGAGTAGAGTATGTAAAAATTAGCACATGGAAAGCTGAGGCAGCTGCCCCCCTCTGCTGTCCTGCAGCTTCCCATTCACCTGAGTTTCCTGAAGGGGAGTTACTTACATCTTCAAATGCTAACAAACTGCTGGAAGGAGATGCCCTCATACTGAAGTTACTCTTCATTCATATAGTCACCCTGAAAGTTGTCTGGTTCTCCAGGGAGATTGCCAGAAAAAAAAGTCGGGTGGTGGGTGGGAAGAGTCTCTGCTCTTTCTGAGGTACAGAGCAGGGAAGGCAGATTGTGTGTGACAAGGCAAAGAAATATTCTTAGCCCACTGTGAAGAAGTGAAGGAGATACAAAGAGATTTCCCCCCCTTTATCAATTACCTTCAAAGTTGTGGGTTTTCAGTTCTCATCTTTTGTTACAGTACCCATTTTCTATTTTGGGGCTTTGCTTTCTGGCATACATGATCCTGCTGCAGGCAGCTCAGCCACTTTCCCGGGAGGCTGAAGGGGTTCCATGGAGGGATGTTCCTAGGGTCTGGTGTCTTGTCTTCAAGGCTTTCCTTTCCCTAGGTCTTGCATTCCCTGCTTCCCTGTCACTCACTCCTTGTTTGCAAGGCTGATTTAGATCTATCCGAGGGCCCTAAGTTCACCCCAGAAAGAATAATAATTGCAGCGCTGAGCTCCGCGGCTTCCCTTTCATTCCCCACATAGCATTAGGGTGCTCACTGAAACCACAGCATTCATGGATCCTTGCCATATGCAAACATGCAATTAATACGCTCTTCACTTTCCCCTCTACTTCCCAAGCAAGAGGGGGAAAAAAAGCACAAGTCATGGTGTACATTCCCTTAGCACACGCACACGTGTGTGTCTGCACCTCGCTCGAGTGCTCCAGCGTGGCTTGCACCTATCTGGACTTGGAGGTTACTGATGAAACTCGTCTGCTTGCAGGCAGGCATTTAATTTGATGCAGCACCAGTTCTGTGCGGCTGCACGCAAAGCAACACGCAGAACGCAACTAATTTCCTCTTCCAGCTGCGGCAGCAGATTTATGAGCACTCTGGTTTGACAGGTGCGTGTCCCTTCTCTGGTTTTAGCAGGGAGCTGTGATAGGTGTGATCTTGCTGGCTGCTCTCCCCGTCCCACTGCTGCTCACTGGCGGTGGGAGCAGGTGTGCTGGGTACCTGGCTGGGAGATGGCACCCAGGAGGAAGGATGAAATGGAGAGCAGCTGAAGCTGGCTGGAGGGGGAAGAGTGTGTGAGAGAGAATTTAAACCAGCCGCTGGAAGGAAGTCAAAAGGGAGCCAGATTTCCCGGATGAGGCGGGGCTGTGGAGCAGAGGGCAGAGAAAGGCTCCAGCATCTGCAAGTCCTTCCTCGAAAGTTACCTTTAGCTAGAGGATGTTTTGCTGGATTCCTCCCCTCCTATCTTGACTTTTTCATGGGTTTTGAATTGTTCCCGCAAAACCTAAATGAAGAAATCATGGCCTGAGTGTTGAATGTGTAACTACTTGTGAGGGCACACAGATGCCTGACTCCTAAGGGACTGTCTGGGGCTGCAGTGCCCCTTCTTTGAACTAGGCTGTAAGTCCCATTTCCATTCTCACCTTGTTCTCAGTGGGACTTTAGGAGCAGAGGGGACCTACAACGCAGCAGTTTCTCCCTCTGTCTGTGTTGCACGAAACAGTGAGCAAAACCACCCCCAAGCAATACACTGAGAGGTAATGGAATCCAGAGAATAGCTGGAGACAAATAAACGCAGGACTGCTATAAAGAGCTACTAAAGGGCCAAAGTATGGAGCCTGCATGCCTCCAGAAAGCCTTCGTGGCTAGGAAGACGGCTTGTGGCAGAAACCAGCTATTCCATCCATATGAACACCAAAGCTGGAAAAATAAACAGGACAAATGGTATCTTTCGCCAGACTTGAAGTACAAGCTCTGCTGTGGTGGCAGTCCTAAAGAGCCAGGCTGACCCCCAAAGCAATCAGCTCCAACAGCGTGAATCATTCCCATACCAGCTCTCCAGGCTGCAAATGAGGGCAAACCCCAGACAGACGAGCCCTCTTGTAACAACGGAGCCTGCATGCAGCAAACCAAAAATCACCGATGCAGACAATTCGCCTCACATTCCTCAAGAAACACTCATCCTCGATGAGTTTGTGAAACCTCCTGGCTTGGTCTGGGGTGGAGGGGGGGAACCAAAAGCTTCAGCTTTGCAGGCTGCAAAATGGCCTGGATTGCTGTGCACGTATTCAAGCCCAGGGGCTGCTTCCCTTGCCTTGCATGTCTTGCTCAAAACGGTGCAAGGTGAAGGCAAAGCAAATGCAAAGTGGTACGAAGAGACTTGGGGTTCTCTCTCCATGGGCATAAAGGCAGGCAGTGGCAGCGAGACAAGGCAGGATGGAGCACAGGAGAGCGAGATCCCTTTCTTACGAGAACTGGGTTGATGATTTACTTCTCAGCACTGATAAAATGAGCTTGGTCATACATGTGCATTTGCAGTATCAAACATCGTGAGGCCGGGAAGGCTTATCTGATGTCAGTTTGAGACTCGTTCAATCTAAACATACTTGGCTGCTGTTTCAGTCTCCTGCTGTGATAAGATTGCAAGTAAGTCTAAATATAAAATCAGAGAAAACAGGGCTGAAAAGGAATTTGAGCTATCATGTGATTCAGCCCCTGCCCCAAGGTTGCCTCCTGATCTGCCGTATCTATGTCCTAAGAGATGACTGCAGAACTTGGTTTTAAAGGTGCTCCGGTGAAGGCGACGTTGCCGCTTCCCAGGCAGTCGTCTGTTACTGCTTGTCCCCTCCAGTGTGGCAATGGAGAGCAATTCTTGCCTTCCTATTTCCTGCAGCTCTTTGAGCTCCTAAAGGCTGTTGACGTGAGAGTCATCTCTTTAGACCAAAGAAGCCCAATCCCCTCAGTCCTTTTTTAGGGTTCACTTTTTCTCCAGTCGTTCCCACTGTCCTCCTCTGGACCCAGCCCAGTTAGTCCCCATCTTGCTTGAGGGGTGGCACCTCAGATAAGCATGGTATTTTGGCTAACACCATATTCTGCACAGGTCGTCTGCAGAGCAGAAGGGGAACTTCACATCGTAAAGGTTTTGTAGGAGGATTCCTACATCTACATCCCAGCGTGACATTTGCCTTTTTCACAGCTGTGTGAGGCTGTTAACACTGTTCGAGTGTTGCAAGTGCTGTAGTTGCCAGGCCTCTGCTGCAGCAGTGCTGCTCAGCCTGTCCTTTCCCCCCTCGCTGCGGGCACTCACTGCAAGCTGCAGCAGCACGTCTGAGTGCTTCTGAATTGCGATCACCCCCATCAACATTTTCCCTGTCCCCAGGTCTCTTCTGGAGCAAAGAACTTCTTGCCTGCAGAAATACCTCTCCTTTTTGGCTCCAGAGGGTGAGCAGCGACACTCTGAACATAGAGGTAACGTTTGCATTGCCTTTAATGGAACACACTCATGTCTGACATGGGGAAAATGTCCGTTTCAAAGCTCCACACAAGTGCCAGGGATGGGGGTCTCTATCGGAGCTCTCCAAGACGGGACAGAGCAGCTTTGCAGTGCAATAGCAAACCAGGAGTTTTGTTGTAGTCCTTCCTTGCCTGCAGAGGTGCAGCAGCGACAGACAGGGTAGCTGCGTCTGGGCAGTTATGTTCAGTACTGAAAGTATTAAATAGAAGCAGGGTCTCAGAGCAGGCAATTTCATTTTTTCTGAGATATTTTAATCTTCTGAATGGACCTCACAATCCCTGTCTGGAAGTGCCAAAGCATTTTTCCTTCAGAGCGCAAACAAGTAAGTGAGGTTTACTTTGCTTGACCTTTTCTGATGACACTGCCACCCATGCTGTGCAAACAGTCACTGGAGCTGACACCATCTCAGCTTCTCCAGCCTGGCGCTGAGGATAAATACAGCGTGTGTCCTGAGAAGAGTCTTCCTTGTGTTAACTTGGGCGAGGCACTGAGCCGGAAACTCTTGGTTTCACCGGTGAGTCTTCGCAGCTAGGGAAGCAATGTCCGTGTTTGGTTAGCAGCGGGAGGTGAAGCTGCCCCTGTCGTGGCTCTGCCTGTGCTCCGTGACCCTGGGCTGTCACCCCACTGCTATTGCAGGGCTTGGTCCTTCTACCCCTCGCAGCTGAGAACCCTGCTGACTGGGACTTTTAAAGGAAAGACGTCTTTCCCCTTGCTTGGAGATAGAGTTTTGCTTGTTGCTGAAGGGTCTGGATGTAATTTCTTCTCCCCAGCTTACAGTGGCAAAGGTTTCTGTGTTCCCCCCTTTAAACCCACTGGCACCCTCACTGACAAAGAGGTTTCTTTACCATTAAGGAAGGAGGAACAGCATTATTTTCTCAGCACAACTCTATCCTGGCTGAATTTATGTCTCTGACCTTTTACCCAAAGGCTCTTTACACTTGACTGAAACGTAAGGTAAAAGTAAATGTAACTGAAAGAGCCCATTGTGTGTGCAAGTATAAAGGCTTTTGTGTGCAGAAGGTAGCACGCGGCTGCTTGTGCAACGAGTAGCCAAGGAGCACCTCGGTTTGTGCTGTTAGTCCTGAGACCCGTGGGGAGTGTGGACCAAGAGCCTGGATGGACAGAAACCCGGCGCAGGCTCCAGCCAGCCTCAGATCCACACTTCTCCACCAGGACCCTCGCTGCTGGCAACTTCCAGCCAGCTTTCTTCCAGGAGAGGTGCACCGCTGTCTTTGGTTTTTTTCTCCATATGCCTGTGACCAAGCAAGCCCCTGCAGGGGACTGGGCCTCCAGCCCCTTCTCTGTGGAGCCACGAAAGCAGGGACAGATTAATAAAACATCAGGGCTCCTTCAACGGGATTATTATAAGTGGTTTTCCTGAGTGTTGGTTGGAGCAAGGATCAGAGAGGACAGGGATCCATAATCCTATTTATCTGAAGCCATATAATCTTCCTGAAGCTCTTTAATGGTGCCCAACTCTTTAATTACAGAGCAGCCGCACGGGCTGCTGCAGCCAGGCCTACCTGCGAGCCCGCTTGCGGAGAGCCGGGGCGAGGAGATCTCCCTGCCGGCTTGCGGCTCCCCTTCGGGCACTTGACCCCTGGGAAGACCCATCTTTTGGGGCTCTGCTCCCCGAGGGGTGCAGAAGGGCCGGGGTTGGGGGGGGAGCTTCCACCGCCTTTCTGCCGGCAGGGACGTTTTTTCTTCACTTCATCCAAGCGAAATCGCTCTGCCGGGGACCAGCGTCACCCCCGGGCCCCCTCTGCCAGCCCCCGGGGGGTATGTTGGGGGGGGTGGGGGGCGGACACGGACACCCCCCCGGGCAGCCCCCGGGCTCGCCCTCCCCGGCGGACCGAGGGCTCCTCCGCGCTGCCTTAAGGGGGTGTCGGCGAGGGGAAAGTCCCGCCCCGCCGGCTGCCGGTGCGCGGGCGGGGGCGGGCGGCGGCCGCCCCCTCGGCGGCGGGGCACTGACAGCTGCCCCGAGCGGGCACCCGCCGCCGCCGCCGCTGCCGCCGCCGCCGCCGCCGCCGCCGCCGCTCTCCCGTCCCCGGCAGGCGGCTCGCTCCCCGCCGCGGCCCACCGCCGCCGCCCCATGGACCCCCCCCCCTCCCGCCACCACCGCCACCACCGCCGCCGCCGCCGCCGCCGGGGGGCGGGCGGGAGCGTACCGCCGCAGTGAGCCCGGCCGGCGGAACGCGGGGGGCGGCCGAGCCCCCGCGCCGCGGGCACCATGGACAGTATCCTGGAGCCCTTCCCCGCCGAGCGGCTTTTCCCCGCCGCCGGCGCCGGCTTCCTCGACCTCGGCGACTTCAGCGAGGCGGACTTCCTCAGCAATGTGGTAAGGGACCGCCGGCGGCGACCCACCCCCCCCACCGCCCCCCCCCCCCCCCCCCCGGCCCGGGGCGGGCGGCCGCAGACCCGGCAGAGGGGACGGGACCCGCCGGCGGGGCTCGCCGCGGCCCCGGGGTCCTGCCCCCGAGCGTGGAGGTGCCCCGGGGGGATGCAGGTAGCCGGGTGCCCCGGGGGGGTGCAGGTAGCCGGGTGCCCCGGGGGGGGGGTGTGCAGGTAGCCGGGTGCCCCTCGCCGCACACGGCCAGCGCCCCCTGGGACCGGCCCCGCCGCCCACGGGCGTCCGGCACCCCGAGGAGATCCCCGGCTGGGGAACGGCAGGGTTTCGGTTTTGGGTTTTTTTTCTTACAATGCGCTTTTTTGAGACTCGTGGCTGGGGGAGAAGCGTGCGGTCCCGGACCGGGAGCGCACAACCTGCCGCGGCTCCGCTGCGCTCGGGCAGCACCGGAGGCACGGCCGGGTGCCATCGGGAGACCTTTGGGCTCCGCACCTCCGCTCTCCTTTGCTGGTAACTTTTCCTCGGAGCGGCATTTGGGAGACGAAGCGTCTCCCGCTTGGCGTCAAGGCTGGGCTGATTTACTTTGGAGAGAAGGGTGAGGGGAAGAGCGACTTGGGAGGAAAGCGCGTTGCCAGTCCCAAGAAACCAAAGGGGCATTGTTCACCTCTAGGGAAACTGCCCAGCCTCTCCGAGGAGTCATGCGAGTCGCCAGTCCAGCAGCTCTCCCTGTGCAAGCGCGCACGGGCTCTTCGCTGTCCTGCCCCAAGCTTTCGGTGGGAGTTTGTGCTGCGAATCCTGCAGCCCCTCTGCCAGGGAGGACCCGGCCCTGAGGCAGAAGGGCAGCCCCACCTCGGAGGTGCTTTGGGCTGAGGGTGAGGGCATCATCCCACGCCGGGCAGCGGAGCACCGCCTGCACTCGGGGCTCCACCGGCCTCCCAGCAGCTGCAGCCGTGGGACGGTGTGCCTGCCCCGGACAGAGAGATTTTCGCCACGGCTTGTTACTCCCCTGTCACAATACGGGCACCTCCCGCGTTCCCGCTGTAGCACTGCGAGCTCTCTGAGGGCTACCCTTGCAACGGGAGCAGGGGAGATGCCAGCACCGTGACAGAGAAGCATGGGACAGGGAGAGGAGGGCTGTAGCCGTTAGACACCTGATGAATCCACTTCTGCTTTGCTACACAAAAGATAACTCAAGCCTTTTATGCTGCCTCCCTTGTGGAGGAGAGAGTAGAGATGCAGAATTTGCATAAATGTTAAGCACACTACACTTGGTGTGTGGAGACACACCGGGTCTGGGAAAGAGATTATGCAGGCAGCCCCATCTCTCAGAAATCGCAGCAGCTCCTAATTTCCGAGATACCGCCGTGCCTCAAGGACCGGCTCCGGTCGGGCTCTGCGGGAGGCAGCACAGTCCCACTGTGTTCAGGCAGACCTTCCAATGGCACGTCACTCCAAGACGGAGCGCTCGCTCGCACCGCGAGGCCTTGCCCGCTCATATCTGAGAGACCTGTTGTCAGGAGTCTTGTGCTTTCCCTAATTCCATATATATGCACTGTGGATGAAGCTATGCTGATACGAAGTGCTTTTTGCCAGGACCATTTATTCCCTCACCAAAGTGAAAATAGTATGTATTGGCACCAGCCCTTTTACCTAGGTGCAACATGGGCTGCAGTCAGAAGTCGGGGAACCCCTGACCAATATAGGCGGTACCTCTTTATAGCTTAAATACATCTCCTGCCTGCAAGCAGACCCTGTGAAAAAGAAGCTTTTGTGTAAGAGTGCCATCTGGTGCCACCTGCCAGGACAGTGTGTTTCAAGTGTGCGGTGGCCATGTGCAGGCTGGCTCTGTCCTGCCTCATTTAAATGGCCTTTCTGCTTGGAGAGCTGCTTCTGGAAGTAGCCTACCCTTGCCTTCATGTTAAGTAGGTTGCAGTGACTCAGGCAACGTTGTGCTCAACTTACAAGTAGAAAGGATTTTAATTTTTTTTGTGGGTTTTTTTTTATCCCAACTGCCAGCACTGCAAACTTCTGCTGGAGTATGAGAGTCAAGCTGATACCTTCTCTTGCTGCAGATGATAAACGTAAGAGATTCTGTAGCCGCTTCTCGCCTACCAAATCTGTTGGTGATACAAGAGCCAGAACATAATACATCACCCTCTTTGTTCTCACTCTGCATGACAATATGGGGGGAAGGAATACACTTACATTTTCTTACTAAATCCAGCAAATCTCCTGGGATCTTGAGATGTGTTGAGAAGTTCTTTTGACATAGAACTGTGCAAAGCATCACCGTGCACAATAGCTCACAAAGTTGCCAGTGCCTTTGCTTCAAAGATGGCAAACTTTTCCAGATATTGTTCAGCAAGCATTTTTCTTAGAGCAGGCCAGGAATTTTGGCCACAAAATGCCAGTATGAAACTTTTTGTGAGGATGATTTCTTTTATTCAGAAAGGAAGCAGAAAGAAAAGATGGATGAACCTTACTGCAGAGGCTGTGCTCCTTTGGGGCAAGAATTACACTTCTCTGAGCTACTCTCCTTTCCTGAACCTTGGCACTTCTAATGAGTCATCTTGGTCTTTAAAAAATGGTTCTCTGTGTTGTTCATCTAAGGTTGTGACAAAGTAATGAAGGCACGTCTGTAGATGCATCCTCGAAAAGGTCTGTGTGCTTGAAACAGCAAAAAAAAAAATTAATTTTAATTAAGAGGGGGGGATGGGGGCTGCCAATCAGAGGGTCCTAGCCAGGTTGGAGGAATGGGTCGACAGAAAGCTCTTGAAATTCAGCAAGGACAAATACCAACTCCTGCCCCTGGGATGGATGGACTGACCCAGCAGGAGTCATGGGGCAGTGCTGTGCCCTGGCAGCAAAGGCAGCTAGCAGCTAGCAACAGGAGGGCAGTGGTAGATAGACAGAGGGAAGTGATTATCCCCCTTTTCTTGACAATCATAAAACTGTGTCTGAAATACAATGTTCAGTTTTGGACTGCCCGGTGCCAGAAAGACATTGATAAAACTGAGTGCGTGGAGGCGATGGTCACCAGTATAGCTGGGGACTGAAGAACTTCTCTGAGGAGAGGCTGAGGGAGCTGGGCTTGCTCAGCTGGAGGAGAGGCGTCTCCAGGAGGACCTTGCAGCAGCCTGCCTGCACTGGTGAGGAAGTTACTGAGAAGACGGAGCCAGGCTCTTTCCATAAGTGCATGGCAGGAGGATGAGTCGTCATAAATTGGAACGGGGAAGGTTTAGACTGGGTATAAGGAAACAATTTCTCACACTGAGGAGAATTAGGAGTGGATGAGGCTGCCCAGAGACACTGTGGAAGCTCTGTCCTTGGAGGTTTTCAAGACCTATCTGGACAAAGCCCTGAGCAACCTGTATTTGGTGTTGGCCCTGCTCTGAGCAGGAGGTCAGATTAGAGACCTCCTGAGCTCCCACCCAAGCTGCATGAGTCTGTGATTATATGATGGGTTTTGGTGGGGGGAGGTTTAAATTGTAAGGAGAGTAGTGTCTGCTTGGTACTTGGAGGGGAAATCTCCAAGGGACACGAAATGCTTCTTTTTACTTCACTTAGCTTCTGCTAACCAGACTTACATACTATGACTACTAACAGCATTATCAGTCTCCTTTGGCTCAGGAGGCCACCTACTGCTCTTGAACTTAGGCAACTTTGCTCATCTTTTTCTGCCAGAAGGACCTATCATAAATGAAGCTGATCCTTCATGCAGTGCCTGCTTATCAATTTCACCTGTCATCATTTCTGGTCATTCCTGCGAGCACCCATCTATTCACTTACGGTCTATTACAGCTGCACTCAGAGAGCTCTTACCTTCTCTCTCAGCTCTTATCAGTGCTGTGAAACTCTTCAAAAGCCTTATCTTTTGAGTCAGATTCACCACTGTGCTTCACTGGGTTTGTGACACTCTGGTGTCAGAATGAAGCCAGAATAAACCAGCCAAACAGGAGTCATGTGTTTCTTTTTAACCCAGTACCCCAGTGGGTTTGTTTCTTCCGTATGTTTCTGCGTTTTATAGTATGAAAAATACCTTCAAAGATTATTTTGGATGTTCATGTAAACACACCTCTATTTTGACTCTATGCTTTTCAAAGCATATTCTTTACCTCCTTCTAAAAGAGAGACATCAAGGCAAAAAAATAGCCTACATACTAGTCGAGGTCTCCACTGTTAGAAGTTGCAAAATGGCAATTCAGACTGTCTCAGTAGTGCTAACCCTTTGGGGAATGCACAGTAATGCGCTTTTTCACTGTGATCCTATATGCCTGGGCAATGTGACAAGTGGCATCTTCTGGAGCCTACTGGGGGACAGCAGAGAAGAACGGCTTGTCTCTGTGGATTGCTCCTTGAGTGCAAACTGGGTTTTGTGCCTACCGTGTGCTCTTTTCTTTAATATTGTCCTGGCCCACAGAAAGGAGAAGAGTAGCAGGACTGTATGTAGTGAGCAGGCTGAGGGCGGTGCTAGTGCAACTCGTAAGGGCAGCTTCCCCTGAAGATAAGGAGAGGCTATTTACCATGGTTGATTGTTGCTCTTGCAAGAAGCCTGTACACACTTCTATTCCTCTTATGCCTGCTACAGGGACATAAATAGCACTTAAGTGGTGCTTAGGTCTTGGACCAATCTTTGGTCTGAGTGAGTTTCGTGCTGTGTAAGATCCCTCTCACCATCTGTGCACACAGTGAGGACGAAGAGCTCAGGCAGATTTGGTCATCCACTTCTCATCCCTTCCAGTTGCTAGACGGGGGAGCTCTGCTGTAATGGGAGCCTGGCTCTCTGGGACTGATGGTAGTCCCTCAGAAGGACACGTGCAGCAAGCATTTTGGCCCTTTATTCCCACGCCTGGTAAAATCTGGTCAGTGACACATCCCTGGTCCTGGTTAGTCAGCCAAGTACTGGCTAAGGCAAGACTTTTTTCTTTAAATTTTGCTTGGAACTTGCCAGTCAGAGATTCTTGTGGGATCTGGAGCACAAATACAGAGAGACCTGGTGCGGCCATCAGATCTGGCCTGATGGAAATTAATCCTAAAACAATAGTTCCCAGATTTTCCTATTTCCTTAGTCTCTTTGGATCCATCTCGTGGTTCCTCCACTTCATGTCCATGCTGCTCCTTACTGGCTCATAGCAGGACTTACACCTGCAGAAGTTCTAGCAGCAGGATGAAGCCAGAGCTGAACACGGAAGTTCATGGGTCTCTGAGCCTACAGCATCATCACCGCGGGGTCATCACCAGGAAACATATTTCCATTTTGGTAGCGAAGAGGGAGAGAGACTTGAACTTCCTTTGGAAGACTCTAGGTCAATACTTTCTCCGCAGAGACTGGTAATCTTTCGTGTGTCCCTCCTAGCTGCCAAGAAAATGATGAACATTTGGGATACTCTTCCTAAATAAAAACGTTCATCTGTTGGACAACTGCCTGCATGTGCTGGGGATCCACTGGCCTAAATGCTCATCTCAGACCAAGTGGGAGAACCCTTTAACTGCGCTGGTAGGCCAGAGCTAGGAAAGAGGTTGCAACTCTGAGCAGGAGTGCAGGAAGGCATGTGTCCAAAACAGGGTTAAACAGTGGAGACAGCCATCATCTTGGTGGGGAGAAGCAGGAAGGACTTTGGTGAAGTGCTTGCAGAGTAAACAAAGGGAGGGTTTGGCAGGAGGTGGAAGCACATCTGTGCATACAGTCTGCTCCCACTGAGGGAGGGTGTCAGCAGCACCAGCTGGGAGATGCTGGAGTCGTGTACAGCTCCAGCCATGTCTGCCAGGTGATTCCCATCCCCTCTGGCATAAGGCTGTCATTCAGTGCCACCACCACTTTCAGAGAGGAGGAAACCTGAGGTCTCGTTTGTACAGATGAGACTGTAGAAAGCCTCTGAGACTGGCCCATTAGACCTCCTCCTGATACCAGTATGAGTGCCTAAGCATGGTGGCTTCTGAATCGCATGACAAGTGTTGGGTTCATTGATGCAAAGTGCCTTCTGCTGCCCAGGAGCCCATCTGGTGCTGCACTGGTCCCATCCCATGCTGTATTGGTCTCATTCATCACAGTGCTGGTCTCATCCGGTACTGCACTGGTCTCATCCAGTACTATGCTGGTCCCATCTGGTGCTGCGCTGGTCTTGCTGAAGCCTGGAATGGAGCTGTCTCTGGTAGAGAGGGAAATTTGGAAAGAAGAGCGTTTTCTGAAGCAGCCCCTTAAAGGGAAATTTAGAAGTAGGGATTTCATAGCCACAGGTGCAGCCTTGCTATTCAAAATACAGCCAGGCTGACACCTCTGTGGTGTACTCCTGTGTTTCCTCTGAGAAAAGTCTATTCCTGCACTTGCTCCTTTTTTTCTCAGCACTTCCCTGTAGGTTTTAAGACTGTAGTATTTAATTAGCATTTAGTATATTACTTATTTACTATTTAAAGAATTCTCAGTGTTAAGTGAATGAAAATGCTTAATTCTCTGGGGTTGTCTTTGTGACAGCTGCATGGCAGGTCCTCTTCTCATAGCCACAGGTAGGATTGTGCTTGATATGAAGATTTGATTCTCAGGACTGACTTGTACCAGTGCATTTCAAGGAAGGGATGAGTCAACCGACTAAAGCCTGTGCATCCTTGTCCTGTTGTGGACAGTCCACTGCAGGAAACGTGCTGGTTCGCAAAAGCCAGTCGGTGACTCTCCTTGCTGCAGAGTTACCGGGGAAGAGGTGGGGCACCAGGGATGAAGCGGACCATTACAGCTCAACTAAGAAATGGCCAAGAGCTGTCTCTTGACCTGATTTGGCTGGGAGGTTCCCCAGGGAAATCCCAGGCCTGTGCTGCAAGGTCAGGTGCAGTCACCTATGCTTCACATGCAACCTTGTGGCCAGCATTGTTCTTCTTCAAGAGAGGTGTCTGTTAGAGGAGCCAAGCGTGTTAGTCCTCACTGCCAGGCCAATCTCAGTCCTGGGATTACTACATCCCACCAATCCCAGCTTTCTGCTGGGGACTGTATTTATCCTCCTTTACACACCTGAACTGCTGGGACTTCACGTCTCCACATGGGAGATGAGAGCAATGGTGGAACCAAAGCCGTGTTTCTTGGCTGACCCCCATACTGGCACCATGGCTGTCCTGCTGCAGCAGGTGACTTCTGCGTGTGCAACTTGAATGTAGTTTGGTATCCCCTGGCTGAAATCATCGATCCTGTTTTCAGGCTGGCAATAGGACGGGGTGGGTGCTTGCATGGAGTCCTTTTCTTACTCTTCCCTGTCTTTGAAACTTGACGTGTGTTGTGAGTTGTTAGGTGTTTTCTTGGGTTGGTACCTGCATGTTTTGCATCACTCCTCAGAGCAGAAATAGCTGAAAGGTTGTGAAGAGCTGAGGGCATGGCCAGAGCATCAGGGGACTGCAGGTAGCATGCTGAAAGGCAGGCTGTGTCTTTCAACCCAGTTGCTCCCCACATGTCTGTCATACAGTGTTTACATCTCTCTAACTTATTCCCAGCTGCTCAAGAAAAATTTTTTTGCTTCTCTTTCCTGTAGGGTCACATCATTTAAGGTTTTCCTTTCCTGTAGTCTCCTAAGCCGACCCGAACACCCCAGCCTTCCCCTCTCACCCACCACTTTCTGACTTCTTTACCCACCTTCTCTTCTCTTTCTTGGCATCTCTCCTTTTACTCCTATTTTCTTAAATGTCTCCAGGGCTGTCTGCCTTCGAAATCATGTGGAGGTGCTCTGGTCTGGTCAGTGTCCAAGTGATAGATGCTTGACACTGTCTTGACACATTGTTCAGCCAGAACAAGGTCTCATGAAGGTTGGAACTGCAGATAGCCACTCTTTCACTTTCTTTCTATTTCATCTTCTCACTTTCTAAGATTGCAGAAATTCCTCATACAGGATGGAAGCAATGTGCATGGCTATTCTCCCTGAAACTAGTATGTAATTTAAACCAGAGCTGGGGTAATTAGTACGATCTTTAGGGCTCAAAGGTGATGCCTTATATGAGGTCATTCATTACTATCACTGTCCAGCCTGTTCCAGAGGAAACTCACCCCTGACTACCTCAGCAAAGTTGCTTTTGGCTTCTTTACACTGTGACTTTGTCTTGATTAGGAAAAATGTTCGTTTAGGTCAGTCTGGCTGACCTGATTAGCTAAGCCTGCTCAAAACACAGTTAACATTTTTCCTAGAATAGATGCAACGTAACGCGTTCAGCTCAGCGATCTGTGTCAGGAGTTCCCCTGCAACAGGAATGTCAGGGCTCCCTTGGGAGGAACCTGGCAGCTGAGGCTGAAGGAGAAATACAGCTTGGGCCTGACACCAAGCACGTTGCCCAGGAGGGAGCTGGATGCAACATTGGTTTTGGACACTCATATTGGATTGTCAGCATCCCTCCTGCAGGTGAGCTTCCTTAGACCAATGCCCAAAGAACTTCTCCCATGCTGAGCTCCCCACCACAGTGTCATGGGGGCACTGGCTTCTCCTCCCAATGCCATGGCATGTCCAGGTGGGAGCACTGCAGCTCAAGAATAACACATCTTTGCTGGCTGAGGCACAGGGGGTCTACCTTGTGAACCTGCTCTTGGCTCTGCAGTATTTGCAGCCCTCCCTCTCTCGGGAGGAGAGCTTTTACCTCCAGAAGGGGAAGCTGAGGCAGAAGGAGACCAGGATGGAGAAGAGGACCCAGGTCCAGAGCTTCGAGAGTTAATTGTTGCATGTCAGAGCAGCTTGATGTTAAATGAGTCCCGTAAATTCATGACAGTTGAAGGAAGGAGCTGGCAGGTGTTTTTGGCTGAGCTCACTGCTGCCCCGGGGGAGGGACTGCAAGCCAGGCAGCTCAGGGAGGAGGAAACCAGCTCTGACATTGGTAAAGACTGTTGATGGAAGGTTTCTTTCAAAGCCTTTTCAGTCTGTCGATCTGAGAGCTCTTTGCCCAGGGAGTGCTGGAAATCTGGCTCTTCTTTCCAAGCAAATGTGGCAGACTGCAAGAGTTGATGAGGTGCCGTTGAGCCACAAATATTGAATTGCCAATTGAATGATGCTGGGTTTGTTTTTGTTGTGTTTTTTCCCTCCTTGTGGACAGTGGTGCAGTGAGGTTGTCAGGAATGGGAGAACTGTATTTTAGTCCCAGCTCTGCCAGTTACTTATTGTGCCATCCTCAGGGTGTCACTTGCAGCAATGCAGCTTTTGCTCACTATAAAATAGTGCGCATCCTTATTCTTACCGACATGTGGCAGTGCCATCAATGGGTGAAGCAGGTTAACGAAAAGTTAGACTGGGGTGGGGGTTTGCTAGTAGATATCTGCCAGGAAAGGTCCAGAGGAGCTATAGCTATTACTTTGCTTCCCCGGTTAGAGTGTCTTTGAATGACTTTGCAGCTATGCATGATATTTGCAACATTTTCAGTTTGGCAGGTCCGTCCTCCACTGATGTCCCAGCTATCCTTCACCCCTCTTCTGCTCCTTATCCCTGGGGACTACACATGTCTGATTCTGACCTCATACTTCAAGCTAATCGAGAGTAATTTTTCTGTGTCAGCCTGAATGACTGCGTTGGTCAGCATCAGGATTTAAACTAAAGTACTTGGCCCATGCTGTTGCTGGCCTGACCTCTTCGGGCCTTACTGAAAACCAAACAATTTGTGCTTTATAAATCCAGTGAATGGGCTGTACTCATACCTCATCCTCCACTGCACAACCAGATCCTGGCTCAGTTGCAAAACCTAACTTCTCCCTGGGTTTGGCACAACTTGCTGAGAGCACCCCGTTACATTTCTGCCCAAAATTGCTGCGTGGTCAGGACTGTGCCGAGTTCCCAGGCTCCCAAACTATGGTCTCATCTCATTTGTATCTGAGAAGAAGGTAACAAGCTGAAAGTACCAGAGTGCCATGACTTTATCAGTCCCCTAGCAGGGCATTCAAGGCCCATGTCAGTCCCTCCTGCTGCTCAGCGCATGGTTTTGTGTTTTCCCTTTCTCTTTGGAGGTGCCTTTTCCCCACAGTAAGTCTGCCTGACCTGTTGTAAAGTCAGGATTGCCATCGTCCACTGGGAAGAGCGATGCAAAGGTTGCTTTCCCGTTCTCCAACACTTCTCCTGCTCTTCAGGATTTGTTAAATGTAGTTGGCAGCCGTCCAGCAGCTGGATTAGCATTAAATAATGAGCAAATGGCCTGCAGCCCTTTTTCAGACCTGGCAAAACACACACCTTTCATTCTTTTCTTACATGTCTTTGAGCCCTGTTTTTATCACACTGGGAGAGAGCTGACTACCAGATGCTGCTCTGGTCAATGCTGGGGACAGAACAGAGGGTGCTGCACTCCTTTCTTTGTCGCTAATTAGTACCAGGGTGGTAGCTAGAGGCTGCTAGCTGTGAGAGCAAAACTGTTTTCTCCCTCCCCTTGTAACTGCAGCCATGGCGAGCAGTCAGTGGCAGCTGTAAGCAGCTGGGGTGAGCTGCAGCAGAGCAGGAGCAATGCTCATTTCTTAATTTTCCTGCATGCTCCAGGCTCCAGGGGAGCAGCCCTGGCAACCTCTTCATTTGTAGTCAGGGGCTGAAGTCCCAGGTGAGATGAAGGCACACATTACTATGTCAACCCCAGCAGCTACGCACTGTGTTGAGGTCACCCAGCAGCCTTGATATCTACAAGTAAGTGTCAGAGACCCATGTCCAGACCAGTGCCCCATCCACTGGTCTCAGATGCCTTTCTGATATTCGATGAAATTGGATTATGTAGAGTTGCCAGAGGATTTATTTATTTATTCTGGGAAAGGGAAGAGGGAAGGAGGCCAGCAGGGATGGAGAATAGGGAAAGAAAGAGGGAAGAAAAAGCAAAGACAAGAGAGAGGTAGCTATGCAGTTAGCATTCCTGAGCCATCTGGACCTGTTGGCATGGCCCCAGCTGGACGGGCTCACAGGTTTATCCACAGCATGATGTAATCTCCATCGTCCAGCATTTGATTTTTTTCCTTGTGCTGGATGGCCTCATATCTGGTGCAAGTCTGGAGCGGGCATTTTGATTTCCTGTTGCTATTTGTGGACTTTTCCTGGCCGATCCTCAAGAGCAGCTCGGGCGGTTTGCATTCCTCAAGCTGAAGAAGCAATGCCACCCCGTCAGCGCAGAGTGGAGGCCAGCCGTGGCCAGCCTGCGGGCCAGGGAGGGGCAGCCTCACATGGGGAACCAGATGTGGTTTGCACCGTGCCACAGCTGGAGAGGGTGACACCTCTGCCTGGTGCTTGGACCACTGCAGCTGAGCTCAGGAGTCGGCTCAACCTTCAACACCAGCACAGAAAGGGCTGGCGGGACCGCACTTCCCAGCTGCTTGTGGGCTTCCCTGGCCTGCTGGGTCTTGCAGCAGAATGGGAGGAAGGAGAATTTTATTTGGCCCAAGACCTATTCCTCCCTTTGGTAGATGTGAGTAAAAAGCAACCAATGATCTTAGTCCCTCTCCTTCTCTAACACCAGCACTGGGGACCACCAAGGCTAGGCTCTCAGCTGCCCTGTGAAGCAGGTGGGCTTCCCAGCACGTGGGAAGGGGAGCTGGGGAGGACGTGGTCCGACGACGCCAAGTGCCCACCCTTGCAAGGGGAAGGCCTGTGATCTGCTTCCTCCATTACTCAGTGCCATTTGCAGGAGGCAATGCAGTCTAATGGGAAGGGTTCAGACTCGCATTCCATCCATGGTCTGTGGGAGACAGCCATGCCTCACCAAGACCAGCCATCTCTTTTTTCTTCAGTCCTTCCCAGCACATGAAATGAAGAGGGTTTGCACGTCCACCTCTGTAAAAGCACACTGTTTGATTGTCTTTAAGTTACAGGAGCCACACAGGAGCAAAGAGGTCTTCTTCACTACCTAAATTCAATGTATGGAGAGGCAAACAGCAGAGCCACAGGTCTCCTCCTGCCTTCCGAAACAGAGCAACTCCCACCCTCCCACAGGGCTGGAAAGGTCTGAGATGCCCAGAGGATGAAAATGGGATTTCTCTACAGCATACCACTGCTGCAAGCAAACCTCAAACCCAGTGATACGACCTGCCTCAGAGTATGCCATTCTCCGCTCTGACTCAAGAGATGTGGGTAGCTGTGTGATGAGCCATTAGGCAACAGTTTGACATAAGCACACAGTCCTCCCTCCCTCACGATGCCTCATCCTACCCACATGCCTTGCTTAGCTTTGTTTCCTCCAGTGGCTTGGGAACAGGGAAGTTGAGTGCAGTGACCCCCCCAGAGAGCAAAATTTTGTTCAGCGGAGAATCCTATGGCCTGGTTCAGAAGTTGTCCTGGTTGCACCCGGAGGGAGCAAGGCTCTGCTTTCATAATACCCCAGGGATGGCGTGTCCACCAGGGATGGACTCACTGGAACCACAGAGCTGAGCTTTTCCACCCGACTCAGCTCTGCTGGGAGAGAGAGTAGCTGAGGAAAACGATGGCCTCTTTATAAGCCGACTGGCAAAACTCTTGCATCTCTCCTGGGAGCAGGCCAGGGATTCTGAGTCACTGCTTAAGTGGGTTGCAGCCAAGGTAGTCTTACCCAAGACATTAAGTGAGAGAGGAGAGATCCACCCAGGAGTGCCAGCAGAAAGAGAAATAGTCATGACCATAATTAATAATAATATAAGGATGAAAAGATTCAGAAACGCACTGCCCACTCCAAAAATAAAGTTTGAGGACAATTCAAGTGCTGTAAAGAAAAGAGAAGAGAGGAAAGAGTCAAGAAAGACCGCCAAAGCCTGCATGTCAGCTGCAACGCAAGGAGTCCCGTCCAGCTGGCCTGGGTTCAGAGAGCTCCTATTGTCCAACAGCATTTCCAAGACACCATTCAAAAGTTTCAGAAAATGAACCCAAGATGCAGGGTGAGATTTATCACACAATAAAGGCAAGCCAGATGTGTGCACCCTTTCGGAGAGAGGAGGTGGGAGGAAGGCAATGGAGGAGTGAAGCAGGGGAGAATCAGGCAGCGGAGGCATGAAGGAGGAGGGTGACATGAGAAGGGCTGGTGCTGTGAGCATCCAGGCAGGAACAGGGGCTGGGTGTGTCTGTGCTGGGACACACACTGGGCACTTATGAAGGGTCTCCTGTATACAGAGAACTCCATACTTAGGAAAATTCACTTGGCATCAGGATTAAGGGACAGAAGGGGAAGATCTCACTGGTGCTTTTTCTCTTTCGTTGCACATAAAACCGTGATGGATACTAAGAGGTTATTGTTGCTTCTGGTCCTGGATTTTACACCTGCATAATAAGGCCATGTCTGAAAGGATGCCCAGAAGCCAAACCACTGTAGATTTTATCTCGATTTTCTAGGGCTCGCACAGCCTTCATTATTGTTTTGCAGCACTGGCCACCATGGCAGGGCTGTAACTTCTTTTGCCACAACAATCACTCACTTCCACCTGTGATTTGATTATGTTAAAATCTAGCAATTAATTATACAGAAAGATAATTTAATCTTTGAATCTGCCACTAATGTGGAGTTGCGTGACTATAACCTGCCATCATTAAATAAGTCCTCAATTTCTCCCTGCCTGCAATGAGACCAGTGCTGTTTCTGCTGTCTGCAGAATAACCTGGTAGGGTGGCCATGCCATACCATGCTCCACAGATTAAAAGGTGACTTGGTTTTGTTCTCAGGAAGACCTCTGGTAGTAAGGACCTGTTCATCTAAGAGCAAAAGGCCTGAGAAAACACTTTGGAGGCTTAAGCTAGAGAGTCCCTCTTTGCAATGACTCATATGTTTGGTGACTGTAGTTAGCTTCTACAAGTTTTTTTTAGAAAGGGGTGGACTTATCTGAAGCCTTTAAACTGAGATGAGATGTTTCTTTCTGTGAAGCTCAGTTGCAGATGATGAGTTTGAAGCGGGAGGCATGAATATAGCTCCTGCACTCAGCTATGTAAGGAACCATATTTGATTACCAGACTGGTTCCTTCAGGCCCTAAAACCCATGAAGCCATCCATCGTCTCCTTGTGCTGCTCCAGGGGTGTCCAGAGAACAGATTCCCAAATCCACCGGTTTCTGCAGACACTGCTCCAATGCTGGGGTGGAGATGCCTGCTTGATCTCAGACACAGGAGCTTTCAGGGCAGGTTTTCAGGGCATAATAGGATTCCTGTCTTCAAAGGAACATGGGATCTTTTCTTCCCAGAAGCCTCTGACTTTACTTGAGCACACGATCCCAGGCATCTTCACATTTCTACTTCTTTTCACCAGCTACAGGGTACTCGGCTGCTGGGCCTTGTCATGGAGAAGTCTGGCTTGGAGAGAGGATAGCTGGAGAGCCAGGCATTGGGAAAGGATTTTCACAGGCTGCCTTTCTCCTTCAGCCTTGATTTTCATCCCATGGTTGAAGTAACTGCATTATCTCTGACCAGTCAGATCTCTATCCTCGTCATTGGAAACACAGGGCTTTGACCTCTCGTTCATCAACATCACACCTTTGCTCTCCCCCAGGATGGTGTTAATCCCTTAGTGACAAATGGTCTCAGAGGTGTTACTGCCCTTCGTGGGCTAGGAAGGATTTCCCCATTCTCCAGAGACTCTGGTTTCTGCAGCGCCACCGCTGAGGTGAAAATGATACCCTCAGCATTGGAGCTGAAGTTTAATTTCCTATCTGCTGCTCAGGGCACAGATTTTCCACTGGGATATTGGCAGCAGGTCAGAAATCTGCATTCCAAGCTGAATTGCTTTGAAAACAGTCCTGGTGCGGAACCCCATTCAGTCTGCTGGTTGCAAAACCCAGCTCTTGCCCAGCCTGGCCACTGAAGAGAGTCCCAGCTCTTGCTCTCTCAAGATTTTGGGTGAAGATACTTGAATCACAAATCAGCTGGTCCAGACTTAGTTGCTCTGTAATTGCCCTTTACAAAGGCCCAAGGAATGAAAGCCACCAGTAATGTTTGGTATTAGCTGCATGCCTCAGCTTTTGGACTTGAACAGAGTACAGCTATCTTCCTCTTCCAAGGCCTGCTTTTCTTTATGGGTCTCCAGGGACCTGCCAGGGGACAAAATGTGAATTATCTCTGATTTTGCTCTCTGAGCACTAAAGAGAAACAGTTTCAATGAGACAAATGAAGCTGATTGTAAAGATAATACAGACCTTTCCTCCTTCTCTGGTTATCTCCCAAAGCAGATTTCCTTTATCTCCCAGGGTGCTTTTCTCGTTGCTTATATTGCCTGTCTTGCAAGATGCAGAAAAAAGGCCCGTAATGGCATGAGGGTGACAAGCTGTGTAAGAGCAAAGATCTGCCAACTCTGGTGGCTCCAACCCCATGTTGGGCAGGGCCAGAAGCTTCCAAGAAAGATGGAAGAAATGGGGGAGCAGCATTTATTCCAGCTTATTTTGGTTATTGAATAAACTTTCCCATCCCACTGACTGGTGACTGGCTTGAACAGTTGCACCTCTCTAATTTATTTTTAATTGTATCGAACGTTCATGCTGTATTTCATGTCTTTTGGCGATACTGTGACCCAGCTTCACTGCAGAATGGCAGTATAGTTCACAGAATCATGCAGAGTAAACCAGTATTTTCTTTTGTTTGCCCTGCCTGCTGCCTTTCATTGCATGGCGCGTCCCTCTCCATCAAGCAGTATTTTTCCCTAAACTGTCCAGGCAGACATGTCACACACAATTAAATCCATGTAGGCTTTTTCAGGGTAGATTTGCAGGGCTGGGCTGGAGCTGCATCCCTAGGTTGTGCAGGGGTGCCACACGACAACAGGCATGGCTACGGAAACCCAATTGTGTTCTGGCTGCTGTGCCTCTGTGGGGACTGAGAAGGGATGGATGTGTTTGGGCTCTGCAAAAGGCACACCTGGGTGGAGGTGGATCGGGGTGACATAGCAGACAGGGCCTTCCCAAAGATGGTGGATTATATTTTCACACATAAGTAGACAAAGTTCACATGAAGCCCATCCCCTGGGTGCTGCAGCAGCAAAAAGGCCCCTGACCCCCCGTCATTGTGTGGACTTAGGGTGTCACTGGGATCCTGCTGCAAACTCAGCTGAGGCTGCCAAGTTAACACAAAGAGGTAAAGCACCAATTCAGACAAGAGGGCAGAGATAATGATACAGCTTCTTTCTCTCAGAGCTACTGCTCATGTGAAGTCTCTGCCCGGAGACTGTACTGACCTTGGCTTGGGAAGGAGCAAAGAAGAGAAAGAGACCCCTGCCAGCTTGCCCAGGGGTACCTGCATTCCCACAGAGAACACCTCCCACGCATCTCTGTTCTAACACGGCACAGCTGTCACCACGACAGCTCAGAAATAAAGGCGGCTTTGTTTTGTAGCAAGCAGGTGTCTTCAGTTCTCAGAGCTCAAGAAAGGCCTTGAAGGACAAACTTTTTATTTACGTTTCATGGACTCCTAGACATAGCCCCCAAATCTTCTGCCAAATGAGGGTTAAGAGCAGCTGATCTAAATGTTTCATCCTGAGAGGGTTGTGTCCACTTTTGCCTATGGTTTAAGTCCCGCTCAAATTTTTTTTTATCAGTCGGCTGCAAGGGAGTTGTAAGCCAAAGGAAATTTGGGACGTTCGTTGCATATGTAGCGTACACGCAGCAAATACTCGCTGGAAAGCAGAGGCATTCCTCTTTATCCTCTAGGGTGCTGCTGCTGGGAGGAGAGGTGCTTCTGTCTCTGCAGATTCAGCAAGTCTCATGCAACAAGCAAATGGTGTACTGTAGCTGCTTTCCACCCCAGGCCAGTGGAGCCCTGGTTTGCCCTAGGGGAGGCTGACGTGCTCCCCCTCCTCCCTAGCACACGCTTACCTTCTCCACACCCTGGCATCTGCAGGTGGTTTGAGGGCACACGGATGGCCACACTGTGATGCCACTTGTCTTTTGTTTCACCTTGCCCTGGGCTCTGCCCTGCTCCACAAGTCATTCCCCTCACAGGGCACTTCCAGTGTCTCCCACATCACCACTGCCCACACTGGCTGCTAATCCCATTTACGCTGAGCACACTAAACCCAGGTGTGGGTACACGAGTGCCCATGACTCTTCTGCCACTGCTGCAGCAGGTGCTTTCGGTGCCTCCTTCAGAGTTGCTCAGAAACCCGGTCACAGGCTGGCGGATTTCAGCTTTCCACATACATTTTTCTCTCTCTTTTTTTTTTTTCCTTTCAGGGGCAAAAACATTTTAAGTTAAAGACTTAACTCGCCCACTCCCCCCACGCCTGGGTGCCTCCCAAGATTCCTCCCCAATGAACAGCCAGGCTCGCAAACTCCCGAGCTGGGAATTACACGGCTGCAATCACAGCCACAGAATTTTGATGTGGTCTGTATTGTGCGTATGCTTTTAACAACATCACCCATTACTGTCAGCTGATATTTTTCTTCCCCCCTCCTCTGACATCCCACGATGAGAAAGCGCCATGAAGGGGCAAAGGCGAGGTCTCCTCACGGGGGAGAGCCCGCCGGGGGGGGTGGCGGGAGGGGGGCAGCCCCCCTCCCGCCACCCCCCCCCCGACGGGCTCTCCCCCTCGATCTCGGCGTCCCCTCCGACCTCAGCGTCCAGCCCAGCCGTGCAGGCAGCCGCTGCACCGCGGGAGAACCGGGACAGGACCGCTAACGCCGATACCCCGGCGGCGCCGGGTCGTAAGGCGCGGACGGGTCCGCGGACCGCTCCGTCCTAACCCTGCACTCCTCCCGCCCGCCTCGCGCGGCTCCGCTGGCAGCCGCCTCCCATTGGCCGCCGCTCGGCGGCGTCGGCCAATGGGCGGCCGTCGCTGCCGGGCCGTTGGAAGCGTGCCGCGGCGACCGTTAACCGCCAGCGGCTTGGGGAGGGGGCGGAGTGGGTCGGCCGTACCCGCCGGTCGCCCCTGGGACGCAGAGGCAGCGGGGAAGCGCTGGGCGCTCAGCCGGGTTCTTCGGGCCGTTCCGCTGGACGGGGTGGCGGGGGAGTGAAGCGGCTGCGGGCACCCGGGACGCAGGCGGGGACCTCGTCGGCCCGGCTCGCCGCTGCTCCCTCGCTTCAGGGTAGCGCCTTGGCGCGGCTCCCTCAATCGCCTTCCCCTGATTGTGCCTTGAGCCTCTGTCGTCCCTCCTAGGTCTTGTGGCGCCTAGCGCTGGAAATTGTAAATCCAGGTCCTTGGCACGGATGCGCGGTGGAAGGAGGTTTCCACAGCGAGCTGCGCCTGAGCCTTGCTGGGACTTCGCAAGGCACCGGGGACATGGCTGCCGCTTGTAGCGCCTTTGGTCTGAGGGGCTGCGGTCCCTGTGGGGAGGGACCTGATGGCACAGCTGGCCGGTGGGGAAGCAGGTCACCTGCCTTGCTTTCAGTGACCATAAAGCTCCCTCTTTCTGTTGTTCTGCATTACTCTACAGACAGCAGTAAATTCTGGGCCTGGTTCCACATCAGGTTCAGTCAAACCCTCTGCCACTTGGAGGCTGGGTGTCAGGTAAGCGTTTGGTTCACCACACGGTCCAAGGTCGTGATGCGGAAGATAATTGCAGGTGACATGGGCATTGCTGTCAGTCTCTGAGAAAGACTGGGGGGTGCCGCTGGTCAGGATGCTGTCCTGCTGCTGGAGAGAAATAGCAGTGGGGTTTGCAGATGATTTGGCCTGAAGTGCTTTGGCCGTGCCATGCAGAGAAGCAGGAACAGCGAGGGGGTAGAAGGTCAGTGGCAAGCTATCCAGGCAGACCAGGGGCCTGAGCAGACCAGGCATGGAGCAGCAGGGAGCTGTGGTACGTGAGAGGAGAGACCAAGAGCAACACGAGTCAGGACAGAGGGGGACCAGAGGGGTCTGAGAGAGCCAAGAGGTGGTTGGATGATCACTTGTGCCCCTTGGGGTGCAGATGCACCAACTAGACTGTGAGGAGAAGTGTGCACAGCATCTGTCCATCCTGCCTGGATCTTGTTAACGCTGTCAAGACCTTCACTTTCATAAGATCTAAAATTCACTGTATTTTAAAGAGAGCAGAAGGACTGTCTGGAGTGTATGGGCTCTTCTTTCCTGGAATGTAAAGGAAACCTCGGCTGTGCAGCTGGAGTGCAGGGGGCTTCATTCCTTAATGAAAGCAGAGAAGGGAAATGCAGATGTCACAGCTGGGAGAGGAGATTTATCTTGGCAAGCAAAGAGGAAAAATACTTTCAAAAAGAAAAGAGAAAACTCAGAAGAATCCCCTCCCCATCTGCACTGCCTGCCAGCACGAGCAGAACCTCCAACCTGCAAAGGCCCTTCGTCTCCTGGGCCTGGGCTGCCGCCCAGCTGGATTAGGCCCTTGCTGCTTTCTCTTTGGAGCGAGACCGTTGTGGTGAGAGCAGGGAGGCTGTGAGAACCAGGCTGATCCTGAAGGGAGATTATCTCCAAACAACTCAGCTGGAGGTGGGAAGGGGAAAGTCACAGTCAAAGGATGGAAGCATGGAAGGGGAAAGGAGAGACAGATGCAGCCAGGGTGACCACAGAGCAGAAGTGGATCCAGGGAGAAGAAACCATCCCCTCCTCAGCAATGCGTCATGCCACTGGGCTACAAGAGTGGCACCTTAAGGCATCCCATGCACAACCAGACAGGGGAAAAGGCTTAATGTCTCAGTCTTTGTTTGGGGCCCCCAGAGGTCTAACACCAGCTCTGGGTGGGGGGAAATAGAGAGCTTACGTTTGGATGTCTGGTTGCCTTACATTAGCTCCCAAGATAACTGTTGTACAACAGGAAAGGGTGTTCGAATGAGAAGTGCACGCACGCACATACAGTGTGCTATTTAGACAACCCGAAGCATGAGGTCAGGATGAAAACATGTGGTGGAAATATGTTTGGAAGAGTCAGTGCCTATGTCAGTCACCAGGAGTGGGAGAGAGCGGGAGCCAGCAGCTGACAGATTCGCACTCTCTCCTCGTGGCTGGGGTGGCCTCAGCCCGAGCAGATTCTTCTGTGGCACCAGAGCAGCTTAAGGTTCTCTGTTGGGCCTGGAGATGCGGTGGTCATTGCCTCCCCTGTACCTGTGCACGCTGGCTTGTCCCCTTTGGGCGCTGCCTCCCTAGCCTCTCAGAACTGCAGTGGGGGGACGGGCAGCCAGAAATTGGGCTTGGATCAGGAAATCCAGCACATCCTCGCCATTGCGTTTCTGTCCCTTGGCTGCCCCCTCCCTGACCGCTCACTGGTAATACAGCTTTGGAAACACATCTCGTGCTATTTCTTGGCTTTGGAGCATAGTTAGAAGAAGAAGGAAGGAGGGTGTGAAAGGGAGGGGGAGATAGCAGGAGCAAATAATGCAAAATGAGACTGAGCTGCGAGCTTCGTATCCCATCTGGAAGCTGTTTTCCCCCAGTACACTTCACACCCGCTCCCTCTGGGCCAGGATGGTAAGGCTCATGTTTCCCAGTTGACTGGTCCCCCTTGCGCAAGCCACGCCCTTCTGTGTGAAAGCTTCTTGAGATACCTTAAAGGAGAATCTCAGCAGAGTTGCAGAGTCCTTCATTGTCACAATTAGAAATTCTTGGCCAGATTGCCCAAATTCTCTGAGGAGCGGGAGCTGGCTGATCTCAGCCTGGCTGGAAGGTGATCTTGAGGAGAGAGTCTAGGCCTTGAAGAGGCTGTGGGAGTATGAGCCTGCTCTGCTTGTGCATCTCTGTCCATCCCACCTTCACTCATGTCCTAGTCCTGTGGGCTCTTTCTTGGACCTTCTACCAACATGGGCCTCTGGTCTGCTGAGATCTTCATTGCCACAGCATGGGCAAAAGTCTCCCTAAAGCCCAGCACAGTCGTTTCATTTAGTGGCAGCACATGAAGGCGTTTAGCTGTGCTGGCCCCAGTCTGGGTGGGAAGGCAGGGCTAGTAGCTGCTCAGCAACTCCTTGGCAGGTGACCTTCCAGCCAGGATAAAGCTACCGTCTGTTTGGTCAAGTGATTAACCTGCTTCCGTTTATCGCTCAGAAGCTTAGACCCTGCCATACTCTGCCATGATCCACACAGCTCTGAGACACCGTACCCTGGGACTTGCAGTTCCTTGGAGCCTTCTCTCATACATGTTAAGGAAGAGTATGGCTGAAGCCTTCTCTGAGTTTTGCCAGACAGGTGCAACTCCCCCAACAGAGCTGGATGGGACAGAGTTTGCATATTCTGGGTTAGCAGGC
This sequence comes from Haliaeetus albicilla, assembly GCF_947461875.1. Classification (NCBI taxonomy): domain Eukaryota; kingdom Metazoa; phylum Chordata; class Aves; order Accipitriformes; family Accipitridae; genus Haliaeetus; species Haliaeetus albicilla. Next base: position 43,801,514 of record NC_091487.1, read on the forward strand.
TCGATCTGAACTAATTAGCAGTGGTTTTGATGGCATCTATCCAAAATAAGCCCTGGGCTGCTCCTCACTATGCTCATCACAGTTGGATCTGGACAAGAGGACACTTTTTCCTGTTACTCTGTGGTTGCGTGCATGGCTGTCTTTACTAATCAGAAATCTAGTTGGCAATACCTGTTGGCATCAGGAGAGAACAGAGCCAAGCTAAGAGACACAGCAGTCTTCCTGGGACATGGTGGCTTAGCTTCCTGCTTGTACTGTAGTTTCCATTGTGGATATAGCCAGCTACAAAGCCATGTCATTATCTTTGTTTGCTCTATCCTTCCTTATTCTGCTTTCCTCTGCCTCCTGCCACCTTCTTTGAGTAAAATAGCAATCTCCAGCTCTGTGACAGCTCTAGGTGCTCTCCCTCTTTGAGGGTGTCTGATCCTTGGTGCCCCCTTTGATAATAACCATAGTTATTCCCAATGTCATAGGTTTGCTCCCTTCTCTCCACCACCTGTGTTTGGAGATGTTGGACTGGTATATGTATGATTGCTGAGAGCTGAAAGGGGGCTACTTTGGTGAGAAGGCTTTGCCAGCATTTAGTTGTGCTGGAGGATAAGGCCCAGGAGCCCAGAGAGCGGTATGTGCCCCAACCTTTCTGGATTCCTGGCAGGGGGTGAGTTTCATTCTCTGCTTCTGTGAGGGAACTGGGGTTGTTTAGTCTGGAGAAGAGGAGGCTCAGGGGAGACCTTATTGTTCTCTACAACTACCTGAAAGGAGGTTATAGCAAGGTGGGTACTGGTCTCTTCTATCAAATAACTAGTGATAAGACGAGAGGAAATGGCCTCAAGTTGCACCAGGGGAGGTTTAGATTGGATATTAGAAAAAATTTCTTTACTGAAAGGATTGTCAGGCATTGGAACAGGCTGCCCAGGGAAGTGGTGGAGTCACCATCCCTGGAGGTGTTCAAAAAAACGCGTAGACGTGGCAGTTCAGGACATGGTTTAGTGGGCATGGTGGTGTTGGGTTGATGGTTGGACTCGATCTTAAAGACCTTTTCCAACCTAAACAATTCTATGATTCTCACCCATGTTTTTCCCATACGGTGCAGTAGGTCTCTGTCTCTTGGGAAATAATGGTCTCTTGGGGACCTGAACTCCTGCATCTCTGGGAGAACAGTGTTGCCTTCATCCTCACTTCCAAGCAGTGAGGTCTCCCAGCAAGCCTGCTGTGTGGTGTCTAAAAGAACCAGAATTCTGCAATTACTCCTGCCAATGCTGGTGCCTGTGTTAAGGCTCTGATACTCAGCCCCTTGCAATCATTACTCACCTCTCACCCCATAGCCACTGCTGGGGTGATTTTTTGGTTTCAGAATAAAACCAGAGGCACATCTCCACCTCTTCCCTCATGGTGGGTTTGTCCTACAATGGGAAGGCTGTTGACTGACCAAGAGATCCTTGTTATAAGCGTGGGTGGGATGCCGCTAAAAGTGTGTGGAACTAGGCATAAATGTATCTTCTTGTCTCTTCGCTCCCACCTCTGCCTTTGTTAATGCACAGTTGTAAAAGAGATTTGAAGCTTGTGTCAGAGTCGCAGACAGCTCTCCCTGCAGCTGTCCATCCAGCTCTGCTGCTTTTCCAGGGTTACACTGTGGTTCTGGTTTTGACGGTTACAACAGTATATATGATTTGAGAGCCTCTTGTTGGATCCCGGCTCTGCTGTGCTGTCGTGGTACATTGGCAGTCAGAACTCTGAATCTCTTTCCTTTTCTGCAGTTATGTTCTCACCCTTTACCGTAAGGCTATCGTGTTCATATCCTGTGTTTGCTTGTGTCGTTTAGAGAAAGCAAGACAAAGAACAGCTGTTACATGAGCAGGCAGTCTCTGGGGTTAATGCTCAGGACTCCAAACTCTTTACCCCTTAGTGCTGTAGGATAGCACAAAACCTGGTTTTCCAGTGCTTTTTAGATAAGTATCTAACCCAGTTCCATCTGCTGACTCAGCTCCCTCTGAAGATCAGTTATGCTCAGCACAGATGGGAGGTGTTTTCTGTTGCTTGATTCAAGTGCAGAAATGCTTCTAGGCAACTTGGAAATGGCTGGGTAGATTTTATCAAGCTACCCCGCCAACTCTGCTTCCAGTATGGGAACAAGTGGAGAAAACTTCAGCCTAGACATCCCAGGGAGGGCCTCAACAGTGGGATTTAGCATGAGTGTGCCTTCACCTACCTGCACATGCAGTGTCTGCCCTCCCAGGGGAGCCTCGGGTGGTGGTGTGTCAGGCTGTCACTCCAGGCAGTGGGGGGACAGGACAAGTGGGAAGGAAGCAAAGGAAGAGAAACCTCGTATTAGGCACAATGCCGGTGGCAGGGACTCCCCCCCCACTTCCAGCATGCTCCGTGGGCATCTGTTTTTAAATTGAGTGGCTGAGGGATGATGTTGGAGGGTGAAGGGCCCTAGCATGTTGGAGATCGCTGCAGCTCACCGTCTCCCTCCCCCGCTTGGTGGGAAGCTTGGGTCTGCTCAGCTGGAGCCTACTTCACTCCCCAGCCTCACCCCAACCCTCTGACAGCCAGCGTAATGTTGACAGAGTGATATGGTGCTCAGGTAAAACAAATATACCTTCCTGGAGGAGCAGGAACCTGCAGGCTACAGCATCCGGGGTCCTCTGGCCAACTCCTCCCTCAGTCCTAGCACTGGGGAAAGAAAGGACTGCACACACCCCATGCTCCTCTAGGAGCTGGGCTCTTTCCTGAGCTCAGCTCTCACACTGGAATCCTTTGGCATTCATGTCTCCACTCTAGGACCTGCGTGCTCTCTCCCACTCTCTCTCGTCCATACCCTGTTGCTCTTGGTATTTCAATACACTGCTTTCAATGCCTTTCTGCCCACCCAGATGCTTTTCCAGGCGGGGGGGGGGACCCAGTCTGACTCTGCTGAGCTCTCTCCAGTTCATTTAAGTTACACAGTTCCGTCTGTGTAATATAGTCACTTGAAAGTATCTGTCTTTTCTTTCCTCTCCCTGAGCCAGAAGCCTCAATCTGCCAACAAATGGGATAATTTTTCAGCTGGTGTTTGGCAACCATCATTTTTCTCCCTGCCCAACCAATGCTTTGTTGTAGCAAATGGAAAAGTTAGTGATTTTACTTCTGAACAGGGGGATATGCCTCAAAGGAAACAGGTTCCCTGTAGCATCAGGAGCCCAGCTCTGCAGCAGCACTGGCCAGATTTACTGACTGTTACTGGAATGATTAGTAGAATGATTGTTTGTTGTTAACAGCCCATCTGTAGTGTTTAAACTTCATCGGGGAGCTGAATTTCACAGGCACTATCTGGCTGGAGGACAGCCTCATATGGTCCACAGAGGGGCTGTGAAATCCCAGAGGAAATTAAATACAACAGGGGGCCTTCCTGTTATGTTGATCCAACTGATCTTTTTTCTCTGATAGAAATCAGCAGCTGGGTTGATGTTCTCTGGGGCATCAGAGTGCCTATTGCTGCTGGCAGAGAACATGAGAAAGTGACTGTCACCAAGGACAGGTGCTGAAGACCACAGTTTTCTGCCACACTTGCATTTTGTCATCACAGGGATTTCTTGCCTTGTGCTCTGTTCAGCTCACTGTCACAGTGAGATGATGCTGGGAAGCCAAAGATAGGTACGCACAGAGGAAGGGGGAAATGTGAGAATATAGAAGAGTTTCATGAGTGTTTGTGGCATAGATAAACAGGCAGAGATGTACAGCACCATGGCCCTTTCTATCTTAATTCAAGGTGTTTTTATGAAACTGATGCAGGCAAGGGATAGGAACTGCTTTTTCCCATCCAAAAAGGGCTGTTGCTGAGGTTTGGCTCTCAGTGCAGAGGAAGGCTCTCAGATCCCTCTTGGAGTTGACACTAACATACTCTCTCCCTTTGTTTTTCCTCAGCATTTCTCAGAGAACCTGGATCACTTCTCCGACAACATGGAGGATTTCTCCAACGACCTCTTCAGCAGTTTCTTCGATGACCCAGTACTGGCTGAGAAGAACCCACTGCTGGACATGGACCTGGATCCACCCACTCCAGGCATCCAGGCAGAGCACAGCTACTCCCTCAGTGGAGACTCTGCTCCCCAGAGCCCCCTTGTGCCTGTCAAGACTGAAGATAATGCTAACGGTGAGCATGAGATGTGCACACTGCACAGCTTCGGGCACATCTGTTAGCAGAGGCTCTGGCTGGCTTCCATATATAAGGACAAACTGGCTATTCCTTGGGCCTGCGCATGGCTAATCCAGGCAAGAATTTGATCTGCCGTTGTCAAATACAGCCCACATTTTTTCCTTCAGTTTGTGCTCTGACAGTCACATTGCTCCTTTGCCGGGCTGTTATTTATGAGGATGATAATTGGTTGTGGTTTGGTGTGCTGCCAACTTCTGGCAAGCAATAGGCAATGTCACTTTAGGACCCTGCAAACCTGGGTGTGGATGCCCTAGATCCAGGTCTGTTTTGGCATCAAGCAGCAGAGGTTTGGCTTGAATATAGGAAGCATGAGTCTCTGGCTGCAACCAGTGCTGGTACATGTGGAAAGCTAAGTGGCTTCTTTACCAGCAGATCTTTTAGCAGGAGACAGAGAGGAACAGTCATTTCAAAACCTATTTTTAAAACAATTCATTTCAGGATAATTTATGATGGCTGGATATTTTTAGAGCTGTCCTTGCAGAGAGTCCTGTAATTTGCGGGACTGTGTGGGTGTCCCAACAGCTGATGGACACCAGGCTGCCTGAAAAAGCAGTGGCACAGGCTCAGTATACACAGAAGAAAGCCATTCCTTTGAGTGAGACCTGGGACAGAGGCTTCCCTCTCATGGCCAAGAATGATCCCAGCTCTCTGGTACAAATGCCAAGGCAGGAGGAGAGGAGCTGGCCTCCACTGCCTCTTTGGTCCCTGCAAAGGGCGCAGCCATCAGTGCCAAGTTCCTTAGGGGCCACTGAGAGAGGTGCTGGGAGAGAGGCTCATGGCAGGCCAAGCAAGCTCTGCCTCAGTATCAAAGCAGCTTTCCATTTACTTTTTTTTTTTCCTTAGCTTTAACCCCCATACAGTCTTGAAGGGCACTCAGCCCAAACAGGCAACCGGATGACTAACAAAAAACAAACCAGCATGAGTGCATAAACACATCTTTATTTTGCCCCTGCAAATGAATAGGAGGAGATGAGGCTTGGGAACGAGAGAAGCAAAAGCATGAGTCTGCAGAAAGCAGTGAAATGAAGTCTGCCTGCATGAAGCTACCTCAGGGACTCCTCTCTGAGTTGTTACCATTTCTGCTCCCCTCCTCTGTGTCTGGACATACCCCTGCTTCAGCTGCAGTGTCTCCAAGGCAAGACCATGACTCTCCTGAATGGAGTGTGACACTGATCCTTGGGCAGAGGCCAGCACAGGGTGTACAGTGCATAACCCAGGAGAGCTTGAGATGGACCTATGGACGTGACACTTGCTCTCTGAGAGTGCAGATCAGCTCTATACAGGCAGTAAGGCCTAGTATTAATGTGGCAGGTATAGGGGTATCTATGCACCCAGTCCTGCAGCGGGATAATTCAACCCATCTTTCCAGGGCTATCTTGGCTCATAACTGGATGTGAGTCATATTCTAGTGTAGCCCTGAGTCAGGTCCAGTATTTGCAATGCTGTGCAGTCCTTTTGGCACAACTCCATCCAGTCTCAGTCCTCTTAGACATTCACTTCAAATTAATTACCCAGGAATGGCTTTTCTTTAACATTAAGCAAGCTCTGCTTGGTCTGCAGAGCTCCTCAGGAATGCCCAGGCTCTGTCTAGGCTTGGAGCTGTCTGAGGCTTGCTATTTATCAGCTTTATTCCAGCTTTTCTGCAGATCTCCAAACCACTTCCAAATCCTGCCCCTTCCCACATGGTTCCCACTAACATGGGTCAGCTAGGGCAAGCCACTGGGTGCATTGTGACCCTGCTTATCAGTGGAATCTGCTTTCCAGATGGTTTGCGCATATGGACCGGCTGCTTCAGTTCTCAGTACCAGCCCTCAGTTCTGCAGGGCGTGATTTGATGCCAGGAGCAGGGAGAGCCAGGACTGTGCAGAACAGCGGGTGCTGGACCAGCCTCGGACTAGTGCCCACACTCCTGTACAGATCCTGCTTCCTCACTGCTCTTTGCCTCACTTCCTCAGCCCAGGGCAGCTATGAATATCTCTCAGCCATACTTCTTCCCACTATGTACAGAGTCTCTAGAGCAGAGGATGAGCTTCCTGGCATGCCTCACCCACCAACATACAGTGAACTCTGCACTGGTTACAGACTGGCCATACCTCTGAAACATTCTCTCAGGCAGTAGGACATAGATGTGTCCACACAAAATGCCTCCTCCTCAGTCCCTCATTGACCCTCTGATGGCTTATGTGTTTCTGATTCTGTAACCCAATCGCTCCCCAGATAAATCTCCAAGGGTGGGAAAGAGAGCAGGGTCAGAATGTAGACAGGAAGTGGGAGAACAGCACATACATTTGAGTGTCTGCTCCTTGGACTGTCTGGACTGACAGCACTGGGGGCTGCTCTCTCCCTGAGTCAAGTCTGAACAGGGAGAGCCCTTGGTGGTCTGCTCGCCCTTGTCTGGTAACTTCCTTCAGCAGCAGCCTTCCCAGACAGAGGATGCCCCACGCCTCTGAGAAAAAGCGAAATGTAGTGTTTTGCAACAGAAAGGGAGGACAAGGAAGATGAAGCTTAACATCACAGTAAGGGAACTTCAGATTAGCCAGTAGGCAAAACCTTCCCATAGTGGGCATAGTGAAACCATAGAAGAGATTTAATGGGGAAGCTGTGGGCTCTTCGTCACTTTTCAGAGGGGTAAAGTCAAGTCAGACAACCATCTGTCAGGACTGACACAGGTTTAGTTGAACTTGCCTAGAGCAGTGTGACAGACTGGAAGAATCCGCAAGGTCCCTTATCTCTGTGGCAGGCTGTAATCAGGCAGAAGAAGTCAGTCCAAGTTTTCTGGCTGCAAACACTTGTGGCTATGTAATGCCTTGCCTCCTTCCATCAGAAAGGTCTTGTCTGCATATCAGGGGTAACTGGTATGGGGACTTCACCAAACCCAGAGCTGGTAGTGTCCTTGGTGGCACAGAGAAAATGCAATTCAGTCTTTGCCTGCTCAGCAGCCTCTCTGTTGTCATGGCTGTGCAGTGCACCCCTGCCTGAGACGCTGCCTGATGACGTTGGCCCTGCTGCATTGTGGGAAGCTCTAGGAAGCGATCCAGCAGCACTGAGAGCAGTGCACACAGCTGATACGCGCGCACACACACACACACAGAGCAGCCACAGGAACTCGTGTCTGTGCTTGAAGATGTCCAGTCACACAGGGAGCTGGGAGGAATGAGCCTCTCCTGGGGAGACCTATCTAGGCAGGAAAATAAGGGGTGCTAGACCAAAGACAGGAAGAGAATGTATTCCACTGGCAAGGGCAACACTGTGTTAACTGATATAATTCTTGCCCAAGCTTTAACACCACTGTGTCCAAGCAAAAGCCAGAGGCAGGATCCTGCCCTGTCCTATCCTGAGGGCAACAGAGACCAAGTTGGGCAAAGACAATGTTAAGCTACCTTTAAGCTTAGTTCAGATGGCAGCTCCCACATGAACAGCTGCTTGCTTGTGCTATTCTTTATGCAGGCTTTTCTGGAACTGAGAAGGACTTTTCTTGCCCTCTCCTCTTGCCAGGACATCTTCTAGACTGAGACCTGCACTGCAGAGCTGCTTTGAGCAGCAGACAGCTGGGCAACATCCCTGGGTCTGTGAGTGCTGTATGCAGAGAGCAGTGCAGAAGGGTCAGGGAGCGAGCCTGACTGTGGCCTCATGTTGAGCCAACTGGGGCACTATCTGGTGACACACTTAGCAACAGTCTGTCCTGTGTCAAGCTAAATGCATTTCTGTTTGTCAGATAAAAAGGGGAAGGGAAGGGATGAGGATTAAGGAGGAAGATGCAGGCTCCAGGCCAGCTAGGAGTTGCTTTTTGGCAGGCTGAAGTGTTTGAACAGCAATGAGGGGACCAAAACTTCAGAGCAGAGCCCAGGCAGCTCTCCTGCCTAGCGTGTTGTTTTTCCATCTGAGCTGCAGCTTATCCACCACTGCCTGAATCCCACCTCCCAGGATCTCTACTTCCAGTGACAAGCCAGGCTCACACCACAGATGTGCACGGGACAGAGCAAGCAGGGGACAAGGGGAGCGTGCCCACACAGATTCATTCAGTTCTCTTCAGACACTTCCTTTCCCTCGCTGCTGTTTCTGTCCCAGCAAGCAATGGCAGTGGGGCATGGCTGTAGGCAGCAGTCCCCCTGAGCAGCGCAGGGTGGAGGAAGGAGCCTTGGAGGTGAGACTGAGGGGAGCAGCCATGGGAGCAGCCTCATAAGCAGGTGCCACATTGGACTTCCTTCCACAAAAATGGACCTTCCTCCTCTCCTGTCATGCAACAAAGCTCTGGTACTTGGCACAACATCGGCAGGAGGCCAGAGCAGCGCTGTCAGCCTTTCACTGTCATCGTGCTTTCCCTCTCGCCAGCTCTCTAGCACAGAGATGGTGCTATTCTTGGTAACACACCTGGCAGCTCTGTGATGCTGGCCATGCTGCCTAAGGAGCAACAGCGCAGCATCCTCCTCTCACTGAGCTCTAAATATAAATAAGCTCCAGAGGACCAGACCGAGACACCACTGGGGGAAGAAACCCTGCAGCTGTCCTCCAGCGCTTGAGCTGCACAGTCAGAGCAGAGCAGAGACACAATCCCTGTAACTCTGTCCCGTCTGCTCCCCGCACGCTGGGGGTTCATTCCCTTTTGTACTCTGTGTTGTGGGCCTGCACATGCTTGTGTGGTGACAGTGCTAAACTTGGAAAGGCAGCCTCCCCAAATGGGGGGAAGCTGTCTGCATGGCTTTTTTTTTTTTTTTTCTTGTCCTGTTCTTGCTGGAGTTTGACTCTCACGTTGTGCATGTTTCAGAGCTGGAGAATGGAGTGTGGTCGCTGGGGCCCAAGCTCTGCTCCATCATGGTGAAACAGGAACAGAACCTGGCTCTAGACCTGCCTGAGTCCCAGCTAGCTGCCAGCTCCATACCAGTGCTGAACCTCAACCCTCTGCAGAGACTGCCAGTCCCCGAGGAGGTGAGCCCATCTAAGATCCATCGGGAACCTGGGCTCTCACACAGTGGCACCCCTGGTGATGCAGACCCAGCCATGTGACTGCAGGGTCCTGCTAGGTGGTTTAGCCGCTGGACAGTCAGGAGAAGGTGATACAAAGCCCAGATACTACATTATTTGTCATTCTCCTCTTGAAATGGCAGTCAGAGGAGCAGCACTCCTGATCTAGCTAGAACTGTGCTTGATCCCTGCAGTGAAGCTACAAGACAGCTTATCCTTCCAGAGAAAATGGTGGAAGGAGGGTTTTCTCCAGCACAGGAGACTTTACAATCTCGGTTATATACAAGCATGTTTCCTTGTCAAAAAAGCCAAAGGCTTTTAAGCTTGCACATGCTGGAGGCCTGTACCATCCAATCTGCCAGTATTTCTATAGCCACTCTTGGCTTATCTTCATTTTTCAGCAAACAGTGTCAATTAATGTGATGCCAGTGACGCCACTATTCCTGAGTATAGACCCCTGCTCTGCCACTGTCTTTTTCATGGCCTTGGGCTTATCATATGGCCTCTCACTTTTCTCAGCTGCTCAGTGGAAATGGAGGTCCCACTCCAGGTCCTGCTTGCTTTTTTCTATGAAGCAGCAGGAATTACTATTTCTAATAAACAAGGGGCCAAGTTCTTAAGAAGTCTGTCTGAAGGAGGCTCACTTATGCCACTGGTACATGCGTATAAGTTGGGGGCTCATTTTGGCTGGCCTTGAGTCCAGCTGTGTTGGATGGGAAGGTCCAACCAGTCTCACACAGACCTTGGCTATCTTGTAGCAGCTCAGTAGATAACAGTAGAGCATCTCTGGGGTTTACTTCCTTTTTTCACTCATGCTGAGCATCTTCCCATTTAAACAACCATCCAAAACAAATGGGTACTTCCAGCCAAAACTGTGCACAAACTTCCTTCGTTATTTACACAGCTTGAACTTGCTGTGCCCTCGAAGCTCTGCTGTGTGTGCTCAGCAGCCGTACTGTGGTGCTCTCTCAGCTGTGTTTACAGTCTGGAGGAGTTTGCAATGTGTCTGTTTAGTGTAAAAACTCCCCCAGCCTATGGTGGGTTGGGGGCTGGTGAGCCAGGGAGCTGAGGGGCAGCATAGCCCAGATGGGAATAAATCTACTCTTTATTTAACTCTCAGTCCCCTCTGATTGGAAACAGCTGTCCAGCAGCCCTGGTGAAAATCATGTGAGCAAGACAGGGGGTTTGTTCTGTTTCTGTTTCTGTACAACCTCTATACTCCCATTTCTAATGAAGGCAGATCAAAGAGGGACTTCCCATGGTAATGCATAGGTTGGTTTAAATTGCACTGCCTGGGTCTAGCAAGGGAAGAATTGCCAAGGATAAAAGTCATCTCCCTTTTGGAGGTACTCAGTGCACTGCTTGGCAGCATATCCATCTGCCACTGCCTCCTCCTCTGCAAACATGTGTTTGCACTCTGTGTGCCCAGTGGCAGAGACTTCAGGGGGCTTATGTTTGGACTCTTGGTTTCTGCTATGTGTGGTAAGAGGCTGCTTTGGGGCAGAGCTGTAAGACGGGGCAGGGCAGAGAGCAGGGGAGCAGCGGCTGTGAACAGAACTGGTAGGAGCCCTCTGGGCAGGGGAGATGGCAGCACCCAAGAGCTCTTTCTGCTTCTCTTCCACAGACTCCCATAGAAATGACTCCAGCACCTGTGATCAAAGCTGAACCCAAAGAGGTGAACCAGTTTCTAAATGTACCTGCAGGTAAGAAGATAGAATTTGCTGGTCAACTTATATCCCTCTATGCTACTCAGGTATAGATCATTACTATACAGGGAGGAAAGACAGCACCTGAGAGCAGAGCCATGCGCATACAAGGTAGCACTGGGGCACAGACCCATAGAGGAGTGAGCACTGCACTGTTCCAACTCAGTTCAGTGTCTGGTCCAGCAGCCAGGCACAGAATTGTTCAGACAGGGACTCCCAGGCAAAACAGGCTACTTCAGAGTTGGAAATATGCAAGAGTGCCTTTAAAATCCTCAGAGAGACTGTAGTGTTATCCAAAAACAACCATCTGAAAGTCAGGAAATTCAGGATCCAGTTTAATTTGAAAGAAAACCAAGCATCTGAAAATCTGCCGATGCACAAATGAAAGCACTATAGGAACTCCCACTGCCACAGAAAGACATTCCTTAGGCATATTCCCACCTCCATTAGGGCCCCCAGGGCTCTCCAGTACAAAGTGGGGACAGTTTTCAAGTGTTTGGGAACCAACTGAGTGACCGGAGCCCCTTTGGATCAAGTGTGCTGGCAAGTGTGCGAGCCCCGTGGTGCTTTTGGAAGAGCTCTTCTCTTCTAGAGCTTCCTGTACTTGTGAACAGGCTATGGAGCAAAATATTACAGGCTTTGTACTCCATTTTGGTTGACACCGGAGTACCTTATTGCTTTGTAAATACCTTCAGTGTCTTGGCAAAGCCCCTGCCAGCTCTCTGGCTCCTGCAGTTCCTAGTTTAGCACATTTGAGGTCAGCCTCACCTCTGTCTTCGGCAGTGCTCAGTCCAGCCTTGTTCTCAGACCCACCCTGTTTTGTGAGACTCATCGCCGGCTCCTTTCAGTCCTGTGTTATGGCAGTGCCTTTTCCTGTTGCTACTCAAGGCCCCATTTCTGTACGAACAGGCTGACATGACAGCCATTGACTTGATCTCCTTATTTTGCAGTAGATGACCTGGTACAGATGCCTCCAACTCCACCCAGCAGCCACGGCAGTGACAGCGATGGATCTCAAAGCCCCCGGTCCCTGCCTCCTTCCAGCCCAGCCCGACCTGCTGCTCGCTCCTCTACTGCCATCTCCTCCTCACCTCTCCTCACAGCACCACACGTAAGGAGGCAGAAGGATGTCACTGGGACACAGGGCTCCTTGGTGCTCAGAGGGGGTTGGAGGCTTTATGAGGCTCATGTGGAGGATCCTGCCCTTGTTAAGGTCTCCCAGCTGAAATGCGCTGGCAGGGCAATGTGATGTCTTAGCACAGGGATGTGGGGACAGGATGGTGCTCACAGGAGTGAGGAGAAGTGCAATGAGTCTTGCACAATGTCTACCAGCAGCTACCTTGTTTAGTAAGTGCTGTCTTTCACCTCGTACTTTGGCAAGTGGCCTATGCACTGGAGGACTTTCTGAGGAGGTTAATGGAAGAGAAGGGAATAACTGAGAATTCCCATAACCAGACTGTGTTTTAACCATCACCCATAAATTCTTTGGCGGGGTCACGTAGTGCAAGTGTGTAGCCAGCCTCGCCATGAAGGAGCAGATGCCCTGCCAAGTAAAAGAGGAAGACAGCTGCTGAGCTGTGCCCCCAGGATCAGATTGAGAGCAGGAAAGAGCACTGCCCTGCATCTATTTGTACTGAGCCCCTAGTTGCTCTGCAGGGCTTTAAGGAGGATCACTGGGATAGAACTCCTTGCTGACGCTGACGGCTGCTCTCTGTGTGTTTCAGAAGTTGCAAGGGACCTCTGGCCCACTGCTCTTGACTGAAGAGGAGAAACGCACCTTGATTGCCGAGGGCTACCCCATTCCTACCAAGCTGCCCCTCACCAAAGCAGAGGAGAAAGCACTGAAGAGGGTCAGGAGGAAAATCAAGAACAAGGTGACTGCAAAAAACGTAACCATGCAGTTCCCATGATTCCAGAGCATCCTCAGCTGACCAGTGCTATAGTTACCCTCACCTCCTCAGCTGCAGTGCAGCTCAGAAAAGGTGGGATCCTGCCTTTGGTACACTGGCACAAGCTGCCCAGCCCACAGAAATGGTACCATGGGGCATCTCTGCATGCATGCTGTGCATGCAGCCATGTCTGGGAAGTGTGGCTTCCAGCCCAGCTCCTGGGAGTGTGTGGCCTGGGATGGGGCCCACAAGCTAAGGCATCATGGATCAGACAAACCAGCCTGGTCAGGCCTTGCTGTGGGGGCAGGGAAACAAGAGCCATTGTGTGGTGCAGGACGGGTGATGCACAGAGCTCATTAGCCAGGCAGAGGCTGTGAGACTTTAGACTGTGATTAGAAAGCATCCCATGGGAGAAATGGTGAGACCCTGAATTAGTCACCCAGTGACTCAGAAGTGGTCTGGGGCAGAATCTGCCTGGATGGCCACAGCACGTACCCATGTGAGTCAGAGGAGTTCAAAGCAACCCTAAAGATGCTCTCAGCAGCAAGGGGGTCAGGCATACTGCAACAAATGGTTGTGGCCTACAGGCCAAAGAACGCTGCATACCTACAGCATCCATCCCTCCCAGTTTTGGCCAGGAGACCAGTAGGAATGGCAGACTGGAAGGCGACTTCCCCATTTACCTTTAGGGTGCTGTGTGTGCAGGGAACAGACAAGATGAGGGAGCCACAAAGAAATGTCTAGAGGCTTATGATACTGACTCCTCTCTGATGGCTGCTCCCCTCACAGATCTCTGCTCAGGAGAGTCGCAGGAAGAAGAAAGAATATGTGGAGTGTCTAGAGAAAAAGTAAGTTTCTTCTTCTCAGTCTTACCTTTGAAAAAGGAGCCCTGTCCATGCACAGTCCCCCTTTCTAGTGCTTTTGTCTCTGGATTGCTCAAAGAGTATGATTCCTTGCAAGGCTGGCTGCACAGAAGTTTGGTTTGGGATCCTGCCCCTACTCCCCTCCCTCCTAGAAATCCTCTTGCAGGATAAAGATTGCTCTAGAAACCTTGTGTTTCCAACTGCTTAGTTTGGCTGGTCCCCTGCAGAACACAGGCCATTTTGGCTGCCAACAAGGTGGGATTTTGGGTAAGAGTCATGTTTCCCCACTAGAAGTTGCTTATATTTTGTCTATCCTGTAAGCAGCAGGCCCTCTAAGAGCACTGACCATGGCTTTTCCCCCTCTCTTCCCGTGAGGGTGGACACACAAGTACTTGATAGCAAGAAAAACCTTGCACTACAGTTATTCCCCACACTCCCTCCCCTTCCACTGTTCCCTGCATGAGCTTGTTTTTCTTCTTGCAACCCTGAGGTCCTGCATGTATAGCAGGCATAGGCCTAAGGTGACATCACATGACACTGACAGGGTAGAAAACTCTTGAGGGCCTGATCCTGTGATCCCTTCTGTACTAGCAGCCCCTGATGGGCATTCCCAGGCAAAGAAGAATGCCAGGATCCAGGTGCAAATTCGCATTTCTGTTTAAATACCATCTTCTTTCCTGTTATTAACACCACCTGAGATCAGCAAAATGCAAAAAAACAACCCCCAAACCCAACTCTAATTAACTCTTCTCCCTGATGCTATTTGTTTATCCTCTGTAAGTGTGCAGAAATGCTGAATAGAAACAGATGACTCAAGGCACCTTCAAGTTCTCATGCCCTTCCATAAGCAGCACCTCAGCGTGCATGTGTGTCTCCAAGCATCAGAGCACATCACCTCCAGCTAGTATCCCACATTGACACCCAGATCCTTCAAGCTGGGCCTGGGGAGTTGGCTGGCCTCGCTCAAGTGGCAGGTCCAGGGCTTTCTGTGCTTGGGCCTCTTCCCCAGACGTGGCTATGGTGCCTGTATGTACTCAGCGGTTTGTTACGCTAGCGCATTGCTGTGACAGATGGCTTTCAAACAATGCCAGGTTTAAATGTGAACCAAAAGCAGTATTCAGTGAATTTTTTTAATGGAACAAGTCTTTGGTCAACTTGGCTTCCTGTAACAGCTGGTTTGTCAAAACCTGTACTTGGGCCCTTCACCATTCAGTTTGACACCTTTGCTGCAAGCCCAGTTTTTACACGGAACGCCTGATTCGGAGGCCGTGCTGGAAACCTCCAGCAGGATCAGGCTGTGTCCCTGGCCTGCCTTCCTCCGGGCCTGGAGACATTCCCCTTCCCTCGTCCCAACTGCAGCCTAACCACTTTCCCTTCCGAAGCGGTGGGAGGGAGCCTGCAGGTTCTCTGCTGCCCTCAAGTGCCTGCAGTCGGAGCTGTCCCAGCATTTGCACAGAACTGCCTGGTTTTCAGTATGCAAGGCGCCCACCCAGGGCAGGTTCTCAGTCTGAGTGGGAGAGGTTTGACTTTGTCCCCCTGTTCCTTTCCCATGCTCCTAAGGGGCGTTTGGAAGCGATGGAAATGCCTGCATAACTCTGGGGCTGTCCTGACTTAACCTGCCTGTAACCAGGTGCCACTGGCTCTCCCAGCCTTTGGGAAAGCCTGAACTGGGAACTGTCACACGTAACTGTCCACCTGCAATCTCATCTCTGGTCTGTCGGGGCTGGCTGCAACCAGGCGGGCCAGGAACATCTAGCTCCAGGACCATATCTGCAAGTGACGGATGAGGCCACTGAGCCCCCACACCCCAAGAGAGGCAAGGACTAAATTTTCTTTGTCTGGCCTTTGTAACTAACTGGCTATGGGTTTTATTCCCGCAGGGTAGAGACATACACAACGGAAAACAATGAACTCTGGAAAAAAGTGGAGACCTTAGAAAATGCAAACAGGTAGGAAGGGCTAGACCTGACCCTCTGTGGGTAGAGCAGGGTGGGCAGGAAGGGAAGCCAGGGGAGCACTGGGGCAGTGGGGGTGAGAGGAAAAAGGCAGGCTCCCCCAGCTCCTGGCGGGACATGTGCTGCTCGGCAAGGCGCTGGTTTTCGGCCCGTGGCAGCAGTGAGGCAGCTGGGTTTGGTTAGCGAGCCTGGAATGTTTGTGTTGGGACAGCCAGGCTGAGCTGCAGCGAGGGGAGGGAGGGAAGGCGCGTTTCTCACGTCTCTTCCTCCTTCTCCCTGCAGCCCTTTGGGCTCATGCTGCCCTCCCCATTGCCCTCCAGGCCTCTGGCTGTCTGCAGGGCAGCTGCATCGAGGGAGGCCTGTCACTCCAGCCCCTCAGACCCACTGTTTCTGTTCTTGGGCTCTTTGGAGGAATACGAAGCCCTGGGCATAATATGGCTGTTTCAGGTTTCTCTTGAGAAAGAACTGAACAGACTTGGTGAATACAGGGAAAGCCCATTCCTCTAATAAAGGTAGAGATCCCAGCTCCCACCAAATCCAGGGCAACTCCCTGTGCATGTGGTACCCCAGGCCTTGCCGTGCCTCTTCCCCTTGCAAAGCAAGCCTGGAGAATCTCCCTCCTCTCTGCTGTTGCTGCTCACCTGGAAGGAGCAAGCCACTCCCACAGCCCCAAAGCACGCTCCTGGCTCCCTTGCCCAAGAATCTGGTGAGCACTTGTGCTCCTAAAATGCGGACCTGGCCAACTGATCACCAGGGGAATTTGCTTCCTTGGAAGCAAATAATGAAGACTCCCACGCCTTCAGTGGGGATGGGCAGCAAAAGCTGGAGGAGGGCCCAGCTCTGCTCCCTCTTACTGGGTGCAACAGGTGTGAGCAAGTGCAGGGTCAGCTGTGCAGGGCTGGTGAGCAGGACACTCATTTCTATATCCCCATTTCTATCACGCCCAGCTCGAATTGAAGGGGAGAACCACAGCCAGAGAGCCAGTCCCCCTACCCACCCCTCCTCTGCCACTACAGCTCATGGAGTACTCCTTGAGGCTCTGCCACACTCCTTCCTCCCATCCATGACATGAGTGCTGTGGCCCCAGCTTCCAGGCCAGCCACTGGTGCTGTGACCAGGGGCTGTCAGGCATGGTCAGCCCGAGGTGGCTGCAGCCTCCCATCTGCTGGAGACATGGCTGCCCAGCTGCTCTCATCCATGGGGCACAGCCGGCTGCCCAGCCTCTCTGGGAGTGCAGGCAGCCCTGCTGCTGAAAAAGCATGAGCCTCACCCTGCAAAATCGGGAGATTGGCCTAAAAGCCAAGAGAGTTGTTTGTTTTTTTTTTTTTTTCAAAATACACATTGTGTTCTTTCTAATTGGGTTTGGTTTTTGAGCGCTGCCAGGGGGACGCTCTGTGCTTCTCTCCACGTGTACAAGGAGCAGAAGAGGATTTGGAAAGAGATAAAGCTGGGATTCTCCTGCAATCTCCTGGCTTCAGGACCTGGCATTTTATAAAAGCTCAAACATATTTGTGTAAAACAGTCAGTGCTCCCGAGGGGAAACATACAGTAGTCTGCATTTCGGTAATTTGCAGCCCTTGGGAACTGTATGCTCTGTAGTCTCCCTCATCCCAGATTTCTTCACTAGCCCAGTGAAGCGTTTGGTGACTCTTAGTAACACACCTACCTCCGTTTTGTGTTTATGTGTGCTGATGCCCTTGTTCAGTTAAGTGGGGCGGAGAGACCTTAGCACATGTTCCAGCTGGGGCAGCCAGAGAGTGAATTAATTGCTGAACTCAAGATTTGGCTTTGCCCACATCCCTCTGCAGAGTTTGCCAAGACTGAAGAAGCTGGAGGGAATCAAAACTGGTTTTTATTTCTTTCTCTACCATATGGTTTGGGGCACAGGTCAAGCTGCAGAGTGTGTGTCTCTGAGTGAAGTGGGAGCAGGCGGGCCTGTACTCAATGTCTGACCTGACTACAGAGTCCAGCTTCCATCCCAGAGCTTGGTTTTCATGGTAGCCTGCCTCTCCATTGCTCTGGGAGATGACCAGCTGGGCTTTGAGGCACCCAGGAGCCCTAAATGAATGGGCTGTGGTTGCAGTGGTGGGTGGGTGCAGTGAAGGTTGTGGTGGATCTACTGGTGAGGAGACAGAGGGCATTACCTCAACGTAACAGCACCTTGGGGCGTTCCTCCCACAGTTCCTGCACACTTTATATCTCAAACTCACCTTTATTTGTTTCTTGCTTCCCACGCCTGTTTGGTTGGAGAACTTGGGCAAGATATAGCAAGGGGGAGATACTTGTTTTCACAAGAAGGGAAAATCAGGGTAAAATATGAAGGGGGTAGTGGTATTCTTGCATCACTGACTGGCTGCTACCTCCTTATCAAGTTTTGATTTGGGTTGTTTCCTGTCCCAGGACTCTGCTCCAGCAGTTACAGAAGCTGCAGGCTCTGGTAGCTGGGAAAGTCTCCAGACCTTACAAAATGGCTTCCACGCAGACCGGGACCTGTCTAATGGTATAAGCTTCATTTCCATCTTTCTTATTGACCATGCTTCCCCAGACAGCTTTGTCGATTGCCCGTTTGTGCCCTCTTCCCCGCTGTCTGGCTCTGTTGCCAGTTACATCTGCTCTCTCCTTTTGTGTTAGAGTCACCAGAGCTGGGCCCTGTGTCATACATACATCAGTAGTGTCAGGTTTTTATGCAACAGCATTAGAATAATTCCTGCATTTTCACTGTCTTGTTATTTGGGCAAAACAGCACTTTGTTTCCTTTTCATTAGCTATCAGCCATTCAGCAAAAATTTTCAATGAGCTTCCATCGTAATGGGTAGAGTTTTCTTTTGCTGAGTTGGTAATGCTCAATGTTTAACTCAGCAGGGCAGATGAACAGTTCAAGTATTCCTCCCAGTGGGCATTACCTTGTGTTTATCAGCAAGAAATGGCATCTGTTCTTGCTATGCCTGCACATCAGGCTTTGTTAAATCCAGCTGGAATTCTCTTCGCTTGCCCTTTTGATTAACCAGAATGATTCAGGCTTGTCTGTTGGTTTTGGTAATCCCTGTTTGCCTCTCCTTTCTCATAGTGGAGGATCATGGTTAAGCAATATTGGCTTCACTGCAGAGTTTTGGGGCATGCCAGTGTGTGGCCATAAATATAGTTAATTGCTTATTCTTCGTCTCATTTTTTGCCAGGGGAAAGTTTCTGATCCATGGTAAAAATATAACCTTCAACCCTGTGATGTCTTTGCAGGATTGTTGGAGTAGCTGCTTGTGACAAATTTGTCAAAGTTATCTGTATCTAGTTATCACTTCTGTACTGTTAACAGTCATGAAATACAAACAGATAGTGAGTGCTTGCCCCACTTCCTCAGCACCCTCAGTGTCCTGAGGGGTTGTTTTTTGCTCTTGGTTCAGTTTCCTGGGTTCCAGAGCCCCTGCTCTGTAATTTCCAGCACTTTCTCCTTTCAAAATCTGCTCAAACTTTTGCTACTCTTTGCTGCCCCCATGTCAGACCAGATTTTAATTACTTTCTTTTCTGTTGGCTGTTCTGTGGCTTCATTCCCAAGTTCTTTCCACATTTTCGGGTGTGACCCAGCTGGGCCTAGTGACTCATTGCTCCTTAATGCAGCAGCTCATCAGAGCACCCCCGGCTCCAGCAATTCTATTCTTCATGGCTACTACCTGAAATGAGCAAGTCTAGAAGAGGTGCCTTCCAGACATTCCCTGCACTATAGGCTGATAAAATACCTAATTTAGCTTCCCAACAATGTCTTATCTCTCCTTGCTGCTCTCTTCGTTCCATGGCACCCCAGCCCACACACTACTCTCTCAGGCTTCCTAGCTTTGAAGCATTTCAGGAATTTGTAATTTGCTTTTCTATCTTTGGCCAGTTCCTCTCAAAGGCCTCCGAGTTCCCATTTTCCATTTTCAAATACAGCACTCCTTATCACAACAGATATGTAGAATCATCATGCCTTGCAGCATGGGAGTGGGTCAGAGCATCCTTCTCTTTTAGCCCTGTGTTATTCCTGCCGGATATTTGTCCAGCCAGTTCTTGAAAGCCTCCAGCAATGAGCAGTCCTCAGCCTCCTCAGGCAAACTGTTCAGTGCGTTTGTTATCTTTCACAGATAAAGCTTTTTTGCTATCTCATCTCAATCTTCCTTGCAACAGCTTAAGCCTATTACAACTTCTGCCCACAGTAAGCAAGATCGGTTTACCCTCCCTTTGTGCTGCTGCATTTTACATGTTTGAAAACTATTGTTTTCGAGCAACTCCCTTCAGTCTGCTTTGCTAAATCACCACAATTTCTTCAGTCTTCCGTTGTAGGTTGAGTTACTGAATCACTGCTTGTTCCCAGAGCTCTCTTCAAGATTTTCTCTGATTGCCCCGCATCTTTTCGGAAGTATAGGGCCCAAAGCTGGACACTGTTCCACCTGAAAGCTGGTACAGAGCCAGCCAGAAAGCCTGTTCATACTGCCTGAGCGGAGATTTGCCCTTTGCAAAGTGACACCAACTTCTGCCTGCATTGTGCTCCATTTTAACTCCCAGATCCTCTACTGTAGAACAGCTGCCAGGCCACATAGTCGCTGACATGTGGTGTTTCCTCTGTTAATCAGTCCTGCCACCTCGCAGGTCTCAGCAGGTCCTGGTATTTGTCTGTATGGATCTGCCCACTGTTCCCTTGGACCACTTCTCCCCATGGTCAAGAGCATTCTGAATTTGAATCCTGACCAAAAGCCAGTCTGCTTGTAGTCTCTCCCATCTGCAGATTTGATACAGTCCATCATCCAAGCCAAGCTTAAAAATGTTGAATCTTGCCAGAGCCATAACGGATCTCTCTGCTACTCCATCTGCTACTTCCTCCCAGTTTGACAGTGAACCATTTGATAACTATGCTCTCAGGGCGTCTTTTTTTGATTAATTTTGCCTCTATCTTTCCAACTGGTTTTGCAGTGGTTTCCTCTAGCTTAGTTTCCCCTAGCTTAGTTTCCCTTGCTTTTTAAGAGGTCAAAATGGTGAGATGGTCAAAAGCTGTGAGATGAATGGTACTCAGAGTCAAACCAAGAGTTATTGTTATGAAGTGTTACAGAGTTTGAACTAGAACCGAATCAGAACATCAATCAGAGTTAACCTGAACCTAAACAGAGTGAAAACAATGCTGGTTTGCAAAGCCCGAGTTGAAAGCCATATTAAAGCAAGATGTTATCTATACTGCTCTTTCCCAGCCCATAAAGCCTGTTTTGTTTTAGAAGAGAAGAACAAGCTTCACAGGGCTGTCTCCCCTTTTTGAAAGTTGTGTGTTTGGCTGTGATAATTCCAAGCAACATCAGTTCAGAATTTATTTTTTCCCCTGTTTTTGTGGAATAAGGGTTCTAAATGCCTTGTGTGCCTGATATGATGTGCTTAGACAGCGTCTATGCTGTCCACATTTCATTTCCTTACTTTAAAACCAGCCATGAAGAGTCTGGACAATTAAAATTCGTCTTGACATAACATAGTATCCCCGTGCTATTATTTGATCTTCCACATCTCCTGGACTCCACTGGTGGTCAAAATTACCTTGATGTACCCGCTTCTGGGTGTTACTCTGGCATGTCTATTCCAAAACAGATGGCTATTCTGAAAAGCAGTCAAGCAATTGCTGGCTGTCCCCACAGGTGGCCCCACAGGTCAAACTTCGCTAGTTTACACGTAGGTAGTAGAAATCACCAAGAGATGCATTGCCTCTTTGACTGCTCAGTCTGAGCACTGAGCTGGTGGTAGCTAGTTATATACAACCCATGGCACGTGGGTATTCAGGTAATAAGCATTTGGCTCTGTATAATTTCTTATGTGTCCCCTCTTGCTCTGTACTGGTAGTTTCCTAAACTCTGTAGAGTCCCTTACAATCAGCACTGGCATATCAGTCTGAAGCTTTACTATTACAGCAGAATTTACAGACAGGTGCAGACGTACCAGAGGGGGATTTCCAGGGAGATTTCATCTGCCTCTCTCCTTTTATCACTGCCCAGTAGCTCTGACGGATCTGCCTGACAGCAGAAGGCATGGACACATGGCCTTGTATACGTGCATGTCAAGCATAAATTTAACCCTTTCCTTGGACTGTCCATCCTTGCTATCAGGTATTAGGTGGCTACAGTTCTGCTGTCATTTCTGTCCTCGCATGGACAGTAGCTTCACTTTGCTATGTGCTGTGGTACCTCAGAGATTTCTCCCTGTGAGCTTGTTTTCTTACAGCACACTACAGCTCCTACTGAGCCAATGGTCAGGTCCCCTTTGGTCAAGGCAGAGTTCGTGTCTTCTGTTGAGTCTCCCTCTTTCTCAACTTGTTCCCCAGCTATGCCTTCTACCGTTTCTCATCAACTGGACAGGCAAGTTCTCACCATTGAACCAGAAATACTTCAAATAAAGCAAAATGAGGAAGCTTCTGTCTTCCCTTCTTAGATCTGCAGCAGAGTTAGCAGAGCAAGCCCTTTCCCTTCGTGGGGGACCACAGCAACCTGGTTGTCAGCCTGACCACATGTTCTCACACAGCCTCGTGGTTTTGTGCTGCGGGGGGAGTGTTCCCTCATGGCTAGCGACACTAACTCTGTGCTGGTCTCCTCTCTAGGTGCTGGCACTCTGCTTTGTTCTGATCCTGGGATCCCTGATGCCCTGTCTCCCTGAGTTCTCTTCATCATCACAGACAGTGAAAGCAACACCAGCACCAGACATTTACACAACTAGTAAGAGTGAGTCTAATGTTGTTCCTCCATTTCACCCTATCAAACCATTTCCAGCTCTTCTCTCGACACTCCTGATTCAGGGGTAGCGTCCTCCCCTCAGTGCCTACCGCATATGCTGGGGCTCTGGTGAGGGGAGATTCCTGGCCTATCAGTGGTACAAACTCTGATAACAGCACCTTGTTTGGGCCTGTTGTTGTTCTCTGCTAACCATTGTCCCAAAACATGACAAGTGTCAAAAGAAGGAACACAAGGGAAAAGTCCCAGGGCAGATGGATTGTCTTCTGAAGAGGCTGTGTGTCCAGGGGAGCGTTTGCCTCCTGAGACTGTGGGGAGGTGGGTATCCTGCAGAGCAGGCCTACTGCACAGTTACACACGGGCAGGGCCGTAGCTGTGTGAGAATGTGCTGAAACCACCACCGTGACCCATGCCCATTGCAAGAGACTTTGTCCTCGTTATTAACCAATGCTCTCCTTTTTTCCAGTTCAGTCACGGAGCCTCCTTTTCTATGATGAGGGTGCTGGCTCCTTAGAAGAGAGCTATAGCTCCTTCCTAACCATGGACCATCCTGAGGGGTGGGAGGCTGAAAAAGGGCAGTCTGAGGAGGGAAGGCCTCATTTGGCCAGGACACACGAGACGTCCAAATACCTGAGCAAATCCCAGCTGGAGGGTCCTGACCAGAACCAAACTGACCCAACTCTCACCCACCTCAAAGAGCAATTCCGTGAGAGGTAAGCAGATGGGGGCCACCCTCCAAGCCAAAAACACACATAGTGTCTGGGAGTGAGCAGCAGGCATGTCCTCTCTGCTGCAAGTTAAAGACAGCTGAGGTGCCCAGGACAGGCAATTAGCTAAAGAGCAGTGACTGGAGGAGGCCAGTGTTGGCACAGAGCATAAAACCAAGTTTGTTTTCTAGAGTAAAAGTTTGGGACTCCATAAAGCAGTCTCCCACTGGCATAGAGCTGAGGAGGACTGGGTGGTCCCAGGCTTGCTGGTCATTCAGTACCCTGGGGAAGGGCTCCATCCTGGTCAGAGCAAACCAGCTGGGCACACAGAGGTGAATTTGCACAGGAGGCTGCAATGAACCTCACCTGATGCCTTGTCTATTCTTTTCCTCAGGGAGACAAGCTCCAGTGAGACAGCTGAATACTTGTAGCAGCTGCTGGACCTCAAGGCCTCATCTGTCTGATTGCAGGATTCCTTCCTCACCGAGCAACTGAGGGGACTTGGCGGAAGAGGACACTGCATTCAGACACTCCTAAACTGGCCTTGGGTTCAGCTCCTCCCCTTCCCCATGCCTCCCTGTTAGTACTGATCTCTCTGAGGGGAGTCGCAGGACTGCCAGAACCAGCAATAAATGTCTGGCGAAACCCTGAGACACCCTCTTCTCCTGGCCTTACCTCCTGCTTAAACGAGCACTACCCTACGGATGTGGGCTCACCTTGGAGTGGAGGGAGATCAGGGGAAACCCCCAAACTATTCAGCTCACTCCCCAAAGCCTCCAGACCAAGGGGGCTGTCCTCAGGCGTGTACCCCTTGGCTACATCAGATGCACCTGAAGGAGAGAGAGAGTGCTGGATTTACTGTCCTGCCTGGGGAGACTTAGGAGTGGGTGATGCTGGTGCTGGAGAGATGGCTCTGGAGAGTTTGAGCTCATTCCTTCCCCTCCATCTGTTAGTATACTTCTGCTTCCATTGAGAGAAAACCTAGTTCTTCCTGCTCTAGTTTTCTCTTGAGGGACATACTTACATAAATTCCACGCCAACTATCTGCAAAGATCTGCACACAAACGGAGTGGGGGAGACAGATCCCAGACAGATAAACCACCAGAAATTAGCCAGCAGCTTCTGGGCAACCAGAGCTCTGAAATAGAGAACAATTTTCCCCCACAACCCACCTGTCCCCACCCTCAGCACCCTTGCTTTGGTAGGGGTGGTATTTCCCTTTCTGTTCCTAGCTTGGGCCCTACAGTGCAGTGCTAACCAGGTCAGTGGCCTTCTCACTCTCCTTTCTGCAAGCCTCCCCCCTCGAGAGTGGGTGAGAGAAACCCACTCCCATAACCCGATCCCCATCCCAGCTTTCCATCCCCAGTTCTGCTTCATGCCAAATGGGGTCTTTCTAGGAACCACCAAAGAGAGCACTGCAGCCCATTGGAAGGCTGTCAGATAGCCATCATTCCCCTCACATCCTCCGTGTGCACAGCAGTGTTGTGAAAGCCACTGAGGACATACTGGCATCTCTGGTGACAGGTACATCTGTCAAGAAAGAGGTGGCATGTTGGAATTGGCCAGGGTGACAAAGACTGTTTTAGACCTCTTCCTTCTAAATGCTGGCACCAACAGTAGCAAACTCTTGCCATACTACCCTTCAGGCCAGACTTGCCAAGTTTGGTGCTGAAATGACCTCATCTCAAGCCTATGCCATCCTCTTTAGCACCCAGACACCCATTTCTGACCCTTCTTCCTCCCCGGCAAAAGCCCTGCTGAAAGGCTCAAGTGTCTCCTCGCTCCATTCCCTCAGCTGCCATTTGATGGAAGGACAATGTGGGACATGAGTGTCGGAGACCTGGGATGTGGCAGGTTGCCCCGTGTTTGTACATGGGAGTCCCTGTGCACTCTGCCAGGTCTCACAGCAGGCTCCTCTTTGGCTTGTTTCTCTTCAAGCACCCTGGACTCACTCTGCACTGCCCCAGCCTCGCCTCTCCACTCAGGCTGGGAGTGGAGAGGGCTCCCTGGAGAGGAAGGATGGGATGGCTCTTGCTCAAGGACTGGGAGAAGCGAGGGAAGGGCCCTCACATCCCTCTTTTCTCCCTTTTGAAAACTGGTTTTGCCCCCTGAAGCCATTTAGGACAAATTTGGACACAGCTAGCTGCAACCATACATGCGTGGCCAGTGGGGTGAGGAAGAGGAAGGCCTTCAGCATAGATCTGCTCTTCTTGAGGGTCATACAGGACCTGCTGGTCACCAGATACCACTGCATTCCCCATCCTCCGCCTCCACCCCAGCACAAAGAACCACTGCCGGGTCCAAGCACGCCCTCCTCCACCCCAGCACTTCCACCGAGCATGTCCCCATGCCTCCCACTCCCACCGTTGTACAGAGACCAAGAGCAGAACTCGTTTGTACATAATGAACCTTATTTTGTATTATTGCCGATCCCTTAAGATATTGTATTTTGGAGACTCTCAGATCCTATTTTCAGTATTGTATTTTATTAAGAAATAGTGCGGGCTTGGCATCTATGAACTTCTTTCTTGTTAGCAGCTCACTTTCCCCTTATACTCCAGCAGCTGCCTCTTCCCTCCTGTTTGTTTTTTGTTTGGTTTTTGTTTTGTTTTGTTTTTTCAAGCCACCTTTTCCCCTCCTCCTATCACTCGCTCTGCATTTGCTTAGTGAAGCAAAATAAAAATAAAATAAAAAGATGCAGCATCAGCCCTGGGTTGACGGGTCCTTTCATTGAGGCATGGTTGTCACGCCAGCCCACATGCACAGCTCCTCACCTCCTGCTCCCTGACTGTCCCGTTCCCTGGCTGCGTGCAGAATTGATTCAGTGCTGGGACCTCATGCTCAGTGTCAGGGGCTAGAAGCAAACTTGCATGTTTTATTTCCAGCAGCACTGTGATTTCTTCTGCAGTTCTGAACAAGTCAGAACTGTTCTGCCTCAGTTTCTTCTCCCCCTCCAAAATACCACTAACATCATCCTCTCGGAGGAAGGAAGATCATGGAAGAAAGTTTATGAGGTGCAATGAGCTCCTCTGATGAAGGGGCTGTGCAGGGGTCTGTACAACAAAGACACTGCTAGTAGCACCATGGCTCTGGTCCCATCCTGTCTGAAAAAATACTTAAATCCTTCCGTTAACTGTAAAAGCAGAGCAGCTGTGCTCAGATCGGTAACGACTTGGGACCTGGCTGGCTGTCAGCCTGTACCTCTGACAGTCCATTTACATCTGCAAAAACTGATGGGTTTTGTCCTGATTTTGTGCGAAACACAAGGCAACAGGGGGTCTAGAAAATGAATCTTCATTTTCTAGAAGGCTCCAAGTGGGTTTGTTAGAACTTGGCCATTGAAACAACTCCTTGCAATCAGGCCCTCCACATCTGGAAGGCAGCCCAAGCGGGAGCCCCTCTCAGAGGTGCTAAAAGGTGGCTCCGTCTCCTGCTTCTGGCTGGGCTGGTACAGCAGGGCTCTGACTTTGCCACAGGAGGAGGCTATGAGGCTCGGGGCTTGCAAAAATCTCTTTCTGTGGGTAAGAATTTCTTGGTGGAGAGGAGTAAAGCACCGAGATGTTGCCACACTGTTGTGACAGGGCTGGCCATTGAACAGTGGCTGGGAGAGACAGGAGCTCTCTTTTCTTGGCTGGGTCTGTACTGCCAAGAGGGGGTTTGACGTGGGATTCATGGTGGCTTAGTCTGACATGGGTTTTACAGACCCCTGCAGAGCTCCCTTCCCTACGCATGCCCACAGATGCAAGGAAACGCCTGACCCTGCCCTGCAGTTTGTCTCCTGGGCCAGAACTAGTTTTAAGTCGAGGGTCTGACTTTTTCCCTGAAGCACCTTGTCCAGAAGCAGCCTCCTACCCCTGTGTCAGTGCGATGTACCTTCCCCCGCCGTGCAACCAGGCTTCTCCCTTCACCCACCAGATTTCACCGGAGGGAGGGGGTCCTGCTTTGCTCACCCCTGTGAAACATCACTCAGCTCTTCAGGCATTGCCTTCCAGGGACATTCTGGCCTGCACTCTTCATGCACGCTCCAAAATGTCAAGGGAAATGGGTGCTAGAGGGGAGCTCTTAAAAGGACGAGTTCTCAGGCTTTGGCTCCTTTAACACTGATGCGGACGGAGTGACCAGAACACCCCGCCCGTCAGGAGCAAATTTCCCTTCATCTTGACAAATCCTCCTAATTCTGCAGTCTACCAGATAACTCTGAGCTGCTCAAAAGAGGCACATTAGGATCTTTTGATCCTCACTATGCCTCCTGAAACACAGCCAGGCAATCACACCTAGCAATTTGGCTACAGCAACTAATTAGAGTGGAACAAGAGAATTAGCAAAGTGAGAGGGCACCTTCTTTACAAGTCACCTTCAGCCTCACTCAGTTACGCTCTGTCTGCTCCAAATGCCCCCAGCCAAGATCCACCACACCAAGCCGGGCTTTTGCCCATTTAGGGTCACATTTCTAACAAGCCTCTGCACTGTCGATATGTACAAGCCCTGAACAAAAGAACGCTAACAGAACATGGGCTTCGTTTTTCAGAGACAAATTATTCCCAACTGTTCTCTGTTACCAGGCCAACTTGAAAAAAAAAAAAGAGAAAAGAATTGGCTTTTGCATCTCACCGCTGCTGAGCAGGCCGCTGGCGGTGTGTGGCAGCAACCTGATGGGTACGTTGAGTTTGTTACAGGAGGACATGTGCTATTAGGGCTCTCAGGAGAGCATCCCCACTATCCAAGCCTGATGTGGTCCCTTTTGCTGTCAACATTTGGGACTGTGCTAGCAGTTCTCACATGGATCCATCATGGGATTGGCAGGCTTCCGTCCTGCTGCCTGGCAAGGAGCCTGGGCTTTTGGACACCTTCTGAGGAGAACAGGGTGGTCTCACGTCCTGACACCCCTCAGGTGCTGAGGCTTGTTAATAGCAATGGCACCTGGCCAGAGGCTGACCCAGCCCGCCTCAGCCTCAACAAATCTGCGTTGATTTTCTAACCTGGTAGCTGAAATGGGGCTTACAGGTGAGCAAGGTGGAGGTTCCTTTTCTTATGCCCAGGGGAGGAGACTGTACCCTCCCAGAGCTTTATTTACTAGAAATGCTGCTTCCTAGGAAGCCCATACCCTACCTGCGCCTGCAAAAAACGAGGATGGGGTTTGTATGGTAACACTAAGCTGCCCTTGCACCGTCCCGCATGCCCACACAGAAGGAAATCCCTGCCGAGGACACAGGCCTGTGTCCCGGGTAAGCAGGTGAGCCCCAGGTAAGCAGGTGACCTGGCTGAGCTGAAGGGTGCCTTGAGTGCCAGGAGGAAAGGATTGACCCAACCCCACCGCCCAGCCACGTTGTCCCCAGCCTGTGTCTGCCTGCTCTTCCCATGTCCTCAGGTTGCTCTGATGGCATCCTCCAAGGGAAAGGTGACCCTATTAGTGACAGACATGTGAAATGTCCTGCAGAGACAGGTGGGCAGAGAGATGCAGAAGCCTGAGCAATCCTTTACCTCCTCTCTTGCAGGCACATCCCGTGATGTCTCCTCCAGACACACAAAATCTGGACGCACTGCCTGCGTGACAGCTGTACGGTTTGGCACATGGGTAGAAAGGGGCAAAATCCTCTGCTGGCTGCTCCTCCCCCAGAGACGCTTTCTGTAGCACAGGATCAGACCCCGTGGGAAGGCAGGAGGCACCCACTGTCCTGCCCCTCTCTCTGCCTCAACCAGAGGTGCTGTGACCCCAGAGCTCTGCTGTGCCTGGCTCTTGGGAGGTTTCTTGCAATAAGGGCCTCAGTTTCCCTCCCCGAAATTCCTTTCCTATGGCACCGATGATGCAGCCATCAGCGAGAAATGCCCCCCAGGTGGCTCTCCCCTCCTTCCTGCACCCAGACCCCACGCACCCCCAGCCTCCAACTCGCATCGACCCCAGCCTGGCCATCCCCTTCCTCAGCACGGCGGCCACTGACTCCTTCAACCGTGAGCGACGAGACAGATGTTGGCCAAAATCTCCTGGGAGCATGAGTGGACCTGCATCCTCCATCCCCTGTAGCTCCTCTGGGCAGCCCAGTTCTGCCCTGCCCTGGCAGCCCGGCCAGCACGGGTGAAGGTGGATCTCACAGCACATGGCCAACGCGGGCACCCCAGGCTGGGGTGAGCCCCAGGGCAGGCAAGGAGGCATCACCCAGTGGGTAGCAAGAAGCAACGAGGTGCCACAGGTCCCTCTGCACCAGCCGGGTACCCACCGCTTCTCCCTTCCCACAGCCTGCTCCCAGCCTCCGCGGTGCCCGTGGGTGGCCGGAGGATGGGGAACGGGGCCATGCATCAGTGCGGGGAGTGCTGGCAAACTCCCAGGCACGTCTCTATCCCAGCAAGCGAAGGTGAAGCTGCTTCCCAGGGGCCAGCTCTGCCTGTCAGGGGGGCTTGCCCAGCAGCACTCCGGCTTTCAAGGGGAACAAACCCCCTGTGGGGGCTGGAGGGGCTGAGTCACACAGTGAGGAGGGTGCGGGGCTCCCCGCAAGTCACGACTGTGCGGAGGAGTGGGCTCGGGGGCTGCCGTGCCCCTGGGAGGCACAAATCCCCCAGCAGGTGCGGGTGGGATGTCAGTAACTTGAACTGGAGGTGCTGGTGGGCTGGTTTCCAGGGAAAGGCACAGCCCTTCTCCAGCCCCTGCTGCTTCCCAGGTTGGGGTCAGGAGTGGTGTGGAAATGTGCCCTACCACGGCACCCTGCACCAGAGGTGCCACAGGGCTGCACAGAGGTGATGGGGAGCGCTGGCAGGAGGGATAAGCTGCTCCTGACAACTCCCAAGGTGATAAAACAGTCAGAGCAGTCTGAGGACATGTTCCAGCTCCCGTCATGCTAGCCCTTCATGGGAAGACACTGGGATTAGGGGTGACAGCAGTGTGTACTTGATGTAACACGTGACTGTAGGACCTTGCCATGCAGGGGGTGGCTCTTACAGACCTGAAGCTCAAATTTTCCATTGCCCAGCAGGTAAAGCCTTAGCATGTGAATCTGGGGCAGGACAAATCCAAAGCAAGCAGCGAGGCGCGTACAGGAGCTTTGTGGGGATTTCTCACCCCAGCTGGCAACCACAGCACTGGGGCTGGCAAGGCTGAGGCAGGCGAGAGCTGGGACTGGGGTCACAGAGTCCAGTTCCAGCCCAGGACGGAGATGATGCAACTCCCCTGATGGATGTGGGCAGAGGACAGAAGGGCCTTTCTACCTCTGGATGCCAGGATTGGAGAAAAAAATGCCTTGGATTAGTAAAAAGCAGAGATAATGTGGCCTCCCAAGTGGTAAGGAGCCAAGCGATCCTGCTGGGAGGAGGGAAGCCATGCTCCAGCCATACCTCTCCTTGGGTACCACTGCCCAAAGCTGGGGACCCCATCCCCAGACAGATCTCATCTCATTGCTCTGCTGGGGCTGCTGTCACAGTTTTCCAGGCTGCCTGACTTTACCTGACTGCACGTCTGGTTAAGATGAGCAGCTGAGACCCAGCTCCCTGAGGAGCAGCCCTTGCAGGCAGGCAGACACCAGCCGGGCTGCGAGCAGCGAGGGGCAGCCGAGTTGTCACCCTCCTCTGCCTCCCTGGCCTCCGAAGGGTTAAGTGCCAGTTTCCGAGTGTCTCTAAGGTGACACCAGGCTGCCTCTGCTCGGTGCAGCCCTCCGCAGTCCCCCTCCCCACGCACAGACTCACTTTCTGCTTTGTCTTTTGAGGGCTGCTGCAGGATCCGTGCACAGGCACCTTCCTCGCTGCCTACCTCTGCCTGCCTCTCCCGCTCGGCTGCTGCTGCTGGGGACGCCGAGGGACTCGCCTGGTCCCGGGGGAACCTCCCAGAAGGCTCCTCAAGCTCTCCTTCGCTTGCTGGGAGCATCGCCATCCCTGGACGTGCTCTCTCGTAAGACCCTTTCTCCCGGTGAGCGCAGCGTTTCCCACTCCCTCCTTGCCGCCCTCGCAGTGCCGGCACCTCCGAGGAGCAGCACCAACATCTCCGGGTTTCTGACAGCTATTCCTCCGCTTCGCAGTGGCAGGGCAGCAGAGACGGAGGGAGGCTGAGCTGCAGCGCCTGAGCTGCCCAAACTGCTATCAAGAGGCCAATAAATACCACTGCAAAAAGTTGGACGCTGCTTTTTCTCTGTGCTTGTGCTCCCGCCGGGGAGTTTAGCCTCGCTGGGATTGTCCCACAGCCCTGGGGAGGCAAAGCAGAGCAGCACCGTGGGACCCTGTGGGGCTGGACCGAGCTGCCCGAGAGGTTGTGGGGGCAGAGCAGGACTCCCCGCCTGGAGAGACACCTCACTCCAGCATGGCTGAAGGTCCCGGGAGCCGGAGAAACTTCACCCCAGCCAGGGTCGATGGAGAGGCGGCCAGGGGGGCCGCGGCGAGCCTCTGGGGAGCGGCAGATGCAGAGAGCACTGGGCAAGCGCAACGCTTGGGCCTCCGCGGCGTGAATCCGGCTTGGGAGGAGATGAGAGGGGCGGTGGCGGAGGTGGAGGAGCAGTTCCTGCACTTGGCCATCAGAAAGCAGGTCTCCTACAGGTAGGAGCCCCTGCGTCCCCGCGGTCCGGGGCTGGGTTGGGGTGGATGAGTGCCTTGTCCTGGGGGCATCTCCCTCCTACGGGGTCAGGGCTGGCTCTTCGCACCCGCCACCAGTGCCTTCCCAGCAGAAACCATCTGAGCACAGGGACGAGGGGACAGGTTAGCCGCTTCCCTCCCCACCCATGCAACAGCCCCCTCTGCAGTGGCAGTCCCCTTGTCACCCTTGCAGACCCCCTTATTCTTCCTTCTACCCAACTCCCCTTTCCCATCCCAGGGCTGTGATGCCTCCCAGGCCCTTCTCCAGGCAGCCCATGCCCAGTGGCTTCCCACCAGCTGTGGCATGGGGCCATGGGCTGGACATTTCCCTCCTTCTCTGTAGCGCCTTATCGCTGTTCAGTGCACTGGATACAAGGGACTTCCGACAACATCGATTCTCCTCTTCCTCCTCTGCCCCAAGGCAAATGTCCCCTTGCTTGATTCCCAGGTCCAGCAACCTTGATCTCACCTGGGGAGACTGAGCAGTGGTGCAAAATGAAGGGGCCGAGATTGGGGCTTATCTGAAAATGTGCCCTTTGGGGCGACCTCGCAGCAAGAGGAGTATCTGTCCTAGCTTTTGGTGTGATTCTTCTGCTGGGACTACTCTGCTTACCCACCCCTGCTATAGCCAAGCAAAGCTGGTGGAGGTGGAATGGTTTTTGTATTGCCAGGAAGCTTATGGGAACCACTGCGTGGTGATGCTCAGGTGAGGTCCTATTCCCAACTCCAACCATGCTGTCTGAAATCCTGCTTGGGTCAGCACCTCCAGGAGCTCAGCTCTATTCTTTCTCTCACAGCAAATAAGATCTGGTGTCTCATCCTCCTCTTTCTTTCACTGTTTAAGCCCTTCTACCATTTAGTATCCCCAAACTTTACAGAATGGCTCTCAGATGTAAGTGAGGTGAAATCCTTCAACCCTGTGCCTGCCCGGAGTAAAAGTGAGCAGAGGGGAGAAGGCAGGAGCTGCCTCCCTACCCTTCTCCTGAGCTGGCTTGGCCCAGGGACATGTCTGTGTCCTCCTGGGCTCAGTGTCACCATGTCATGCTGTGCTCAGCAAATGCCAGGTAGTTTACAAGCAGGTGGAAAACCAGCACGGAGGATCTTGGTGCCATGCCTGCTGCCGTGGCGGGCAGAGGCTGGATGAGCCGTCCTGCTGCTGGCCTGGGAGTCGGGGACCCTCGGGGCACAGAGCTCTGCTGGGGGGCCAGATTTTGGGCAGGAGCTATCTGTCTCCCCCAGGCTGCACTCCCACTCATGCAGCTGCCCTTCTCTCCCCTTGCAAGGGCTGCAAACTGAGCAAATTGCTCTCTAATACTGCAGTAATGGGAACTAAATGGGAAACCGTATTAGTGCCTGCAGAGCAGGAGGGGCCCCGGAGCTGACTCATCTCGAGCACTTATTATTCCTGCAGTGGATGGCGAACAGGAGCCGGGGTGGCAGAGTCCTCCCGGAGGCAGCCCTTCGTCCCTGAGCCTGGCCGTGAGCTGGGACAATTCCCACCGGCCCTCATTCGGTACCCAGCGCTGCTCGCTGGGGTGCTGGGCAGAGCTGGGAGGGTCTCCGCCCCGATGCCACCGAGGATGAGGGATTACCGTGCCGAGCGGAGCAGGCAGAGCAGGATTTTCTCCTCTTAGCTGTCTTCCTCCAGATGTGCACGACACGTTTTGCAAATGGATTAGCCAGCTGCAATAATCCAGCCTCCCCACGGGAGGAAGGGACCATATTGCAACCTAATTTAATCAACCTGAATTTGCTCCAGAATTGTCTAAGGTTGCTGGGGATTGTTTACATCCTGCTCGTCCTACCCTGGCCACCCCAGGCAGGCGGCTCCGCTGACACGCTCCAGCCCGTGCCGCCCTTCCGCAAAGCGCTTCTGTCCTCCTCAACCCTCACAAGGGGTCTCTTTGCGAGAGGCTTTGCTCCATCCAACACGGGCTTTGCAGAAGCGAGGAGTCTGGCTGGGTCGGAGGGGATGCCGTAGCTACCTGCAGGCCAGCGGCGAGGGAAGAGGCGATGTTTGGGATGAGCTGCTTCCTCCAACCCTCCGTTTCGGGCAGCTGAGCAAAGCGAAGGGGAAATGGGAGAGGAAGTGTCTGGGGGTGGAAATCTGCTTGTGCCGCCCTGTGACACCCACGCAGGGTTGGGTCTGGCTGCTCCCTGGGGCAGGTCGGGTGGTGACGGAGCCATTGCCCAGAGCTGGGCTAACCTTTCATCAGGTGCTCCTACTGCAGCGCAAGAAGCCCCGAGAGGGCTGACAGAAATCCCCTTGCTGTGCTGCCTGGCTCTGGAGGCACTTACCGAACCCCGGCACGGAGTTTGGAGGACGTCCTCCGTGGGCTGTGGGCAACACAGGTGTCCTCAATGTCAAGCGAAGGTTGGAGGCCCTAGTCCTCCTGCTGCCAACCTGCCTGTTCCTGCTGGGACCCATTAGTCATCACAAGGGGCACGCGGCATGAGCTGCTATATAAAGATTTTGAAATGAGCAGAAATGATATTAAGCCCATGGAAATAAAGTTCTTTCCATAAATAGCTGCCACGGTGTATGGAGGCGCCTTGGGCGGGTAGGAGAGAGCTCAGCGCTCAGGTTATATTTAGGGCTTTGAGTAGCAGTTTCGTGCCAAACTTATTAATGATGCTGGCTTGTGCACCAGATTTGCACGTTCTAGGACAATCTTCCCAGTAGGGAGGTGCCTCCGCAATGCCAGAAGGACCCCGTGCTCTCTGTCACCACAACAAACCCGGAGCAAGCGCCAGGGCTTTGTGCCTTGCTTCCCAGAGGGTCGCTTCGGCCAAGGGGAGTCCGAAGACAGCTCCTGCTAGCCTCGGGTGTCTCTACCAAGGTTTTGCGGTGGGGCAGGAGCATCTCTAGCTGCCCGCATGGGGTAGCTCCAGTGGAAGTAAAGCGAGTTAGAGGCTGGAGGAACTTTGCTCTAAGAAAAAGCCCTGTGACCTGGAGCCGGGGAGGGCTGGGATGGGCGCTGGCTGGCCGCAGCAGCACCCTGCAGCCTCTCCTGGTGCAGTTCCGGGCTCGCTGTCATGTTCAGCACTTTCTCAGTTGTTTTTGGGGTGACACTTGCAGCGGTGGCCTTTGTCACTGTCACCGCTCCCAGCAACCCAGCCCGCAGCCGTGTTTACCCAGAAAGGAAACCACAAGCGCACAAAAGCTCGCTGCACAAAGCTCCCCGCAGGCTACATTTATGGGGTGAAGGATGTGCTGGGTGTCAATGCAGTGCCCTTCTGTTCTCAGCCACCTCCGGAGGCAGCACCCGGCACAGCCCATGCACTGTAGGGCTCCTCACAGGTATCTTGCGGCAGCGGGAAGAGGGGTCCCCGTGGCCCTCTGTGCCCCCCAGCCTGGCGTTAGCCCCCATGGAGCAAAGCGGAGCGTCCCCTTGCCAGCTCCTGTCCCCGCTAGCGAGATGTGGGGCGCCTCGGCTGGCAGATAGGATGCAGTTAATGCATCTCACAGGCTGTTCTGTGCCAGGGAGCTAAATATAACCCAGAGAGCGGCTGCTTTGTAATGTAAATAGTAAGGGAGCTTGGGCAGGGCAGAGGGGAGAGCTGGCAGGGCCTGCTGGGGAGAGGGAGGTGGGAGCCCTGCGGGGCCAGGGGAAGCTGGTTGCAGGTCTCTGCCGTCTTCTCTTCCTTCTGCCTTCAGATCTGGCTAGGCTCTGGGTTTTCGTGAAGGCTCGGGGCAGGGGGTGTGCAGCCCCTCCGTCCCAGCTGAGCAGGGCAGGGGCTGGGGAGGAAGGAAAGGAGAGCCTCCAGCTGCAAGGAGAGAGGGGCAGAGGGGGTGCCTCCTTCCTCCGAGTCCCGCCTGCTAGCCTTTTAATCGCATTAGCCTGGCTGTGCAGAGCAGCATAATCAAATTCCCATTCATTCCCAGCAAGCCGAGCCCGCTCCGCTCTGACAGAGACATCTGTCTCCGCTGCGTCCCTCTGTGCAGCTGGGGAAAGGAGATGGCTGGCACCCGCTGGCACGGCCAGAGGGAAGCTCACAACACTGGAAAGTCCTTAAGGAGCCAGTGGGTCCTCACAGACCTTGGTCAGGGGGGTGACGAGCAGGTGTCTCGCCATCCCCTGCCCTGAATGCCAGAGACAAGCTCTGCTTGCTGGGCATAGCGCTCGCAAGAGGTCCCAAGCACCGTGGCAGTCCCACCGCTGGTGGCTGGCCCCGCCGTCAGGTTTGGAGTCAGCATCACGCAGTGCTCCGTGAGCAGCGCTGGTGTGTATTCACTCCCTGGCTCTCATCCTGGATGCTCCTAGGTGCAAGGCGGTGGTAAACTGCGGGACTGGGCTCTGTAAGAAGAGACAGAAACATCCCAAGTGGTAGTTTTGAAGAAACTGGGAGGTTGTGGGTACAGCCTGGCTCTGCAGGGTCATGCCTGCAGCAGTGCCAGGGCAGGGCAGCGTAACACAGCCCCAAGCCCCCATCTTAAGCCAGACACCATGCTGCTGCCAGAGGGGATGCTCCTGTCCCCCCTCCTGCTGATGTCCACGTCAGGAAGGCCAGGAGACACCGTCAGCCTTCCCCGGTTGTCCCCACAGCCACAGCCGTAGCCTTGCGCGCCGTGGGGGTGTGCGGGGGGAGCGCGGGGTGGGACTCCCTGAGAGCAGCCCAGCAGGGAGGTTGCATTAGGGGCAACGTGAAACTGCATCCACACCCTCCTGGGTGGGGAGAGCTGGGATACCTGAACCGAAATTGCCAAAATTGTGGGAAAATGCGGTAGGGGCCATCCCCTCCCTTATCTGATCCCAGCTCACAATGACTCCCACAGGTATCCTGCCAGGTTTGGGCTAAGCAAGCAGCTTAACCCTTTCCTTACCAGGGGACTACACACACTAGCACGCAGAGACGGGGGTGTGCTGGATCACAAAACCACCCAGCACAGTGACCCCCATCCCTCTCCGGTGCTGCTCTACAGAGAAGCCAGTGCCAGCAGGGTTGTCCCCTCTGGTCTCCTTACCAAGAACAGCCAGAACTGGGCTTTCTGTGGGATCCCCAGTGGTTTTGCACCAAGCCCAAGGGACAGGACTGTGGGAGGACACACAGACACAGCATAGAGAGGAGGGTGAAGGTCCTGGGGCAGGGCCTGTAACTTCTCCAACAGCCTCACCAAGCCCCCATAAGAGGACTGGACACCAATGCCGCAGGGCAGCACGAAACGTGAAAAGGAAACGTCTGCAGGCAGGGAGCAAATGCGACCAACCCATCACGACATGCAAAGCAGCGGGCATGACAAACCCTTTCGGTGATGATAAAACCTCTCCCCTCCCCGATCTCTGAGCTGGAGTTAGGCATCCAGGACCTGCCTTTTCCTCCCTCCACGTGGTCACCTGGTGAGATCAAGGTCTGCCGATGTGTTTTTTTTTTTTCCTTTTGATGACGGAGTCTAAAGCAAGACCATGTGCCCCTTTAGAAATGCCATCCGTGCGGGCTGCATGGGCTGGCTCTGTTCGCTTGCTTTTTTCCGGCCGCACAGACCCCCTCGCTGATCTGAAGGTCTGCTGGAGCCAGAGCACACCGAGCAGTGTCTGGTTGTGAAGAGCTGGGCTTTTTGGAGCTGAAGATAGGCTGAGCCTGCAGGCTCTCGCTGTGCCCTGTGGCCCCGCTCCAGGGGACGGATGACAAACGTCAGTCTGTCTCTTCGCTTTTTGGAGGCTGGCCCACAGCCTCCCAGATGCTCCCACAGTCCCCGTATCTGTCTTACCCAGGTGGTTTTTCAACAAACCCTGGCGCAGGGTGAGCAGAAGCTCGTGGCTGCGGGGTGTTCGGAGACCCGCCGCACAGGGGGGACGCATACAGCCGGGGGGGGGGTTGCGAGTGCCGCGGCGCCACGCGGGGCCAGGACGCGCATGGCACAGGGTGGGCGGCAGGAGGACGACCCCACTGCCACGGTCCGGTTTGCACGGCGGTGCCGGGGCAGCTTTGGGAGAGGGGGGCTTTCTCGAGCTTGGGGGCTTTCGAAGAGCCACCCAACAAGGGAGGCACGGCTCCTCGGCGCGCAGCCCGGCGCGCCAGGGCGTGCTCTTGCTCTCGCCGAGGGCGCGCACGAGGCTTCTCCGGAGAGGGCCCGGCAGAGTAGGTGGCCCCGTGCCGTGGGCTGCCGGGGGAAGAGTGCGGCGCAGCCGGCTGCGATGACAGCCGCCCTCACACTTCCAGGAAGTGCAGCGAGAGGAACCAGGTGGAGGGTGCAAACAAAGCCGGGGCCCCGGGTGGGCGGCGGAGCGCTGCCAGGGACCTGCCCTCGGGATGACTCCGGAAAGCGGCCGCCGGGGGAGGAAGAGCGAGAGTGAACCCCGGGCCGGCTGAGCGCATCAGCTCGTGCTGTGGCAGATGTGGCGGCACCGCTCCTGGGACGTTCCCCAGAGCCCTCCGGGGGACGCAGATACGAGGTACCTGCCCAGCCGGGCTCCGCCGCCTTCCTCTTGCTCTCGGGGGGCCGAGGTGTTGCGGCTGGGCGCTGACAGCCCCTGCTTCGGGGTTTGGGGGAAAGGCTTCCCGTGCTTTCTTGGTGCCTCGCCAGCGATCCCCTCCTCTCTTCCCGGCGCCGCGCAACCTCCCCAGCGGGGATGTCAGAGGGCCGGGCGGGCGCTCTCGACGCCGAGCCTGCAAGTGTGCAGGGTCAGGGGGGC
The DNA here is from genome assembly GCF_947461875.1 of Haliaeetus albicilla. Taxonomy (NCBI): domain Eukaryota; kingdom Metazoa; phylum Chordata; class Aves; order Accipitriformes; family Accipitridae; genus Haliaeetus; species Haliaeetus albicilla. The sequence goes on from NC_091487.1 coordinate 43,839,701, forward strand.
TTTGCCTGGGCTGCCGGGTTCCTGCTGCAGCTGGTGCGAGCCCGAAGACGCGTCCCCATCCCCACCGGCCCTCCTGGGCACGGTTGGTGCTCCAGGTGGCTGGCGGGACCTGCCCCGAGGGGGTTACTGGTCAGCACTGGTGGCTGCGCTGGGCTGGCAGCTGGGACCCTGCCTGGCCAGCCCTGGCTTTCAGCCTGGCTCGGCACCCTTGGGGAAGCGGGGAGGGGGAAAGCAGCCCTCACGGCCAGCTCTCATTTTCCATGCAAAAGAGGGCTGCCCATCGCTCCTGCCAGGCGGGGTGAGCGTTTCCTCGCCGAAGGCAGCCGCAGCACCGCCAGCCATGCGGAGCAGGCCAGCCCCTGCCCTCGGAGCCCACCGCCCGCCCAGCCGGGGGTCCCGCCGGGAGACAGGGAGAAGCGGGGCAGGCGGTTCGCCGGGCCTGGGTATAGAAACGCCGACAGGGAGCCGCAGCGTCCGCCTCGGCGACAAGGCCGGCGGTGGCTCCCGGTCCCCGGAGGTGGTGGCGGCGGGGCTGTTGGCTCCGTGTCCCGTCCCCCGCCTCCCCCGTCCGGCGCTGAACAATGGGAGGCGGAGGAGGAGAAGGAGGAGGAGGCTCCGCTTCTGCCGCCGAGCCCCTTCCCGAGCGCGGGGCTGACGCTCGATTTCCTGAGCCGGCAGCGCCGGGCTCCGGGCCCGCCGCCGCCTCCTCCGACCTCCGCCGCCGCGGGGCGCCCCCCAGCCCCGCTCCCCGCGCGGTCTCCGGGGCGGCGGCAGGGGGCGCTGGCGGCTCGGCTCGCCTCGGCGGGGCCGCCGGTGCGCGGCCGCACTTCCTGCCGGTGCCGGCGGGGCGGGAGGCCCGGCCGGCCGCGCCGCCCCCGCCGCCCCCGCCCCGGCCAGTCCCCTCCCCTGGCGCGGGGCGGCCGTTAGCGGCGGCGCGGAGCCCCGAGGCCGGCCATGGAGGCGGCGCGGCCCCCGCCGCCCGGCGGCTCGTCGTCCGCCTCCTCGTCCTCCTCCTCCACCTCTTCCACCGCCGCCGCTGCTGCCGCCGCCGCCGCCTCCTCCGGGGCGTCGGGAGGCGCCGAGCCCGAGCGGGGGCCGCCGCCGCCGCCTCCTCCGCTGGGCCGCCGGCACAGCAACAAGCGCTTCACCGGCCTCAAGCTCTTCGGGCGCAGGTGAGCACCGGGCGGGGCGGGCGGCCGGTAGCGGGACGGCGGGTGGGCTACCGGGGAGAGCTTCCCCCGCCGCCCCGGTACCTGGCGGCGGGGACGGAGGAGGCCAGTCCCCCGGGGCAAGGGCTGGCCGCGGGCGGGCGGCTGGAGCATCCTGAACGGAGGCAGCTGTCAGCGGGCAGCCGCCTCCCGGACCCGCCGCACCGGGCCCCGCAGAAAGTTGGGGGGGGGTTGACCCCGGTTATAAAGTCGGCAACCGGCTGAGCGCGGCCGGCGAGGGATGCGGGACGTGGTGCCGGGATGAGTTTGCGTTTTCCTGCTTTTGAGCTCTTGACACCGGCAATGGGAAGTTGGGAAGCATCGCCCGTGCTGCACCCGCTCTCCTCCCCCGGGGAATTCGGAGCCTCAACTCTGGAGGATTCGTTTCCACCCGCTCAGAACTGCCCGTCTCCATCCCCGCACACCCGTCCCGTGCTTCGGCTGGGAGATCGGCAGTCCTGCAGCTCCGGGGCCATGGCTGTGCCGGTCCTGTGCTGCCTCCCGGGCTCCCGGCTTTCCAGCTCCCGGGCTCCCGGCTTTCCAGCTCCCGGGCTCCCGGCTTTCCAGCTCCCGGGCTCCCGGCTTTCCAGCTCCCGGGCTCCCGGCTTCGCTCGTTTCCTCCCCAGAGTCAGCCAGGCTCCTTGTGCCCCTCACAGCCTCGCTGTTGGCCTCGTGGGATTTGGGGGATTCTCGGCCCGTGTAAGCAAAGGGGTGCCCCCGCCATCGGGATGTGTGTAAAAACACTGAATACCTGAGGTCTGAAGGGACCTCTGGAGGTCACCTGGTCCACCCTGCTGCCTCGAATTTGCAGGGCTGAATTTGATCAGGCTGCTGATGTTGAGTTTTGAGCGTCACCAAGGTGGAGACTGCACCACCTCCCTGGGCACCTGCTCCCGTGCTTCAGCTCCTGGTTGTTTTTCTTTTTCCCCCAATATCTCTTCAGTGTTTCCCTTGTTGCAGCCTGTGCCCGTTGTCTCTCAGGTTGTCACTGTGCGCCTCCAGGCACAGTGTCTGGCTCAATCTTCTCTGTACCTTCCCATCAGGTAGCTGAAGACAGTAATAATATTCCCCCTTAACCTTCTCTTCTGTAGGCCAAACCACCCCCGTTATCTCAGCCTCTCCTTGTATCTGATAACTCCTGCTCCAAACTGTCTTGGTGGCCCTGTGCTGAACTTGCTACACCTTGTCAGCATTTTTGCTTTACGGGGGGCCCGAAGCAGGATGCAGTGCTCCCGGGTAGCGTCATGGGTGCTGGATGGGGGAGAGAGGCCCCAGTTTCAACCTCCACTGCCAAGATGGAGCTGGGAGCGGAGGGCTTGCAAGGTCACTCCACCACGGACTGGTGTTCTCTTCTGCTCTGGTTTCAGAGCTGGTGGCAGTGGCTGCCTGGAGCTCCTGGCAGCCTCTGGCCTGTCCCCAGTACTGCATGGCATCTCTCTCTGGCTCCCAGGGGTTCGGGCTGCCATTCCTGCAAATATATCAGAGCCTTCACCGAGGGGATGTCTTCCACCTGTGAACAACCTTCTGCAGCGTGGATGTGTGGGGGAGAGGCAAAGTGGGACCGGCACACCCGGCAGGACGGCTGGAAATGCCCGTCGGGTTGTTTGGTGTGTGGATGCTTCTCTTGCTCTTCTTCCACTGATGGTGGACCTGGTTTCCTCCATCTCGGGGTGATGAATGCAGCACCTGGAGCTGCAGGGGAGCGAGGAGAGATTGCCGTGGGCCTCCAAGAAGGAAGGGGCTCCCACACGCGCCTGTGGGAGGTAGGCTCGGTGGGAAGCCGTGCAGCATAACTGGCTGCACGTTGCCAAATTCCTCCCCACCTGAGCGTTGGAGCCGAGGGCGACGTGAAGTTCCACTTCCTCCGAGGGAATTGCGGGGGAAGGCTTTGCTGCATTTTCTTTTGGCGAGAAGTACAGCCAGCCCCTACCCTCCAAATGCTTTCCAACAGCCATCAGTGAAGAAATTTGCACCCTTTTCGATTCTGGGCTTTAGCCAGAGCGTACGTGGCTGGGAAGCGGGTGTAGAGGAAACTTAGGCGATGGGCAGGAGCTTGCCCGTTAGCAGCGGTGAGTCTCTGGAGAGCCCTGGCTTTGGGGAGAGAGGTCCCCTGAGGTGGGCGTGCGCTGCTGGGCTCTGCGCCCAGTGGCACTGGGAAGCACGGCCACGGCCAGGTGAGGGACAGGTCCACAAAATGGCAACCCAGGGCAGATGAGCCCCGAGGGAATTTAAAGCAAAAGAGGGGTGAGCCCCCGAGCTCTGGCCTTTAGTGGCATATTAGTCCCCTGTGTTTTGCAAGCGGGCTTATTTCTGTACCTTGTAATTGCCTTACAGGAGGGTGGAGTAATTGGCTCCAGAGCTGATGGAGACAAGTGCACAATACGTGCATCCGGGCCACAGATGGGTGATTCTTTTAATTGGGCTGATAAAGAGATTGGGGTTGATCAGATAATAGGTGGTTAGGATTAAATTTCCTTCCTAGGTGCCCCATTTCTTTTGCTGTGAGTGAACAGGACAGTTTACCCTTTCCAGGGGGGACTTTGGGTGGGAGCGCGAGTGCTGGGGACAAAGCCCCTTTCTTGCTGTCCCCCATGCTGGAGAGGTGGGATGTGGAAATGGGGCTTCCCTGTGGGCTTTGGGGTCTTTAACACGTCCCCCTTCAGAAGAGGTACGCGTGGCGGTCGGGTCTGCTGCAGCAGCATGAGCAGGGAGCGTAGCTGTTGTCAGGACAGCCAGTGGGCGGTTGCCCTGCAGAGAGCGTGGGACCGAATTTTCTGCTGTGGTCCTTTGGCAGGCCTGGTGCTGGAGCCTGCATGCGAGCCTGGGGCTGCCTGCCATCGCCCCGGGGAAGGTCTGTGGGTGGCATGGCGTGTGGGTAAACGGCACGCGAGAAACTGAGCCGAGCACCCGCCTACGTCTTTCTGGGATGTCGCTTGTCACCATCTTTTTTTTGCAGCTTGACGCTCGCACCCATGTGAAAGCTGGGGGAGATGTGCCGCTGGGACGGCAGCCCGGCTGTCCCCATCCCCGCTGCGTGGGGGGTGCCGCCGTGTCCCCTCGAACCTGCTGGCACTTGGCCGGTGAGCGGGTCCAGCCAGGGCGCAGGGATTCGGGTTTGTTTTCTCCTAGCGTGGGTGTGATAAGAGGGGGTGTGCGGTGGGGTAAGCCCCAGGCACCCTGGCAGGTGGTGGGAAGGAGCCTGAAGTTTGCGATTTGCATGTTGGCAGGCTGAGAGCAGCGCTTACCTCAGGACAGGTTTTTTCACAATGCACCTTGCTGCCAGCTAGTTGTTGAGCAATCCTCCTCCTCCTCCTCCACCCGTGCAGCTTTTGCACGCCTCTAGCTCTGAAACCTTCCACCCTCTGCTCCCCATCCAGGTCACAGGTGATGGGTGCCATTAGCTGGGCCCCGGCAAGTGACACCCGTGGGAGTCCCCGTGTGTCCCCTGCGGAGACACCTGGGCTTGTTTGCCGGGCAGGTAGGATGTGCCGGGAGAGCTGTTCCCGCTGCCGTGTTTGCTCTGTGCTCTCTGCTCCAGGAGGTCCTGACCTCCCGTGGGGCAGCTCAGGGACTTTTGATCTTGCCAGGGTCAAAAAAAAAAAGAAAAAAAGCACTGGGCACGATGATCAGCCGTGCCTGTTGGCAGGCTCCCGGTGGGGCTACTGGGATGAGGCAGGGAAGGATCAGAATGTGCTGGAGGCCCTGCTGCTCCCGGAGGCTGGAGGCCTCCCTAGCATGGTCCCTGCTTGGCACCAGCCTCATCTCTCCAATCCCGATCACCCGCCGGTGGCTCCGCTGCCCTCCCGAGATCAGAGCAGGGGCTACCACAGTGCAGTGCACCCACGCTGGAGAAGGTGGCAGGACCTTTAATCTGCTTAGGATTTGGAGCATCCCTTCCAGGAAACCCTGTAATCTGCTCAAGGAGCTGAGAGGAGGGAGGATAAGGGACCTCTTCCTTCCTTTGAACAAAAACGATGGGAGGAGAGAAGGGCTGCAGGGGGGTAGGGGGGCACTGGGAGCGGGCACGGGCCTTTGCAAGGAGATGGTGTTGGGAGGGGAGAGGCAGAGCCACGGATGTCGCAAGCAGGGAGAATTTTGGGGGCTGTGTGATTGCATGGGTCCTCTCGGGGGCTAAGAGCAGATGCTCGTAGGGTGAGGCCGGCTCCCTGGGACGGGGGGGATGCTCTCGTGGAAGGCAACCTGAGCTCTGGCAGGCCATGGGGGATGCAGTGTAGGATTTCTTTCTCTCATCGTGGTGTCGTGTCTGGGGAGCAAACAGTCTCCCCAGAGACTTGGCAAAGCCTCTAAATATAACTTCCAGCTCTGCTCCTGGTGGAGCTCTGGTTTCTTTTTCCCAGGTGAAGCTCCGTGAGCTGAAGCTCTTGAGTTAGCTTTCAGCATTCACTTGCTCGCTCGCTCCTGTAAACAGGTGCTGACTTGGAGATGCTGAGCTCAGGAGCAAAGCTAGGGCTGCAGGCTGAGGCTCCTTGACCCTTGGGCCCATAAACCATCCTTTTTGGAAGAGATGGGGACTGGCAGGAGGTGAATTGCTTCTGCCGGAGACTTTTAGAGGTAGGGACTATGGTGCAGGACCTACCTGGGGACACGGACAAGGCATGGAAATAGGGGAAACCTGTCCTGCTGGTTCTTGAGCTGGCATCAGGTTCCCAGGGAATAAGTGCCTCTGTCTGCCATCCCGAGTCCCGGAGCTTTCGCCGGGCCAGCTCTCCAGTATTACAAAAGTAATATCCCGTGTTTCTGTTGCAACTTGCAGGCCTGGCAGCAGCTGCAGGCTCTTTTTGGGAGCTGGGAACCTTTCTTCTCCTCCCCATCAGGACATCAGGTGGAAGGTGAAGCTCTGCCAAGGCAAGCAATGAGACTGCGCTGGCCAGGCCAGTGCCCAGGGAGGACAGAGTCCTCCGGTCTGTGTGTGACGCATGTGTTAGACCCAGCGCTGTTCTCCTCCTGCCTGTGGTTTAGAGGTTGATGCCTGGGGGTGTTAACTTTGTAGTTGACCGTAGAGCTCTGCCTCATTGCACCAGGGACTAAGTGCGAGGACCTCTTCCCAGTCTCTGCTGTCCCAGACAGTAGGAGTTAATGGGCCTCCTGCCTCAGCTCTGCCTGCCGGGCAGGTTGTGCTGTCTGGGTTAGGCTGCCAATTCCAGTTTCTACCTGCAGACATTGCTCCCGCACCTAGGAAAAGCCTGCCTAAGCTTTGCCCATCTCACAAAGATGTCAGCCTTTCCCAGCGGTTCAGGGCCTGGAGAAATGAGCTAAGCATCCTCCATCTCAGAGGAGCCCTGCCCAGCCAGCAGGGACTGGTGGGAGCTGGGGACCGGTCGCTGGGGGATTGGGGGATGCTACCCAAAGTGCAGGGCAGACAGAGGTCTGGCCAGAGGTAGTCCCACCTTTGGCTGCCACCCCGTCCTCCACGTGCCCCAAGTCAGTGGGAGATGCCTTCAGCGTGCTTCACGGGCTGCTGCCGCTCCCCTGGCATTACCGCAGGATGCCGGCTCGTGCACCACAGCCTGGTTTCAGCCTCATGGAGGGGCTCCCAGCCAGAGAGGCGTGAAAATCCCACCCGGGACCAGCAGGGAAAAGCTCGGTGTTCACCCCTTCCCTGGCTCCGCTCACCCCATCTCCCTTCCCCTGCTCTCCAGCTGCAGCTCGGCGGCGCGGGAGCAGCCTCGGCTCCGAAACACGCTGTGGCTTTGCAGAAAGTCACGTGTCCCCACGGGCTGGCTGTCCCAGGAAGTCAGGGCAGCTAACGAAGAGGCTCGTTGCAGAGGGTTTTCCCCTTGTTTTGGCGCAGCTCGGCTCCCACAGGAAACGTGGGTGCCAGAACAACCCGTCCGTCGCTTACCGTTGGCAGCCCAGGTGTGGATCTGGAGCCAGAAAGCGGGGGGACTCCTTCCTGCCTGCTCCCCCCTGGCTGGTGGGGGGGGGGTCCCACCTCTTCTCTGGGGCAGCGCTTGCCGGCAGGATGAGGATGGAGAGTCATGGGGCAGAAGTACCCAAGTCAGCTCAGAGCTTCTCCCTGAGCTCCTGGCCTCCGGGCATGGCCTGTTGCCAGCCCAGAGAGGGAGCGGGAGGCCATGCAGCTGGCCACGTGCTGGCCCCTCCATGGGAAAGTTCCCTCTCAATCAGATTATCTGTATCTCGTCCTGCCTCGCCGCCCCAGCCGGGAGCTGCTCGGATCCAGCGCTAAGCCTCTTACCGCCCAAGCCCGAGGTCACCACTCAAGGGGACGTGGCGTGGGGCAGTCTGGCGGCAGGCGCCCGGCAGCTGCCGCCGCTGAAATGTGGCGGAGGAAGATGTTTTCTGCAGGGATTTGGTACCCGTCGGAGGCTGGCGGATGGCGGGATTAAGAGGCAGTGGGGGCTCCTGTCCTGCGAGAGCTGCCGGGATGCATGGTTGGAGGCACCCCGCTCCCCAGCCCAGCTCCCAGCTGGGCTATGGGTTGGTCTGGGGCCAGGAGATGCTCCAGCAGAGGCTGCCGGCGAGGACCCCCCACCTGGGCTCGAACAACGGCGTTACCCACCCACAAGTTTTCTTGTTGTTTGAACGGCAGAGGAAGCAGATGTGGTGGGGGAAGGTGTCGGAGGGGTCCCGAGAAAGGTGCTCCCCCTCTGCCCTGGGTCACCAAGAGCTTTGCTCCCCGGCCCCTGGCTGGTGGAGGGTCAGGGCTCCCAGGGCTCGCTGCCCTCACGCGGGGGCCGGAGGGTTGGGAGCAGGCAAGCTGCCCTGTCCTGCCCAAACAATGCTCCTCCACGCAAGGCTTGGCGAGCGCCTTCGTGATTTATTTGAAATTCAAATCCATGCCCGGACCTAGCGGTCGAGGTGAAGGCTGCCAGGAGCCAGGCTGGCGCAGGGAAGGAGGGAGGGAAGCGAGGCTCCCTCTCTATGCCAACCTGGCCCCGGTCCCTGAGTCGTGCACCCTGTGGAGGTGCAGGGTCTTGGCACCCTTAGGCTCTTGCAGCCGGTTGGGTCGGGCTGGAGGTGACTTCGGACTGGGCTGGGTTAGCATCCCAGGAGCTAGAGTGTGGTGCTTGATGTTCACCAACTGGCTCCGAAGGGAGCAATGGCCTTGCTGACCCCGGCTCCGTGAGCATCTTGCCTGCATTGACCTCCATGGCTGACGGCAGGGGCGATGGCGCGGGTGCCATTGGGGCCCCTGGGGTCTGCGAACGCTGAGGCCGTGGGGAGAACGTGCAGGGTGGAGGGATTGCACTGCGGCAGCAAAGCCGTGGAGGGGGAGGACGCTGCCGTGTGCTGGGCTGCCAGGTGTGTTTATGGGGAGGGCTTGCTGACCACTCTCTTTATGTCCCTAGACTCCACCTGCCCCACAAAGGTGTCTTCCCTTGTCTCCAGGGCAGCCAGCCCGGCCGATGGGGATCCAGGAGGATAAAGCACCGGCCGGCGGTGTATAAGTATGTGGTATTTTTATTGGCTTGCACAGGCTGTGCAGTCCCAGCAGCTGCCGCAACGTTTCTGCTCAAGAGCTCTCCTACCTCCCACCCACGTCTCACCCCACGTCACCCTCTTGTGTCTGCACTAACCAAGGCCGTCGAAAGCCAGGCTGCCTGCCTGCTGCCTGTGTCACTAACCTTGTTCTAGAGGGCAGCTCGCTGCCGGACTTTCATCAGCTAACATGGCAGCCCCCCGTTTTGCTGGTGTTTGGGGTGAAGGTCAGTCGAGGTCTTCCTCCTCCATGTCCTAGCCATTGTGGGCATGAGGACCGTAATGCCTAGACCCTGTGCATGCTGAGTGCTTTGAAGACCTCGGATGACAACGCTGACGGGGTGGTTTAGCCAAATGGCCGCAGTAGCCTGAAGTTCAGTAGAGCTGGGGCTGCCAGGCATGGTGGGAAACCAGGGTCTCGGAAGCAGTCACCATCGCTGGGACATAGTTGCTGTGTGGGAGCCAATACCTAGGTTAGCCATGGTGTTGGGGGCTCACAAATGCTCCCAAGGAGATAGGGATGAGTCCCAGGCCCCGTTCTCAGGCTCCCTACGCCATGGTCTTTATGGAGCAGCGCATCAGCCTGGTCAGGATTTGGCTGCGCTCGTGCGAGTGCCACGCAGAAGTGCCAAGGTGGAAGAGCCCCACTGAGGACTGCTGCTTCCTGGCTTCTGCTAAACGGTTTCTCTGGGTATCACCCCATCTGTACGGCGTCCTGGACCTTTCCGAGGTTCCCGCTCGGTCTCCAGCTTGCCTGACCTTGTAGACACAAAAAGTCTCATGTCCCAGTGCTGCCTGTGGGAGTCCTGTGGTTGGAGGTGTTAGGGGTAAGAGGCAGCGTGGCTGGTTAGTGGTCCGCAGAGGGGAGGCAGGTGGGGTTTGGAGAAGCCCAAAGTGCCATGGGTTGAACACCAGAGGGCACGGTCGCTCTTCGGAGCTCTTCAGTGCAGCTCCAGCCCTTTCCTTGGGGTTTGCTTCAGCTGGGTGTTGTGGCATGTCCCCTCTGCAGAGTCGCTGGCCTTGTCTCCTCGCTCCTGGTTTTGCTTTCTTTTCTTGTTCAAGGGAGGGTTTTGCAAAGCATCCGCGTGGAGCTTTTTTTTTTGTCCTGCCGTGGGTGAAGCGGCCGGTGAGCTTACTGGCTTAAACTTGTCAGCCGCTGCCGCCGGCTGGCTGATGCTCAGAAGCAAACCTCCAGCCAAGGCAGCTGTTAGCCAGCTCACCACCGCGCGGGCTCGCGTGCCACGGTAGCGCTCGGAGCCACGCAATGGCACCCACCCAACTCCGCTTGGTTGCTCCCCCTGCTCCTGTGGTCTCTGAAGCACCCGGTGTCACCCTGTGGGAGTGGGAGCAGAGAAACTGGGGGAGCAGAGTGAGGCAGCCCTGCGCTACTGGTCTGCTGTGAAGTGTTAGCCCACGGTGGGAAGGGGAAAAGCGGTTGCCTCGCCGCACCGGCGGCACCTCTTCCCCTGGGATCTCCTCTCTGAAGGATGGCAGGAGAAGAGAACCCGTTAATGAGGTTGCAGAAGCTGGCAGACATGGGGATGTTAGGAGAAAAGGAAGCATGTAAGAGCAGATATGCTGAGGGCATTTAGAACAAAAAGGGTGGAGGAGAAAAAAAAATCAACTTCTCCTCCTGCCCTCCCGTTTGTAGCAGAGGGACAAGCTGACGTTTAGCAAAACCAAGAAGTGACGGATTTAACATTGCTAAATGTTAAATGTTAAAATGGAGTTACTTTAATTTTGATGTGAGGTGGGGGAGAAAAAGACTTGGTAACTCGCTGTCACGAGGTGAAAAAGTGAAACCAAAGATTAGACTTGATATCAGTAACAGGGTCACCGTTAAACCAACACATGCCTTTCGGGTGGCAAGTTGGCATGTGCTTTGCTTAGTCACAAGGTCGTGATGAAGGCTTGAGACACAGAAATAGGAGGTGTCTTTCCTGTCTTAGCCTCAGGCTTTGCGAGGGGGGGAGATCACAGAGGGACCAGGTTTCTCAGGGATGCTGAGCAGTGTCCCCCCCACTTTGCAGACACCTGCAGGGGCTGCCGCTTGCAGTCTGGTTTCAGGTGCGTGTGACCAGGATCTCCTCACTTGGAAAGCCTCGCTCAGGGCTGCGTGGGGCTGGGGAGCCTCCCGGCTCGGAGCAGCGGTTTCTGCTTGAACACACACAGCAGACTGAAACCTGTGACAGCGGCATGGGGAGCCGAAGGTCTCTCTCACTGCCCTCGCCTGCGTGCGAGGTGGGGGCTTAATAGGTCACGGGGGGAAGGAGGAGAACGGCGGCGGGAAGGTTTGAGGAGAGGGCTCTTCGGCTTCCCGCTGCCTCCAGGGAAAGGGACTTGGAGAACCAGTCGCCTGGTCTCTTGCTGGTCTGCTTGACTTGGAAGGGATTTTGGGGCCAGCTAGAATCCGCCCTGGGCATCTCCCTGGGCTGTTTCTGTTTGCAAATCGGGGTCCTGGCGGCCCGGGAGGGAGGTGGGACTGTGGCAGGGGTGAGGAGCAGCAGGTGGTGTCAAGTGGGGGTCTCTGCTGTGCCGAGGCTGTGGGGGACAGGGAGAGCAGGGTGGTCACGGGGCAGCTGGGAGGAAGCTCCCGTGGCTGGGGAGGAACCGCACGTATCTCTTATCAGGCTTCTTAGCTCTGAATGGGCGGCTAGTTATAGCACGATTTTAATTTCCTCTTTGATAAAACACCCTGCCGGTCCCAGTAAGTGGGTCTTAACAGCGATGGACTGGGGACTGTTCCTAGGGGCCCTTCCACAGCCTCTCCTCCTCCTGTGGTCGCAGCTGGCACCGTGGCTGCCCTGGGGCTGCGAGGACGCCGGGACCTGCTCCGCTGGCCCTTTTCTGGCACTGGGGAGGGAAGTCTGAAGGACGTGTACCCTGTGTAGGGAAAGGGGCAGAGCCCTCCATCCTTCAGTGGCTGCCAGGTTTGAAGGAAGAGAGGGCTGAGCAGGGGTGAACATCTCCTTCTGCCTGCCCTGGGCATCTCCAGCTCCCCTTCCCCTCTGACGCTGTGAGGAAAGGGCTGAACGCAATCCCTGCAGCAGCTTTGGCAGCGGTGAGGTTTGTTCACGTGTCCTCGCCCACCTCCGGCTCCCACCGCTTTGCAAAGGCCGCTCGCTCCTTCTGCCGTGACGGAGACGGTGGTGATGGCGGTAGCTCAGCCTTCGGGCCTGGCAGTTTAATGGTTTCCTGTGAACCGCTTTTCAGATACCCATCGGGGACGGCAGCCGGCCGCCTTGGCCGCGCTGGCAGCAACCTCCCCTCGTGTTTTGTTGTGATCGTTTTGCTGTAGTCTCTCTCCAGGCCCCGAGGAGCGCTGGGCAGGGTCCAAACGCACGCAGCGCTCCTACGCGCGGAGGAGAAGAGCTCCCCGTCTAATTTTAGCCGTGACATGTAGGCAAGGGGAAGGGGCAGGCAGGAGGAGGCAGGGTGTGAAAGGACAACAAGGTCCCAGCTGTGGCCACCCATGTGACTCGCTACGGCCGCACGCGTGGCTACCGGCTCCCATCGCTGGGTGAATGACCAAAATAACAATAGCTCGTGACTCACGCCTTGCAGGCATCGCGGAGCAGAGCTGGCCTTCGGTGTGATCTCCGCCCCCCCCTCCCCCCAAAAGCCAAAGCGGAGATGGGTTTCGTAGCCCCAAAAGGGAGTTTGGCCAGGAGCGGGTCCCTGGGGACAGCTGGGGGACCCGGATAGCGGCGAAGTGTGACGGGGAAGTCCGCAGCCCGGCTGCGAGAGGTCCCATGGGGGGGTTTGCAGCAGCAAGGGGAGGTAAAAAGCTCCTGAGACGTCCGTGGAGCCCGCCCGGACCAGACACTGTCCGTAACTCAGGACCAAGTTACCTCCTGCGCATGAAATGAACTCAGGCTCTCCACGGCAGGTGCTTCGGCTCTCATCAGCCGGGCAAACCCCTTTATCGAGGTCCCAAAGAGAGAGAATCGCCTCTTCGGCGGGTTCCTCCCCTTATCCTCCTCTTGCCGCTGCGAGGGAAGCGGTGGCATCCCGTAGCTGCAGTCGGGTACTCGGAGGGCAGTTGGGTGCCGGAGGGGGACCCCTCTTTTTTGGGGGGGGGGGGGGGGGGCCTCTTAGTGCCTGCCCCTCTGGCTGGGGATGAGCCGGCCTCGGAGCTGCTCGGAGAGGAAGTGCAGTTGGTTATTTTAACGAGCGCTGTCAGGGTTTGCGGCGCAAGGGAGGAGGCGGAGGGAGAAGCTGAGCGTTTCACTCTCCAAACTAGGACTTGGTTGGGGAGGGCTGGCCTGCTGCTGCCGCCGCTCCCGACCGGCCACCGTCACCCGCTCGGCACCTTACAGGGACCCCCGCGCCGCTCCGGATCAGGTCACGGGGGCATTTCCCCACGCTCTCTCCTTCTCTTTTTCCTCATCTTCCTCTTCGTCCCCCCACGTTTTGCTGCTTTTGTCTGTACCGGGTGGGGGATGGGAGGAGGCTGGGGGAACCAGCCCTTAGTTCGTAGGTATGGTCTGAGCAGGTATCGGGTCCCATCCCGCTGGGGAAGGGCGGTGGGAAGCAGACCCCGGAGTCATCCCGGAGACCCTCAGCCTTGCTCCTGCTGAGCTGCGTTCACTCCTGGAGTCTGGAGCGAGCCCGTAGGGCTACGAGCTGTTCCCAGGGCTGAGGCGGGGGCTCTGTGAAACGCAGCCGCTGTGGCACTCAGTGGCACTTGGCTGTTGTTTCCCCTTTGGAAGGAGGGCAGGGTTTTTCCCTGCCAGAGGTGCATTTCCAGCCACCCAGTCTGCTGCCTGTTACGGCACTGGCTGCATCCTACCAGCCTGTGTGGCATGGGGATGGCAGAAGGAAACCTGCAGGTGGCAGAGGACAGTGGCGTGGGGAGCCAGCCTGTGCCACGCTGGGACCCCTGGACCCCGGCCGCTTTGCCCTGGGATAGTTTAGGGAAGCAGGACGGACTTGTGGGCTCCTGGCATCGCCCCTGGTGCCGGTGGCGGTGAGGCACCCTGCTTCTGCTGGGAGCAGTGGGATGCCCTTCCTGACGTCTGCCGTGGACTGGAGGGAGGCATGTGGCTCCCATCTTTCTGTGCCTATAGCTGAGCGCCTGAGGCTCGCTCTGCTTTGCTCTGGGAGGTCCAAAGATTTCCGAGCCTTGGGAATCACTGCCTGTGCTCTGCATCTGCCACGCTGCAGCTTTATCTTTACATCGGGTTTATCGCCTCCTCCCTGGGGCTGCTGCTCTGGGCAGATGCTGCATGTTGCCCTGCCCCGGGCAGCACCATGCCGGGATGTCTTCCCCACGCACAGGAGGAGAACTTCAGGGCTGCTCGGGGAGTTCGGATCAGGCAGCTGGGCTGTGGGACCGGCATCCCTTTAAATAGCACGTCCCTCGTGTCCCTCCTCTACCAGAGGCACAGAGCTGTGTGTACTGAAGGAGGGGACCAGCCCTGAGGAGGAAGGTGGGAATCTGCTAAATAAACCATGGGCTGGGCACCCAAAATGCCGGGGCGCCCTGCCGAACCCCCTGCCGCTTTGCTTCATGCATGTCGCTCTGCAAATGGAGCTCAGAGAGAGAGAGAGGAAACTCAAAGTCCTTCCCAGCCTGCGTCGATGGTCCTGCTGATGGGACCAAAATAGAAACTGCATGGCCGGCCTCTCCCCCCACCCCTGCTCCGCCTCAGCCCCGGCACGCTGATGGTGGTGGCTCACCCTCTGTGTTTCATCCCCGCTGCTCGAGGCCGTCAGTCTTGCTGTTTGGCTCCCCAGCCAAACGCAGCGACAGATTGTTTAAATCAGTGTTGTTGGGTTTCTTGATAACCAGGAGGCAGATTATTTACTGTAGTGGCAAATAAACTTCATAATGTTATGATGGTGGAAAGTTGTCAAGGGATATGAATGCCCAGAGTCAGCCCAGGAGCCTCCAAGGAGACGGCTTTGGTTTAAATTAAGACAAAACACTGTCTTCCATGGATTTTGGGAAGGAAATCACATTGTTGTAATGGGAACATTACTCTGAGCCTTAGGGCTGGCAAACTCTTGACTTTATGAAGCATAAGTGGAGGGTCTGAGCTAGTCTGGCAGATGTACCTTAAAGCACATCTCAGGTTTGCCCTGAGAAGGCGGTGAAGGGGAGGTTGGCACCAGGGTGTCATGCAGAATTTGGGGAGAGGCAGGATGGAGCTGCCACCAGAATGATTGTGGGGGTTATGCTAGGAACTGTAAAAAAAAGTCTCTTCTGCTCCCAGCCCCTGCTCTTCCCAGCAAACCGAAGTTGAGAGCATTTTCTTGTGAAGGGCCAGGCAGGAGGGCGGGTGGCTGATCCCTTTCGGCTTGCCTTGATCGAGGCAGGGCCAGGCAGTGAGGACCATGCTCAGGTTGCTGTGTGGCCTTCAGCAGTTCCTTGCACCCAGCTTTGCCCCTTGGAGAAGCTTCCCACGACGAGCTGCAAAGCTGCGGTGTTTCATTTCTTTGCCATGCCTGCAACCCCTCTGCAAGGCAGCTGCTGGTCCCTGGCACTGCATCTGTCCCCCTGTCCTGCTCATTCAAAGAAGGCGGCTTAGAGGCTGCATCTCCTCTGTGTGGTGTCCCCAGCTCACGATGGAGGTGTGAATACCCAGAAAATGGTGTGGGGTTAAAGTTAGTGGCTGCGTCTCATCCCTGGTGTGGTCTTCGATCCGCCCAGGGCACCAAGCAGTCAGAAGCGATGCTGAAGTGGTGATGTTGAGCTGTTGCTGCCAGCTGGAGTGTGCCATGAAACTCCTGTCCCCTGAAAAAAAGCCCTTGGGCGAGTTTTGCTTCTGGCCATCTTGTGCAGGTATCCCATTACCCTTTTGTGTCTGGGGTGTGTCAAGGTATTTGCATCGGGTCCAGAGCACTGGCACTGCTGCGACGCTGTGGAGCAGAGGAGTGTATGTGTGGGAGCGGGAGGCTGTGAGTTTGTGCTTTTGCTCGGCCACGTGCAAGATGGGTACAAAGAGGCCAAACTGACGTAGCTGCCCATCCCTCGTGAAGCAGTGCGGTCCTGGGGCCTCCAGGTTGGTCAAACAAAGTGCCCAGTAGCACTGACGGGCTTCTGAGCAAGTTAGCAAAGCCCTTAGAGGTTGCCAGGGGTGCCTTGCTCTCGCTGTCCGTGCCCAGTAGCCCTGGCAGGGGCCTCTCCGCAGCTCCCTGCGGAGAAGGGTGCTGGGGCTGCACGTGCAGAGACCTCAGAGCTGGGAGGAGGTCCTCTGCAGCTGCATGCGTGTGACCACCAGCTGGTTTCTAAGCCCTTGCCTTGCTTTCTCACTAGGAGGGAGGTCTGAAGTCCTCTGGATCAACCCCAGGGCTCGCTGAGAGATATAGGTGGGGACCTGTTCCCCTCTGAGTGCCCTGCAAGGACCAGAAACTGCCTTCTGCAGCCTGGAGGGGTAGCGTTAAGTTTGCAGCAGTAATCTTCTCCTTTGCAGTATGAGGGTGACAGTACAACTGAGGATGTCTTTGTCCACAGTTTGCCCTGGGAATGCCATGCTCTTGCAGCTCGGGAGCATGGGAGCAAGGTGCTGTGGCCCATGTAGTCAGTGGCACTTGTTGCAGTAGGTCAAATGAATGAATCCTAAAATAGAAGGTGAGCGCAGCCCATAGCTTGCCCCTCACGATGCTTTGGTTTGGAAGGAGCCTCCCTACCCCTGTGCTGGGGGGAGCCACATCTCCTTGCTCATGCTGGACCCAGCACAGGGGAGCTCCTGACTCTGTTTTATTCACGTGATGTAGGAGAGATTACAGCTGGAATGGAAATTTTGGGTAGAAACAAACTGCGCCATTTGGGAACTTGCTGATCATTGCTCACCTCGCTGCAGCCAAAGCCCTGAGGGCTGCAACACATCTTGACCAGCGTGCTCCCTTCCCCGTCTGGCGCAGGGGCACCTTCCTCAGCAGACCTCATCTCTGCAGGTTGCTCTTCATGGTACATCGGAGAGGGCTGGCCAGAGAGCCCATGGGAGAGGAGAGGTCGGTGACTGATGCCTGGGAACAGGATGGGAGAATGGGGCCGGGATCTCAGCAGGGGTGGTGTGGGGACAGCAACGTACATGGGAAGATTGAGTATCAGAGCACTGAAGGGAGCGGGGAGGGGGGGTGCGAGCTTGTGATGGAAACCAAGGCTGAAGGCAAGCGGTGGTATGTCAGAGGGGCTGGGATGAGCAGCAGCTCCCTGGATGGGCTCCCAGGCTCTTGTCCCTCGGTCCCTCTAGTGTCCTGGCAGGGAGGAGACAGAGAGGCAGAAGCCCAGGAGATCTTGGTGTCATGCAGGGGTGGCTATTAATAACACTTACACTTTCCCTGTGGTTGAGCTGTACAAGTCAAGCGTCCTTGCCAGGGGAAGACAGCTTGTAAACTGAAACGGGCTCCTGCTTGCGTGCTGCCAGCTCCGGTGCCGCAGCAGCTCCCCAGCACCCGCAGCAAGCTGGGATGCAGGGACGCAGCCAGCCACCATCAGGACGGGCGCTCGTCACGGAGCAGGGCAAAACTCTCCGACTTGTTTCCCTTGCTGTAGCCCCGTGGTTGGAAAAAATGCTTTCCAGACAACTAGCTGGAGGTTTGCTGAAAGGTTGGGAGGAGCTGATTGTGTTTTTCAAGTCTGGACTTCTCTAGGGCTCAAGGCTTGTGCATTGTGCTGCTGGCACTACCCTGCAGTAGGGTCCTATTGCCACCCTTGGTGCCAGGAGAGGGGTGCCAGATTTGGCACTGTAGGAAGGTAAACTGGGATCTCTCTTGCTTCTGAGAGCTGGCAGGAATAGACCAGGCTGCTGGAGGGACAGAAGGAATAATAATGTAGAGGAAGGGCCGAGCAGGCATATGGCACAGCATCCCGCTACATGTCTAAGGGCACAGAGGGCCTGTTCAGTATGGTACGTGGGAGTTTGCTTGAGGCTAGTGAAGCAAAGCAGAATAATGGAGCTGAATATCAAGAAGCTCCTCCTGACCTGGGAAGAGCCTATGCCTTGAGGGACACTGTGTGTTTAGCCCTAGGATTCAGCCTGTCTGGTTTTGGAGCCACCACCACTGCAGGAGGGATGGCTGCTGGCTGTCCAGAGAGCAGGATCTCCGTATCAGCCGATCCACAAGCTCTGTGTCCACTGAAGTTACAAGAAGCAAGTTTTTCCTCTTCGATCCCTGCTTGACTTTCCAAGGGCATTTAGATCCTGCCACCAAGGTTAGCTCTGTCCTCAGAGTAAGAGGTTGCAGCTTGCTCTGAGTGCCCAAGGAGCTTCCTGCAGCAGCCCCCTCTTCCCCCAGCCCTCGAGGACCGCACTGCTGGCTGCCTACGCTCTGGGACACGTTCCTGCTTCAGCAGCATCTCTGCCCACCAAAGCCAGGCGGGGAGCATAGGAGGCTGAGAAGCTCTGAGGGGTCTGGTTAGTAAAAAAAACCACTTCCCAAGAGCTCTGATTGCAGACCAGAGCTGCTGTCTCCTTCTTTGTTCACAGAAGGAGATTGAAATGATAGTGCATAGCTGCTCGTGAGTTGATATCCTAGTGCGTGCAGCAGTACTTCCTTTCCCTCCCACTCTGCAAATGCCAGGCTGCCTCCATCCAGCCTCCTTCCCTAACTGTGCCGAGCGATGCAGTCTGCAGAGCAGCCGCAGGTGCCGGCTTTTCTCTGTCTTAGCGACAAACAGTGGAGATCCCAGAGATGTGCTGGTGTTAGGCCAGGGGCTTCCAGGGCTTAGCTCCTCTCAGACTTCTCTGCCTGGTGCGTGGTTCCCTGCCAGCTCTGCTGATGCACATCAATCCTGGGCACCCCCGGCAGTCTGTCCGTCTGTTCCACCGGCGGTAGCTTTCAGCACCTGCGATATACCATTTGGAGCTCAGATTGGAACTAAGTTGCGAGAGATGAGGATATCTTCACCCATCATATCTGTGCTGCCATGTGCTGCTGTTGTGGGCTGTCAGATGGTTGCCTGGTAATAACCTTCACCACTGGTAGCTGGAGCGTGAGTCCGTGTGCCACTTGCAGACAGCCCTGAAGATAAAAAGGGCCGTAATCAGCTAGTACCCAAACATAAATGTCAAGCCAAGGTTATTGTAGCAGATTTCCTCATGAGACTGTGGTGCAAAAAGGAAGGAAGCTGTGTTGAGAGATCTTCCTGCCCATAGCAGCAGCTCAGCAAGCGGTACAGCAGCTTCGTGCTAGTGGAGTATCTGGGGCAGGAGGGAGCATCTGTTAAGCTCATTTGGGATGTAGTTGGACAGTACGTCTGCCCCAGCAGCTAAAGCTGGCCAAAAAGGGTCTGCTGCAGCGTGCCACACCCAGGCGGTGTTCTCTCTTGGGTTTTTTAACACGTTTTATTTGTTCAGACAATTTTTAACACCTCTTGGTGATGATGCAATTTGCTGCGCATCATCCTTTCGACGATGGGGAGTAGGGACAGGAATGGAGCGCTGCAGTGTCGCGGACAGGCTGGAAGTAGGGTGATCAGCAAAATGTGCTTTTGCCCTCTGCAAAGCTGCTTGGGCCTCGGTGGTGTGATAGTTAACCTGCTGGCGACCAAGTACCTGCATTGCTTGCTGTGGTGGGACTTGAGAAATCCCTCCAAGGAGGTGACACTTTGTTTTGCTTTCAATTCAACCATGCTTTAGCTGCCCTGATGCTGCTTGCTGGAGGGCACTGCTGTGCTTCCTTCCCTCCTTGTGCTACGTTACTGAATACAGGCATGGCAGTGAGACCGTAGAAACTAAAGAGCTCCCTTCCTTGCCTACCAGGCTGGAGGAGACCCAACCTTCTCCAAAGATACAAACTCAGCTTTGTACTCATCTAAAAGAAATAGAGGTACAGCCCAATGGGTTGCTTGTGCTACAAGCACTAAGCAAAAGCTCCAGTTTGTGGTCCAGAAAATAACACGTATGTCCCATCTTACCTGCGTTTCCCAAACAAAAAGGGAAGCTTATGACAAATTTGCCTGTTTGTGTGGACCTTGCGTCAGTGGATGTTTGAGCCAGGGTGTTCTCCTGAAGGTCCTCTGGTATTGCTGACCTGCAAGCGAGTGCATAAAAGAGCATGAGAAGGGAGGAAAGTAGAAACAAGTGGAGCAGATGCCGGTCTTAGTGCAGTGGTGAGCGGCATGCCCGTACCGTCATGATGGGTAGAGGAGCTGCCTCCTACATGGAGGAGCATGGAAATTGTTGAGAGTGACGGTGGTGGCTTGTGTGTGCCTGCAGGCTGCCATGATCCCGAGTCCCCCACCTTGGGAGCAATTGAAGAGCCAGAAGTTTGCTTCCACCAAACTGTGGATCTTGGTGGGGTTTTTTTCAGTTGCCCTCGAATAAATCCTCTGTATGTAGCAGCTGAAGAGAGACAGTGACTGGAGGGTGGGAAGCGAAGCACTAGCTCTGGAGGAGAGGAGCACTGGAGCTAGACAGATTCAGCCCCTTCCACTCCAGCCTTTGCATGCCGTGCCGCCAGTGCTGAAACTGCTGCAGCACCTTCCACCTGTGGCCTGGGGCTTTCCACAGGCTGCTGCAGTGTCCAGGCAGCCTGTCAAGCTTTGAGGGCTGGGCCGGGAAAGCTTGGGAGCCCCGGTAAAGCTCTTTCCACCAGGAGAGGGAAGTTTTGCACAGGACAGAGGGCATGATTTTCCTAGCTCTCCTCTGCACTATTCCAGCTCTCCTAGCCTCCAGCTCTCCCAGCCAGCTTCTACCAAATCTCCCTGCCCTGCTCTTACTTGCCCGGTTGGTTTTCTTCTTTAGGATTTGCAACAGCTTAGTTTCAATTTGCTGCAAATTGGTGGGGCTGCTGCTTAGCTAGAGTGGTTCCCAAGGGGAAACCAGGTGGACCAGCACCAGGAGAGCGGTGGGGGTAATCGCCAGGGCTGATCGGCACCTCGGGATGCAGGGGCTCTGCCGATCCCACAGCGGTGAGCAGGCGAGGCAGAGGGTCCTGGCCAGGCGGTGACACCTGCCCTGCCATCGCAGCACCCTGGGCTGAGCCACAAAACTCGGGGAACTGGGGAGCTGTGGGCAGCGGGAGCCCCAGTGCTGCGTCTACCTAGCAAGTGGGTCCCAGCCCTGCCGTGTGCCCTGGGTGGCATCGCCACGTCCCCCCCCGTCCCTGCTCCTACCCTCTGTCCCCCACCATCCCCCTGCCCTGACCCTTCGCAGCCCAACCCGGGGGACTCGCGGGGGACCCTATTTAACTCCCGGTCTCTGTGTTAACAGCCACCATCCGGGTGCGATGGAAACCTTTTTTAGGCGGCACTTTGGGAGGAAGGGGCCGCGGCGTGCCAGCGCGGTGGCCGTGCCCACGGGCAAGGCCAGGCGACGCTCCCAGGCAGGGCTGCCCTCCGCCTTGCTGGCCCAACGCCGGCGCGGCTCGGGCTCCCCGCTGCCGGCCTTCTCCTGCCTGGGTCAGCCCCAGCGCCCCGGCCCCCGCCGCCGTTCCAGCACCACGCCACCCTGCCTCAGCCCCAGGTTCGCCGTGCAGACGAAACGCGGGGGCCGGGCACGAGCCATCGACGCCCAGCTGGTGGGTCCCTCCATCCTCCTGGCCAGCCTCATCCCCACCGGAGAGGAGGGGGACGGGGCGCCCCGCACCGACAGCTCCGGATCCGAGTCTCCGGAGGATGGCGGCGTCGGCGCGTTGGCGGGAGTCAAGCGAGGCCGGCGTGAGCGGTGGGCTGAGGAGAGGTGGCTGGCCATGCTACCCCGGCTGCAGCCGCTCCAGGCTGGGCTGCTGTCGCGGGGTCCCCGCTGCCTGCGGCGCGCCTTCTCCCACCGCCTGCCCACCGAGTTCATGTACGGCCGGGCCACCTACGGCTTGCCAGGTCGCTACCGTCGCCTCAGCCAGCGACGTCGCTCCAGCGATGCCCTCCGGCCCGGGCTGCTCTCCTCCAGCCACCTGCGGCTACTGGCCCAGCACTGCGCAGGGGCGGCCGGAGCCGGCTGCCCCTCTGCCACCCTCCCCGAGTGCTTGGGACCGGAGCCTGCCCGCCACGCCGCCCCGGATGGCTGGAGCCCCCGGCTGCTGTATGTATGGCGGTGGCGTGCAAGCGGGAGATGCCTCAGGGAGGGGAGGCTGGGTGCAGACCCAGGCTCAGCAGGGAAGGAGGGAAGGGGCTCGGCGCCGTTGGCCGTGGCTGCCGTCGGTGTCTCGCAGCGCTGCTTGTGTCTCTTGAGCATCTCCCGCTCGGGCCGGCACGGCCTCTGATGCTCTCAGTGCGGCCCCTGGGGCTTGCAGGCATCCCCTCCTGCCAGCCTGGGGCTTGGAGGGAGGCAGCAGGTCTGGTTGTGGGCTGGAGATGCACACTTTATCCAGCTGGCTGGTTCTGCTGCTCCTTTCCTCCACCCTAGCACATCTGGGAGAAGCGCACTAGCCCCGAACAAACACCTGCTTTTTTTCCAACCGGTTGTGCTGGTCCCCGAAAAAAACCCAGGTTCTAAGGTGCCTTGGTACGGGAAAGCTGCGGGGAGCCTGTGGGGCAAGGGCTCTGGGTTGTCCCTGCAAAGGCAGCCCCACCACCACAGCTCGGTGGAGCATCCCTGGCTGTTTTGCAATGGACCTGTCATCCCCAAGGTCTTTGACCCAGCAGGCTGTGCCTTTTGCTGAGCGCAGGGTGTCTTTAGCTGAGCCATCAGCTCAGTGGCCATCAGCTCATCAGCTCTTCGTCCCATGGGGCTGCCTCACAGGAGTGGCCTCCTCGGCCAGCGGTGCTGGAGATTCACCTCATTTCCAGCCACTTGGTCCTGAGGATGCTTTTCTGCTCCAGCCTCACCGTCCATCCTAGAAGCAGGTTGTGCTTTGCACATATTCCTCCTCCCCTGATCTAATAGCCAGCCCTCTTGTGTCTTCCAGGAAAGCTATTGCCAAGTCCAGCCTCCAGCACATGGTAGCCCAGCCAAACCCTGCGCTAGCCCTGAGGAGTGACTCTGAGCGACAGATACGCAGCACTGTGGACTGGAGCGTAAGTTGTAGCACGCTTTGCTGGGCGTTGCGTGGAATCGGCTCTCGGCCAAGAAGCAGCAGGCTCTTCCCGGGCTGAGGCTTCCCAGGTGACTTCGGCTTTGACACATTTATGGCATCCGCCGTTGCTACCAGCTGGTGCCAGCGTCTGTGCTGCTGGCAGCACCCCTTGATGCTGCAAGGAGAGGCTGTGCAGGCACAGGTGGTTCCTGGGAGGATGGCATAGCTATTCCACTGCCAGCTCTTCTGCTCCTGGCAGCCGAGGTCTTCTGGTGGCTGGGGCCAAGCAACAGGAGCGTGCCCCTGCTCCTTCGCAGGCAAAGCCTGGCAGGTATTAAGCTGCACCCTGGGGTCGTAGAACAGAAGCTGTTTCAGGAGAGTCCCCTGCACTGAATTTGCCCCGATGCCTCCTCTCAGGGGGTGATGGGAGCAGCTTCCCTGTGCAGGACGCCGCAACTGGGCTGTAGGTCTTGGAGGTGGTTTCCTGGGGCCCTCTCATTTCCAACAGGTGGGCCACAGCAGCAGCTTCATGAGGTTTCCTCCGTCCAGATGTTGGCCGTGGTTGTTCTGTGCATCTTGTCTCCTGGCCTACACCTAGCTTCAACATCTCACCCCGCCACCATTGTCCAGTATCTTGTCCCTCGCACAAAGCATTTTAGGGGCTCGGATGCCCATCTGGGGGTGCTCTCAGAGAAACGTGTTGTCTTGTGCCTTTCAGGAGACTGCGGTCTATGGGGAGCACATCTGGTTTGAGACCAATGTCTCTGGGGACTTCTGCTATGTTGGAGAGCAGAACTGTATGGCAAAGCTGCTGGTGAGTCACCTGGGGTCACCCGCCTCCCTGGCAAGGGCTGCAGGTCCGGGAGACCGTGACGGTCACGCTGCTGCTGCTGGGGGACATGCGGGGGTCCGGGGGGCTGCCAAGGTGGGGAAGGTGTCCCTCCTATCTCTGAATGCTGGAGGGCTGCGTCCCCAGTTTCTGCCAGCGCTGGTGCTCAGTTTGCGGTGGAAACCTCACACAGAGCTGCCACTTGCCTGGAGGTGGTGTGATGATATTCCAGGGAGAGGCTGTTGGGCTCCCACACCCTTAGAGGGACAATCTGAATCCAAGACCTTTCAATAGAGGAGAAAAGTGAGCGCTGGAGACCCAGGCCTGCTGCCTCCTGACCCTGCGGGCAGCACTGATGTTACGGGGTTGCTGCAGTCCTCCCTCCCGGCTTGCAGGCTGAGTCCTGCTTGTGGTGCAGGACATGGAGCACTGATGCCTTCCTGTGCCTGCGCAAGGGGCTTACGGTGGGAGCCCTGCAGGTGCCTCCCAGACCAGCTTCCATGGTGCTCTCAGGCAGTGTCAGGAGAGGCCAAGGACTGCTGGACAGGACAGCGGGAGAGCACCTCCTTGCTCTGTCCCAGACTTGAGAGCATCTGCTCTACGCACTTGCTTAGATCCCTTCACCTGCAAGGAGCCTTGGTTCTAACTTTGCTGCACCCTGATATATATGAAGGGGGTGTGATGGGAGGCTGAGCTTGCTGGCCTCTGAACGCTGCTATTCACACGCATGTTTTTCCTCCCCTTTTCTCATCCTCCAGCAAAAACCTCTCTCCAGGCGTAAGTGTGCAGCCTGCAAGATCGTAGTGCATACACCCTGCATCGAACAGCTGGAGAAAGTGAGTAGAGCCTGTTGAGCCCTCTCTGCGGCTTGCAAAGCTGTAACAGCCTTTTCCTGGGCAGCCCTTCCTCTTGGGTAGTGAAACACAAGAAGATTGGGGAACCGCAATGTGTCATTGCGAAGAGGGGTCTTCTGAGGAAACAATACCAAAAGGAGCCTCTGGTGACATGATTGGGACCCCAGGCCTCATTTTCTTTAGTAACAGAGATACATGAGGGGTTTTGCAGCAAGCACTGAACATCTCCAGAGGCTCTAGGCCTACTGTAGTAAAGTAAGCTCCGGTAGGTTTCTTTTGGGTATGATGGTTTTACTGATTCCTCTCACATGTGTTCAATCTACAGATAAATTTCCGCTGCAAACCTTCCTTCAGGGAGTCAGGATCCCGGAACGTACGAGAGGTGAGAGATGTGCCCCAGAAGCTGCCCACATCTGCCCCCCCCTTTCCAGTTTGGTGGCAAAGATGTCAGATGCTGCCAGCGCATTGCTCGTCAGAGTGCAGGAATCGTGCTGCCTCCTGGCTCCGAGGGGGTGGCACAGTAAAAGGGATGTTTCTTTGCAAGGCAGCAGCACAGGCTGGGTGTGAGGAGTGAGGATCAAGGAGTTCACAGGCAGCAAATGCAGAGCATCTGGTGGTTTGCATGTTCTAAAGCTCCTGCGTCCGTATGGGGGGAACATGTGAACAGTGTTTTCTGGGAGAGTTTTTTTTCCCCTTGTGCTCGTCCCCAAGCACATAGAGGAGGCTGTGGCAAACAGCAGGTCCCCAAGTCTCCTACAGTTTAGAAGGAAGCAGTACGGGCTCACTTCTGGCTTTATCACTCAGCCCTGACCTGGGTGACAAGTACTCCAGGTAGCAGTAGAAGATGCCCGCAGTGGTGCTGTTGGACCCCTCTAGCCCATGTTTTAATGTACTGGGTGTAAGCAGTGGCCTGGTACCTGTCTGCTGAGCTGTGCTGGTGGAAAGACCCGTCAGCCTTCATGCTTCGCCCTCCAGCCTGTGGAGTCTGTGTAGCCCATGCAGTACTCTGGAGTGGGTGTGGATGACTCAGTCATGGGCCATTCTGGTAACACAGCTGCTGCTCCCACACCGTGTTTGTGCTGGCACAGCAGACGCAGTGGGGGAAAGGTACTCAAACACAGGGCTGCCTGCTCAGAAATGTCAGTGTGACCTGGTAAGGTGAAGCTTTCAGCATCACTTTAAACCTTTCTTTCTTCCTTTGCTTCTCCTGCCGTGCCTCCTTCCCGTATCACTCTTAGCCCAGCTCCCTTACTTGTCCTTCACTTGCTTTTTGGGCTCTGCTGACAACTCTCTGCCTCTGCTCAGTCTTCTGTCTCTATTTTCCTCCTCTCCAACCTCTACAAATTTTCTCTCCCTCCCCTTTCCTGGTGTTCCTCCTTTTTCTCACAAACCCTGCTTCTCCATCCTGCCTTTCTAATACTCCTCAGTTCCTTGAAGGGCTCTTCCCTCCTGTTTCCCTAGAAAGGTGCTCTTCTGGCCTTTGTGCTGTCAGGGATCCCCTTCAGGGACAGCCCTTTCCTTAGATGTGCCTGCTGGGACCCAGAGCTGAGATCAGGGCATAGCCCCACTTGTCCTCCTACTGGATTAGTATCTGCTAAAGCCAACAGGACGTCCTCTCCCGTATGCTGCACTCAGAGCTGGCGATACCGGAGCTGACCCATATCTCCTGCTGGTTTCTGCCTCTATCATCATCATGATCCCAAAAGCTGTTAAGAGCAGGGTCTTGGGCCTTACCGTGCTGGGCTGTGAACTTGCACTCCCTCTTCTCTCTTTGCTGCCCTCCTTGCAATGCTGCTGGAAGAGGGCTGGAAGAGGAGGGTGGGATTTAGGAAATGTGGTACTTCATTACAAAACTTCTGACCTTCTCACAATCGCTCCTGCAAGTCCCAGCCCTCACCCACCGTGAGCCTGCAGGCAGGGAGAAGGTGCCTGCGAGCAGCCTTGCTCCCTTCCCCGTGGGACTGAGGCAGGCTAGCAGGACTTGAAGAGCAGGGTGAAGTGGGTGTTGGGGGGCTTTGGGGCTGCTGCTCTCCTCGAGGAATGTGGAGCTAGGCAGTTCGCTGCTTAGCTGCAAGTACTTCCATCTTATCTTCTTGCTGTGGGCACAAACTTTGTCTTCCTGGGGATTTTCACACCTGCCACCAGCACATTTTTCACCTGGCACTGGGGGCATCTCGGCAGAGACGTTAGAGGATGGAGATGTGATTTATGACCAAAGTAGCGCTCCACGGTACTCCTTGCCCACTTGCTGTTGGTTTTGCTTTGTGTGATTCTCATTCTTCAGTTTCCCTCCCCTCCTTCCTGTTTTTTCTGGTTTTAATTCCTTCTCTGAGCACCTTAATTTGGCCTCTTGCCCCCTGATTGTTTGGCTTTGCCTTCTCCCAGAGGGTTGGGGCTGGTGCATGTGAGCAGTGGGCTTGCTGCAAGAGCAGAGGTCCGGGCTGGCCTGGGTCCATTCCTCCTGCCTGTTCCTGCATTCCCTCACACACTGGGCCTTTCATTCCCCTTTTTTTTTTCTTTTTTTCCCTTTAGCCCATCGTTGTCCGGCATCACTGGGTACACCGGAGGCGGCAGGAAGGGAAATGTCGGCAGTGTGGCAAGGTGAGAGGACATCATGGTTTTTTTTCTCAGCCTGAAGGAAAGCTAAGGTCAAACCAGAGACAAGAACAAGGCTGAGGACCAGGGACATCCCACCATTCCTGTTTGGCGGCAGCAGCCTACAGCAAAACCAAGATGCGTGTCCTGTTTTGCGCAGTGAAGCACTACATAAGTGCTTCCCACGTAGAGTTGTTTTCCCGCTGGGCCCAATCAATCCTGGAGGGGACTGTCTTCCTGACATGCTTTCCTTGAGCAATAGGGACACCCCTGCAGAGCACAGTGGCCTCCCTGGTGCCGTAGTGGTGGTTGGGGCTATCTGGCAGGGATCCAGAGGGCTCCAGCTGCAGGCACACTCTCTTTGTTAACGTCTCTCTTACTGGTGGGGAAGTCCTCTTTGATGGTAGAAAGCTGTGAGGGAATTCCCTAAGCCTCTTGTCCTTCCCTCCGCAGGGTTTCCAGCAGAAGTTTGCCTTCCACAGTAAAGAGATTGTAGCCATCAGCTGTTCCTGGTGCAAGCAAGCGGTGAGGAAAGCCCCCATTGAATGTCTTACCAGCCTGTTCTGCACCTAATGACCTCTGCTTTCTGCTGGGACTCCCCAGGCTGCTTCTCTGCAGCCTGCCCTTAACAGCTCCACTTACTGGGAGAGGCTGTACTGTGGTAGCTGCAAGCTCCTACAAGAAACTTTCTCCTCATTGCCTTCCCATCACAAAATTCCTGCATGGTTTCCTCCAGCACTCCCTGCGCTGGCATGGGGGAGCTGGGAGGAGGAGAATGTGGCTGTCCCCGGCAAACTGAGCGGCTGAGTTTTCTCTCTGTCTTCTCCTTCCCCAGTATCACAGCAAAGTGTCATGTTTCATGCTGCAACACATCGAAGAGCCCTGCTCGCTGGGGGCCCATGCTGCTGTCGTCGTTCCTCCCACCTGGATTCTGCGGGTCCGACGGCCCCAGGTAAGTCACCTCAGTTCTTGTGGCTTTTTTATGACTCCTGCTTGCCCAGCAGCTCCTCACAAAGTTTTTGGGTTTGTTTCTTTTCTCTCTAGAATCCACTGAAATCTAGTAAGAAGAAGAAGAGGACATCGTTCAAGCGGAAATCCAGCAAAAAGGGAGCCGAGGTAAGAGAAGAGGGGACAGGGGGTGACCTTGTCTTGGAAGAGCGGAGGGACTGGGCAGTGAGGAGCAGGACTGGGAAACAAGGGGGCTTTACTGGGTCCGCACTGAGGTTAAGGAGGGTGAGGTGGAGGGAGGGTGCCTGCTGGCAGGGCAAGTCCCAGCTATAAGGCTTACGGGGTGGCTGGAATGTTCTCTTCTTCCCACTCCTGACCTGCGTGATGTTAGGGCTCAGCTGGAGGTGGGAGTTTGCGTTTCCCCAGGTTTATTGAAGGACCTTTGGTGTCTCTTGCAGGAAGGGAGGTGGAAACCCTTTGTCATCAAGCCCATGCCAGCTCCTCTCATGAAGCCCTTGCTGGTGTTTGTGAACCCCAAGAGCGGTGGGAATCAGGTATGGCCTTGTCCTACATCTGCCTGGGAAGGCGGCTCTGTGAGGGCATTGCCATTTGGCTGCTGAGGTCTCATCACAGTTTTGGTGATGTCTCACCTGCAGAAGAGGCAAGGCAACCCCTGCAATGCCAGTTTGCTGCCCAACAATTCCCACCTAGGCCAGGCTTTGCCTCAGTCCCCCCAGAACAGTGTTGTCTTGGCCTGTCCCCTGGACCAGACGCCTTTTTCTGCTGTCTGTTGGGAACTCCCTGTTACCTGAAGTCTTTCTTCTCCTCTTAGGGAGCCAAGATCATCCAATCCTTCATGTGGTATCTCAACCCACGGCAAGTTTTCGACCTCAGCCAGGGTGGACCCAAGGAGGCGTGAGTACTGATGGGGGCAGCACCCTTCTCTGCCCCAGAGAGTCCTCCCCAGAGCTCTTCCCATGGCTGGCAGAGTCCTGATGCTCCATAGCTCCCTTGTGCAGAGACCTCCAACAAGTTTATACTTTGAGAGGCCACCCTTGTGGTCATTCAGTGCTCCCTGCTGGAGGGCTGGTCTAACCTTAAGGCTAGTGGCGAAGAGACCAGCTGTGGGGTGAGGTTCCCAGGCCTAGTTCATTATGTTCAATTAATGTTGCGTGAGTCTCGTCTGCTTGCTGCATTTTGGTTTTATCTATTGTACGCAGACTGCGGACACCCCACTCTTCCTCCGCAAGAGCTGGTGAAGCCAAAGTTACTGTCGCTTTGCCCACTGCTGTGAACTGCTGTGGCAGTGGGGAGGGAGATACACACGTGGCTTTGTGAACACCAAGGGCTCCGCGAGGGCAGGGACCCCTGCAGCCCCTGCGTTAAAACCTTCAGTGCCTCTTCCCTCCCCTCCTCACCCTCCCTGTTCCCTGCAGGCTGGAGCTGTACCGCAAGGTCCACAACCTCCGGATCCTGGCGTGCGGGGGAGACGGCACGGTGAGTACCCCAGCCCCTTCGTGCCTGCAGTGCCTTTCGTCCCAGTCCTTCCCAGTGCCGGCAGCAGCCCTCCTCGCTGTAATCCAGAATGGGGCAAAATGTGCGCACAGTGTCCGTGGTACAGCTGGTGGCACTTGATGCTGTGGGTCCCCTCATGCACTGCTGCAGGCAGTGCTAGTCTGTGGCATGTCTGGATTTGTAGCCCTTTTGGGGGCCAATGTCCTTACTGGGGTTACTGGTATGGAGCATTAGAGACTATGAATAGCCTCGGTGGTGGCTAAGGGGACCCGGTCTTTTCCCCTCTCCCATCACCAGCGCGCCGGGTCACTTCCACCTGCCTGCCGGTCCCTGAAATAACCAACTGTTTCTTTATGCTCTCTTGCTTGAGCAGGTGGGCTGGATACTCTCTATTCTGGACCAGTTACGCCTCAACCCACCTCCTCCTGTGGCCATCCTACCTCTGGGGACAGGGAACGACTTGGCCAGGACGCTGAACTGGGGTGGGGTGAGTGACGGGCACAAGAGTCTGCTGCTGACAGAGGGGGGCCGAGCGCTTTGACTCCAGTTCCAGACACATGGTTGGAGATTTGCATGGGCTGGGTATTTTGACTTTCCGTAAATACAGACCAACAAATAAATGCCACTTGGATGTTACTGTTCTGACATTTGAATTATTCTGCATTAATTATAATCTATTAGGACATTAACAAAAGCAATCATTATTTCAAACTTTGGGAGATTTTTAGGAGGAAGATGTATTGTTTTAAATTTAAAGTCCCACTTTGTTCTGCATTCAAGTAGAATCGATCTTCTCCACATCTTTCCCTCTGGGATGTCTTCCCATCCCTTCTGGGATGTCATGCCCGCTGTCTCTGGGGCATCTCTGCAGGAGGCAGGTAGGAGACTCACTGTGTCCTGCTATTCACCAGGGTTACACGGATGAGCCTCTGTCCAAGATCCTGTCTCATGTGGAAGATGGGAACATTGTGCAGCTCGATCGCTGGAACCTCCATGTGGAGCCAAACCCTGACGCGAACCCTGAGGAAAAGGATGAGGTGGCCGCTGACAAGGTGGGACACCTCCTCTCTGTGTTTCTTCCCTGCACTGGGGGTCTGCATTCTCCTTTCTCCCGCTGGCTCAGGCAGCCCCAGCACCTGGGGCTACAGCATTGGGTTGGTGTTTCCCTCTCATTGCTCCAATTCCACTCCTCTCTTGTGGCTCTGACCCACAGCACTCATGGCAAGGCGTGTAGAGATCAGAACTAAATGTCCACCAGAGGTTTTTAACCACAGCTTGCAACAGGTATAAGCCCAATCCCCTCTGAGACTGTTTCTTTAGCAGAAACATGGGTGGTTGCAGGTATCTCAGAGAGCAGAGTGTGTCCCCTTGGGCCACATCCCTTACCCCTAGGAGCCAGGGGCCAATCCGTCATCTCGGGCTGGTGATCTCTGTATTTTCCTGGGGGGAAGCAAGTGGGCTTCCCTCAGCCTCGTGAGCACCATACACGGCTCTGCGATAGCCTGACCTTGTCTTTGCCATGGCCACATGCTGGCAGCCTCATCCTTATTCCTGCTTTCCATTTCAGCTCCCCTTGGATGTCTTTAATAACTACTTCAGCCTCGGCTTTGACGCACGGGTGACGCTGGAGTTCCACGAATCTCGAGGTACGAGCGGGGTGGCAGGGCTCGGGCAGGGTCTTTGGTGAGGGGGTGCCCCAGAGGTGGGCCCATAAAACGTTCCTCAGGAAAGTGAACAAGAGAATTGCCCCAGGGACAGGGCTGGAGGTGAAACCTGAGGAGCAAGTGGAGGCTTGCAGAGAGAGAAGAGGGGTGTCTGCATGGAAAGAGAGCTGGGGGCTGCCTCCTGGCCGAGGCTGGCTGGAGAGCTGTGTCTGGGGAGATCTGGCAAGTGAAGTATTTCCATGTGCAGGCCAATGACCTGGACTTTTTTCTCCTTTCCCTAGAGGCCAACCCAGAGAAGTTCAACAGCCGGTTTCGGAATAAAATGTTCTACGCTGGGGTGAGTGTGTAGAGGATATCTGGGCATGCCTTCATAGCAGCCTTAGCTTCAGCTGGAGCACAGGCATGGCCCTGCCTCCTGCCCGCACCCTAAACTCACTCATCTGAGTTACACGGGCCTTCACGTGCGCCCAAGCTGAGCCCCTCCGAAGCTGGAGGGTTTCTGGAGAAAGGCTGCAGCCCTGGGAGTTGCAGCTCTTCTTTGGCTGCGAGCGCTGCTGGCGGTACAGCTTGCTCTCTGGCCTGCGGTACAGTTGCTGTCTTGATCTCCTGCCACTATTGTTCTTGTTCTCCAGCTCATGGACGGTCACCCAGGCAGGACCTCCCCGGAGCTGTGGGGAGGCAGGCTGTCCCCCCTGCAGAGGAACGGGAAACCTTTCCATAGAGTCCCCACACTACTTTGGTCTGATTTTATACCTTCAGCCAGTTACAGCTCCCTGGCTAATTATGCCACCCTCCCGTGTGTCACCTCTAGAACTTTGTGTCTCAGTGTTGTCTTTGTTCGTCCATCCCCCCCATCCTCAATATACCTCCCTACCCAGGTGGCTGGGTGACTGGTATTTGGGCAGTACTAAAGGCCAAGCGCTGCTCTGTACCATCTCACATCTCTCCTGTTTGTGTCTCCCCTTCTCTCTCTACAGTTAAACCCAAGGGGGACCCCAGGGTCTGTGTAACAGAGCCCATACTGTCTCTCCTGGTATCTCTAGATGGGGTCACATCAGCTCTGTTTTATGGTACATCATTACAGCTTGAGACTGAATTTGTCTCTTGTGACGCGAGTCTCTCACTGGAGGAGACCCGCCTTGCCAGCTCGTCCGTGAACCCAGGACTGGGCTGTCAACAGAATACTAGGGCATGTCACTGAAGGTGCTCCAAGGTTTTTCGTAGGCAAAATAGCAAGCGGAATGGAACAGATAGTTTTGGGAGGGGGAGAGGAAAGGAATTCTGCCCATAAACAAGGAGGGGATTTGCTGCTTTCAGCAGTTGAGGTCTGAAGGTTGGTGGCAGGCTTCCTGACTGCCCATTTCGGTGAACGTCTGGGCACTAACACTGTCTCTTGCCTTGGCAGACGGCCTTCTCTGACTTCCTCACTGGGAGCTCCAAAGACTTGGCAAAGCACGTCAAGCTGGTTGTGAGTGTGCAGGGGTGCTCTGGGCCAGGGAGGGGGGCGAGCTGTGGACGCGTGAGGAGCGGTCCCTTGGCACGCTGAGTATCTCAGAGTTGGGGAGAGGATTTGTTCCTGGGAGCATCAGCTACCCCTGGCTTGGAGGACAATCCCTGTAGGGAGCAGAGCGAGGAGGCCATTTCCTCCTAAGTGGGTAGGGTGGACCAGGCTACCCTTACAGCAGGCTGAACGCCCCTGTGTTGTCTCCAGTGCGATGGGATGGACCTGACCTCCAAGATCCAGGACCTGAAGCCCCAGTGCCTGGTCTTTCTGAACATCCCCAGGTGAGCAGCCCCAGGACCTGCCCATACGTGCTGGGCTCCTCACCCCCATGCCACAGATCCCTGCCCGGGTTCGGGGTGCCTGTCCATGCATCTCTTGCCATCCCTTCACAGGTACTGTGCAGGCACAATGCCCTGGGGCAACCCTGGGGAGCACCACGACTTCGAGCCACAGCGCCATGATGATGGCTGCATTGAAGTTATCGGCTTCACCATGACATCCCTGGTGAGTCGGTGCTGTTGCCAGTTGGAGCTAGCAACCAGGGGAGCAACTGGTCCCATTGAGCGGGTGTCAGCCAGTCCACCAGCTCCACAGATGCTCTCCTGAGGAGTTGTGGTGCTGGTCTGTGTGACAGGGTCCGCTCTCTGAGGTTTAGGTGAGGTGCTGTCATGCCCTGGTCTCTGTGGATCTCTTCCCACTGAGATCAGGCCTGAGACCCTGAGAACCTGGTTCACTTGCGACATCTGGCTGCCAACGGGTGCTCCCCCCACCCACCCCCCAGTCAGTGTTCTGCTCTCACTCTGGACCCTTTCACAGGCTGCCTTGCAGGTCGGTGGCCACGGGGAACGGCTGTGCCAGTGCCGGCAGGTGGTTCTCACCACGTCCAAGGCCATCCCCATGCAGGTAGATGGAGAGCCCTGCAAGCTGGCGGCTTCCTGCATCCACATCTCTTTGCGCAACCAAGCCAACATGGTGCAGAAGACCAAGCGGCGCAACTCCATGCCTCTGCTCAATGAGTAGGTTCCTCAGATCAATCTGCCACCTCCTCTCCAAGGCAGGAGGGGTGGAGGGGGAAGGGATGGGACTGATCCATCACTCCCAGAGGCATTTCGATCCTCTCTCAAGGAGGACCTGGGAAGGGATCAGGTCACAGAAGAATGGCCAGAGCCTGATGCTGGAGAAGCAGCTGGTGCCAAGCTCCCCACCCCAGTCTGTGCACAAGATATGCTCTTGCCTGTTTTGGAGGGGCGAGTGGGATAAGGAGAAAGCGGGCTGTCACTTTCTGATCCTTTCCCTTTTTCTTTCCTCCTGCATGCAGCCAGCAGCCAGTGCCTGAGCGGCTGCGGATCCGGGTGAGCCGAATCAGCATGCGTGACTATGAGGCACTGCACTATGACAAGGAAAAGCTCAAGGAAGCCTGTGAGTGACCAGCTGAGTGATCACGGGGTGGGAGCTGCAGTCCCCGAGTCTGGCAGTGCTCTCAGCTAGGCTGTGTGAGGTGTCGGGGATGGGATACGGGCTTCTCCCTGAGTTGTGTCTGTGTCCTGTCCTGCAGCTGTGCCACTGGGGATCATCGTGGTTCCAGGAGACAGTGACCTGGAGTTGTGCCGGACTCAAATCGAGAGGCTGCAGGAGGTGAGCCTCTGCATGGGAAGTGGTTGTGGCTAGATGTCAAGGATGGAGGGACTCATGGAAGGGATTTCTAAGCCTCCTTGACCCGCACACACCAACACGCACGCTCCTGCTTCTGGTAGCAGGTCATGGTTTGCCTTCACCACATGGTGGAGGCAGGATCCCAAGCTGGAGGCTTGTTGCTCCCTGCTCTCTGGCAGCTTCTTTCTCAGCGTTGTTCTTCTGACCTTGTTCTCCAGGCCCAGAGTGTCGGTGGCCCAGAAAAATTATGGGGCAGTGGAAAAAGCCAGCACACATCCTATAGGGGCCTGTCACACCCTGGGTGTTTGGGCAGGACTTTCCTCTGTCCCTTTGTTTGCTGTGCTGTGTTCCTTCAGTCCTCTGCAGACTCCCGTGTTTCCTGGCACAGCTCCGCCCTCTCCAGGTGCTTGGATAAGGGTTGTCCCCCCTCCAACTCTTTTCTTTTGCAAGTCCTAACCTTTGTGTTCTTGCCAATGTGCTAGCGCGTGTCCACGACCCGGACGCAGGCTGTGCAACCCTTGTTCCCGGTGAGCAATGCCTTCTGAGCCCACAGTGTGCCTCCTGGTGCTGCACTGCTCAGGCTGATTTTCTCCCAGAAGACTGCAGGGACCTTGCTCAGTTCCCAGTTAGCTGGCTCTTGGGCCTGAGGGAATCCCATCCAGCGTGTGCATAGCGTCTTGCGGAGCTGAATTGCGGGGCTGAGTTGCAAGAGCTGCTTGTGCAGGCTGGCACACAGGCATCTGGTCCTTGTTCTGCCAGGCAGCTCTGCATGTCTGTCCCCTGCTCGCCTTGTGCCCAGCCACTGGTGAGGACATGCAGACAGGCACATGTCTAGCAGCTCCTGGGCTCAGAGGGTAACGCTTTCCTTTCCTACGGCATCAGCCTGGTAGCCTGATGCCTCTGCAACCTCCTGCACCTCTAGGGCTGTGCATTGAGGCTGGTGTTCCTCAGTCACCTCGTGGTTTACCTATTCTCTCTCCTTGGGCAACCACTATGCTCTGGCATCAAAGGAGGGCAGGGACCAGGGATCTTGGCCAGGCAGCATGTAAAGCTGGGTATGGCAGCACATTAAGCAATGCCAATGGGATGAGAGAGGGACTGGGAGGCCACCCAGACAAAAGGCTGTAACGGCACATCTTGCCTTTCTGCAGGATTTCCTTCCACAGCCCTCTGCTTTAGAGCGTCTGCTCTTTCAGGTGTGTATGGCATCGCTCCATCCCCCAGGCCCATCTCTCACGTGCGCCGTGCTGGTCTTGTGGGCTCATTTTGTGGCACCTCTCTCTCCAGTGAGCTGGTGTCCGTTGGCTCCAGTCTGTCCCGTGCTGCTCCCCGTCGCTGTGTGCTGTGCCTGTGTTCAAGTTCCCCTTTCCATCCAAGCGCCTGTGGTCCTCCATGTCTGCAGGGACCTCCCAAAGCAGGAGGGATGCTCTGGGGAGAGATGGGGAGGCCAAGAGACATGACTTTATCCTCTCTCTTTTTTTTATGCAGGAGGGAGATGGAGCCAAACCGAAGACACTGTCATCCCAGAAGCTGTCACCCAAGTGGTGCTTCCTGGACTGTGAGTATCTTCTTCCCCTGGGAGTGCTGACTGTGTCCGAGTTTGGGGGGGTGAGGGGACAAGACCCTTAGTGACAAGCTACTGAGAGCCACGTGGGACTTGGAACTCATGGATGTTGGGGTCTTTGCGTCCCCACGTGGGACTTGGAACTCATGGATGTTGGGGTCTTTGCATCCGAGTGCAACAGTGCTTTGCCCCAGGCCGTGTCCCTGGCTGCTGACCACGAGTGGAGTGGAGTGAGGGGCGTCCGCTGGTCTTCTGCCTCCAGGGCTGAAGGCCGCTTGGCATCTCATGTCCTGTCACTGGGGGACTGCTGAGGTTGCTCTCCTGTGTCATGCAGGCAGGGGGCCCCCCTGCTCCAGCATTGCAGGGAGCAAGGCTCACCACGAGCATCCCAGTGGTATTGGAGCAAGCTCCTTGCTGCGCTCCAGCTGCTTCTTCTCCCCTGCCTGAAAGCAGCTTTCTCCTCTGCCTTTGCCTTCACTGACCAAGAGGCTCCAGAGCTTTCCCTCTGTACCTGGAAGCCGGCTGAGAGAAATGACTGCTGGTGGCACGTCATCTCCCTGAATTCCCAGTAGCAGGGTGTAGAGCACAGCAGAGTGTGGCCGGGCATTGCAAAGTTGGCCTGGGAAGCCTCACGCTGGGCAGAAAGGATGCAGCTTCTCCCTTCGGAGCTCCAGCCCGGCATGTGGGGCTGCTGGCACTGCTGCTCCCAGGTGTCACTACCAGAACTGTTGTACCAGGACCGCTTTCCCCTCTCCTGCCAGTCTCCCAGCAGCAGGTTCTGGGCTGAGGAAAATGTGTCAGGAAAGAGGCCAGAGCCTCATTCAAGACAGCGCAGGCTCATTCAAGTGGCTGAATTACAGGCCTTCAGCGGCAGCTCCCTGGCTGTAAATCTCCAGCCAGGACAGGATAAACGGGCCTCTCTCACTCCTCTCATCTGCTCCGGCCCGTCCCCGCTCTGTTTGCAGAGAGAATTCCCCGGGTCCCCAAGGGTCCCACCGCAGCAGCCTCGCCTGGGCAGGCACCAGCAGCCTGGTGGGACACGGGGGAAGTACCACCCTGTGTGAGAACCCAGTTATCCCGGTGCGGTGCTGTTGCTTATCCTGCTCTCCCCTGGTGATGCCATAAGTCCCCAGCCCCTCTCTGCTCCCCTGGGGGTGGTGGCTGCATGGGTCTGGCCCAAGCACAGCCACTTGCTCCATTGCTGTTGAAGGAGCTCCTCTTTTGCTGTGGGGATCTCTCCTCTTAAGGAAGAGGAATGAGCAGAGGGATGCACTCAGTCAGGCTGCTGCCAGCAACAGGCTGGAGGCTGGTTTGAAGCTCTCCTGCTGTCCTAGCAGAGAGGGGCTTGGATCTACAACTGGTGGTGGAATGCTCCATTCTACCTGGCAGTCACAAGCTCTGCCATGGCTTTGTGGTGGTCTGTGGGATGTTACTCAGTCAAGTCAGTGGGAGGCTGAGCTCCCTCTTCTCCCAGCCCCGCTTAGTGCCCCCGTTTCTCAGTGCTCTGGAGAGAGGTGCATCATGTTGAATCGGAGCAGTTCCTCGCCTGGCACAGGCGAGTGCCGAGATGCGCGCTGCACAGCCCTGAGCTTCATCTGCTCAGGCTAATGCTGTGTTGCAGCTGCAAGGCTGGAACACTCGAAAGCCCCCAGAAAGGCCATGGCATCAGCTAGGTGTGTTTCTTGCCTTCCCTATGGCTCCCTGCCAGGAGTCATTGAGGAGGAGATAGCAAGGAAAGGCATGTTACACAAGGGCACGGTGGTCTACAGGCCCAAGGGGCTACCTCTGGGGTAAAGAGAATAGCAGGGTCCCAAAGGGAAGGGCACTGCTCCTGATCAGTGGGTGCTGTTCACTTTGCTGTGCCCTCCGTGCAAGCCATGAAGTGGCTGGGTAGTTCACTATCACTCCGCGGTGGAAAGTGGCCATCTTCCTCATCACCCTGTCTCGCTCTGTCCCTGTCTTACAGCAACCACGGCCGATCGGTTCTACAGGATAGACCGTGCACAGGTGAGTGTGGCCTTGTCCTCTGCTGTCATCCCCCCCCAGCATCTGCAGGGAAGGTGCTTGGGTGTCCTGCGTTCACACGGACTGACAGGCAAGCTGAGCCTCAGGGAGGTGCAGGTCTCACACCGCTGCCCTGCCCTGTGACATTCCCTGAGGGGTGGGTGGTGTGACCGACCTGGCCCAGGACCAGGCTCAGCACCTCCAGGTTCCTGCAGAAAGGGAGGAAACGTGGGTGGGAGCACAGAGACTTGGGTTGGAGCAGGACCCTACAGCGGAGGGAGTAAGGAATAGCAACGTAGCAAGGTTGGCCAGGCACCCACTGACTGGGATTGTCTTAATGAGGGGGGGGCGTGGAGGTGAGATGTATGGGTCATCTGCTAAGTTAACAGGAGATGGGAAGCCTGAAAAGGATAAGGAGATGCAGAGGCTTCCCAGGCACTGGTCCCAGGACTCTTCGAGCCACCATCGCTTGCTGAGCAAGTGGGTGGGCTACAAGGCATGGGATGTGAGGGGATGGAGATATACAGAAGTAGGTCTTGCTTCTGAGGAGAGCTGACTTGTGTCTTTCAGGAGCACCTCAACTATGTGACAGAGATCTCTCAGGATGAGCTCTATGTGCTGGACCCAGAGCTGGTGATCACTCAGACCGTGGGCACCTCTCCCGCCATGCCTGACCTCGTCGACTTGTCTGCCGCACCCACTGGGCAGCATTTTGCATTCCCCTCCTCTTCCATCTCTCCACCCTCCTCTCCTGCCCCCAGGTTGGTCTGGCATGGGGGTGCTGGACCTCAAGAAGGATGGGCAGTGATGGGTGAGCCAAGGTTGGCTTCACAGCATTGGTCCCCGGGCCAGATTACAGGGGGGCTCCCTGGAAGCGAGCAGGAATTCGGTGCTGAGTTCGACCAAGGGGTGAGATGCCATCCTCTCTTCCCTGCTCCTGTGCCAGTGCTGCTGGAAGCAGTGGGGCACTACCAGGTGGCTCAGCCATGGGGTCAAGCTCCGGCGCCTGACCTGTGGGGCAAAGGGCATGGGTGTCTTTCAGTCCAACTGAGGCCAGCCATATGGGTACAGGTGGGCGATGGAGCTGGGAGCAGCAGTAGAAATAGGAGTTGGGTTTGGGAAGAACCCAGATCGTGGAAGAAGATGGCATGGCCAAAGAGCAGCAAAGTCCCTCGGCCTGCCTCTGCTCCTGCCTGCTGGAGGA
Source organism: Haliaeetus albicilla (assembly GCF_947461875.1). Taxonomy (NCBI): domain Eukaryota; kingdom Metazoa; phylum Chordata; class Aves; order Accipitriformes; family Accipitridae; genus Haliaeetus; species Haliaeetus albicilla. The sequence continues at coordinate 43,878,609 of NC_091487.1, forward strand.
GTGCCATGGGCAGGCTTCTCCACAGCCATCCCACTACCCTTTTGGGTGATCTACTGCCAGGACTGGCAGGGTTAATTACACCTTTTCTTCTTCCCTTCCAGCGCTGAGCCTGACTGCTGCCTCCCGCACAAAGGTGAGTCCTGTCCCACCCCCTTACAGGTCATGCTGCTTTGGATCCCCACCATGGTTTTTTGGGTTTTTTTGGCCTGTCCTTTCCTTGACGTGCAGGCAGGAGCCCTGCTGTCTGTGTGCTAGGTGGGAGCGCAGAGCACCCGCAGGCGGGTGACCCCAGAGGTGGGCAGGAGAGACCTGACAGTGATTTGTGGAGAGGCCCAGCCAGGCGCCTTCCCGACTCTGCCGTGTGGGAAATGGCATGGCCGAGGGGTTAATCCCCCACCTGCAGAGCCAAGCGTTGTGGGCTGGGTTGGGGGGCTGTTTCTGCCAGGCAAACAGGGAGCTCGGGAGGTGGGAGCACAAGGTCAGGGGCCTCGCCGAGCTGAGCAAATGGAAAGAGTTTCCTGGAGCTTGAGCGGAGGCTAGTGCCTGGAAGTGTGAGTGAGTCATGGGTGAGAGGCGTCTCGGCCGCTGGCTGACACCCAGGAGATCTGCTCCCCGCTTCCATCGCAAGTTGTCCTGCCCGTGGGCAGAGACCGCTCCTCCTGCATGCACACCTCCCTGGGGCTGAGGTCTGGCTGTGCCCCCAGCTACGTGGGGTCTCCCTCCTTCCCCTGGCTTGTCCCTCGCATGCCTGAAGGTAGGGAAGCCACGTAAAACCAGTCTGACCAAGGGGTTAGCACCTGGAGGAGCTCCAGCTGACTACTGAACCTCTGGTGCCCAACCCTTGGCTCCCCAGTTAGATAAACGGCATTACAGCTTGGCTTTGCTGACCCCAAGCCATCTCCCTTCTTTGCAGATGACCTTTTGATAGAAGCTGCCAAGAGCGGCAACTTCAGCAAGGTAGGCGCTCCCGCTGCCTGCTGCGATGTGCAGCCAGGGCTGGCACTGGGTGCTGGCCCGGCAGCCTGCTTGGCTGGCGTGCCCCTCGGGCTATGGGAAGCCCTGCCAGCCGCGCTCCGATTGCCCTGGAGCAGCTCCTGTCGAGGGCCTTCCTCCAGGAGCAGTGGCTGGAAACCAGGCAGGCTCCTGGCAAGCAGCCTTATTCCTCTCCTGGGGGACACGGAGGGAAGGGACTTGGCAGCATGGCTGAGCTGGATAAAGCTCCCCGCCAGGACCTGAATATCCACACAACCTGCCGGGCACCCCGGGGATGTGATGCCAGGGCTTGGGGCTTGGAGCTGGAAAAGGCAACTCATCCCGAGCAATCTGGCAATCCCGTAGTTCCAAGAGCTGCACCGGGCTGGAAGAGACCTGATGGTGCGAGACTCCTCGGGCCAGACCGTCCTCCACCATGCTGTCAAATCGGGGAGCAAGGACATCGTCAAGTACATCATCGAGAACGGTGAGCTGGGGCCAGAGTGCCACCCTTAGCAAAGGAGCCCGGCAGCCAAAAAAGCCCAACCCTCTGCTTAGACGGGGTGCTCCTGGGCTTAGGTCCCTTCCCTCCAGGTTTGCTACATCCTCTTGCTGGCATATGGGCTTTCCCTGGCATGTGTCTCCAGTACACATGCCCCTGTGGCTGTTGTTGCATCCTGGCAGGGACCAGCATGTCTCTGGGAAACATTTCTCAGTGTCCTGCTTCTGCCTTCAGGGCAGCTGACCTGTTGTTTCTGGCAGCTCCCACTGAAATACAGGCTGCTTTATTTTTATTTAGGTATTTTTCCGTAATGAGTCCACAACAACTCTTCTTCCCTGGTCTCAGCTGGGCTCAGATGCCGTTACTGGCCTGAGTGCTTTGGAGCCAGGACTTTTGCAGGCAGCATGGAAATAGCAGCCCCTATGGAAAGATGCAGAGTGCAACTGGGGAGTAGGTGGGTCCATCTCTGCCCCGCAGCCGGGTCTCACTCACCCTGCACTCTTTTTCTCCACAGCCCCTTCAGAAATCCTCGATGCCACTGAGGAGGAGAAGTAAGTCGCTGACTGACTTGTGTCACCCATTGGCCAGACCCTCTGCGAGTTGACCAGTTGCCTGGGCACTTACCAGCCGCCCTCACTCTAATTATCAGCCACGGTTCCCAGTCCACTCTGGACTGACCGTGCCCGAGCAGCACCCCCTCCTCTGCCAGGGCTGCTTGGACAAGCGTGCAACCCACCACAAGCTTCTGCTGCAGCTGAATTGCTGTCCCTCGCTGCCACCCACACGTGCTGCATGTCCCCGTTTCGGGGGGGGACATCTCACATCTCCCGCTTTCTCCTCCCCAGTGGTGAAACCAGCTTGCACCAGGCTGCAGCCTTACGCCAGCGCACTATCTGCCACTACATCGTGGAGGCCGGGGCTTCTCTCATGAAGACGGACCTGCAGGTGACAGCGGGAGGGCTGGCAGTGGGGCTTTCTGGGGGGATCGGGGGGCTGGCGGGAGCAGAGCCAGCAGGAGACCAGAGCAAGGGTGCTTTGGCTGGGGTCTTTGCCGGCCAAAGAGGAGCCGACACGAAGCACCCATGCTTGCCCAGTGGAGCCCAGCTGCACAGGGGTTAAATCCCTCTCCTCCCTGCGCTTCTCTCTCTGTTGTTTTATTAAATTAGAAGCGAGGGGCTGGAATGTCTCATCCCAGTCTCCCCCTTCCCACCCTCCGGGGTCAGAGCAAGGACAGTCTTGCTATGAGCTCCCTCCCAGCTGCAGGGCTCCCCCCGCTCTCCCCCGCGGGTGGCTGTGATGGGGGTGCTGGGAGCTCCACCGGCCCGTGAGGAGCAGGAGCAGGCAGTGGCGGCCCTTTCCCTCGCATGCCGAATTAATTGAGACGTGCCTCAGTGCCGGGGAGTTGCGCCAGCCCCGGCAGAGGAGTCGCGGGAAGGGGACTTGAGGCTGTGTTTTGGTACGGGAGGTTCCTGGGGGTGGGTGTGCGGTGGAGGGAACGCGGTCGCGTCTATCTGGCAGAGGCTCACAGCAATGGGCTGTAGCAGAGGAGATGTAGGAACGAGCCAAGAAGGTGCGGTCTGTGGGTCTGGGACCCACAGGGCAGGAGCCCAGCCGGGGGTACAAACTTGCTGGGGCCAGTGGAGCTTGGGGGCTGCCTCGGACAATGCGTAGCCCCCTTGCCAGCTGCTAGGAAGATGCCGTGCAGACAATCTCTGGCTCCCCATCGCTCCTCCTTGGTCCTGGCCAAGGCTTGGGCTTCACACGGTGCCCTGAGTGGGGCTGCCCCGGCTGGAGACTCGGTCGGCAGCCGTGGGATGGGACAGCGATGCCCGGGTGAGGCGGTGACTGGGGAGAGGGCAGCTCTGGGAGCACGGCCCCTCTCTGCCCCCCGGCCCCCTCATCTGCCTGAAGGAGGGGAGCAGCCCCCATCCTCCCAGCGAAAAAAAGAGAGCCCCGCTCAGGCATGTTGGGCTGCCCCAGGGAATGGGGCTTGCACGTGCCTGTGCAAACGCGTGTCCGGGTTTGTAGCTGTCTGGGGACCCCTCTGCACCGCTGCGCTGACCTCACACGGGCTGCGGGTCGCAGCCTGCTTGCACAGGCAGGAGCCCACCTCATTAGAAACCTACAGCATCAGACCTGTAGCACGGGTTCGGAGCGGGCCGATCCCGCACCCTGCAGCGGTGAGGGAGGCTGAGCCCTTATCGGTTGGCGTGCCTCAGCCCAGACGGGCAGAGGGGCCCTGGCAGCTCCGGTTTCAGGCTGCGGGCAGGCAGCGGGGCTTCTGCAAGGGGGACGGGAAAAGAAATTCAATTCCTCCTCTGTTTTTTTCCCCCCACTTTGTTAAATGAGCGCTCGCATTCAAGGGCCGTGGGGAGGAGAGCCGGCCCTGAAGCACGGAGCGGTCTCCGTCCCCCTTGCCTGTGTACGTCCTGGGGGATGTGTGCGGGACCACAGGGCGTACCCGGTCTTGGGGTACGGATGCGAAAAATGGGGGTTTCTTGGTTCACCTCTCCGCAGCCGCGCAGGGGTGGGCTTTTGTCCACAGCCGCATCCAGGCTCTGCGTGTCTGACCATTGTTCCTGCTGGAGAAATACGGCTGTGGGTCGCCCTGGAGGGCCCAGCACCCTGCCACAGCCACCCGTGCTCCGCTGTGCACCAGGGGACGAGCCGGGCATCCCTTCCGGGGCCGGTTTTCAATGGCAGCGGCAGAGTGCCAGGTTTCCGCGGCCTTTCTCAGCGGCACAGCAGAGCCCGGGTGCTTGGCAAGGAGGAGCAGGGGGAGGGAGGGAAAGGGGGGAGAGGAGACGGAGCTGGGAGCTGTTAACAGATTTGCTTTTTATGGAGTGCGGGAGTTCATTAGTGGACACAGTCCAGATGGCTGCAATAAGCTGGTGAAATGTGATCCTCCTCCGGGAGCGGGAGCACTAGCTAGGCTGCGAGAGGGAAGGGGGGTTGGTATTCCTGGGCATTCCCCAGACATACCCCTCATTCCTCACCCTCTCCCGCCTGCCTCCCCAGCACCGGGGAAGAGCAGGTCATGGGGACCAACCTTTGTCTCCTCTCGGGGGGCTGGCGATGGTCAGGGCCGGTCTCTGTCCTGGCCCATGTGTGGGGCTGATGGCCCTTCAGGGGACAGCTTCCAGCCCTGTGGCAAAATCGGGCTCCTCACGAGCACGCTTTCGCTCTGTGGCGAGCACACGGGCGTTCGGCTACCACCTGCCTCAGGGCTTGGCCACAGGCTTTGCCGGACCCAGCTGCAGCCACCTTTTCGGTGGGGGGAACGGGGGCACCTTTGGGTGCCGAGGCAGCGTTTAGGCAGTGCTCGTTGCTCTGACGTCTTTTGCCTCCCTTATGCAGGGAGACACTCCCAAGCACCGGGCTGAGAAAGCCAACGACCCCGACTTAGCTGCCTACCTCGAGAACCGACAGCACTACCAGATGATCCAGCGGGAGGACCAGGAGACAGCTGTGTAGTGCTCGGAGTGCCTTAGCCCAAGCCAGCTCGGGCAGGACAAGAAGAGGACGATGCCAACTGGCAGAGCTGTGAGTCTGGGCCAGCCCTCCCTAGATGTTAACCTGGTCCCTGGAGGAGATGGGAACAGCAGAGCTCTGCCCCAGGCTGGGCTGGGACTCTGTTTATGAGGACAGTGGCTATTTGGGACTTGAAGCCTGGCTCTTTGTGTGCCCCCTCCTTCGCCCCTCATCCACCACATTCCCTGCCCTGGATGGGCTCCATCCTGCCGCCCTGTTGGGGCAGGCCAGCCTGAAGCCCCTGGGCACCCTTGTGCATGGGAGTGATGCCAGTGCCCCCTCCGCAGGCTCCTACCTATGATCCTTGTGGGATATCGTTGCTCGCCCCCTCTCCCTGCCAGCAGTGCCCCTCCTTTAGATGCTTGGCTCGGTTCATGTCCTGTTCCTCCTTTCCTGTCTGGCACAGCCGCGGGAGGCACAGGCTGTGCGGGCAGACAGCAGAGGCCGTGAGCCTCAGGCTGCCCCAAGGGAAGCACCGTGACTTACTGTCCCCGTCTCCTCCTCCCTCCTGTCGGTTTGGGGCTGCCCCGGGTCTCCGCGTTGCCCTACCAGGGCTTTCCGTGGCAGGAGGGAAGTCCTCGGCGCACCCAGTCTTTTCCCAGAGCATCTGGGACTGGCGCAGCTGGAAGCAGGGCAGCCGCTGCCCTCCTGGTTGCCGTTAGTGCTCAGCCAGTCAGCGGTCCGGCCCAGGGCAGGGATGGCATGGAGGAAGGCTACCGAGCCCTCCCACCATCTCTCCTTTCGCAGGGCTGGGTGGGGGAACCTGCACCCCCGATGTCTGCTGGGCATCTCTTTGTGAGCCCACTGCAGCACGTTAGCCATGGTGGAGAGCTGCGCTTGGCCTGGGCAGTGGCTGCGGTGGAGCCTGTTATATTTCCTAAACGCTGACTTGGATCCAGCTGCCCTCCCTGCTTTAGCTTCCCCCCTCGCCCCCAATGCTAGACGTTGCACTGGGCTGGAGGGGCAGTGCTGGGGTCAGTGCTGCTCTCAGGGATTCCCATCACGCCCCCCAACCTGTCAACACGCATCCTCCGAGTCCGACTCCTGCCATCCCCCAAACTGGGCGCAGGGCTTTGCAGGGAAAACTTGGGAGCTTGCCCAGCCCAGACACAAGCTCCCTGCGCAGGCCACCAGCTCACCCTCTCCGGTTTTAGCAGAAAGAGGGATTTGGATGCATAGGAAGCATCAGGGCTCCCAGCCTCAAGTCATGCCTGCCGTGGCATGGCATTTCACCTACCATCTGCCATGGGGCACGAGGCACCACGACCCATCTCCCCTGTGGATGCTGTGGGTGTTGAGCATCTGCAGAGGCATCAAGCCAGCCCTTCAGCCAGGCTTTTGCAGAACTGACAGTCTCTGGGACCAGGAGGTGCCAGCATAGGAAGACAGCTGATGGCTCTGAGGCCTCGCAGACCTGCTTGGCACTTTTGGGTGGGCGGCAGTTGTGAAGCGGGTTGCTGCTCGCAGCTTGTGTGCCAGGAGAGGATGCTGCTGCTGCGTGGGCTCTGTGCGGTCCCACCTGCACTCACACCCAGCTGTGCCCACCGGGTAATGCTGGGTGGGTGGCACCATTTGAATCCCTCCTAATACCAATACCAAAAAAAGGGTATGAGGATACCGCAAAGAACCAGAATACCCTTCAGACTTTTTGGCCAGGGGGCAGAGTTCCCTGGAGGATGGGGGATGCTGTGGTGGGAGCAGAGGTGCAGGGCAGTGCAGAGTGCCAGGGGCCAGCAGCAGTATTGGCAATTGATAACAATAGCATCCCAATGCGTTCAGAGCTGGGATGCTCCAGCAGCGCCCAGAGTTCCCATCAGCGCTGCTCTCAGGCCACCGACAGACCAGGCACTGTCATCTTCTCAGAGGTCCAAACCACTGCCCCCCCAGCTGGGACGCCCAGCCTGGCCCAGAGGCGTTTACAGCCCCAGCTTTCCCCTTTCTCCCCGGTTTTGTATCTTCCCTTATAGTTTTTGTACAGGTAGTTGAGAGACACACTGTCCCCCTCCCCGCCTGGCCCCTCCGTGCGTGCGTGAGCTGAGTTGCTGTGCAATTCCAAGCCTGGCTTGCATTTCGGCAAAGGCGGAGGGGTTGTTGGTCACCCTGCCTGCAGAAGGCAGGGGTTCTGTGCAATACCTGGGTCTGTGTTTCCTAGAAGCTGTTGTAGGACTGTATTTTTGTAACTCTGTGGGGGTGCCGGCTCCAGCAGGCCCAGGGCCTGGCACGAGCCTGCGTTCCTGTTGCTTTTCAACTTGGACTGTTTGGATGTTGTTGTTTCTTGCCATTGAAATAAAGAGATGGATGTTTTAGTTCCCGTCTCCTGCTGCATCCGCAAGAATGCGGCAGGCGCTGTACCAGTGACGCACCACGCAGCGCAAGCGAGGTTGTACCCCGAGGCCTCTGCCCCCATCCTAACTGGGGTACTCTTGGGAATTCCCTGCTGGCCCAGGTCCTTGCCCGCTTCTCTGCACAGCATCCCTCTGGGCCAGTTGCTGGATACAGGGTCTTTGTGCTGCGGGACCTTCTCCCCCATTCTGTGGCATACATGGATATTCAGTGTAACACGGAACAGGGAGAAAGCGCGCCGCCATCCCAAGTGATCCAGAAGGACTTGAAAGCATGAGTCAGGAGCTGGCAGCCTCTGTTCCTGCCCTGCTCCGGTTCCTCCCTGGGGAGGGAGGCGGCAGACCCGGCGGCAGGCCTGCCCTGCCCTTTGCAGCCGCACAGCTATCAGTGGGTACCATCCAGCCTCTAGATTTCAAAACGTTTCTGTCGGCTGTTTTTTATGGTGACCTGTCCCCAGCCATGCTGCTTTGCCGGGGATGAGCCCGCTCGGGGAGCTATTCCTGTTCGTTCCCAGCTCCAGAGGGGAGCCTTGGGGTGCTGCCTCCAGTGCTGCTCCGGCGGGAGGACTGCTCTCTGAATTCAAAAGCGAGGGATTAGGGACGCTTCTGCCTCCAGCCCCAGACTTGTAAGGATGACTGCGGCCAACACCATCTCTCCTGCAGAGTTTCCTTTGCAAAAGGGAGGTAATCGCTCTGGCCGACGGCGTGCTGGTGAGAGAGTGGAGATGGACACGGTGGGTGATGGCGAGCTACACTCATACCTTAAACTCAGATTCCTGAGGGCAGCTTGGCAGCCTGCCTGCCGCCCCCTCTCCGCCTGGAGAAGCAGCCTCCTTCCCCGGCCGCGTTGTCCCTTCCACCCCCCCCCCACTGCCTCCCTTTCATCGCCTTCAGCCTTTCAGCTCCTGCCCAGAGCTAACAGTGGGGGTCTGTAGCGGGTGTAAGGCACACCAAATTGTCCCAGCCTCCCTGGGCTGCGGCCCAGGGACCAGGCGGACGTGCGACTGGGAAGAGGGGGCCCGCTCTGCTTCAGTGCCCAGACCCCATCGCGTTGGCGCTTGGCCCATGTCTCAGCAGCGAGGACCTTCAGTAACCATGGCAATTAGAGTTTTCCAGCCGCCCCGGTGTCAAATTTATGGTGGGGGAGAGAAGCGGTCCCAAAATGCGATCGCTGTAGGAAAGGGGCAATCTACCTTTTGGGAGAGAGCCCTGCCCTGCTCTCCGAAGGGCCTCGGCATCTCCCCGTTCTCCCTTTCAGCTGGGTGTCAGAGAGCCAGAGGTCTGTCTGACCTCCCGTGGAATGGAAATGTACCTGGGAGCAGATGCATGGGGGGGCACGCGACCAGGCTGGGGAAGGCTGTGCAAGCCCAGCCCCAGCTAAACAGAGCTGGGGTGACAGCAGTTGGCCCTGTTAATGATTACCTGCTGCACGTCCGCCTCTGCAAGTCTGAACAAGGAAAACGCATCCGTCCCGTCCCCATTCCCATCCCTGTCCCAATTCCCATCCCCATCCTCCCCCCCCCCCCCCATGCAGCTGTGTCCCTGCGCTGGCACTGCCGCACCATGCACTAACAGTGCCCCAAGGGCCAGGCTTCGACTGGAGATGGAAAATGCGAAGCTGACATGCCATGAATTATCTTGTGACGTTTTTAGAGGTAAAAAGCTCAAGTTAAGCAATTGCAGGGAAACACACCTGGGTTGGTCATGCTCCCTCTCTTCCCTCCTTCCCTTGGTATGAGGCCCCTTTTTCTGCAAATACAGCCTTGTGCTGCTTGTTTGAGCTGGGGAAGGAGCCGTTCCCCCTCTGCATCCTTCAGGGAAGAGCCCGAAGGGACCAAGAACAGCCACTGCCGAGAGTGACATGCACCAACGTATGTCTGCTGTCCCACACAGCCAGCACCTGTCTCCTGGTCCCCAGCCTGAGCAGGCAACAGGAGGGGAACGGGAACAACTGGAAACGGAGGAAGGAGTGAAAATTTGCACCGGGCTTTGCCGTACCTTGGGCTGCTCTGCCCTGAGGAGCCCAGTGGGGTCTCTGGCTCCCGGCCTGAGACAGCTGAAGAAAAGCAGCAGCGCTCGCCCCGCACCTAGCTCTTGCACAGCTCCACCGGGCCCTGGTTTGCTCATCACGGTCCCATAACTCAGACTCGCAAACCTGATACCACTGAACCCCAGCCAAAAGCAGCACACCTAGGCCCTTCCCCTTCTTTTCCACCATGAAGTTTGTTTCAGCAGCTTGCTTCGGCTTTGGTTTAAAGGCCCAGTGATGTAGGGCTGGGGGGGCTATTGGCTTTGCTACCTGTCCGGCTGTCAGGACCCATTTCTGCACCCGTTGCTGTGTGTGCAGCGGGCAGAGGAGATGATATGTTCCCACTGCTGCCAGCCCTCTTTGAAACCTCTGCAGATGTTCAGGAAACTGCCGGCAGGGTGTGAGTTAAATGCGGGAATCTCTCGGAGAGATTCCTGGTTGTGAAGCATAGAAACCACCACCCCCCCCCCCCCAACCCCACCTGTGGCGGCCCTGCTCTGGGCGCAGCCTTCTTCCAGGGTAAGGGGTGGAAAAATGGCTCCGTTCCCCACCACAGCCCCATTCTTCTGGCATGACACTCGCCTTTCTGGCTGGTAACTCCAGAAGAGAGTTGGCTTGGCCTCTCCTCACCGCCTAAGAAAAAGGGGTGGATGGGGGGGAAGGGAACGGTCATGTCTGCAAGGTCCTTTCACCCCCAACCAGCAGTCTGACTTCATATCAAGGTCCTTTCACCCCCAACCAGCAGTCTGACCTCATATCGCTGCTGGGTCCAAGGAGAAGGGCTGCAGCATGGCTGAGCTCAGGACAGGCAGGTCACGAGGAACGGGGCTGTGGAGATACCTGGGCCATCATGAAAGTGATGTGGGGCTTCAGGTGCTGAGCAGCTCCCCCCCCTCCCTGGTACCCTCCCGCAAGGGGCAAAACAAGTGGAGAAGGGTGAAAAGGGTAGAGACCATGAAAGGTCTGTCTGTCCATCAACGCCAGTGGCCTTGATGGGGAAGGAGGCATCCACGGAGCTGGTGGTGGAAACATGGAGGGGGTTCCCTTCACTCCATCTACCCCCAGGGGCCATCTTCCAGTGGGTCTCAGGGGAGCCGTGCCCGGCTGTTCATAGAATCATAGAATCATTTAGGTTGGAAAAGACCATCAAGATCATCGAGTCCAACCATTAACCACCCCTTCAGCCGCTCAGTGATGTTGGGGGTGCGTGCTCAGCTGAACCCCCCCCCCCTCCACGGCTTCGTGGGTACCACGACAAAAAAAGTACTTGAAAAGCAACGCAAGAAGCAGAGCCCGGAGGAAGGTGAGACAGGGTGGGCAAGGGGGACACACACACACACACAGCGACGTGTCCCGTTGGAACCCGACGCTCCCCCCCTTCCCCGCCGACCCGGGGCCGGGGGGAGCCAGCCTGCCCCCCCGGGGGCCGCCCCTCCACCGGCGGGCCTGCCCGCCTGCCTTTGTGCCTGGCCAGGGGAGGCGGGGGGGTGTGTGTGTGTGTGTGTGCAGAGGAGGAGCTTGCGCAAAGTTTTTTTGGGCTAAAAAACCACCTTTTTTGCTGCCAGCCGAGCCCGACGTCAGGGGCCGCTGTGCGCTGCGCGGGGGCTCCGCACGCGGCCGCCACACAAAGGCAGCAGCTCCGCACCGCGCACCGCTCCGCAGGTGAGTGTGGACACCCCCCAAATCCCCCCCCCACAGCCCGCCCTCCGGTCCTGGGGGTCCGGACACCCCACCACCACCACCACCCTAAACCCCCCCGGCGGACCGCCCGACGCCACGGGGATGGGCGGCAAGGCGAGCGGCGACCCCCCCCCCCTCCAGCTTTTCCTCCCTGTGGAAGGCGGCTGTAATCCAGGCTGAGGGAAGAAGGGGTTTTATCGGGGTGGGGGGACGTGGTGCTGGCTGGGGAGGAGCTGCAGGAAGGGTGGTTGGGGCAAGGGGCCCGGGGGCGGCAGCCCCCCCCCACGGCGGGTGCGGGCTTTTCGCCTTCGAGGAGCCCAGGAATTGCCTGGAGGTGCAGGAGGAAGGAGTTTTGGAGGGAGGCAAGAAGCCTAGAGAGCACCCAGGGGTTGAGGCAGTGGCCTGGGGTGTTAGTCCCGGTCCCCCCCCTTTGGGGGGCACCCCACGCCGGTTCGGGGAGGGCTCGGGTGATGGGGGAGACCGGCCGGAGGGGAAGGGGCTGTACTGGGGTCACGGCATCTGCCCTGGGGAGGGAACAGAAGGTAGAAGCGTGGCCGGACGCTGCCTGTTCCCCTCTCTGCCCCACAATGTATAGGCAGAACGCAGAGCAAACCCTTTCCCCCCCACCCCGTAGCACCATCTCCTCGCTGCGAGGGGCAAGGTGAGGCTGTCTCCTGGAAAGCCCCACAGCCCCCGCGGCTCTGCTCCCCTCCAGTACCTCCAGCAGAGCCTCCTGATCCCGCTAACGCCTTGGCTCAACATGGAAAAGCTCAGTCTCCCCTCTCCTGGCAGCAGGGAAATTCCTGCTGGAGGGGTGCTGGGTACCCCAAGCCATGGGGTCCCTGCCCAGCGCCTGGGGAGCAGCTCAGCCCACGGGAGGGAGAGCACCAGTCCTGCGCCCACCTCTGCCAGAGCCAACTGCAACTTTTGCTGAGCCGAGAGGTCCCGCTGCTGGAATAGGGGCTGCGAGGGGGCTGACAGCCCAGCTCTCACGAGAGCATCGGGGCAGCAGTGAGGGGACAGGAGCTGGCGAGGATGCCGTGGCCCGGAGAAGCACTTGCCGGTGGCATTGCCTGGCCCTGAGCGGTGTCCAGAGAGGAGTCCAGGCTCTCCCATTGCAGTGGTGGGGATTTGGGCTCTGCTTCAGCATCACCAGGCAATTTTAGTTTATGGAGCTGATCCTAGGTTATTCAAAACCAGCTGGGGGGGGGGGAGAAGGGGAAACCAGGACTGCCACGGTGTGGTCAGGCTCTAGGCTGCTCTGCGTGTACAGCCCGTTCCTGGGAGAGACCAACGCGCTTTGAGAGCCAGCCGGGATCTGAGCAGGAGAGGAGCCAGGGCCCTGCAGGGATGCGGGAGGAGCTGGGCTGTGCAAACATGCCTAAAGGCACTGGCAGCCCGACTGGGAACGGCTCTTGTTTGACCAGCAAAGAAGGGATCAGGCTGTTTGGAAAACCAGCTGGAAAACTGCAGTCCTTTTCCCTTATGAATGCTTTAGGATGAGCCGTGGCTGAGGATCCTTGCAGACCTTTGCCTAGGGGACATGATGTGCTGGGCAGAGCCTGGGAGCAGATCCAGGAGTCCCTGGGGCTGTAGCTGGGCTGCCCCTCGGACCCCCCCCCCCCCCCCCATCCCCATGTACACATGGGCAGGGCTCCGAGGTACCTGTGCCGTGGGGAGCAGAGGGTGTCCATGCCTGGAGGTGAGGCAGGGATGAGCACGGCAGCTGGGGCTATCAGCCCTGGGCACTCGGAAGCCGAGTCCGCAGGACCTGAGCTGGAAGGCACTGGGCTGTGAGGTGGGTGCAGGAGCACAGGGAAATTCTCTGCAGCAAAGGATGGAAGAAGTTTACAGAGCACCTGAAATCAGGGGGATGCTTTGAATAGTGCAGGCATCAGAGGTGCTGCCCCATCTGAGCTGCTGCAGAAAGTGCGACAGGAGCACCCATAACTCAGCTCAGCCCCAGCCTTGCCATCTGTAACCAGCCCATCCTGGCTGAGCTCTTGCCCGCTTTGAAGGCAGCTGGGTGGGAACAGAGCTGAGCCGTGCCGTGCTCGGCAGGATGGCTCCCAGCCGGGCTAGGCGAGGGGGAAGGTAGCTCTCACCCCCTCGGCTGCGCCTTCAGCCAGCCGGGCTGTGTAATTCCCTGTGACAGTTCAATGCAGAGCGAAGCCGGCCGCTTCGCGGTGGCGGATGCATGAAAGGTGATTGAGCTGGAGCCTGAATAATGCGGGGAGCTGCTCTCTCCGGCACGCTGCCCAGGGAGCCTGGGGGCAGGGAGCAAATGCTGACCCCGGGCTCTTCCCTGCGCTGATGTCCCCCCGGGGCACACCGTGCATCCTGACCTCTACAGCCCTGACCTCTACAGCCCGGTCCCGCCAAGCCCATCATGGAGCCGTGTAATATATTTGCTGGCTGGCTGCTGCCACGCAGATATGGGTGTCATCCTAAAAGGCTTGGGGGATCAGGGAAGGGGCCACCAGACTTGAGACACTGGCTCTGCACGTCTGCATTCCTGCTGGGAGCGGGAGCTGGGACCCCAGTGTTGGCAGCAGTGTCCCACGGGCGCTCGTGGTGGCAGCCGGGGGGGAACCGTCACCTGGCCCAAGGCCACCGTGGAGGGGGGAGCGTCAGGGCCCCAGGAGCTGCACCCTTGTGTGCATGCACACTTGTCCCCGACCTGCTCCCAGGTGTGTGCACACACATGCAGATGCATGCACACACACCCTCTGCATGCACAGGTGCTGTGCCAGCTGCCGCGGTGCCAGCAGTGGGCGCAGCTCTCCCGCTCCATCTCTCCAACGAGCTCCCACGCTGTGGGGATTTTTTTTTTTTAGGTGTTTAGTCTGCTGGTTTAGCTCTCAGACCCCTCATGGCAGTGGGTTTGTTTTTGCTGGGCTTTTTTCTTCCCCCCTCCCCGGGATTCCTCCGGAGCTAGAGAAAGGTACCATGGCAGCTGCACTCCCCCAGCCCCAGGGCTCTTTGGCGTGGGGTGGCAGCCTGCTGGGTGCTGGATAAAGGAGCCACAGAGAAATACAGGGGGGTAGGGGCTGAGGACCGGCACTGGGGAGCAGGACCGCTGCTGCCAGCATGCAGGCAGGGGCTGCTTTGCATTCCGGGAGCAGGAGCAGCACGGACCCTGGGGCAGCCTGGTGCTGGGTGCACCCAACCAAAGGGCCTTGCCCAGCTGCTGTGTGGGGTGCGGGGGTCCCCGCAAGAGCATTTTGGCCAGACACAGGGTGATGGGGGGCGCTGAAGGGATGGGAACAAGCTCCAGCCCAACAGCTCCCTGGCCGGAGGCAGCTGCACAATTAACCTTCCTATTGTAATTAATACACACGGTCTAACGGGTGGCAACGAGCAGGGCATGGGGGTGTACACGCACGCCCACAGGTGCATGTGTGCAAAGGAGGCAGCCGCCGTCTCACTCCCAGGTGTGCCCCCCCCATGCCCCCTCCTTGCTGCCGCATTGTGCCCCGACCCCTCAACCCACCTCAACCTCTCCCTCCTCCCCAGGCAGGATGCAGGTCCAGGGCCTCCTCCTCCTCCTGGCGCTGATCCTGCTGGCCGCCACTGCCGAGGCTGGCAAGAACAAGAAAGGTGAGGGGCGGCTGGGGGTCGGGGGGGGGCCGGTGGGGCAGGGGGCAGCTCCGGGGCGTGCTCCCATGTCCCTGCAGCGAGCACCCGCTCCCCCTTCCCTCGCAGAGAAGGCGAAGAAGGACGGCTCCGAGTGCGAGGACTGGCGCTGGGGACCCTGCGTCCCCAACAGCAAGGACTGCGGCCTGGGCTACCGTGAGGGAACTTGCAAAGATGAGAGTAAGAAGCTCAAGTGCAAGATCCCCTGCAACTGGAAGAAGAAGTTTGGAGGTGGGCGCAAGGTGGTGGGGGATCTGGGGTCCACCCTGGGCTGGGTGGCTGGGGCTGGTGCCCACGCTGGGTCCTGGCCAGCGCTGATGCGTCTCCCCTCTCTTCCAGCCGACTGCAAGTACAAATTTGAGAGCTGGGGGGGGTGTAGTGCTCAGACGGGCGTGAAAACCCGCTCTGGCATCCTGAAGAAAGCCCTGTACAATGCCCAGTGTGAGGAGATCGTCTATGTGACCAAGCCGTGCTCTTCCAAGATCAAGTCGAAGTCCAAAGGTCAGTCCCCACCACTCCTGTCCTCAGAAGGGTCCTGCTGGGACCCCAGGCAGACACTTTCCAAGGGTAGCTTGGTCCCTTGGGGTTGGGCTTTGTTGGTGGTGTGGGGGATCACGGAAGATGCTCTTCCCTCTGTATCAGCACATGCGACAGCCCCAAAGTCTGGCTGCTGGCTGGGTGGGATGGAGGTGCTGCTAGGAAAAATCCTGGTTCCCCCACAAGTCACTGCCAGCTTCGGTGGGACAGGGATTTCCCACTCTCCTCAGTGGGGTGGTGCAAAATGTGGCTTTTCATGGTGGGGGGAGGCTGCCTGCAGGGATGTGGCCCCTGCGCTGTGCCGAGCCGGCCGCGCTGGCTACGTTTCTGCCACGGCAGCACCTAGGGGATCGGTGAGCTGCCAGCGGATGCACTAACTCTTGTCTCCTGTGTTTCTCGGGTGCAGCAAAGAAGGGCAAGGGGAAGGACTAGAGCGGGAAGCCAGCATCCTCATCGGCCCCTCAACACGGTGCCTACGGGGCTGGACGCCCACCTGCAGCCGGCCCACGCTCCAGTCTTCCTCCTCCTTTCCTTCTTCTTTTCCATGACCTCCTCTTTCACTGAGATGCCTTGTTTTAATCGCTAGTGTTGTAGAGAGCAAACCCACCCCGCAGGAGGGGCTGCCCACCCCAGCCCCCCCGCTGCCCCGCCGCCACTGCCAGTGCATCCCGCTCACCTCCTCTGGGCTGGTGTCGGGGTTCACTGGGATGCGCCTGGAGAGCTGGGATGGGAGCACACATTTTTCCATCCTCTGGCGCAAATGAGTTGCCTTTAGAGCATCCTTTGACAAGCCCGGGAGCCTCCTAGCTCCTCTGCCAGGTACCAGTGCCGGAGGGAAGGGCTGGGTGTTGAATGCCGGAGTAACCCCATCACTCATGCCCCTTACTCACATGAGGACTGCTCTCAGCTCGGGAGGCTTCTTCCAGCATCCCTTCGGCCAGGGCATGACTTTGCTGCAGCAGCCGGGGAAAACAAAACCACCGCCCCCAGGAACCACCACGTCCCCTCTCCTCCATCACTTCTAACCATGTGTGTCCATGCCGGGGCTGCAGCCCCTCTGCCTTCAACATGCCAACACCAGTGCTGGGTCGGAGCTCTCACTTCTTTTGGAAAATGGGGTTTGTTTTCTTTTCCAATAAAAATCTTTAAAAAAAAAAATACTGGAACCCACCTGTCATCCCCATGAGGTGCTGCTGTGCTAGAAACCCCAGCTTTGCTGACCCCACCGGGACCAGCAGTGAAGTCACCCCGCGGCTGGCGGTGAGGACCTGGATGCCACACGCACGTGGTGGCAGGGATGGGGCTGCTGCCCACACGCTGCAGGGAATGTCACCAGTGGGTGACACTGGGAAGCTGGGCAGGAGCGACCAGGTGACGACTCATTCATTCCTTACGCCATGGCTGTTGGTTTCTGGTGCGAGGTCTTTATTTGTCTCGGGGTGGGTTGGGCTGTGGTTGTAACAGTTTAAAAGGCCCGCCAGGCATTTTGGGCACCGGTATGTGGATTATCCTAAAGGCAGTGGCGGGGGGATCCCCATCTGGGCCGGGGCAGACTTTCTCCAGGTTGCACAGCATCACCCCGCCGTGGGAATGGATATGGAGTTTGCCAGTGCCATCGTCGCCCTGTCCCATCCCTCACCTTCACCCAGCCATGTCCACCAAGGCTTGCAGAGACCCAGCTTTGGGCGAAGCTGAGGAGCAGCCCTGGGGTGGTCCGGGCTGCACACATAGGTGGGCTGGGAGGGGGCTGGAGACGCTGGCTGAAGCCTGCATGCTGAGGGCTCCGCCACGACACCAACAACAGGTTTACATCCATTTACAAAGCTCAGCAGCCGGCTCCTTCAGCCTCCCTGGGGTGTTCCCCCCCTGCACCCAGGGCAGGAGCAGGGCTGGGGGCCACTGCTGTCCTCTCTTGCCTCCCCAGAGCCGTGCATCAGGCCTCCCACACCCGCCATGGGGAGAGCAGGGACCTGCTCATGGCCGAGATGAGATACAGGACACCTCGGCCACATTGTAGACCCTCTTCCCAACCCCCTCCAAGACCCCCCAACTCTCCCCGTCCCTCCCAAGGACAGTTATTTTCACTGTCGCTGCTGCTGACTTCTCAGGGCCCACGTTTCCCCAGGGTCGTGGAGAGAAGTCCTCTACCGCACCACTGCTTTTCTTTGCAGTTTTAGTTTCCGTCACTGTAGGACGTGACTGGGTTTCACACTCCTCACCCAGGAGTGAGATGCTTGGTTTGTCTGTCTGTCCAGCCAATTGCTGGCCAAGGGCAGAAAGGGCATGAAGGGGAGAGCGGAGCTGAAGTCCAGGGAAAAATTCCACACCTCCCGGGTCCCTGGGTGAGGATGTACCATGGCATCTCTCAAGGGAAAGGAAGGAGCTTGCCCAATCTGCTAGGGTGTAATCTTGACTGCCTTGGGAGGGGGTCTGGCTGTCCCAGCAGGACTCCCCATGAGCATGCCCGAGCCAGCCTGGTTCAAGATGGCTGACAAATGTTTGGCCCTGACAAATGTTTGGCCCTGCTTTCTTTTCATTTCTTGGGTAATAAACAGTTTAAAACCTATTGAAAGCATCCAGCATTAGGCCGTCTGCATGCAGACAAGCTCTGATGGCCTGGAGACGGTCAGCCGGGGGGGGGAGAAGAGGCATCCAGTCTTAGGACAAACACTGATGCCGTTTGGCCAATATCTCTTCAGAGCAGGGAGCTGGGGAAGGGTCCTCGTGAGCGCATCTCCTTCTCTTCCCTCCGGCTTTCCCGCTGGCTCCCCACGTTAGTCCCCAGGGCCAGGGTGAGGCAGCCGCAGCTCAGAGGTGCCTTGGACCTTCGTCAGCACTGGATGAAGGGCGTCATCTGCAATCACGGCACAGTCTGCACCGTTGTGAGTGGGGAGCAGAGGAAGCCCACCCCGGCAAAGGAGGCAAAGGGAAGGGCTTCCGTAACGTTGCTGAAGTGGTCCCTGAGTGCCGGTTTATCTGGCTGTGCCAATGTTCCTGTACTGGCACATAAGAAGGTGCTTGAAGGTTTTCTTGAAAGTCGCATTGCAGAGGGCGTAGCAGGCTGGGTTGATGGTGCTGTTGACGTAGCAGAGCCAGTAGCCGATGGACCACACTGTTTCGGGCACGCAGGTCTCACAGAAGGTGTTAATGAGGACCATCACATTGTATGGAGTCCACGTGAGTATGAAGGCTAGCAGGATAGCAAATATGGTGCGGGTGACTTTCTTCTCCCGGGCTGCCATCTGGCGCTTCTTCCGTACTTGGCTCCTGGCAATGCTGGCAAACTTCCTAGCGACGTTGGCCGGGCGGCTGTTGGCCAGGGAGTTGTGGTCAGAGGCTCCTGCCTTAGCTGGGACGATCTCGATGGCGGTGACGCATTCGGTCCCAGTCTGCTTGGTGACAATCTTAATCTTGGACCACTTGGAAGATGGGTTCACCCGGGGGTGGGATGGGCTCTGTCCTTGCCCCGCTGGCAAGATTTCTGCTGTGGGCTTGTCTTTTGTGGTCTGGGTCATGCTGACAGTGCTGGACTCGTTGGAGGTCTCCTTCTCCTCCTGATGGCCAGTGGCCTCTGTCTGTGCTGAGGGCTGGTCGTCCACTTTCCCATTCCTCACCTCCTCCTTCACCTCCACAGGCCTCTTGGGGGAATTATTGTTGTTCTGTTTGATCAGGGGGCCCTTGAAGAAGCTGAGGGACTTGCCTTTCCTCTCTTTCCTGCTTTCAGGCTTGTGCCTCCTCACCCTGCTCCTGCTCGCCAGGGAGATGTGGATGTACAGCACCGTCATGATGACCACGGGCAGGTAGAAAGCAGCGATGGCCGTGCCAAAGGTCACCGCTGGGTTGGAGAGGAACTGGATGTAGCATTCCCTCTCAGGGACCGTCCTCTTGCCCACAATGAACTGCCAGAACAAGATGGCAGGGGCCCAGAGAATGAAGGACAATATCCACGCTGCTGCGATCATTAGCCCTGCCATCTTGGTGGTCCTCCTGGCTGGGTACGTCAGGGGCTTGGTGACACAGAAGTACCGGTCAAAGCTGATGATGAGCAAGTTCATGACAGAGGCATTGCTCACCACGTAGTCCAGGGCCAGCCACAGGTCGCACACCACGGCCCCCAGCGGCCAGTAGCCTTTGATGATGTAGACTGTGTAGAGGTTCATGGAGAAGACCCCGATGATGAGGTCCGCACAGGCCAGGCTGAAGAGGAAGTAGTTGTTGACAGTCTGGAGCTGGCGGTTGACCTTGATGGACAGCATCACCAGGATGTTCCCCACCACAGTGACGAGGCTGAGCGAGCCGGTGACCGTGGCGATGAAAACCATCTCCACCGTCTTGTAGTTGGTGGGAGGCTGGATGGCCACCTCGGAACGGTTGCCCAGGGTGAAGTTGTCGTAGGTCAGGTTGGCCATCTTCGCCTGCCAGGGCTGAGCAGAGAGGTTGTGCATGGGGTCTACAAGGGGAGCGGGGACAGAAAGGGAAAATATCATACCTGCCAGCCTGTGCTGGCAGCATTTGCTCTCTCCTCAGTTTCCCAGGCCAGCACTGCTGTTGGCTAGAGCCCCAAAAAAATCCCCAGTGTTACTGGGTTTCCCTCTGCCATTGCAGCCTTCCGCCGGGAGCTCTTTGAAGGCAACTTTTGCATCCCTGTTTAACAATGGAGGAGACACACAGGGCTGCAGGGACCCTTTGGCCAGGGTGCGATGGTTTTTTTCTCTGCAGGGCCAGGAACCACCTCCCAGCAGGAGCACAGTGCTGGCTGGTGTGCCCCAGGGAGACACGCAGAGAGGCTAAGAGGCCGCAGGAGAAAGCGGGCTGCGGAGCCGAGCAGCGACGCACAGCTCTGGCTGCAAGGACAGCACGGCACAGCACCGGTGCCCTGCCCCAGGGATGAGAGCAGGTTTATGGTATGAACCAGAAATGTCCCACTGGCCTCCCCAAAGCACCTCCCCAAGACAGAGCTACCCTGCAAAGCCTGTGCCATGGTCCGCTCAGCTCACCTGGGTCTCTGGCAGCAAACAGCTCCTTCTGGAAGATGAAATCTGGGACAGGGAAAACAGCAAGTTACACTACAGCTTCAGCCCCAAGGAGTTCGTGCGAGTCCCACAACGTCTCACTGAGGGGGCACCAACCTTTCCCACAGAGGTGGTCTTGACAAAGGGGTGACACTGCTCGGAGGCAGATGCTGAAAATCCAAACAAAGCTAAAACCAGGTCATTTGGCTTGGCCTGGTTCACAGCCCAGCCCCAACAGGCATGGGAGAGGGAAGGGGCCATGAGTGCCATCAGTCAGCGATGCCGGGCAATGCTGGCCCCTTCCCCCAGTCCCGCATCACACTGCAGTTGCAGCCACACAGGCCGTGGAGATGTATGGGGTGAAGGCAGCCATCTCAGCCTGCTACCTGGAATTATTTATGAAAGGTGGCAAGAATTATGGACAGAAAGACTGCCTTCATCCAAACCGAGATGGCTGTGGTTAACCCTCCCCACAAGGTAAGAGGAGAATGGACCTTAATAAAAAGCAATGGACCAAAACTGATGTGTTGGGATGAAAGGGAATTTCCTGGAAGGGGAAGGAGAAGCAAAGGTGCTGGGGGAAGTGGGCTGGACAGAGGAGCTTCCCATCAGACCTGCCTCTCCCACACCACCCAGGTCTCCGAAACCTGCTGGACCTTCACCAGCATCACCCTGGGTGCTGGGGGCACCCTGACCCCACCAGCCCAGCAAGGGCAGCCTTCCCAGCAGCTCTACCCGGTGCCTGGGGTGGGGGTCCTGAGAGAGCCCACCCAGCACCATGGGCACTGCTGCCGGTAGCCCAGCGGGAGCTGGCACAGCGGGCGGGCGTCCACGCCGGTACACGCAGCGGGAGCGCTTGGCACAGCATGTCTCTGCAAGCTGGCTTGGGTAATGGTGCTGGCTCCAAGCGCCTGGGACTCCTGAATTTGATTTTGCTAAACGTACAAACACACCACTAATGTGCGCTTCTCCAAAATGGGATTTGGCAGGCTTTGGGATCAGTTCTTATTTTTAAAGTCTTTTAAAAGAAATGCCTTTGCCTTTCGTTTGTGCTGAGGGTAGGAGATTTCTGTCATCAGCAGCCAAGGTTTTAATATACCTGCTTTTTAAAGAGATGCAGGTGTGAGAAAATGGAAGCACGGCTGCTGCGATGCTAAAGCCTGGGTACCAATGTAGCCATTAAAGCAGCTTCTGCATTAGCAAGGCTACAGCTGCGATAGCGACTGGGCTTTTCTTACATGTGGGTGAGGGACAGAGAAATACCTCTGTACCATTATCCTCTGAGCCTGTTACCCACGGCCCATGAAGACAAAGGGCTTTGAAAAGAAAGCAACACCCTTCAGTAGATACTGAATACTGATGGGGTGAGAAAGCCGGGTGGCACTGCCTGGCTTTGCACCCAGTTCCAAGTGCAAGGGATGCATCAAGGGACAGGGTAAGCGGTTTCTGCTGCCATCCTTCCTGGGCACCCAGCCAGGGATGCGAGAAGAGGTGATAAGAGTATAAAATGGCTTAGAACTATGTAATGGTGGCAGTTTGGGGGTTGGCTTCAGTACAATTGAAATGAGTTTTAAAGTCTTCACTTTGGTGATATGGAGAGATTTAGCTGTCATTCTTGTAACAGCTAATCAAACCGATCAGACAAGCTAGCAATCAAGCAGACATCTACCCCAGCTCTCCCAGGAAGAATTTGAAAATCTTGAAAAGAAACCTTTCCTTCATCTCTGCTAAAATGAGGGTTTCAGGTTTTTTTCACTTCAGTTCGTGAACTGGCAGCCCCCTTCTAAGTGCATTTAATTCATTATCAGCCTTGACAGAGGCTTGTGTTCTCAGTTGCCCGAAGTAAGAAAAGTCTATCTTATCCTGCTCCATAAAACTGTTTGTACAGGTCACAAGAAATGGAGGAGAAGACTGGTTCGCTCGCATGTCTTTGGATGCCACCCAGAGGTCATGCTGGAAACTGGTGTGCTGACACAGAGGCAAACGCAGCCTCAGGGTGAAAGACTTCAACGGGTATTTTGAAAATGAGCCTTCACTGAAGGGCAAAAATAAAGCAATCTCCTGTTTGAGGGTAGGAGGGGGAACAAGAATGGTTAAGGGTGTGAAGATACATACAACACAGGCGTACAACAACACCACGTACAAGCTGGAAGATGTGTACACCGCTAACCCCCACCTCAGAGACCCTAGCTATCTTCTGCCATGCCCCAGCCTATTGGGCACCCCTTTTTTCCCCAGCTTCTGTTCTCTCCATTCCGCCGTCTCTCTCTTCTGTCCCTGACACTCTCTCTGAGCTCGCCGAAACAGCCCGGCACTGCCTTTGCCTTCCTGAGCAGGGCAGGCACCTCAGCCCGGAGCTGGGAGCAGGGCAAGGATGCTATGAGTTCACCAGGTCTCAGAGCGACTGACCAAGCCATGAATAGGCACTGGGGATAGATCCTGCTGTTTGCCTTTGGGATGGAGAGCACCCAGGCTGCGTGGGGCACAGTCCTCGGGCAACCCCATCTCTGCCCGCGACCCCAGGATGTACCCAAGGATGGAGGGAGCATGCAGGTGCTGCAACGGACTCACCGGGGTGACTCCACTCTCACACCAGCCACATCACTGTCCCCCACACCGTGAAGCCCCCAGACGCCAAGGGACCTCTCCAGGCCCTGGGGTCTCCCTACTAAATGTCTCCCCGATATGTCCCCCAGTGCCCCTCTCTCTCCTCCTGCACCTCCAGGAGCACGTTTCTCCTCTCCCTCCCCATCCCACATCACCCTCCCTGTTTCCATCCCTCTTTGCCCCCCGCCTCCCTCCCGGCACCTCAGCCAGGGAGGAGATGGAGCCTTGGCAAAGCCTAGAGGCCGCTTCAGAAGGGCTCCTGGGGCTGAGGCCCCTACCTGCAGCACCAATGGGCTTTTCAGCCTGCACACACCATCCCTGGTCTGCAGCACTCAGGGGGTTCTCTCCCAGACTTGCTCTTGCCAGCTAGCTGCAGCAGACTCCATCACCAGCCTCCTCCCTCCCTAGGACTTCTGGCAGTGATTTATGGATGGTTTTCTCCTCTCCATCGAAGCCATTAGGAGCCTCCAACTCTTCACCTGTAGCATCTTTTGGTCTAAGGGTTTCTGTGGCCGCTGCAGCACTCAGCAAGCATGTGCTCAAGACAGGGAGACACCTTTCCCTTCCCACCCAACGTCTTGCATGTTATGGATGAAGACACGAGGCACAAGCAGCCGCAGATCCAAGCAGAGAAGGTTGTAATTCGGTGGGGTGCACCTATTTTGGGAGCACTTGGCACAGCAGGGTCCCCATCGCTGCCTGAGATCATGGGTGCCACCACTGTCGGGCGAGGAGACTGCTCCAGAGCAAGAGAGCAAAGCCAGTCCTGCCCACCCCTCCTTGGTCACAGGGTGACATCTGAGGGCACGGTGGAAAGCTCCTGCTGTTTCCTTGCCACACACCTCATGTGCCACGCCGGCAAGCCTTCCCAGCCTGTCAGCCCCTACAAAAAGTGCTTTGCAGCCTGCTGCCAGGTAGGAAAGGAGAAATCCCTGTCATGGACTGCTGCTGATGGTCATCCTGTGCCCAAAAAGTCTGCACTGGCTACAGGCAGGTGCTCCATCGGGTGCAATTAGTGACCGAGCACCTACTGAGCACTCAGCCCATGTCCCCATGAAGGGTCTCACTCCCTCCTGCCCACCCTGTCACTCCCCACGTGGCAGGAGATTGCCACTCTCCCCACTGGCACGGCAAAGACAGTGGGAGAGGCTGGTATTTACGCATGCCCGTGTTATGGTGGCACGTCGAGCTGTGGGATGAGCTTCTGGAGCAAGCAGCCCTACTGCCCCAGTGTCCCCTGCCTCTGCTCCCTGTACCCCTCCACAGCCCCCATTCCTCATGCCATCACCAGCTGCCCCCCCCTCCCTGCTCTGTCACTGCCTCCGTCCCAGCCCCATCATCATCCTCAGGGCTGGGCGGGGGGAGCGGGGGCAGGTGGGGGCAGAGTCACGGCTGGTCCATGTGCATCTTGAAGTGAGGTCTCTGGGACTGAGCAGGGCTGTGCACGCACGCCACCAGAAACCAAGCCCCACACTCACACGCCAGTCAGGGGAAGAAGACGTTTGTAGGGGAAGGAGAGGAATTAGAGAGAACATTACTTTTGCAGAGGCTTCCAAGTGTGAGCTGCTCCCAAAGGAGATGAGCTTTTGCCCTGCATGGGTGCAGTCAGCCCTTTGGAGGAACAGCAAAGCTGAAGAGACCTTGAGCCCAGGGGCTTCCACCCCAGCAGGGTTGGGGTGGCCGTGGCTGCCAGCTCCTGATGGACCTTGTGGGGCTCCAGGTGCTGCCCATCTCCAGGAGGAGACATCCCACATCCCGGTGGAAGGCACACATCACCCCCTGCTCCGGCTGGATGCAGAGGGCTGGGGCCAGGGCACATCAGCTCTGGCGTAGACGTCGGGAAGAGCTGGGCCAGCCCTCCTGCTGGCCCCCTGCTTGTCTTGGCCTTCCTAAAAGCGCCGAGAGGGTGAAACTCTTAATGGGATTAGTTCCGTCATGTCAAACTGCTGATGTGATGCAGGGCTGGGCAGTTAGCCCAGCCACAACCAGAATTTGAGAGGAGGGAGAAGAAAGAGGGGAGGGATAGAAGATGCTGAACAGATACTTGTGTTTATGGCTTATGCACGCAAAGGGAAGGGACACTCACGGAGGGTGACAGTTTGTGGTGCTAATTGCGTTATCTAATAGCCGTTAATTAGTTCCTGAGTCATGGCACCAGTTTACAGCTAGTGAAGGATTGTTCTGGTTGACGGATTCACACCTCTCAAGGAGTGTGAAAATAGAGCTCCTAGATATATAATATATGGGGAGAGGATCAGGGGGAGGCCCGGTGCGTGGTGGGGGGATTAGCCTGGGTTTGCCCCGTCGGGGAAGGCTCTGCCGGGCTGGTGTCAGGCTGCTCCCATGCCTCCACATCAGGAACGATGAAGGCAATAAACCAAGCAGGAAAACAGAAAGGAGACGAGGGGCCAGTGGGATTTGCTGCTTTAAGATGGTGGGGCTCCCTCCTGGCTCCAGCTGGCGGCTGTGCTGGCACCCCTCTGGCACGGTGAGGGTCAAAGAACCCCTGAAGTCCTTATCCTGCTCCAGAGGAGATCTGAGCTATTGTACCAGAGGAATTGCTCCTTGCAAGTAATGTATGGTGTGAATCTGAGCATTTTATTTTTCCATTGAATGATTTATTCCTCTTTCTTCCTCTGCTATTCAACTGGTTCTCATGAGGCGAAGCAAATTCCTCCGTCCCCATGAGCTGGGAGTCTCTGGTGGCTTTTCCTGGAGCCACCAGAGAAGCATTGAGCTCAGCAGCGCAGGAGCTGCCAGCTTTCAGGGGGAGGCGAGGGGGCTGGAGGTCCCCACCACCACGCTTGACACGTGTTTGTGCATCAGGTTTTGAAAATTTGCTGTGTCCGGGGCCAGAAAGGAGCATTGCAGTCATCTAACCTGACCACCCGCCCTGAGCAAGCCAGGACCCTCCCCTGCTTTCACGGCTGCTTGTAACTAGATGGTTGTCACCAGGTTTCAAAGCAAAACTGGGGCACCCCATCCAAGGCAGAGTGCACCCAGCCGTGAGAAGTGCTTGCAGGTCAGAGCCGTGGCTTATGAGCTGCTCACATAAGTAGCGCCCAGCACACTCACCAGCATCCCACAGCTGGCACGGCTGCCGGCCCCTGCCTGAGCTGGCCCCCCCGGTCCTTGCGTGTATCCCTAACGTGCCCTGTATCACACGCAGCTCATAAGGGGCTACATACCACCTACCCACAGCATTACCAGCTGAGAAGCAAATCAGTGAGAAAGTGTTTTTTAAGTGGTTAGAAGTCACTCCTATAAATAACCTACCAGCACGCTGGCCGTTCTGACAATTAAATAACCATCTGTCACCCAATTATTAGGCCCAATAAATGACCCATCAGCAGAACACTAATAGCGAGCATGCCCAGCAAATGCCATGCAAGCCAAAGCCCAGCCTTACCCTGCTGTGCCCAGCCCGCAGCTCCCGGGCACCGGCGGCTCCCCAGCGGCTCCCACGCCTGCGCCGGCTCCGGTGGGTAACATCACAGGGGGAGAAGGCTCACCACGGCGGCATCCCACACCGGCTCCGGGGGGTAACATCACAGGGGGAGAAGGCTCGCCACGGCAGCATCCCACAGCGGGGCCGTGGGGGGATGCCGTCCTCTCCCTCCTGTGCCTTTTGCCTTGTCTCCCCACTCAAGGCTGCAGCTCTGGGCTGGTGGCAGAGCTCAGCCCATGCCGCTGAGCCAGGAGGGTGCTCGGCTTTCAGCTGAGCCTGGGCTAGAGCTGCATTTCTCCCCTCCCGTCTACTGCATTAATGCTCTCTGCCTCAGAGAGATGCTCACGTTCTTTTATATCCCTGGGCTGAAGCTTTAATAGGACCTACAGGTCCCGCTGCCGGGAAGGACTTTGGGCTCAGCCGGCAGAGGGGAAGGAGGGAGAGAGAGGATTACAGCAACAAGTGACTGCCTGGATTAGCTGGGCTCTCCCCGGGGAGAGGTTAGTGGCCGGGATCAGGTGCCTGCAGGAGAGACGGTGCTGGAGGACCGGGGGCAAGAGTGCGGGGAGTTGCAAGACCCCAGATGTGGTTGCTTGGAAGAGCAGCTCTCCCTGCCCCAGGGAAAATGATGGGCCTTGCCTGGGGACGGCAAGGGGGATGGACTCAGCCCCTCTTTGGGGAAGCCAGTTGCAGGGAAGCCCCCTCACCCTGCCACTGCCCCACACAGCCACCGTCACTCCTGCCAGGTCCCCACCACCTGCCTAGGGCACCAGCCCCCCCCCCAGGAGCCAGAGCTGGCACTGGGCAAGGCGGGGGCTGGCCCCCACGCAGAAAGCCGCAGCACCCACCCTCTTTGCCCCCCACCCTGGGGTCCCCACAGGCCACGGAGTGGGGATGCAGCTCAGGCAATCAGGGATGCGGTGTTGCTCTGGCAGAGCAGAGCTGTCAGGAAGGGGGGTGTGGGGGGTGTGGGGGGCTGTGTTTCTCCATAAGCAACTCGTGCCAGAGCCAAGGCACCGTGAGCGAAAACACCCAAGGTGCTCATCTGAAATTTTAAAGAGCGGGCAATGGGAACTAGAGCCGCTTGCCCCATGGAGCAGGGTGAGGCCCTGCAGGGCTTTGAGAGGATAAATAAGCCAGCTGAGCAATGGGTGAGAGAAAAGAGAGCTGGTGCCCTGAGCCAAGGGCAGAAAATTGGGCAAGAGCAAGGGCCCTGCCAGATGAATGTGGACCTGACAGAGGAGAGCCCTAGTCCTGGGGACAGACAGCAGAGGGGAATCTCTGGTGTGCTAATGAAAAAGGAAACTGAAAATATTAGACCCCACTTGGCCACAAGACCTGCCAGAGGGTTTGCCATTGGAGGTGATGCCTAAGCAAGGGAACAGAGTGAAGGTGAAGGACAGGAGCTGCAGCAGAAGGTGGGCAGGGGAGCCCAGGGCATCAACAGGGGAGCCCAGGGCACGGACAGGCAGCACGGGAAGCGTGGGGAGGAGAGCGGGTAGGAAATCCCCATCCATGGTGACAACAGAGGAGGGGAGGGATGGAGAAGGAGGTGGCAATAGCTTCTTGCTGCCAGGGAGGGATTACACAGCTGCCCCACAGAAGACCCCTAAGAAAATCTTCCAAGAGGGAGAGACCTCATGCAGAGACTGCCTGCTGCCTTCCCTGGAGGCTCCCACCAGCTCCTGGCTGGGCAGAGTGGGAGCTGTGCTGGGGCTGGAAACCTTCGTGGGCTGCAGCTCTCCTGCTCGGGGCAGCCCAGCTCCACCAAGGAGTCACCACTCTCACCGCAGGATGGTGGTCCCCAGCCTGTCATGGCCCTACACTAACGCCGCAGGCAGCACCCTGCAGCACTGGGCAGGGTTTTTAGTCACTTCATTGCCTGCGGCTGCAAGTGATAGCAGAGGGTTTCATGAGTTGGGCATCGCTTATGGGCCATGGTGGGTGATCGGAGCTCTGCAAGCAGCCTAGAGATGGCCGTGCTAGATGCTGCTCCTAAGTGCTGCAGAAAGGCAGACTCAAGCCCAGGCAACTCTCGCCTGTTATCAGGCAAAGGCTGATGCCAGTAGGGTTTCATTGCTCTCCACTCCTCTCTGCACACACGCATGCACTTTTTTGGCTTTAACTAGGACCGCACATGACGTAACTGCCAGCAGAGCAGGGATCCAAACTACCCCGAAGGCACTAGAGATGCCGAGATGCAGGATACACTCCTTCCCATCTCAGTCATGCAAAGATCCCACAAGGATGCCTGTCCCTCTGCGGCAGAGCCAGCCTGCCACACTGCCCGGGGAGGGGGGGGGCCCAGCTAACATCAACATCAGGAGGGTCCGCGAGGGAGGAGATATCGAAGCAAGGCGCCAGGCGTGCCTCTAGAGAGCCGCCCCGTGACCTGGAGCAGACACGAGGGCCTGGGACATCGTGTTTACAGAGTGATGTTTTCAGACCTTGGTGTTGCACAACCGGAGCTCTTAGTTTCCCACAGACAAATCAATCTAATTCTGTTTAAAGAGCCTGAAGATGTTAACCGGCCGACGTAAACCAGCTCCGCCACGAGCCTGAAACCTGCAGATGACACTTCACCCAGCACCCCTCTCCTCCAGACACCTCCAGCTGCTGCCAGCCCCTGCTGCCTCCTCTGCCAAGCTGCAAGGTGCTGTAAAATATATTAGATTTAATAGCAGTTGTGGTAGCAGGGGGGCTGCTTCTCCGCCTGGCTTTCCTGGCTAGAGGAACGGAGCCAGCCTCCATAGCTTGGTACCGCATCAATAGCTCTGGCCGAGCCCGCTGTGTCTGAGGAGCTCGATGGTTTACGCTGAGTCCTGCCTTTAAAGGACAAACTTCCCAGCTGCTGCTCTTCCTGCGCCAGCTGACCGAGGATGAAACTCCTCTGCGAGGCTCTTGAAGACAAGCAAAAACAGCCCTGTGGTTCCCTGTGTCCTTCTCCAGCCCTCTCTGAGTCACGGAAACAGCACCCAGGGTGGGCACACGTCCTCTGCACCAGCATGTCTCAGCCTGCCTAACGCTGGGAACTGTGGGGTGGGAAGGGAACGGGGCACTTGGGTATCTCTGCCACTGCCTCATGCACCGAGCGGGACTGAAGGCCACACTGCACAGGACATGCAGGGGTGATGAGGACAGGGTGACAGCAAGACGGGAGGGCCAGTGTCGCTCCCATGGCTCTGGTTTGCAGGACCTCCAGCAACGGTTTCAGGGATTGTCAAAGGGATGAGGCTCTGTGCCTGCAGCTGCTGCGTTTGGAGGCTTGGACAGGCTGGTGAAGTTAATTTTCTTAGCAAACTTACACTTTACAAGGTATAAACCGAGCCTTTGTTGGAATTCCTCTTCCGTGCAGTGCAGCCTCTGGGCTGAAGTCATCTCTGGAGGGTCCCGGGAGCAGCCCCAGGGCGAAGGCGTGAGCAGCCGTGCCTGGCACGCGAGGGGTCGGGCTGGGGAGCATCTCCAGCAGAGCCTCGTTTGCTCACGTTCACTGTGCTGGGGGAATCAATGTCTGAAGCTAGGCCAAATGATGTTGTCCTGGCCCAGAGTCAAGTCCCAAGAGGACCAGCGCATCCATCAGCAGGAAAGGTGGGATGGATGCCAACATGCACACTGGGTTGGGGACACTCGGGTGTCTGCCGGGAGCGACAAGGACTGGTTGTGTGTCTGCTGCTAAAACCCCGCTGCTAAACATCGAGGTGGGGACCCATAGGGGAAACACCCTGCCCTGTGCTCCTGCACCAGCAAAATACTGGCATAGTGGGCAAGCCTGCCCGGGGAGCAGATTCATTTGTCCAGGAAATACCTAACTCCTCCTTGAAGCTTCAGAAAATGAATTTGTCTGAATATAGCGCAAGGGCCAACCTCGGTACGTTCAAGGGTCTGGATGCAGCGAGCCTTCCCTGTGCTCCTAGAGGGTTAAAGGGATGTCGTGGTGGGCAGTGCTCTCCTGGGATGGTCAAGGCCGGCATACTCTTCCACTTGGCTAAGAGTTAGATAACAGCCACCCATTAAGACCCTCACTGCCCAGCCTGCCTGAGCCCTGGGCAGAAAAGCACGTAAGTCTTCCTAGAAACTGGTGTCTGTTTTCTGAGTGGTTGCCCAAATCCCTCAGAAGAGGGATGGCTTTGGCGTGGCTCCAAACACCGGCTTGAAGAGGCTTCAACGCTGCCCAGGTGCTGAGCCCCACGCGACCACCGGCACCTGGCATGCTCATGGTGGGTGCTGGTGCTAGGGCAGGCTAAGAAGCATCAGTGGGGGATGCTGGGAGAGGGATGAAGTGTGGGGGGAAGTAGATGGAAACAATCTGGTCCAAATTTCCACTTCTTGGCTGCACCAGGTCCTGCACCCTTGCATCTCCCGGAAACACATCTCTTTTAAATATGCAGTTTTAGAGCCAGCCCAGAATGGATGCTGAAATGCAAAGCAAACCTCCTCCCTTGGCTTACTGGAGAGCAACAAGGGCATAGCCCTGTGTCAGGCTGAGCAGAGACTGGCTCAAGGACAACTCCTGCTTCTGCAGAAGATGCCCATCAAAGCCCTGATTTAGCGTGCCAAGGAGAAGGGGTCAGCTTGCGCACATGAAACTCTTGCTGCATGTGTGTGCATTCGGAAAGAGGAGCTGCATTTGTGCAGAAAGCAGCAGCCCCTTGCAAAAAGCCTCCATTTCCCTCTCTTCTTGCTATTGCTCTCCCTGTTGCCTTTGCAGAGCTGCATCTGCCACCTCGGCTGGGCACTCACCAACTGTCTTCACCTCTGTGGATGCTACTGGCCGGGGCTCAGCAGGGCAGGCGGAGAAGGGCTCCACAGTAATGGTGTGCTAGGGACTGTTCTGCATCAGCCGCTCATCCTGGTCTCACTATTTTTATTCCCTGGTTTTGCCTTTTTTTTTTTTTCTTTTCCTGGGGAGATGTTTGTCATTTTAATTTAAAAAAAACAACAACAAACCAACAAAACTCCAACCATGACAAAACCTGAGATCAATAGGATCCTCGTGGGGACAGTTTAAAGAGAAAAACCATGCTCCTTCTGCAAACTCAGAGTAATTGGATCACAGCATTAATTAATCATTTCAGTTCATTTCTCTTCTATGAAAGAAAACAGACTGACCCGCTGAGATGGGTATGCCCCTCGTGTGAATAAACAAACTGCTTTTACCGGTAGCCCTCCTTCTCTTCCCACCAGCTTCCCGCTGCCCGCTCACCAGGTCATTCCCGGGGTTGCTGCCGCTCCGTCCGGCAGACCTGGGAACCTGCTGCCAGCTCTGAGCAAGGGCGCATTGGCTTGGCTCCCACAGGAACGGGGACACCGCTCCCTCCCAGATACCTGCTCCCATCCTCACCTTCCTCACCCAGGGGCTCTGCCCGCTGGCCACCAGCCCGGCTGAGGGGCGAACCGGGGATGGGTCACTATTTCTTAGGATCTCTACAGGTGAAATCGCCCCTCCTCGGATGCCCTCCTCTTTGTTGGGATGCCTCACAGTGGGCCTAGTCCAGGCTGGAGAGCACCAGCAGGTGCTCAGATCACAGAAGCCAAGATGTTAGGAAGCAGGAGGTGATGCCCAGCAGTAGTGACAGCGAAAAGCATCTTGCTGTCGCCTGTGATTTCAACGTGAGCATTGTCACAGGTGATGTTTCACCGAAAGCCTGGGGTCTAGGACCCTGGCATCTGAGTATTTTGATAGACAGTGCCAGCATCAACAAGTCACCCCACTGGGTGGGTACCAACCCTCCCAGACCCTCTGCTCATCCTGCAAGTGGTAGCAGGAGAAGCCGAGCCGCCCTCGGAGGTCACTCAAGGCACCTGTGACAAAGCAAGGAGCCTCCAAACACCCAAGCAGAACTCATCAGCTTTGCTAGCTGCCAGCAGGGCACAAAGGAACACTGGTTGTTCCTCAGGTTGGGAAGTATCTCCTAGCCCTGGGCTTTGCAAAGACCAGCTAGAAAACGTGGCCACAGCACAGTCGGGTTGAAAGCAGGACAGAAGAGAAGCCAGTGTTGCTTTCATTTAAAAAAAATGACAAGAACTGTTCCCTGATTTGAAGCCAATGTCATTATTTTGTAAGAAAAGAAGGGTGGGGCTGCCTGACTCTTGCCCACAATGGGCCAACAGAGAGCATGGGGCAGCTCTGCTGTTACCAGTGGGGAGGGCGCAGGAGGGCCAGCAAGATCTAAAGGGCAGATGGGATCCACACCTAGGGAGAGAGGGGGCAAGATCTGCCCTCCTTGCAATGCCCAACCTGGCAAAGGGCTCTGCGGAGAGGTGGGGGGACTTCTGCCTAGTCACATCCTGGGAGGTAGCCACGAGGGCCAAAGGGATTTTGTCCGGCATGGGGACAAAGTAGCCAAAAGATATGGGATCTTGTCCCTGCTGCTCTTGTTGGAATACAGAGGGAAGCAAAGAAAGCATGCAGGTAGTTTCCTGCCCAGAAAACAAATTTCCTTCCAAGAGCAGGCACCAGGGGAGAAAATAACCCCCTGCCCTGGGTTCCCTGCTCATATGCCAGGGCCAGTTCCTATGGTCAGAGGGACCCGAGGTGCTTTGGACCATGGATCCTGGGAAGCGGTGTTGGTTTGGATGGGAGCAGGGAAGGGGGGGTGGGGGGCAGACCTCGTCCCGGTGCCCTGGCAGGGCTGCAGCCCTGCACGTCTCCACACCCCCCGGGGCGACGAACCAGTGCGGGGGGTCCCTTCCCCGCGAGGCACCCCCGGGGTTCCCAGAGGGATGCAGGAGTGCAGGAAAGTTGTCAGTGAGACCCCTCCCCTCCCCCAATTCCTGCAGCGACCGGGTGCTACATCCCCCGGGGCGGGGGGGAGGTGTGTACGCACCCCCCCTCCCCATGCACCCTCAAGCCATGCTGCTCCCCCCACCCCCCCAGGGACTCTCGGGGTGGGGGGACCCACGGAGATGCCTCCCCCCCCCCCCAGCCCCGTGCCCACGGACCACCCCCCCCCAGCAGCGACTCACCGGGCAGCCCCCAGGGCTCTCCGCCGCCCGGCGCCGAGCGGTTCTCAGCGGCCATGGTGCAGCGCCGAGCACACCGCCGCGCCGTCGGGGGCTCCGGTACGCATGGCCCCGGCCGGTTCTGGCGGCTGCCGGCGGCTCCGTGAGCGGCGGGAGGGGCGGGGAGGGGGCGGGGGGAGAGGAGGGCCCGGTGCTGCCGGCTCGGCCCGGTCCTCCCCCCGCCCCCTCCCATCCCTCCCCCGCTCCCAGATGTGCAGCCCCCCCCCCCCTCGCAAAGGCGCACCGTGGCGGGGGGGGGCACCACGGCGTCAAGGAACCGCGGCCAATCCCCACGCCGCTGCTCGCAACCCCCCCTCCCCTTATACCCCTCCGCCCCCATCCCAGATGTGGCTCCCCGCCAGATGTTGGGCCGGGGGGGGGCGGCGAGCGTTCCCCTGCAGCACCACGGACAGCGCTCCCCGCCCGCACCGGGGCCGCCAACGCCCCCCCCCGCAGCCACCAGCCCCGGTATGACCGGGGGTGGGGGGGGGTTAAGCCCCGTTCGGTTGTAGCCGGCAGCGCCGGGAGTAGCGGGGACCTCAAGCCGGGAGGGAGCGGAGCGGGGTCGGGCAGAGCCCGGGGGCAAAGGGAGTCCTCGACGGGCTCCCCGGCGCCCAAAATAAAGCGTTAAAACGCGGTCCCGGCGCGCACATCTGCAAAGTCGAAACGCGCGACGAAGTGACTCTCCGCCCGGCTGTCGCTAATGCTCAGGACGGGGGGTTTTCCCCCCCCAGGAACAAAAGCATCAACAGGCAGTTTCATAATCAGTTGACCGCCCCACAGGTTCTGCTTTCTCCTTTCTTCGTAGTTATGAGAAAGCATCAAGTGAGAAGAAACAAATGGAAACAAAAAAAAAAAAAAAAAAAAATCCATCTTCCCTTCCCTCTGCACCTTTCCCCTTCTCTCTGCTTATACCTAGACCAACTCTCTCACCCACCCGCTGCCTCTCACTTCTACTGTCTCACAGATACACATGGGTATCATTTCCCCATCTGCTCAGCTCTCACACTTGCATACATAAATACATATAAACAAATAAACGCCCCACTTTCGCCCTCCTTTGAGCGATTACAGTCTCAGATAAGTTCCCACCATCCACTCCTTCACCTCCTCACCCTCCTCCTCTCTTACATCTCTTGCTCTGGGAGGTAGCACTAAAGGCCAGCGCTCGATGTCAACATCTCATCTAAAATGTTAGCCAGATGTCCCCAGTTCAGAGATTTGACCCCTCTCTTCCCCAGATCCTGCAATCTGGTATCTTCTTCCTGGAGATGAAGACACGTTTCTGAATCCCAGTAGAGACAACATCGTAAGATAATTCAGACAATTTTCTCTGATGACACATCTCCAGCTCCAAGTGCTTCGCTCTGCACCCTGAAAAGGTTAAAGCCTTTCGGCACTTGCATCTGCAGCTCAGCTGCTGCCTTTGCACACCGAGAGGCCCCTGCCACAGCAGCGAGGCAGATATACACCATCTTTATTTTTGTCACCCTAGGCCAGATCCTGGCATTTCTTTAGTGAGTGTTCAGTCAACTGGTATTAATTCTCTTTCCTGCCTTCTTTGAGGAGAGAGAAGACAAAGCTTTCCCAGAGTCAGCTGGTGAGGAGCCACGCAATTGCACCGAGCACAGTGAGGCTTCACTGACTTTTGCCAGCTTAATATCTGCCCACACTATTTTTGCAGTCACCGACCAAAACCTGTCAAACACTCCAGCCAGTTAATTGGAGTCTCTTGCCTCTCTCCAAAGCCCTGACCTCAAATAAATACCACCCCCTCCTCGTCCTTCTCACCCCCCAAAAAAATTAATGTGAAAAAACCTTTGCCATGCTCTGTGTGAACTCATCAGACTGAGGAAATATCTGCTTCGGAGACAATTTGATTGCACTGGAGTTGGGTTATTTGATTGGACTCTTGTTTCAAACTACAGCTCCCATGGATAGACAAAAGACTGTAATGAACAGCGAGAAGTCATCTTCCAAAGCTGATTAGTCATGGAGACAAAAAAGTGGAATCAACTTGAATCAAAACTTTTCAACTTCTAACTCTTAGTCTAGCTTCATGTGCTCTCATTAGTCAGAAGAAGTAGAGTTTCTGAAAGCCCAGACTCCCCATACATATTCCAATTAAAGATAGCACTTGCTTCTCTTGCCTTG
Source organism: Haliaeetus albicilla (assembly GCF_947461875.1). Taxonomy (NCBI): domain Eukaryota; kingdom Metazoa; phylum Chordata; class Aves; order Accipitriformes; family Accipitridae; genus Haliaeetus; species Haliaeetus albicilla. Next base: position 43,914,061 of record NC_091487.1, read on the forward strand.
ACATGTTCGCACGTTCCCTGCTCATGGGCTGCCAGCGGGTTTCACCTGCCCCTCTAGCTGTCTCCAACGTGACATCACCTTCCTTCTTAGGCCATGTAGGCACTGGTCATGAAAAACAACTTCATTCCAGAATCTGACCTCAGCTCCAACCCTTCCCCTGTGCAGATACGTTGTGCCAGGCTGTGGGGTGGGACAGGAGGGACTTGTGGTTGCCCCACATCAGAAGCCAGAGGCTAACCTGCTTTCGTGTTCAGTGGCCCAAGCAAAGGAAGATCCTTCCTTATTCTCTTTTGGGATTAGGACCTGTGCCATCCTGCTTGACTGACGCAGCTTTGTCTGGCAGGTGGCTGGGGAGTAAAAGCCAGCACACGTCACCTTGTAGGGATCTGGGATACTCCTGGAGCTGGCCATTTTTCATGTAACTGTGCATCTCCTTTTTTCATCTCTGTACTTCCACCCTCTATTTTTGGATGGATTCTTTGTCTTTTTTTTTTTTTTTTTCTTTTTAGCCATGCCCACGAGCTTTGCTGTGCCTGATGTCTAATCAGCAGTTGCTGCTCTTCCATTATCAGTTGGCAACGCTCCATCAGGCTCCTCCATCTCAAAAACTGCCCTCACACCAAAACAACACAAACACCTAGAAAGAGGCAAAGCCGCGCCTCTCCCCTCCGCCCCTGAGGTGGGAGATGCAGGGGCCGGTGGCAAGTGGCCACCTTGATGCTCCATCCTGGCTTGTTACAGCTCCCATCTGTAGCCATCCCGAGGCAGAGGAGTAGTTACACCACTGAGCGGGCACTCAGGAGATGGGTACATTTGTCCCCGATGGGGACAAACCAGTTCGCTGCTAGCTCTGGCCAGCCTTCCCCCTCCCTCCGCATGCCCTCCCCCAGCCTGGCAGCCCCTCGCTGGTCTCCAGCGAAAATGCCCCAGCTTGTCCTCCCATCCACTCATAGAGAGATTCCCTTGTGCATATGCTTGCACGCTCCCTCTCTTTTCTTTGGGTCGCTCTCCAAAACACTCCGGTTTTCCGTCTGCCTCACACACGACCTTTCACGGTCCGCTTCCCTCCCTCTGGCACCAGATCCTTTTGCCCTCAGGCGGATCCAGATTGCCTCTCCCAGCACAGCGCAGGCAGCCAGCCCCCTTTCCCTCCGACAGACGTACTCCCACAAACCCGCTGAACCCATCCACACGGCTTTAATATTCATAAAAGTCAACTCTAGTCTAAAGAAAATGTGGTTGATGATGGAAGTATTTACATTGCAAATCACTTTTAATAACCCTCCGGTAGTCAGCCTGGTGATAAATGCTAATCCGTCTATCAGCCCAACAACAAAATAAACCTAACTCAGAAGGGGAGAGGCAGAGAGAGAAAAAACAGCCTGTGATAGTGAGGAAGGCTCAACCCTCCCAAGCATCACCCTGCCAAGGGAGACGGGCATGAAGGCTTCACGCAGCAGTTGGTGAGAGCATTAAAAGCGTCGACACAGGGAGCGGGGGCAGCCGCTCTGCCTGCTCTTGGCCAAGCGAGGAGACACCCTGGGCACCCTGGAGGGATTGCCGGGCTGGAGGATGAGCCCTCAGGCACGCAGCCCCTTCGCTCGCTGGCGTGGAGCTGGTGTTGCCTGGCAGAAGGTGGCTGTCTAAACGCCAGGGCAGTAACTCAGTCTCCTTGCCCGTGCCCAGGGCTGCAGGCAACAGGGCGATACCACGGGCGGGTGGGCTCTTGCCCTGTGTGCACTGGTGGGTGAGACACAGCCCACGGGGGACATGGGTCCTTCCCCCTGGGCCAGCGTTGTCCCTGTGGGAGATGAGAGAGGGGACAGCACCTTGCTGTCACCTGCCTCTCTCCTAACAGTTTGCCTAAGGGCACGGGATGGCACATTCGTAAAGGGGCTTAGGACAGTTTAAAGGGTCTGAAATAACTATCACCCTCAGGCCACGTTTGCCTGCAGCCTCCCACGGCTGCTCTCCCAGTTGAGGAGATGCAGGATGGTGCACGCACAAGTCTTCTTTTTCCCCACCAAGCACCATCCCCAGGGAAACAGCCTTTCCCCCTCGTTCCGTCTGTCCCGGGGGCAGCAGCAGGCACATACAGCCCCACGAGTCTCCTGGACGTGAGCTCTGCGGGAGACCAGTCACTCACGGCTGGGAGGTGAGCCAGGACCCAAAACTTGCTGGGACGAAACCACGCTGCAGGGAGCAAGTGATGCTGCAGGGGAGCAGGGCAGGAGGACTTGCAGGGCCCAAGGCAGAGCAGGGCTGCTGCAGCCTTCCCGAGAGAGGAGGTGACTGAAGGCACCCAGCCGTGCTCCGCTACCTCAGCCAAGCCCCCAGGAGTCACCCACAGCCACATCTTCTCATGCTTCACAGCGTGCCTGGACCAGAGATGGAGGAACAAAAATACCGACGCTGAAGCTGCATTAGACACATCACTTCGTGCTCAGCTGTTTCCCAGCCTCCTGGGCTGCTTGGAGGGACAGGGTAATGAAAGATTCTTTCTATTATTTGGAAAATGTCATTTTTAGCATCAGTGAAGGATGCCAGAGCCACAGCCCCAGGGAGCGGGTCACTATGTTTAGCCATGCAGCAGGTGCGGCCCCAGTGGCTGGGGTGACAATGGCACCAGTGCCCCCCACTCATCCTGGGGTGCAGCCGGGAAAGCGGGGTACAGCCGCTCTGGCCCCTTCAGGGAAGCCACGTGAGCGTGAAGAAGATTTTTGTGACTAATGTAGAAAGTCACCCTCCCACACCTGGCTGGTGCACACCAGTGCAATTCACACCAGCCCATGAGCATCCTTGAAATGCCGGGGGGGGACACCAGACACCCGTGCTTGACGGCAAATATCGGTGCCTTAACTCCTGTGAGGGGGCACGGCAGGCGAAACGTTAGACTTTATCTCACCTGATGTTAGCCCTCGGAAAGTTGGCTGTTGGGCATTGCCGATTGCTCAAGCTCATCAAAAGGGGGAGGGCAGCCGCAGCCCCTGCCCGCTGCAGCTTTCGGGGAGGCGCAGGGAGCATGCACCTCTGGAGAGAGTTAAACACAACAGCCTGCTGTCTGGTGTGCTGCAATCTCTTCAGTCAATAAACATCTGCTTTTTGTGTTTTAACAGATTGCTGCTGCTATTTTAAGGCTGCGCTCAATTTTTGTCACATTTGCCATATAAGCACGACTTCAAATATTTCAATGTAATTGTTTTGTTCCAGTCCCCATTCTTGCAACTCTTATTTGCTTTCTGGGTAATGGAAGGGGGAAAAAGCTTCTGAATCACTTCTTTTATACCTATTATCAAAAAAAAAAAAAAAAAAAGAAGAAAGAAAAAAGTGGAAATGTAGGCTTGCGCTGTTCCCCTGCCTTTTCCCACGCCGCCGCAGAAGACGGCACATCTCCCCCGTGACCGTTGTGCCCGTGGGCCAGGCCTGGGCTGCGGAGCCAGGCGGCGTGTGGGGAAACACCATGCCTGCCTGTGGCTGCCTGCTGCCGGCAGACGGTCGCTCTTCTCCCCGGGCCCCTCTCCCAGGCACCCTCCCACGCAGCTCGCTGCCTGACCATCAGGGAAAAAGCCAACAGGGGCTCAAGCCCCTTTAAAGAGATTAGTCTAATTCATTAATTTTCTAATTCGCTACTTCATTAATTCATGAATTCACTAACCCACAAATTCATTAACCCGCGTGCTTACACACACAGCAGCAGTTCCCTTGCCGGTGATGAGAGTGCTCAGCCTTCCTCCCCAGCACGGTGCGGGGTCCCCGGCATCCCACCGGGCAGCATGAGGGTCTGGCTGCTGCTGCCTCTCCTCCCCCAAAGGCTTTCGGGGTACCTGCTGCATTGACGCCTTCCAGCTCGGGAGGTCAGTCTATACTATTTCTATAGGCTGGCAGGTTCTGGAGAAGGTGCCAGCGACTTGCCGCAGAGCTGCAGGAGAGGACAGCTGCGGGAGACACCGGTCCACTAGCCCCCAGGCTACGTGGGGACAGAGCCCCTAAAACCAAAAAACTTCATGAAACCAAACCCACCCTTGACAGAGGCAGCTGCTCGCTGGAGGAGCAACTCATACCAAGCGAGGAGACGAGCCCCAGCCCCACCGAGGCACTGACACCCCAGCAAAGCTGCCTCGTAGCTTGCCAGCCTGCCTGTGCTGGGGGGGGGCAAACCCAAGCCCCTCTGGGGGCTTCCTACAGCCCCCCCAGGCTTCTCTTCCCCCCCCCACAGGGCAGGGAGCCGGCAGCCCTGCCTGCAGCTCAGCTGCTCTGCCAGCAGATTGAATTCACCCAGCAGCTTGGAGCCTGCCTTCTAATACACATGCAGCCTAATAAATATTTGCTTTAATGCACCCACTCTTTTAAACACGTCCATTAAAAAGGTGCGTTTCCCTCGGTTTGAGATGATTGCCAGTGCCGGTGAGGGACAAAGAGCTCTATGTGAGCACGTCTCACCTCAGGCAGCCCAGCTCAGCATCCCATTTGGACAGGATTTGTGCTCCCCACACCCATATTTACCTCGCATAGAGCCCCCATTAATGTTAATGCTACCTATAGTCCCCTTCACAGGGAAGGAAGCCAAGAGGAAAAAAGCAAGTGTGCAAAAACCACAGCAGGTAAAAAAACCACTCAGCAACTCCTGTATCGAGAAAGCATTTAATGCAACCAGAACGAAGCAGATCCTTTCTTTCCCAAGAAAGACGCTGCCCCTGCCCTGCACCTCCCTGCAGCTGGCGGGGACTGGCTGCCAGTCGCTTGCCTTCATCCCGAGGGTGGTGAGCACGACGGTGGGCAGCCCCCCAGCATTCACACCTCTCACACGTGTGGCTGCCCCTCTCCTCACCCCCCACTCCCCAGCCTCTTCCCACCAAAGTTCACCCCGGGAAGAAGAGCCCACGCCAAGGGTCCGGCGCGGGCTGGCGACAGGTACCGAACTGCTGCGCCCTGCGGGGATGAAGGCAGCTCGCTGATGTTGGGGTCTCCCATTCACCCCCAGGTCTGTACCCCCAACCCAGCCCCAGCACTCGCCAAGGAGAATCTATCACCCCGAGCTAAGACAAAAACCTTGCTGAAGTCTTTTGGCAAGAGACCATTTCTCAAGGCAGAGCCAGGGACGGAGGAGACTTGAGGCTGCAGGATGCAAGAGCTCTGTTCTCTGCTGGCCAGGCTAATAACCCTGTATTAAATTACAGGCCTGGGTTCAGTTGTGGTTGTTGGTTTGTTTTTTTTTTTTTTTATAAGCTGTCTGTTTAGATTTATCAGTGTAATTCCTGATACTGCCTTGTCGGACATCATTACGATAATCTCACTACTGTGTCTGCCGGGGAATTGGGAGGCGAGCAGGGACTGCTGCAGAGCAGGAGGGTGGCAGGGCTGGGGCTGCCTGCAAGGCACAGCCCTGCAGCCCTGGGACCACTCACCCCAGAGCTGGGGACCCTGGGGAAGGTGGAGGCACAAAGGCACAAGCCCCTGCAAGGGGACTCAAAAGTCAAAAAGTCACAGGAAGAACCAGCGCGGTCAGGGAAGACGACGCTGAGGGAGGAAAGAACCAGCCTCCGGCCAGGCAGGTCTCCAGCCCTCGAATGATTTCTCTGGGAGGAAGAGAAGCCTGGAGAGAGGGGGAGAGGTTGCACAGAAAAACCTGGAGGATCCGGGGAAGTTGGAAATGAGCAAGCTCTGTTTTGGCATCCATCCCTCACCTCCCCTTAATTCCCAGTAATTGCACCATTTATTTAAATAAGGCTTCTCAGGGCAGAGAGCACAGGAGGAGGAGGAGGGCAGGAGGCCACCAGCCCAGCTCCATCCATCCATCCTTCCACGCTGCAGCCCCCCTCCCCTCCACGGGTGCTCCCTTGCACATGCACGCACATAACCCTCTTCCTCTTCCTCCTCCTCCTTCTCCTCCTCCCCACAGCCAGGCCAGCTCCTGCTCTGCCCCGGTGCTCGCCCCATGCCAGCCCCCAGCCAGCAATTCGGCTGGTGAGCCCTGGCTGGGCCGGGGACAAAGTGCTTCTCCCCAGGGACCTGGCACCAAGACCCTCACTCGTGGCAGGGGGGATGCCCCAGCGCAGCGCTGCAGCTTCTCTTCCCAGCAGCTGGAGCAGGGTCTGGCTGAGGAGCTGCCCAGGGTAGCAATAATAGAGGTTTGGGATTTTGGGGGCATGGCATAGAGCAGAGGTGCCTGTGGGAGCCCATTAACCCATGTGGAGCATCCTCCTCCCCGTCGGGCAGAGGCAGCCATAGGTAGGAGGTGGGTAATCACATCAGCAAAATAAATAAAAATCCCAGCCCAGCCTGGTGTTTTCATTAATGAAAATGAGCCTGTCATGGGACTTAATTTCCAGCCCCTGGGTGATTAGGCTGGAGGACGGAGCCACAGGGAGGGACACGTCTGGGCGGCTGGGCAGAGCCAGGGCCCAGCCAGATGCAGCCAGGGGCAGCGAGGGACCACGACCCCCTTCCAAGGGGAGAGCGGGCACATGGCCTCCCAACCCGGAACGTGAGGAGAAGAGCTGCCAACACTTCCAGAGAGCAAGTGCTTCCAGCTGCCCTGCTGGAGACAGGGTGTTAAGAGCCACCGTCGCTCGGGTGGGATCTGGCTGAGGTCACTGCAGGAGGGGGGGGTCTTCAGACACCAGCTTACAGCACCCCTCTCCCCACACTCTGGTTGTATCTTTGCCAGCTGCTGCTCCGTGCAGGTACTTGGCTGTGCCACCCTTACCCAGCTCCTGCAGCCTCCTTTCGTGCATCTGCCCTGGCAGTCGCTCGTGCCAGCGCTGTTCTCTTCCCAGCTCCTGCGGAGTGCCAGCATCCCCCAGGTGCTGCCGTGGAGTGGGATGGCATGCACTCCCATAAGACAGCAAAAAAACAATTAGGTTCCCCTCTTGGTACCATAAAGTGGGGAAAAATATATTTTCATAGATTTTCAGAGCTACATGAATGAGAGCAACACATTTTGAGGGCAGATTTTCTATGGAGAGACACTGCACTCTGATGAGCTGAATTAATTCATAGCTGGTTGAGTACCTGACCCCACATAGGTTTTATCACTGAAATTAAAAACCACATCATCTCAGTGATGGTATTTCAAGAGAGGATAGTAAGCAGCTGTGGTCTTACTTGTTTGAAGGGTAGAACTATTTTATGAAATAGTACTTATTCCACCTGTTCAGAGCCTGAGACCCTGCCTGGAAACCTGGCAGCATCCCCAGCACAGGGGACAAGACCTCTTCTGCCTCAACTGTGGGGCAGGACATCACCACCCTTGTGGGCAATGCTGCGGGAGGACCCTTGCAGCACACAGACCCTGTCCAGTGAGCACAGAGCAAAGCAAAGCAGTGCTTAACAAAATCCCCGCAGAGAGCTAAAGATGCCAGGAGGGAGGAGCAACCCCTTGGGACCGCAAAGGACTGGTGCCAAACCGGTGAGACTGCAAGTCAGGGACAGGGAAGCTAGCAAGACAGATGCTGTGCTCCTGCAGAGGCCTAAAGGGCTTTTCCAGCTGTTTCCTAAAGGACAGGACCTGTTGCATCTGCATCTATCCCTAGAGCAGTAGCTGCCAACCCCTCGCAGGGACCCAACCAGCACCAGCCCACAGCCTCCACGCAAAAGCCCCCCCAGGTCCCTCCTCACCCCCACCGGTGCTGGGCCAGCCTCCCCACACCGAGCTCCAGAGCACAGTCCCTCCATCCATCACCCCCTCCATGAATTGAGGCAAACATCCCACTGGCCCAGCCAAAGCGTTACCGCCAGCCTTGAGCTGGGATGCTTCAAATAGCTGCACACTGCGATACAAATTGTACTTTGATGAGGTCCATTAGGCCATCTGGATGGCCTTAAACAGCCTTGATGAAGATGGAGCAGGGGCTGCTCGAGGCAGGAGGAATCTCAGCCATTTCAGGGCCGTTCGCTGTACCTTGAGCTGATATTTGGGCAGGCAATGGGGCTGGCAGCATCAGGGTGGGTCTGTGTGGAGCGAGTCTGCCGAAGAGCAGTGCTTCAGATGGCCGACGTGTTGTGTCCCACTGTCCCCCGTGTGGGCAGGACGTGGGCACTCACAGCCCGGCTCCGCTCTCGGCCGGCAGAGTCCGCGAATCTGCAGCACCCTGGGGTGTCCCCATGGATGGATCCGAACCTTGGCAAGCATCATCTCCAGACGGTCCTGCTCCCATCAGTCCCATTAACTGTGTGGGAGGCAGCGCTCTTAAGAAGGAAAGCCCATGCTCGCTGATGAGCATAAGATAAATAACACTCCTGAGGGGTGAAAAAAAAAAGAAAAAAAAGAGCAGGAGGAGGTTGCTAGAGAAAATCACCTAGGGGGGTAAAGGCCAAAGGGCAGGGAAGGGAGCAGGGGACAGGAGCCTGGAGAAACTCAGGGTGGAGAAGATGCCCAGTCCTGCTGAGCCGCGCAGCAAGGGACTGCAGGGAGCAAGCACAAGCCGAGACAGCACCAAAGCAGGGAGCAGCACACGGGACCTGGATGGGAATTTCACTTGCTGGCGATTTATTGACTGCTGGTGTCCCCAGCCCAGCTCTTTTATGACACCTCGGAGTCCTGGTGGGGTTTTAGCCAACCTATGCCCCAAGTTTGATTTCCAAAGTAACTTCTAGGCAAGGAGCTCAGCCCCTCCGCAGGACGGGACCCACCGGTGCCGCTTGTCCCCCTGGGACAGAGGCCACCCTGACCTTCTCCTGGCTGCTTGCGGTGTGCAGCCCCGTCTCACCGCTGCGACCTACATTCTGCCTCCCCAAACATACGGCATTGCACTTAACTGCATTAAACCCACAGAGTGCTGTATAGGGCTAATTTCCGATCAGGCTGTCAGGAAGTATTATGTCAAATACCTTACAGGAGCCTAAGCATATTATGCCGACACAGCTACCTTTGTCAACCAAATCTGAGGGCTCATCAAAAAAACAATGCCGGGTTTAGCCATCCTCAGCGCCTCCAGAGCAAACCCATCTCCGGGGCTTCTCCTGGGTCACTGCACCCCAAGCGCTGCCGACCACTCGGCCTGGGGCTGCAGCTCCGCAGGGAGCAGCCCAAGCTCCCCGACCAAGAACCGGTGCCACTACAGAGGAGCTTGTATGACTTTGAAATAAAGGGTTCCTGGAGCGAGATCCTTACTCCCAGCCCTGTGGGTGGCTGCGGGAGGTGGAGCGGGGTGGGAAAGGCTGGGTGCAGGGCAGCACTTTGCACCAGGTTACTGCTGCCTTTGCATGCTCAGCTCTCCTCCTCCTCCTCGAAGACTGCGCCCCATGGCCCAAGCGCTCTGTGTGTGTTATAAAACTACCTTGTCCTCCCCAGCGCCGCTTGTCATTGCCGGTCACACCATGTCCCAGAGCCCAAAAGCTGCTGTTTCATGGCCGTGCTTGCCACCCCCACTCCCCACAACGATGTGGCAGGACCAGCCTCAATCCCTCCCTAAATAATTGTTTTAATTAGCGTTTGCTTTGATGTAGGTGAGCAGGGGGCAGCTGGCAGGGCTTCCTTGGGAACTTTTCCAGTGGGCAGTCAGATAAGCGCAGCCCTCCATACTGCCATAGCACTTCAACGCTTTAATATCAGCCTCCCCGGTGGCTGCCAGTCAGTCTTCATTAGCCCCTTTGAGCCTTTTCTAATGCTGCCTGTGGCCAAAACGGGATGGAGTTTGCAGCGTCTGCCCAGGCATGGAGCGCAGGCGGGGGGACCCCACGGGTGGGTGCCCACTTCGGTGGGGGAATGACCCTGCCTGGCAGGGAGTGAGCAAATCCGGGGTAATGACCCCGAGGGAAAGGGCAGAGCCGTGGCCGTATGGCCCTGGGGAGGTTTGACAAGTACCCAGGGGAGAGAAGCTGGGTTTGGATACCAGCCAGCAAAGCGTGACATAGCCCAGCAAAGGGCTCTGGCTTTCAGCGGTGCCTGGTCAGCAGCCAGCAACCACCACCCTGATAATGGGACCTCGCTCGTGCCCCCCCTCTCCAAAGCCTGCCGCGAAAACAATCTGCCCATTAAAGTTTCCCTGCGACGGGGTGGCAGTGCCCCACGCGGTGCTTGAGGAGGGACTGGAATCCATCTGCCATCAGAGCCAGCCCCTGATCCTATCAGGATATTACTGTATTATTGAACCGGGGATTGAGGGACAGGCTTTAATAGCTACGATGGTATCAGGGCTCCACCATTGAACTCCAGGAAGGGCCACGGCTTCGCGTGCTTTCCCTGCTCTGAGGCAGCAATCGTATGCCACGGAATTCTGGAGCATAAAAATATTTTCATCTCTGCACCAAATTAACGGAGGTTCATACACAAAAGCTGTCAGCGGGGGGCATAAGCCCATGTTTGCCGAGCACCAGCACAGGGCTGATGCCGGCGGGGGGCATGGCAAGAGCTCCTGCCTGGGGAACACTCCTCTCCGCCTGGAAATCACCCCAGTTTTTGCAAACCCAGCACAGCCCCCCGAACCTGCCACCGCACACAGTCGCGGGATGCACGGGAAGGGGCCGGCCCCGCACGCCGGCTCTGCTCCCCCCCGCTCCAGGCAGGGGCAGTTCTGGCAGGGCAGAGGCAGGACAGCCGCCTGCCGTCTTGCAGCAGGTCTCCAACTCTAGGCATCCCGGTCCGGCCTCAAAGACAAAGGAGAATGCACCAACATAAGGTAGAGCTGGGCACGGACACTTCACGCGTGTTGGTAAGGGATGCTGGAGCTCATTTAACACACAGCAGTGAGCGCTGGGCAGCACGAACCCCACAGCCACGCTTGTGCTGGGCCTCATTGCACATCAGGAGCTGTCGGCCAAACCCCTACTGCTCCCTTTACCCTCCTCTCCATTTCCCCCAATTTACTCACAACAGAGCATCTACAGAGCCCCACCATAACCTGTCCTGGTCTCCTGTTTTCTCCCAGACGTTCAGGGCTTCCCTCTCCCCCAGCAGCTGCAAGGAGCAGCGCAGACACAAGGACAGCATTTGCCACGTGTGCCATAATGCTCAAAAGTGACAGGCACCTAACGTGGAGCTCTGCTGGTCTGCCATTTGTGTGTGGCACAGAGAAAGGGTTTGGGGAAAGCCGTGTACCCATGGCACCCATGTAGGTGGGAATATTGGCTTGGACATGTAGCTGAGCCTAAGAAATAGAAAGGACCAAGCCTAAATTACCATGACAACTCATGTTTTTGCACAGCTTGCACAGTGTCTGCTATTGACCTCAGCCTCTGTAAAGCTGGAGTTAGGAGCTCAGAGGGTAAAGGTGGAGGGGCAGGGAACCTCGGCAGTTTCCAGAGCTTGGAAAGAGCAGGGACTCCAGAGTCCAACTCCAGCAGCCAAGCTGGAGCAGGGCTGCATGCAAGGACAGAAGGAGAAACCTTGGCGGCTACCAAAACCCACATGCCAGCCCAGAGCTCACCATCCTACTAGCCACAGCTGAAGCGAAGGCTCACTGGGGGGGTAGACCCCAGCTGCAGCTCTCCACACAAGCGGTGGTCTGGTTTCAACACCAGGTCCTCCTGGAGACCTCGGTGTCTGGCTGCCTCTTCCAGTGGTGGCATTTACTCCCTGCCGGGCTCACGCCTCCCATGGCTCACACCTTACCCGTCCCACCGAGTTGGGTGAGCCCTGCCCACGCAGCGCTTGGGACCCCCCAGTCCCTCCCATGTGGCACCACCGAGCTGGAGGAACCCGGCCTGAATCGATAAGCGAGACCCTGGCACGAAGGGTGGATGCTTGGAGGCCGAGCAACAGCATGTTGATTTTTTGGATGGGAGGGCAGAGGGGAAGCCTCACGGCGTCCCACTCCTGGCTGGGAGGGAGCTGATGCCCAGGGCCGGCATCCAGGGCAGGACAGCTCGATCCCCGCCAGCTCGTACCGGTGCTGCGTGCCAGCAACAACCGCTTGAAAGGCAAACCAAACAGGAGCCGAGGGAGCTCACCGAGAACAGATGAGAGGCGCTTCTGTTCGAGACGCTGTGGGGAAACAAATCCCCGCGCTCGCCGGAGCGCACCGAGGGGGCTGTAACGAGCCTCCTGCCTATTACTGCCGTGGGAGCCACGCAGCGGCAGCAGGGCAGGGAAGAGAAAGGCCTCCGCTCCCGGGGGCGAGGAGAAAGGGGCACCGACATTAATTGGCTGGCAGAGGGTGGCAGCTGGAAAGGAAAGGCTGCCACCCCCCCCCCGGCCCCCTCGAGTGCCGAGGGCCCCCTCCACGCAGAAGCGGCAGCGGCATGACATTTACGTGCTGCGCACCGAGATCCCAATTAGAGGCGGATGGCTCACATGCTGCATACTTTAATTAATTTGCCTTTTCCTGTTGGTGAAGAGCTTCTCTGACAGATTGGGACTGAGCAGAGAGGGCAGCTGCTCCCTGGCCAGCAGCCCGAGTGGCGGGCGGAGGGGCCGGCTATGGGGCTCGGCTTCGGCACCGGTAACGCCGGAGTGGAGAGACCCCCCCGTGCACCCAGCTGTGACCTGGTCCCTGCCCTCTCCTTCCTGCCCAGCACAGCTCCTGGCCATCGGGTAGAGCTGGGGACCCAGCATCACCCAGCTATAGGGTCACCCCACGGACACCCCACGCCAGCCACACGTGGGCACAGCGTGGGACTTCAAATGGCGGTGCTGGAGACGGAGCCAGCAAAGGAGAGAGGGCGGAAAACACAGGACTGGGGGACAAGAGGGTCTCACCACTTTGCCGTACCACCTGCCAGGGTTTCGGCAATGCTCCGTAGCATCCCAGGTCTCCCCTCTGGGCAGCGCTCCCAGCTGGTTTGGTCCCCGGCCCAGGAGTACCAGAGCATTCAGCGGCTGCAGCAGTGCCCATGCAGGTTAGGGCTGTGAAGGATCCATACAAACCCCCCCTTCCAGCACAGCAGCTCCAACCATTACCTCCTCCTGCTGCCCCAGGCTTCTGGCACCTTCTCCTTTCCTAGCTAACCTAAATAATCTTTTATCTTCAGCTGTTCCCCTCCTCTTCCAGCTCATTAGGGCTTTTAGAGAACGCTGGCTCCTACCGAACCCAACCAACCCACCATTAACCTCTTTCCACGCCGAGAATTGGCTGTTACTTCTGACTCCAATTCCCATCTCAAACGGCTCCCATCTCCAGGAGGACTCTACCCCTCACCCTTGAGGTGACTAAGTTTCTTTAATAGCCTCTTGTGAGGGACTTTATCAAAAGCCTTTTGAAAGCTAAATAAAATTCTCTGCACCGTATTTTCCTTTCCTCAGGATTTTGTTAGCACGTTTAAAGGCTCCTGACAGGCTAAGGCTGAGAAAAACTTTTGGTTTTTAAGATTATTTCCTGCTCCTACGCAGCAAAGCTCTCATTTTGCCTCCTAAATCGGGCCAGCAAGCATCCACAGCTCTGGTATGGTTTCCTCAGGCAGCTCTTGCTGAATTTCCACATTGCTCCTGGCAGGGTGTTTGCCTCAGCACTGTGTTATCACACTGCAGCGAGCAGGCAAGCTGTGAGGTTTGGGGAAGAAGCCCTGTGCCGCTGCTGTGCTCGTTCTGGATGTGGGCAATTCCACCGTATCCTCCGGTTCCGCACAGGACTCCAGGCCTCAGGTCATTGTGCGGATTCAGGGGTGTTGCTTGAGGGTACAGCTCAGCTCAGCCCTACCCAAACCAACCAAGGAAGGCTGCTGGGCCAGAACAGGGTGGTCCAAAGCAGAGAGAGTTTTGTTCCACATGAAGCACGGAAGGTGTAAGAAATAAATTGCGCTGGGGGGAAAAAAGTGAGCCCGTGGCATAAGTGTGCTCAATTTTTCCTCCTGTCCCTCCTCTTCCTACCCACCCAGCTCCCCCCGTCAGGTCTCTGGCAGGGACAGAAACTGAGCTTGGCACATTCTAGGTCTGAAACTCAAAAAAAAGCATTGCGCTCTCCATATACAAGCCCACCATCACTGAGAGCACCTGCTTAGTTGTGTGGCCACAGCAGGTCACCTACAAAGCATGCCCAGGGCAGCATCTGAAGATTAAGCCCACCCACACCCACCCTGCCCGCTGTTCCTGCTTAAAGCCTTTATGAACACAGGAGTCAGGCTGCAGCTGTTACCAGCCTTTGGCCCAGAGCTACAAAGCAGGTTAGGAGAAACAACAAAGCTGCCTGCTCTGATCAGGCCTCCATCCTTACCTTATCTGGAAGAGTTTCCCCTACAAACCTTGAATGAAAAGCTGCTTTGGAGCTTCAGAGATGTCCCAAGTTGATGCCAGACAGCAGCTGTGGTTTGCTCCGGCTCCCACTGGAGCTCACTACCCGCTCTGCCACCGTCTCCGACGGGGACAGGTCTGGACCAAGGGCAAGTCCTCAGCAGAGCAGGCTTCAGGTGTCTGTACAGCAGCCTGGCCAAAGTGCCCAGCAATGGTGCACGCCAGGCCTTTGAAAATCTGCCAATGCTAGAGTGAGGCATCCCAGAAGACCCTTCTCCAACCATGATGGAAATTTTTTCTGTAGGTAGTTTGGCTCTGGCTATGGAAATGGACATCTGTAAATGCTCTGCAACACATCTACCAAGAATGGGCCTCAAGACTCTTCCAGGAATCGTGCAGGGAGAGGGAAGAAGAGATGCCAGGCTGAGCTGAAGCAGAAACAGTTTTTTTCCAGGCTCTGTTATAGTTTGTTTTCAAGCAGAGCAGTAAACAGCTCTGCCTAGACCTGCACAGCCCTGTCTTGCCCAAGTCTTCAGCTGAGACATAGCTCCTCTGGCTCCCAAGTGCCAGCACATCCTCAGGCCACCGCACACTGAGGCAATACAGGGATGCATGAAACCTTCCTCACCACACAAGGGAATCCCGTTTTTCAGGCTGCTCTCCTGTCAGATCAGGGATGTGGTTGGCTCAGGGCAGGTTTTAGAGCCTCATTAACACTCTGCAATGAGGCCTGACAGCAGCTGATTTGATTTAAGGTTCATTTCCAGGCTGTGATTTAAGAGAAGATTTGCTTAATGTTCTCTAACAGACTCTTCTGACTGGGAGCTTGAGTGCTGCCTAATGACAGCCTTATTTATTGTTATGTCTTTGCAGCACAGAGACTAGAGGAGGCGGGCAGGAGCGCAGCAGCTGCGGGCAGGTGCTCAGACAGCAGGGGAAACATCCATCACTGCAGAGTTGTAACACTGGGGCATGCATTCCTTTATCCAGAACAGCCAAATACTGCACCCCTTTTCTGCTTTGAGAGGTCAGCAAGATAGACCACTCTCTGCTTGCCTAACATAGACAGTGCTGCTTCTCTACATACCTTTTTAAGTAGGATAGTAGAAATGCTCCCCTTCCTCCCTAATGCAGTACTTGAATGATGGGAAATGCAGAAGTGCCCGCTCATCTCCAGACTGGTTAAAAGGTGATTTGCAATCAAGACTCCCAAATGCTCCTCTGTCTTTCCCAGTTTTGGGCTTCCAACTCAAAGGCTGAGCCTACTTTCCTCCTGGGAAGAGGGTGGTCATCATCTGACATTTGTAAGCTACCTTGAGCTTCTGAGCTGGATGTACTTATCCCAAGGCTGAATACAGAGACAATCATCACACAAATGAAGACAGTAGGTCAAGCAAGGGTTTGTCATATTTTAATGACATTGATCTTTGGTGTTTCCCTCGTTAGCACTCACGCCCTCCCCGTCCTTCCTCCACAAGCCTGCTAGGGATGGAGAGTTACAAACGAAAAGGAAAATCACATTTGAGACTAAAAACAAAATATCAGAGCCTTGATTTCTCCACTAGAAACTACATGTACAAGGTCAAGATTTCACATGCAACACCTTACATCACAGACTTATACCTCACACCCTGGCCTGGAGCTGAAAGACATTTCCTGCCCCCTGCCAAGGAAGTGTAGCTCAGTCCTGGCACCATGAAACCACTGGGATGGCTCATTCATGTTAACATTGGCACAGCTTAGAACATCCTTGCGTGAACTGCACCCTGACTAGAGAGCAGTAGCCCCTGTCCCTCTACCCATCTATACAGCAGCTCTGCTTAGGTTCCTGCCAAGTACTAAACTAACTCTCTAAAAAGGAAAGATCCCCACTTGTGAGCAGATCCTGAGCCACGCAGGTTTTGGCAAAGCCCAGTTCTTCCCGGAAAAGACCACAGCACAGACAGGACGGGTCTCAGAACACCACACTCTGAGGGGGGAGCAGTGCTGTGCCACAGAGCGGGACTGTGGCCTGGAAGACTCCTCCACTCCAGCAAGGGAGCTGGAGCATCAACGCCCAGGTTTGCCCAGCAGGACTGCCTGTCTCCAGAAGGATGCTGCAGGCCCCCTTCCCTTCCTTCACTCTACTGATCAGCCCCTGGGCATAAAAGGGCAGGCAAGAGGAAAGGAAAGAAGCTTTACCAAGGATGACACTGACCGAATTGCAGGGTTAGGGCTGAGCTCAGGGGAACCCATGGGGCTTCAAAATCTGCATGACGTGCAGCCAGTATGGTTTATGTTTCTATTAATTCTTCAGCAGTGGGAATGTTGGAAGTTAAGTACGCTTTCTTCCCCATGGCTTCCCTTGCAGTCCTTATCCCCTCCCACTCACCCAGGATAGAGAAGCCCTCTGAACCACCAGCATCCTGTCAGAGCCACATGTCCCTACTCTTCCAGCTCCTGGCCAGCTGTGAGGTACAGGTCTCTGCTGAGCAGTACAAGGGTAGCACCAACACACAACTCAATCTCTACCTGTTCCGCGACTCCCCACTGGTGCTGTCATTACTATAGAAGTTGGTACTGTCAGGAAGATGGTTATTATTAGTTAGGTCACTGTATTCAATTGGTCCCTCAGTGTCCATGGAGGACTGGGCCTGCTCTGGCAGGTCCAGATCACCAGCGCTTTGTCCTTCACTCCCGCTAGAGGCTGTCCGCGGGCTCAGGCCATGCTCTGACAGCTGCATAGACTCTGAAAGGATTCGTCCCTCCAGCTCAGCTGCTAGCTGCTGTGAGGTGGACTGCTGTGCTGATGTGCCCTCAACTCCGGTGGACTCTGCACCAGTCTGAGAGCTGCGGTGGATCCGGTGGCTCACAATGATGTTGTTGCCAAAGCCGCCCATGGATGCCATGGTGGTGCTCTGCTCCCGCTGGACCACGGCAGTCATGCCACCTTCTGCCATCAGCCTTTGGATCCTACTCAGGGCATCCTCCCCACTGGCCCCATATTCTGGACCTTCACCTGCAAGAGAAAGCAGAAGCAACTCTGGTGCACAAGACAAACCACAACACCAAGAGAAAGCATGCTCGGTAAGGTGCATCACACAGGGCGCATGTGCTGGGACAGAAGATGGGTTTTGTTCCAGAGGGAGCCCAACATTTTATTTCCATAACTTTTGGTGAAGCGCCTAACAAAGGCACTGAACTCTGTCATGAAAATCTTGGTCTCTCCCACAGGTATCCCTCACAGCCTTGTATGTCCAAGCCTTGGAGAAGCCGCTCTTATCTAGCCATACAGGTGGGGAAAAAAGAGGAGTCAAAGAGGCAGTGTGTTTTCTCACAGCTGCAGAAACAGTCCAGCCAGTCCCACAGGGGCAGGAAGAAAAACCTCAGTTTGCACTGCAATAAAACAAAACATTTCACCATGGTGTTAAAGAGTCCTGTGGCCTTTCTTCCTTCAACCTGTTTGAGAACATCCCAGGCAGATGATGTGATGGCAATCTCCCCAGTATTAGGGAGGACATAGGCAGCTGGCCAAGAGCAGACAGCAGCTACAGAACACGGTCTGTGCTTCCACATCACCTATGATCAAGGAAAGATCAAGTGTGTAGGCTCCTGTTCCCCTTGACTGATATCTTTTGAGGAATGCAAAAAACCATCTCAAGATCTAGAGTCTTTGTCTACTCTATCTCCGAGGCTCCCCTTCATAGTGAGGTTGTACTGAGCCCTGAGGCAACCATTGTCAGATGCCTTGGTTGCTAAAGATTACTTCTGAAGAACAAAATCTCATAAAAAATAGTCCATGTAGGAGATTAAATCCCCATGGCAGGAAAGTCCAGCCCAGTTCTGTTTCCCAGCATCCTCCTTTTGCTACAAACCCTACCCAGACCATTTGGGGAAAACAATCTGTAATCATAAACTGCTAGAACCATTCCACAGTGGGATCCTGACAGTTCTTATTAAAGAGATAAATCTTACTCCCAGCTCCATGAAGCTATTGCAGTGCTGATTAGGGGAGAGGAGAAAGCCATGAGCTCTCCTGGTACCAGGGAAATGAACACAAATGTCAACAAGGCTAGATGTAGGCAGGAGTTAAAACACAATAGAAAACAAAATGCCATGCTGACTAGGAAGACAAAACTGCTTGGGGTTGTGGGGTGGAGATCATGTATCCAACATGGGAGCTGGTGTATTCAGCACAGTCGACACTGTGCCACTGTAGAGACTATTTATTAAAAAAGCAAGATAGTTAAAGCTGTTAACATGTCATGCAGTCAGTCAGTGACAGCTTATTCCCTTTCCTCATGGGCTCAGTGGTACTTGCATCAAACACCATCAGCTTCCTCCACCACAGGGTACAGCTAATTTCATCTTCAAGCAAGTCTGCTGACATACTGCCCTTCTCTAAGAAATACTATGGACATTAAGGGCAAATTTAGTTCTCACAAGTAGAGTAAGTCCCTTTCTGCTAGGAATGTCGTAAGCCTCCTATATCCACTATACATACAGCAATCACATAGCTCCTTGGTTAGAGCATCAGTGAGACCACAGAGACACCAGTAACCACATGAGAGTCTGGCGCAGAGCATAGAGGAGTGAGCAAGAATACCCCCTGGGCAGAGCCTGACCCACAACTCTAGCAGAGAAATCCTGTTCAGGATGTGGCTGATGCATGAACTAGGAACTTGGCTGACCAGCATGAAGACTGAGAACAGAGGCAGCTATTAGACTGGAAACTTCAGTGTGAAAAACACGCATGCCAGGGGATATTGAAGCATTAATCATGAGCAGAAATAAGTGGAAGGTTTGAGAAGCATGGTTTTGGATTCAGTCATCGCTTCCTTCTGAGGGCATAGTCGTAAGCACTTTGTTACCAACCACCTGGCCAGGCCAGAGAGGAAGCTTGAGAAAGCCAAGATGTGCAACCTGGCTTAGAGACATGCCAGCCAGCCCTATCTACACAAGTTCTGCAACAGCAGGTACTGTGCCCTTGACAGATCACTTACTATAAACTAGCCCAGTACAGGAGTATTGGTACAGTGAATCAGCAAGGATCCCCAGGCAATGCTCCTCAGCATTAGAAACGTGCTTCACCAGAGGAGTCCATGCAGGCAGCGCACACCACAGCACCGCCTGCTCTTCCCTGCCCCTTAATTACCATGTGCAATGGCTGAATTTCCAGTTGAGGCAGCTGCTTGCTCAGAAAACAGGCAAGGGCTGATGCCACAGCAGAAATCAGCAAGTCACGAGCCTTCAGACTACGAGCACAGAGATGCAGCAGTGTTGGAAATTCCAGAAAGAGAGCCCATCAAGGGCCAGAAGTGAGACTCACCATTCAAGCAGCCAATGAGCACTTCTGCTTTGGGGGTTTGTCCTCCCCTTTCCCCCCTCAGGTTTCGAAAATGACTTTGGCTGACTGGTTCAGAGCAAAGCTTCCCACATGATTTGCCTTGAGCTGAGCTACAGCACAGATTCACATACAGCCCATTTCTACTGCCTGGTGACTCCCACACGCGTTCTTTTACCAGGCTGCCAATGCAGACTACATTAGTACTCAGTGCAAGTGAAATCAGCTAACTTCCATTTGGTGGAGGTTCAGAGTGTGCACACAGGCACTCACCCAAAACAACAGCAACGCCGTAAACCCCACACCTCAGATTGCTAGAAGTTTCAACTTGCTGCAGTGGCCAAACCCCATTCCTTGCGCCACCAGCTCAACAAAACCGGACAGAGAGAAACCCCACACTCATGACGCTTTTTTCAAACTCCAAAGGGTTTAGGCATATCTAGAGCATGAACCTGAGCTTTTGCAGGAGTAGGCCAAGTGACAGCACATCTAATTCTCCATACTGAGAAGGCAACTCCTTTTCTCTCATTTTATGCTCAAAACTACATTCTGATCTCCCAGGCTCTGTAAAATCCTTTACCTTAAGCTCTCATTCTTCTAAGCCTACCTTCTAGGGTCAGAAAAATAGAAAAACCTCACAGAGCACTACAGACAAAATCTAGAAAACCGAGCTAGCCAGCTCCAGCTCCAGTATGTGAAGTACCAGTCTAAGCATAACACCTGCCAATTCATCCTCCACTTAGGCTGTCTCTGTATTAGAATCCATCGCAGAGCAGGAAGCAGTCCTGAGACACAGTCTTCATTCTTCTGGACAGGAACACAAGTTCTGTGCCTGACAGGACAGAAAAGCATCACTCATGGTTCACTTCCGCAATACAAGTAAGTATTAGTGTTGTGTCCACAGCGCTGTGTTCCCACAAACCTCTTCTACTCTAACTGAAGTGACCTTTCCAGAGGTCCAAAACCCCACCTATCCCAAACACTGGCACAAAATGTTATTCTTTCAAGTGATTATCCCAAAGACCAGGGGATTTCTGTCAATCTAGCTGACTGGCTCCAACATTTAACAAAATACTCCCTAGCTAATGCATCTGTCTTCAGAAGTCCTCTGTCACACTACTCCAACAAGACAAGAATTTGACACAGAAGACTGCAAAGGCAAGACATCTGGCAGACTTTCAATGGAGCTGGGCATAAGGCAGAAGCATTTCCACTCTTAAATGAAGTGGTCTCTGAAGTAATTACAGGGAGTACAACTTGTTTATCTCTGGGCATGGACACCCAATAAAGAGCAAAGCCAACAGAAGCAAGGATGAGATCAGGCTCCTCTGTGGCTGTGTGATATACTGACATGGCTCTTGAATTTTTTCCTATTTTCAGCTTTTGCCTTTCTAAAATCAGCAGTAGTTAGTAGCCATGCTTGCAAACAAAGCTTCAAAATTACAACTAAGAGGAAGCACTGCAGAGATATCTAAGTCTTCAGAGAACATGGAATAATAGCTCTGAGGTGTGAGCTGACCCACTAATTCAGATGCTCAAAGATAAAAATATCAGCATGTTAAAATGAATTCACTCCTTGCATAAGAATAGGAAATGGAGGGTCACTGCACAGCATAACCAGCTATGAATAATCACATGTCCCTTAGTGCCAGAAGAAATACTACCAGTGACTTTTCTCCCCAGCCAAGCTCAGAAGCATGTTCACACTTCCTTTCTGAGGTAGCTAATCCAAACAACTCCACAGAACTCAGAAAAGACACAACTGCTTTCACTTGTAACAAATTTCTTAGCAATATCTCACGTTGCTGATGTGTATGAGTGAAACTTATTTTTGTAATGGGAGTTTAAAAGTAGCCCCCATAATTTAATCCCAAGAGAGCTAGGTACTTGGAGTAGCTCACACTGTAAAGGCTTACATAGTACATGCTTCTAGAACCTGATTCTATTTTTTAGGTAGCACTTTTCAGAGGGCTTTAAAGAGAAACCGAAATTTGCAGTTCTATAGGACAGGACATATGATGCACACCTTACATATGGACAGGCAGATGAAAGGCTAAGGGATCTACCCACATTTCTACTTGGAGAATGAGAGGCAGATCTGGAAGTCCCTGGTGTCCTGGTTCCCATTTCCACACCAATCGCACAAAAGTCACATCACATCTGACAACAGCATTGCAAGAACATATTCAGCAAACGTAAACCAACATGTTTCTTTTTAGCATTTATGAGGCTCAGCTGGGGACAGGGTATTCCTGCCCGTGCAGCCCTCCCCCCCCCCCCCCCGCCACACGTTCCTAATTTCTCAGATTAAATAAGTTACATCATGTGCAGACACGCTGACTCTGCTTATAATTGCGCCTTAGGCATCCTCAGGATGCTTTGCTTATACCAGGTAAGTTTCAGTTGCATGTGCTGTTTTTTCACTACTAATAGTCTGAACAGACTGAATCCCACAAACCCAAGCCTTCATTTTACAACTCTTTTCCCTCTCAAAAGTATCTGCTCCAACCTCTGAAAGCAGTTGGACAGGATAGAAATTTGTACTGGCTGGTGAGAAACACTTCAGCCAAATAGGTAAAAACTATATGGCATGACAGTAGTCAATACGTTGCTCACCCAAAGACAGGCAAAGTAGCAATCCACTGACAGCAAGTCTTCCGATGGCTACAATTCCAGTAGTTACAACGCATGCCTACTTGCGCAATAAGCATTGAGCTACCTGTCTGAATTTTAAGCCCCTAAGACAATGCAGGTGATGGGAACCAAGATTACAATTGCCTTTCAATTATTTCCATCAAGGTTTTTTTGAGTGTGTTTTTTTTTTTTTTCTTTTTAAATAACTGGATTACCTGAAAGATGTATTGATTGTACTGTCAATAGGAAGGGGACAGCATGGGTGCACAATCAAACAAGTGTCCTGAAGCTCTGCAAAGGTCGCCTTCCCTCAGCCTGCAGCACCTTTTGCACAGTTGCAGTCCCTGAGAGTTACTGTCACGTGCACCCTACTCCACAGATCCAGCAGCCTGAACAAGTGGCAGCCACAGCCTGACCCAGTCTGCACTGGGAATTACAGTTTCTAAAGGTTAAAGCTTTGGGCCATTAAATCACGTTAGGAATTTTTGTTGGTTTTCAAGTGACATTTAATTTGCCAGTTGAATACAGATCCCTCCCCTATCATGCCTGTCCATTTGCAAGGCAAAGCGTAGTATAACTCCCAACAGACTGTTTCTAATTAAGAGTGCCTCAAAGTTACAACTCCATCACGATTTCCACTATGTCTGTCAGCTTAAAAGAAAGTAGGAGACAGCTGAAACACTATTTTAGGGATTTCTTGATACCTCTCCCTAGTTTTCTTTCAACTCTAACTTCCTTTGGTTTATGTGTGGCTTGGGACCAGAGTTCACAAGGCAGCTATCAACTGCTGCAAAACAAAAAGATACAGACATTAGAGAGATTCACTACTAATAAAGTCATCAAATACTCATTCCTCCAAAGGAGGCAGAAAGATAATCAGAACAGCAAAGTCCCCGCAGAGCTTTGCATGAGAAAAGGGAACTATTTATACCCGCACAGAGCTTAATTAGATTTCTGATGCAATTCTGCATACTTTTTTTTTTTTTCTGTACAGTAAGCACATATCTGCAAGAAATGCCCTGAGCCAGAATTCCCCACAACAGTGGGGCTGACAGGACATAGGACAGAAATAGGACAGAAACCCACTCTTGGTGGGTAGCATCAGCCTTCCTTTTACTTCCTTCCTTTTTTTTTTTTTTTTTTTTTTTAAACATTCAAGAGGTTTCTTTGGTCTTGTTTCGTTTTTTTTTTCCCCTCGTGACAAGGTGATAACTAAAACACTTTCCTTTACATTACTCAGAATCACATCTGATTTATCTGTTCTGCTCCTGATAATACTGCTAAGCCTTTACGTAGTGATTTACATCTTCAAAGCCCCATACAAAACACTAATTAATCTTCACAGCCCCTGTACTATGGGAAGATTTATTCCCATTTGGTAGATGATTAATAATTTGCCCTAGGTCACGCACCAAGTTAGTGGTAGCATATTTTTTCCCTTTTTTTCCCTTCCTGTCCCTGACATCTAGATCCTGCTATTAAGAAACACTGTTTCCTTTTCAACAGGCAAAGAGTTACGGTAGATACAGTGGGCAAATTAACCATTGGAAAAGCAGCACAGCATCTAATCTAGCCTGCCTGAACACACTGGATGAGCATCACAAGAGTTTATGATGCTGGAAATACAGTAACCTTAATGCCACATGCAGCGCAATGGGGCTCAAGTATAATGTGAAGCAGGAAGACTCTGATGAACCAGACTACTGATGCCACAAGTGTCCCTGCCTGACTGGTTGAGGTGTTGGTAACAGCAGCTGAAAATTTGTCTTTCTCCTTCATGATGGGTCCTTGTACTCTTCCTTTGTCATGGATTACAGAGGTTTTTTGGATCCTACATGCTCCTGATAGTTAACCTCTTGACAGCTCCCTGCTTTAAGCTGCTCTCGAGCCTTTGCAGAGGAATTTCCACTGAGGATGCAACTGGCCTAAGAACTGATCAACTACAGGGTAAGACCACTCATCTCATCTCCAGCACATATGTCCATACTGGAGTAACTCCTTTGTTCTAAAGATCCTTATATAGTAGGCAGGAGTGTGATAGCCCATTTTGCAGGTGAGGCCACTTGCAAGGCCACATGCGATAAGTCAGCATCCGAGCCAGAAATGACACTGGATGTGGGAAACCCACCAATCTTCTTCCAAGCAAGAAAGGGAGATAAAGACAAGTCTCTGTCCTAGGCTTGTTGTCTACGCTCCCTTTCCTCCAAATGCTA
Source organism: Haliaeetus albicilla (assembly GCF_947461875.1). Taxonomy (NCBI): domain Eukaryota; kingdom Metazoa; phylum Chordata; class Aves; order Accipitriformes; family Accipitridae; genus Haliaeetus; species Haliaeetus albicilla. The sequence continues at coordinate 43,938,335 of NC_091487.1, forward strand.
CACGTTCTGCTCCTTTGTAGAGATATCCTGCCCAAGGCACTGGTAAAGGACAACCCTTCCCCATCTCATTAATGGTCTAGTTAAAAACCACGATCTAGATCTGAAAATTGAAAGGTTAATTAGAAAGAATGAGATATTGAAACCTTCAGACAATTGCAGAACAGCAGCAGACAGAAGCAGCACTGGAGAACTCCACTGGTTTAACAGAGCAGAGAAAGACTCCCCAAGCCTGCAGCATAACCATCACAGCCTTGATGCAAGAAGGTCCCACGCTATACCCTGTTCTCAGCCTGCACACCACAATCAGTGGAAGAACCAGTTCCCACAAGTTCAGCATTTGTCCAGACATCCTACGTTCCAGCCTTATTCACATGCCCTCAACTGTACTAACCTTCTAGAGAGGTTAATCCCAGCTCCACTGAGATAAGCAGATGGGAAACCCCACAGGTCAGGAATTTGCCACTTAACTTTGAACACAAGAGCAGAGATCAGAGAAACACAAAGCCTTATCACGTGCTGGATGCTGCACAACAGAAACTGGAAGAGGCACATGCCAAAAAGCATCTTTCAGAGTGACAGAGCACAAGTAAGCATACAGGCACAAACAAGCATGTCACGGGCTGCTTCCCAAAGCCAAGTGGGTTCATCATGAACCAACACCTTCAAAACTGTCTCCTTGATTTTCTCTGTCTTTCCTGTGTATATACTGCCCAATTCTTTCTTAGCCAAGCCTTAAGAGTTGGATTCAAGCACAATGCTACAGTATAGAGACAAGAAGCCTGGACAAAAATCACCATGCTTTCAAAAGATAAGCGATTTTATTATCTTGTAGGAATCGCACATCAGCTGCTTCCAGCTGTTTACATGTTGGTGAGTTTTCCTGGACTGGAAAACACTAGAGACATTTTCAATAGCTGAGCTGGACACTCATCACAGCCTTCATTGATCAGACTAAACAGAATACTCATACCTGCTTTGTGAGGAGTGATTTACAGTATTTTATTTTGTATCCAGATGCTGAGCTTGTGAAGCCTGCACAGGTTTTAGATGCAGAGGATGAAGGACCAAGCTAAGCTCTAACACAAAGGCAGAAAGGATAATTCCTAGCAGTTTGCAGCCTTACTGATGGTTAGGGTTCAGGAGATTTGTGAGGAGTGATGCCAGGACAGCTGATTCTACAAAGACACAATGATCTGGAGAAGAGTTCATTTTGCCCTCTAAAAGCATGTGAAAAAGACAATTTCTCTATTCATATGGACAGAGATTCTCTCTCCTGATCATCTTGGCCTAGCTACAGGCAAATTACACTGGAGAAGTCTTTGCTGAAGAGATAACAGGAGTGTCCAAATGCATTGATAGGATGCGGAACCTATGTGGAAACTCCTCACTCACCAGATAAGCTCTGTCAGATAAATCATTGCTTAAGCTCCTACCTTCCCCAGTCCCTGCAGAGGCGGATTCCTGCTCCTGTACCTCCCTCTCTGTCTGAGTCTCGGCATTCTGCAGCTGAGGCGCCAAGGTCTGGGTACCCTGCGAAGTCACAGAGGTGGGGGGGTTTCGGGGTTGCAGGCCTATGGCATTCATCAGGCCCATGTCCCTGTCTGTCCTCCATGTGGCTCTGCTGGTTCTGAAAAGAGAGAAAAACAAATAAGGAGCATTTGGAGGCAATGTGCCCCAGCAAGACTGAAGCATCCACCTGAGCCTCTTCTTGCCTCCACTCCAGCCAGGCACTTGCTAGCCACTGTGCAGATGGGGCTGGAGGGAACTGTGACCTGCACTTATTTACACACACACAGACACGCCTCTCCAGCCTCAGCTGGCTGGTCTCTTGAATATTAAGCCAGAGTCCTACAGACCACTCACCCTTCCACAGAAGCAGTATGTCTGACAGGCACAGATAGATATCCCTGCAGCATCACTAAGCCTGCAGAACAACTCTGTCTCGGAGTCACTGAGTTGAGTAGGCAACGCGACATGCAGCACAGGACCATAAACACACACACAACCCCCTTCTGCACGTTGGCAGGGCGGTTTTAACTCCAAGGCTGCAGCCTGTATCCCTTCTTTTGTCTGGACCTCCTAGTTTGTCAGCATCACACATGAATGCACTCCAGCAGGCATTTCTGCCCATTCCAGTTGGACAAGAGAAATTCTCTGTTCTCAAGAGCAAACAACAGGAACCACCTCAAGGCTCATTAGCTTCTTCTCAGAATTGAACAGCTGAAGTGACGCTACAAGAGCTGAATCTTGACAATGCTCGGATGCTCTCTCCAAAACTGACCGCTGGCTGTAACTGTTGGGAATGGTAAAGAGATTCTAGCAAAGACTGTCTCATTCACAACCTTTTTTTCATAAGGTTTTGAAACCTGCCACACTTTCCTTGCTCTCTCTTTGAGCTAGTTAATTCTTGAGCAGTATTTCTGCCTTCAAGCTGCTCCTAAGCCCATCATGCAAGACTGATATGCCCTGTTAAAAAACATGAGTAATGGCAATATCCACTCACATGGCAGAGTAAAGAATCTCTACTGCTTATTTTTTACTCTTAATCAGTCCAAGGCTGTAGGACAGCACAGACATTGCCCTGTACACCAGCTTGTAACTTCCTTGGGATCCTGGAGCTCATGATTCAGAAACCAAGACTGCCACCCTCTTTGTGAGAACAGCTGGCTTAAGAAGAAGTATTCTTCACTGGGAGAAGAAGAAAGGGACTAGAGCATCACCCCCATGTTTAGAATAACTAATGTGTGCATCACTGGACAGACTGGATGAAGCAGCCAATAGGGCTGTCAAAGGATTTAGCTTTATTTTTAGAGTTTATTGGTGAGAAACAACTGACCAGAAACCAAAGGGATGAAAATCAGTCACCAGGACAGCCCAATGGGTTTGCACCCACCTCTGTGACCCCCCCCCCCCCTTCTTCAGTTATCCTCCAAAGATCATTTAGTTTGCATGGTGGTTTTGATGCATCAAGCCTCCCACAGCTTGCTCAAGGATGTTACTGAGGCCATGGATGACACATGTACTTCACTATCACTGGCAGCACTTTTGGACACTGAATGTCACTTACTGGAAGCAGGCCAGGTGGCCCAACTAGGCAGTGTCAGAGGCGGAAAAAATTGCATAATTAAAGCTGCCAGTGCTAAGGGAACGAAGAAAAAGTGGTGCTGTCAGATGTAACAAAATCAGGAAAAAGGGTCAGGTCTCTCTAACCCACACCCAGGACACTCACCCAGGCCGCTCGGTGCTCCTGCTGCTGGAATGCACAGCGAAGACATTCTCATTCAGCTGGTCCCAGTGGTACTCAACTCCAGAGTTTAAGGCCCTTGAAACACCAAAGGAGGAAAAAATATTAGTATGGCAGGACACTATTCCAGCCAGCACACATTACATCCCCACAACATGAAGGACAGCGTTGATTCCTGCCCTACAGAAACTGCAGATCTAGCTCAGTTCACTTTTTTGTTAAAATGGCTCATCACCATAAACAGCCTTGCAAACGTGGAGCACTGCATTACCCAGATTGCTCTGGAACATTCTATTCATTTCCATTCAGTATTAGCACTAAGGCACAGCAACAGGAACAGAGAGGTTTTCAGGAAATGAAGACATACAATTGTGTGTATAAAATCAGGTTACCCTAACTCCAAGTGACTAAACAAAGAATTGGAATGGGAAGGCCAATTCTCTCTGTGGTGCCTGCCAGCATTTCCTGCACTAGGTAATGCTCAGTAAAACACTGCTCTTATTCGACATTTAGTTTCTTCGCAGATGGCTCTCATTCTACCTGTAAATAAATCTCTATATAGCCCTCGCTGACAGTCACTGTGGAACAAGGGCAGATGTAGAGGATACTTTAGTAAGTTTCCACAAAAGAGTTTGCACTGGATCAACTACCTGTGTGTCCGAAAAGTCCAAAACTTGAATTTTACAGCTAATGCTACTAAGTTTAACAGAACAACCAATGCTTTAGCAATCCTTCACAGTGCATTTCCCAAAAAGATACACGAAGGCAGGGCTGATTAATCGCTCCACAGGAACAGGCAAGGTTAACACTGTATTGCAAATCATCACATCATTGCTGAAGACTATGGGCAATCACAGAAACTAAACCACCATAACCATAATGCTGTAAGCGGGTCTCCCACTATTTCTAAGGCCCAACAGCTCTTAGACTGGAAGAGGATAAGAGCGAACCCAAGCTTACTCTGTGCCGTACAGAAATGTCAGAGGACAGGCACACGTTATGCAGTCCAAGGCAGTATGGAGATCTCCTACCTACTGCTGTGTCCCACCTCCAGAAGCACTACGGGCTGCATTGCCACGGAAGAGACTTTCTGTACAGTGTTTTGCCACACCATGCCGACGCACCAGCCCCCTGTGAGCTGGCCTGGGAGTTTCAAAACAGTGCTGTGTACCACCACATGGCTGCTGGACTGCAGATTTGCCCCTGACAGTGCTAGGCAGAGAGTTAAGAGTGCTGTGCAGTGCTCACCACAAGGCAAGTAAAAAAGACAAAAAAAAAAAAAAAGGTCCTGTGCAGACAGAAGGGAATTGCGTCTGAAGAGCTGGATTTGCATCACACCACAGGCAGTCTCAGAGCACGAACTAAAGCTAGTCCCACAACCTGAAGGAAGGATTCAGGGCAAGTAATTGGTAGCTGGTTATGGCTCGGGCACAAACATGGTGTTTTACATACATATAAAAGCTGTTGTCCCTGTAATGAGATGCCTCAGCAGAACTGGCAAGAACCCCAGTTTAGTGGATGCTGCAGGTCAGATGCAGTGCAGGTCAGGTGGGAGAGCTGTGTGTGCTGGAGGCCTCGGGCTAGGCTGCTGGGGTGACAGCACCCCAGGTTGGGACCAAGGGCAAAAGCTAGAGAAAATTAGGTCAACAAAACCATGCAGAGTCTACAGGAAGTAATCAGTCATCACTTTTTTTTTTTTTTTGTGCTGAGCTAGCCCGGCGCTGCATTATACCCCATGAAAGCAGCTGCCAGGGAGATGCTGATTTACAAAGGCTTCGTAGTTTATTGACAGATGGTAACCTGTCACTAAAACTGTGCCAGTCCCTCTGGCTTCTCCATCCCCTGCCTAGTATACTGAGACTTAGCTGTCACACTTTGCTGTCTGCAAAGTAGCACACTCCCTAGGCAAGTGAGGCTTTCTGATCTGGTAGACAAAATTTCCAGAAAAAGCCTAGTTTGCTTGGTATCTGTAGCTATTATTCAACAGAGCTAAACTGACCCATGCTCTTTTCCCCCTCCTTCCACACTTCTTTATGCTTTCCAAAGTACAGGCGTGGTTCCCCACAGCCACCTACACAACTGGTATTCCTCGCCAAGGTGCTCCATGTGCCCTACCGGTCTTTTCCAGCTCCCAGCTCTAGAAACCAGAAGACTGCAAAGCTTTCCCTAGGCCAAAATGTGAGTTAGCAATACTGTGTTTCCCCTCTTCCCCCAAACACTGTGTTCTTGTACTACACAGAAAGTTCAGCTCCTGTGTGTGCACACACATACACCCCCCCTGAGTCTGATGCACCTCACTTCTACAAAAGCATGATGGTACCAGGCTGACATGGAGTATGCCAGGTTAAAAACTCCCATCCCTGCTCCTACCCATTCTGCAGAGGCTCACTACTGCACATTCAGGTTGCCGGGCAGGAAAGTCCATTCTAACTCCATGCTGTCAATTTGCACCTTTCCCTGGATGGTGAAATCAATAGCCATTCCATTTAATACATGACTTTGCACGTTGGTTTTAAATACTGCCATTTATCAATGGAGTTTCACTGCCAGGGTCCTATTAGGTACTCATTTAGTGCCAGAGGATCGAGGACTTGGCTTTCCTTTCCCAGAAGGAGGACCTGTAGCAGCTGGTGCCACTGTTCCCATTGCTGACTCTGGGAACACTGATGAACAGGCTTAAGCCAAGCTCACTAGACTTGGCCACGATGGAGTTCAACATCCTCAGCGCCACTTTAACCTAGCTTTTTAGTCTGGACTGTGCGTGTCTCCCTGCAGGGCCAGAAAAGTGGCTCAGAATAAATGAACAGTTGGCACTCCCTAGTGTAGCAGCAAGCATCCTCACAGCTACCCTTCAGCAAACTCTTCCGCCACTGGGGTCAGCTAACCAACTTAATCTCTCCCAACTCCACCTCTTGCAAAAGACTGGAAGCAATAAAAACCGCATGTATTGGTTTTATGTGGCAAGGTTTTGGTAGCGGGGGGGGTTACAGGGGTGGCTCCTGTAAGAAGCTGCTGGAAGCTTCCCCTGTGTTCGAGAGAGAGCGAGCCTATACCAGCTGGCTCTAAGACGGACCTGCCGCCGGCCAAGGCCGAGCCAATCAGTGATAGTGGTAACGCCTCTGTGATAACATTTTTAAGAAGGAAAAAAAAAGTTGGGACGCGGAAAACAGCCACCAGAGAGAGGAGTGAGAACATGTAAGAGAAACAAGCCTGCGGACACCAAGGTCAGTGCAGAAGGAGGGGGAGGAGATGCTCCAGGCGCCGGAGCGAAGATTCCCCTGCAGCCCGTGGTGAAGACCCTGGTGAGGCAGGCTGTCCCCCTGCAGTCCAGGGAGGTCCATGGTGGGGCAGATATCCACCTGCAGCCCGGGGAGGACCCCACGCCGGAGCAGGTGGGTTCCTGAAGGAGGCTGTGACCCCGTGGGAACCCTGCGCTGGAGCAGGTTCCTGGCAGGACCTGCGGATCTGTGGAGAGAGGAGCCCACGGAGCAGGTTTTCTGGCAGGACTTGTGACCCCGTGGGGGACCCACGCTGGAGCAGTCTGTGCCTGAAGGACTGCACACCGTGGAAAGGACCCATGCTGGAGCAGTTCGTGAAGAACTGCAGCCCGTGGGAATGGCCCACGTTGGAGAAAGTTCGTGGAGGACTGTCTCCCGTGGGTGGGACCCCACGTTGGAGCAGGGGAAGAGTGTGATGAGCCCTCGCCCTGAGGAGGTGAAGCGGCAGAAAATAACATGTGATGACCGTAAACCCCATCCCTGTGCCCCTTGTGCCGCTGGGGGGGCTTGGTGGAGAAATCCGGGAGTGAAGTTGTGCCCGGGAAGAAGGGAGGGGTGGAGGGAAGGTGTTCTGAGATTTCGTTTTATTTCTCATTTACCTTACTCTGGCTGATTTGTAATAAAAAGTGAGCTAATTTTCCCTAAGCTGAGTCTGTTTTGCCCGTGATGGTAATTAGTGAATGATCTCTCCTGTCCTTATCTCGACCCGCAAGTTTTTTGTTATATTTTTTTCTCTCCCCTGTCCAGCTGAGGATGCGGGAGTGACAGAACGGCTTTGGTGGGCACCTGGCGTCCAGCCAGGGTCAACCCATCACACCGCAGCACAATCTTTGTTCTCTTTTGCATGCATCTGCATCTCTCCAACCTGCATCTCATCTGCCTCTGCACAGCCCTAACACCAATATCCAGCTTGCTCCCAATTAGGTCTTCCAGCCTTTGGATGATTGAGGCTACAGAAGAGATGTTTCAGACTGCATCAAGGTACAGTGGAGAAAACAAATATCTGAACTTCACAAAAGGAACTGGTTGGGCACTATCTTTTATATGAAGATCATAATTTCCCTTCTTAATAAGCAAAGATTTCATCAAAGAAATGCTGCTATTTATTGTATCTGTTAAGTGCCATATCAGACCATGCCTGCATTAGAAACTTGATCACATAGTTGCACCTTAAATGAACTTAGATACACAACGAGATGTGTGTGACAACCACAATTACCTTAGTTTAAATCAGATTTTCAATTAAGCTTAAAGATTTGCACTGGTTTAAGCAAACCTATTTAAAACAGTCCAATCTCCCTTTTCAGAAAGCCTAAAGGTTTTTTAACGCCCATTGCAAAATGTTGCTTGAATTTTGTAAATTAGCAAGCCTTTCACAGCATGTTTCCCAGGAGATTTGCAAATCAAGGCCTGACTATTCAATTCACAGAAGCAGAGCTTACACTGGAGAAATGAATATTTTTCAGGTAATGTAAGCATTTATAAGCATTTAACTTTTGCTCCATCAAACTCTAGACATGGAAATGCTGGAAGCACTTGACATTTTCTAAGGCATAAGGTAGAAGCTCTGTCTAGTATGGAGCACGTTGCCACTTGGATGTGGATGCAGCAAGGAGGACATTTGTTGCCCAGGGCTTCAGGGTGAAAAATTGCAATTCTCCACACTGCGTCAATCATGGACAGTGAAGTCCACTTAGTCAAGTTCTTATTTTCTTCCTTTTTATGGCTGTCACTAAGCTCTCTAAGCCCTCCCTGGAAATTTCCATTAACTTTTTAAATGCAGAGCTGCTCACAGCCTGGCTTTCCCAGCAGGGATCTGTTCCGAGATGGACTTTTCCTTCACGCTTGTGTCCAGCTCACATTATTAACGAGCTTGGAGAGGATGAAGGGCACAGATTTGCATGCTTTGCTGAAAGTCGAATAAGGATTCAGAGTGGAGCCTGTTAAGTACCAAAAGCCAACAACTTAGGCAGCACAGCCTCTTCCTCTGCACGGAGGTATTACCTACACAGCTCAGGTATGTCCCCCTGAAAAAACTAGGACCAAGCCATAGGAATTAATGACAAAATTATTCATGCGTGACAAGAAAGCTGAAATATGATTTACTGCATTGGCTTAACCAGTATTTGAAAAGTAAACTGACAAAGCACAGGTCAGCACAAAACAACTTAGACATCTAGGTAACCCCCTAGCTGGAATATCCAAAATTGGGAGTTGAAGAGAAGGAGGGATTAGGACAAAAGTTCCCCCACTCTACCTAACAATACAGCTCAGCAGCAAGATGGCAAGACAAAAAAAAAAATTTGCAAGTAGGGTATGCATGTCCAGGACTGCATAAATAACACTGACTGTCTTTTCACTTAAACCATCCCCAATATTGAAGAAGGTAGCAGCAATGGGCAAATCTGCTGCTGTCCTTCAAATCCTGCCACATGGGAAGGCCCAACAGTAAGTAGCACGCTTGTCTGCTACAGCATGGAATTAAATTTTGATTAAGACACTGCTGCCTGCAATCCCACCTAAAAATATCAGCACAACCCCATTACTACCATGAAGATTGTGGCAAGCCCAACACTGAGAAGACTAGCTGCAAAGCAATGCCATGCAGCACGCAGCTAGGTGAGTATCTGATTTTCATGCTGCCAAGGTTTGCTTTCTCCACAAAAGAAATTACTCTTTAAAGCTGATTTCTGAAATATACTGTCCATTCAAGATCACCAAGAGCAAGCATACAAAACCAGGTTAGTTGACAAAGGATTTGAATTCCCCAAGACATGCTCTACTCCCTTTGTGTGAACTTGCCATTCTTAAACCATTCAAATGGTATCAAGGAAATACAGTGAGCTACAGAGAGCAAGGTGACACTATGCTAAGGAACAGGAATCCATTGTTCTTGTTTGGGAAGAAAGAAGCAGCACATGGTATCTCACACAATGCAATGCTTGGCCAGATTCCAGATGCATCCTTGTCAGCAGCTCATTATCTCTTCTGCCAGCGTGTGATGATCAGCACAGCAAGCCCATCCCTCGCTCCCATGATTAGCTAGGCAACGGTATTGTCAGTACAAGGCAAAGTTTGGCACTCCCAGCAGCTGCCTGGATAGGAAAACAATCATTTCTAACACTCTACTTCATAAATATTTAGCTTTCTGTGCAGGCAATGAACCACGTGCAGAGACAAATCAAAGTAAAAATTGGCTGCAGTGCAAACTGTATGGAATCAGCAAATGGGATTCCTGGAGTAGCTCTGCTGGGCAGTAATCCCCTTAGACCAAGGTGGCAGCTTCACTTATACCGGACTATTTCAGAGCACACCCCTGGAGTACAGCCCACATATGACTAGCCAGGGGAAGCTCATGAGACCCAAGTATAAGAATTCCTAACAAGACAAGTCGTACAGAACACAAGATCTGCAGTTTACAATTATCAACCACACAGACATTTAAGTGACATAGGAAATTATCCTATTCATCACATTCAGAAGAACGATGGAAAGGTCACCCCTTCTCTGGAACTAGCAGCGGGTGCATTTTTACTCTCTACACTGATACAGCCAGCTGATACTCCAGAATCCTGCAAGCTTCGCCCACCTGGAAACCAGCAACCATGCAGAATCACATCCTGACACCTACTTGAATCGCCAAAGGTGCTGCAGAAGCAGGACAGCAAGCAGCTTGGTGCAGCTGGTAGCCATGTGCCTGCTTCAGGGAGGATGCCAACTCAACTCAGAACACCATGCAAGATGACCGGTCCTGTTTATTCGATCGTGTCAGCTAGGTTAAACAGTGGGATTTTGAAGACGCTCTATTCAAACTCACACCATTTAAATGAGACCAGCCTTACAAATCTGGAGGCACTAGTAGCTAATAACACTTTTCTGCCTCAACAGCGTGAACATGCACAAGCTTGTTCTGCCCACCAGTAGGCAACTAAAACTGGATACAGTCCAGGCTCTTGCAGCCAGTGGATAAGATTTAGATAGAAGGCACACCTCTAACAGTCATCTTCCCTGGGCAAAAATGTGACATTGCAGCTAAGGAAGAGAGAGTCACCTGTCAGCTAAGCTGTTAAAATACCTGAGAGAGAGAGAGCAAGAAGAGAAGAGTGATTAATACAGTAGGAAGAACACAAACATGATCATGATCATTTCTTCTGCTCCATAGGGTCACCACAGCTAAAACCCAAGTGACTTCCAGGAGTCAGCATTTGTAACTTGCCTGTTCCAGCAGTTTGCATGTAGCAGATGAGCAGACTCATGACACAGAGGACAAACCACAGAAAGCTAAAGAGGAATTTGTCTTACATTCTAAGGGAGAAAGTAATAAATTAAGAATCAGTCTTCCAACACGTTCAAGAGGAATGATAAATGGAAATCAAGCACCAAGACAGTGACAGAGCAGGACAGAGCTTTGTATGAAACTTTGGATGTTAGATTATTTGGGGACTCAAGAACTAATACTGAGGTTGACAGTGCTGCCCTTAAGGGACATGAAGCTACACAGCAAAACCTGTGTTAAGGACAAGAAAAGTCCCTCACAGACAGCCTTCATGCCCATACCAATTCTTCTACCAGAATGCCACAACAGTTTTTTAAAGCAGCTTTTCCCAGAGCTTTTTTACACCACTGTCAGTATGACAGAAGAAGTTGTAACTCGTGCCTGAGAGAACAAGAGCAACCCTTTATAGTCCTGAACGTGACTCCCATAATACCAACGTTGTAACTAGACATCAGCCACTTCAACATGTAGAAGAGATATATCCCAATTTCGAGGGGACAAGCTGAGGCCATCATTAAATGCAAAATATTTGTAAGCAGATGGACAAAACACTCAAGCAAGGTGGGCCTAGAGTTAAGATTTGCTCCTACAACACTGGTAAGATTTTTGCGTATGATATACTGCGTTACACAGTAGTTTTAGCACTATTGCATGTTTATGTGAATAAGAACATAACCATCCAGACAAAATAGCCTGGAATAAACAAGGCAGAAATAAACCAAATAATTTCCTGAATTTTCACTGATTTTCTTCTCACTCAAAATCTTGCCAGTATTCCATGATATCCTTCACTTATGTGGCTCCAACCACATCAAGTAGCGCATAGGGATCCTTCGGAAGGTAAATAACAGATTCCAGAACACAGAGCTTTAAGTTCCTTAAATAAGAACAATTTAGCTTGGTATCACCTTAAACCAAGCTCTAAAGATGGATAACTTGCTTAAATTCCTCTAAAAACCTAAAGGCTTGTTAATTGCTTAAAGTGATTATAGGCAGACTATACTCCAAATAAGCTTTGAACCATCAGAATATCTTAAGCTGTTTATGATCTATCAGCTCTTCCAGTGGCTTAGACAATTTAGGATGTTAGGAGTCTTCAGGGGAGTGCAAATTGCTTAAGCCTTCTAAGGCCTTAAACATCTTAAGCTGCTAGAAGTCTTGAGAGCCAAAGTCACTCTTTAGTCTTCTTTGAACTTTCACCAGCATTTTAGCAGAAACTAATATTTACGTTGATTCAAAGGTGACTTCAAAGTAGGCTTGTTTTGCAACTCTTATGCCAACAAGCTAAACCAGGAAACTGCATTTGGAATGGGAGAAATCAACTTCAAAATAAATATTTAAAATTAGCAAGCACAGCAATGCTTTTTTTTTTTTTTTTTCCAATAGAACATTGTGATGTGCACACACAAAGCTACCAAGCACCAGAACCAAGATCTTGGCTTGGTCTAATCTCAATGAGATCCACAGGGCAAGCCAACTTTTATATTTTTAATCTTCAGCAGCTTTGAAATTAGCCAACCAAAAAGTGTTCTGTTTAGCACACAGGGGAAACATGCTCCAAAAAAAAAAAAAAAAAAAAAAAGAAGAAGAAAAGAAAAAAGTTGACAAAAACCCCAAATCCACAGTTATTACTCCAATAACTCACAGTCTGTAGCCATTGACTTGAGACCATTTACAGAACCAGATAGCTTGAACATTTAAAAAAGAGAAAGAAAATGAAGAAAAAGTTGGCTGTTTTATTTGCTAGCTGGATTCACTAGAGTCCTGCTAGAAAACACAGGCATAAGGGACAACAAATAAAACTCCACAAATACACTGGATCAAAGACGAGAAAATTAAAGATGATCTTATTGGAAAGTCAAGGGAGTAAACAACCAAACAAGGAAGGTCTAGTATAGACCTGCAGAGAAAAGAAAGGTTATAAGAAAGCAGGATGGACTGGTGCTGCCAAAGAGGGAAAAGACATTCTAAAAATAAACAGGAGGAACATGGTACTGGAATGAAAAAAGGTCTATTCATCAGTGAGGCTAAGGACAAAAATCAATAATGACTCAAAGTGGCTGAGATACTGAATTTTTTCTCTGAAGTCTCCACTTAAAATATATCCAAGGGTACTTAAGCAATTAGGGAGTAAGAAAGAAGCCAGACGTAGCAGCTAGTTGCACTTGTTAAGAAAATGGAAAAAAAAATTAACTTTTTTGAGCCATTCATACCTGATTTTTAACATTACAAAAAACTGAGGAAGTGACAAAAGGCCAGAAAAGCCAATTTAGCAGCATTCTTCAAAAAGAAAGCCATACTTAAATTGACAATTACTCTCTCCTAAGCATAACTTTTATCCTTAAAGACAGTCATGTAACAAAGAGAAAAAAGGAAGGTATATGAAAACAATGAAAGAGTGAGCCACATGCAGTAGGCAGTAAGTCAAATAATTGCTTGCATGAAATTTAATTGCTTTTGTAGACAGAATTAGAAAAAAGTAAAGGAAGAAAAGGTGGCAGGTGTGATCTGAATAGATATAAGTGAAGCATCTGGTAACTGTTCTTAGAATAAGTGGTCATGCTTTTAGAAAGATTGCTATCCAACGTGAGAACCAGTAAGGACCTGCAGAAGCCCAGTGAAATAGCACACAAACCAGTAAGCAGCAGGCGAAGTTTCTTTAACACTGGGCTCTGTACCAAGTTCCTTTTCTCATGGTGGAAAATAAATGTCACTAACTAGTCAGTGCTTCAGTGTACCTCGAAGAATTGGATGAGGGAAATGAACTTGCTAATAACTGAAGACTTAAAGCAGCTCTCAAAATTTATCTCTAGGATTCATAGACATATTAAGTGGAATTTTATGAGGGCACCTTCCACCTAATGCCATCATTCATCCTGCATATCAAATTCACATACAGAAACAGAAATGGAATAAAAAACAGTATCAGAATGGAGATACTGTTTAAAGCCTCCATATTACCATGCTACTTCTCTTGCATCTGCAATGACTGAGCCTCTTGGCACTCAGGATACCTAAGGCTTCCCTGCACAATTTGGAAATAATTCATTTCAGTTTTTTCTTAAATGCATGAATAACAAAATCCAAATACAAGCTTTCAGGATGCATCTTTAGTGCAAAATTGGCCATCTTCCCCCTTTTTCAGTCCTTTCATCAATCAAAATAACCTTTTACCCTCATTTAGAAAATTCAATGTATCTTGTGGTTAACAGGCAGCAAAAGTCCAGGACATGCATTCACTTACTCAGCCATGGTCAAAGGCCACTGTGCAGATGCTGCCTTTCAAGAGGCCATTTGCAGGGAGGACCCAGACAAAACCAGTATCTCTAGCTGCCCCAGTTAACAGTTGTGAGAACATTCCCTGCACAGGGTTGCTAACACCCCTCGGTTACACATGAAAGAAGACGGCTCCTCCTTCTGTCTCTTCGTTTACCCATCCTCCTGAAGCTACTCTTAAAAGGCAAACAATGCACCAGGGCTTATGCTGCTGGGGTTTATCATTGCTAGAGGATGAAGAGCCCGATGAATGGAGCCAGCCAGCAGAGAGATATGATGCGCCAGGCAGCTGGACAGATTACCATCTGTTTACCAACGCTGATAACTAGATGCAGACACATTGTCCCCATTACTAGATGAGAGGATACGCAATTCTCAGAGGAAAAAAAACTGGATTGGCAGGGTCGGAAAATTGCAATGATCCTCTGCAAAGCACAGGAATTTATCATGGAGAGAATCTTCCCAGAATAATTTCATGTTAGACGCAGATCTTGCCACAAAGAATTAAAATATGCACACCGCGTAGCACTTAATCAGTTTGAAACTCTCCACACCTACTTCCCAATGAGAGAATTCCAAGGGATTCCTCCTCTGAACCAGATGCAACTTCAGGGGGTATTTTAATTCCATTACCAGACACTCTGCTGAAGAAATCCTTCCTCTCTTGTGGATGCCTGCATTACAGAGCTAGCCCTAGACAAGGTGCTTTGAGCACTTGGTTTTGAAACAGTTTTCCCAGAACACTGAGGTTTTGGATTAGTATTTTCAAAAGCACATGAGCACTGAGCCCTTCCAGAACCTGAGCACGGCACTCAAGATGAAACGGTGAACAACTGATATTTGGACCCCCTGCCTTTCTCCCATGGCAGTCCTCCACAAGAGAAGCCAGCAAAGGGCAATAAGCAGCATGCAGTCCGTTCCTCCTCACTTTCGGTCTCACCTGTTCATGTTCTACAAGACAATTAATGTTTGAGAAGCCCCACCAGGGGTGTTTCTGAATGGGAAAGCTCTTGTTAGAATGTGACAGGATAGGAAAGGTTATGAGCACTAAAAAAAAAAAATTCCTTTTTAATTCAGTAGGGGTGTTTCTACTGTACAAGACATTGTGGATTTCATTCCATGCTGCAAACCCAAAGATTCAGGAACCGAATCAAATCTTGAACTACGCAGAGCCAAGAAAAGATGTACAAAACTTTAGTGAGCATTAGTGCTGGTCACAGTTACAGTGGATGTCAGGCAGCATGTGGTGGGGGAGAAGCAGCCTTGGGGGGGGGCTAAAAAAGCATTCGCAGCCACACAGAAAAGTTGTGTGCAGCAGGACAGCAGACGGGTGGGGGGAATTCATATTGCTCTGTACCATCTCCTGCAACAGACCTCCTGGCCACAGCAAGTAGTACATAGTAGTTCACTTAATTTGCTAAGTGGAGTACACTACCTCAAGTGGTGTACCTAAAGGGATTCCTGTTTTCATGTGGCACGGCTCTCCCAATGAACATTAGTGTCATGAATTTAATGTCTTGATTTAGCTCAATGGTGCCCACCCTTTAAAACACGACAGCCTCAGAGCTTTTCGATACCATGCTTCTGGACTGAACACAAGCTCATCTTACATCCAAAAACACAGACTACCATGTGGTAATGTGAAGCCATGTGCAAGCAGACAGCAGACTCATGATCTACTATGTATGCAAGTCTATCAGATGGCAACCATCTACACACTGAACCGTGACAAGAGTAAACTATAGGACCCTCAAAAAAGGAACAGGCTCTCACAGCCTCATACAGACTGCAACCTGTTTCCAATCCACATCTGAGGGCCAAAACTCTCTTATCAGCCAGACTTGCCTGTGAACCACAGACCTGAGTACCTTTGCTCCAGCCTACCACTGCAATTGGTTAAAAAGCAACAAGACAATCATGAAGCATCCCCCAAAGACACTTACGCTGCTTAAGATCTACTCAATTCCATTCATTATTCTATGCATCTTCAGGACTTGCTTTTCTTCAAATCAGCTTCCTGCACTTTGTACTCTGTCTCTAACGGTCACTTCCATGAACCTTCTCCCAGCAGCTCCTTTTATATGCTGGCTGATGATTTTTTCAGAAAATGAAAGATCAGACTCATGAAAAGTAAATTGCTTGTCCTGTTGGTCACTTGCAGAAGTTGTTGCTTCCAAAAGCTGGGTTCCTGTCCCACAGGAATCCAGTCCCCTGGGTTTTCACACAGACCATTCCTCAAAAGGACAGTAATTCAGCAGGAAAAGTAGACAAAGTTTTTAGCAGGTTAGAGAGACCTGCTCTAAGATGGATAGGTTTTTTATTTGCAAGCAAGTGAAACCAGCAGCTAAACAAGCAAAAGAAAAGAACACAAAGGACAGACAGACACTGCTGAACACCAGCTCCACCACCTTTGCTATTTGTTATCCTTACTCAGAATAGTATTTATTCATTGATAATTGGGATCTCTGGGTTTTCAATACAAGTCTGTATCTCACATGCATGTTCAAACTAACTTACTAGTAAACAGCTTAAGTTGGTCAGCCTTTGAATGTTTGGGAAAGGAGGAGCTTTCCTAATGTTACACTAAAAGCTTCTTCCAATTTAATCACATAAAAAGCAGAGAAAACAAATTGATGCTTTTCAATAGCACAATTTAGTGAGCTGGGTGTCACCCTGAAATCTAAGGAAGCAGGTACACAATGCCCTTTCTTTCCTTTACTCACCAGAATGCAACCCTGCTAGGGGTTATATCTTTGGCTAATAAAAACATTTATTCTATCCTCATAGCTACTGTACTGGCTCATGAATTCCAGTCTCTTACAGGCTTCTTTCAGGCCCATTAGGTGCATTTCCAAGTGTGGATGAACACTGCTGTCACCACCTCACCCTCCTACAGCACAACAGCTCTGAGAGCCAACTTGTCAACACCTGTTTAGACAGGGACCTTGGGTTCAAAATACTGAAAACTGCCTCACAGCTCAGCAGTCCAGTCCCACCCCCAGTCACAAGTATTCAAGTCATACACTTGGCTCTGCCAGCCAGCCGAGCTGCATCTCCAAACAGCTAAGCCTTTTGCATCCACCCAACCAATGCACAGGCTATTGCAGAAGTCAGCTGGTTAGCCACCTTTCTCTAGTTTGCAGCCACAACCTAGTCATAGTCAATTTATGCTTCTTTGTTCTCTAATAAAAGCATATAAATTTAAATAGTTTTCCTTTCCTGGAGATTTATGGAAGGCTATATAACCTCCTCCTTACCCCTCATTTTTAGCCCTGCTAAAGACTCTAAGCTGCAGGTTTTCTTAGATAAAAATGCTCCACTGACCCCACTAACAGCTGCTCTTAACTACTGCACCGGTTCAAAGGCAGTTCTGAATATGGATATGTGAATTTTAAACTGTTCCAGCTCGCGTATCTAGTTTCTTCTACAGTGATACTAACATTTTGCTATTTCTGCTGTTAAGCATCTTGTGTCTCATCCTAGAACTAAATTTCTTGTTTTTACAGCCTCATATATTGATGGCTTAATCAGCTATGATCAACTAAAACCTCGGGTCTTTCTCCTCCTCTGTCATTTTAAGTACTGAGCTCAGTGTTATTAGTCACTAAGTGCACTTTGTACTATTAAATTCTCATTTCTATAGCACCAGTCACTTTCAAGGCAATCCAATTCTAGGGCAATACTCTGATCTTTCTCTGCAATGACAAGGCTAATGTCACATCCTCTGCAAATTTATTCAGTACCCCCTTACAAGGCATTAGTGTAAACAGTATTAATAATCAGCCCCAGAACAGGTTCTTAAGGAAGTCCATCAATGACCTCTTTTGTGACCAGAGTCCAGCTCTCAATCATGTTGTATTCTTTCCTTTAGCCAGGCCTTTACCTGATCTTGTTCTAATCCCAATTCTTTACAAATTAACTAGATTTATTGTAGTTCCAACACGGGAACTGCCTTACTAAAACACAGAGGTATTAGACCTGGCGCAAGTCCTTAGCTGACCCTTTAATTAAAAATAAATACATAAAATTCTCAAGGTCAGGTATCCAACCTGGTATACTCTACCTTAGTCAAATCACAATGCATTCAGTCCTGCTTTCCATGGTTTTAATCTTCCTTTCCTTCAAAATACACCCCATAAATCTGTGTACCAAGTTCACATTATGGATTGCCAACATAACCTGACCTTCCCCATTTCTATCTGCAAAAAAACCCCTGCCATCAGTGCTACCCCAACTTAGCAATATAGCTCAAAAAGTTTGATTTTAATTACTGTTTCTTTAGAACTCTGGAAGCACTACTTGCATAGCCTCTCATTATGAGCCCATGGAGCTTCAAGTTATGCCTTTTTTTTTTGGTCAGCTTGTACTTTCAGTCTACTCATCTCATTTTCCCTAAGCACATGCTTTTCAAATCCTGTATGTGAGGCACAGCTGCTATTTCAATCTGTTTATGTGATCCCTGTAGTACTTGGTTTCAAACACCTCCATTGCACACGGGAATAAAGACCCAGGGAATTATAACCATCTCCATTGTCTGCTACTGACCACAGGTTTTTTTGCCAAATTAGAACAGTGGGGGTGTTTTCAGCAGTACAGTGTTTTCTTGATCTCTGCTGTTTGCTAGGCTATCCCCCATGTAGTACTCTATCAATTGCTGAATCTTTTATTTAGTATTTCTCTTCCTCTATATTACTGTGTATGGAAACTACACAAATATTTTTCATCTTTCTCACTCACTTCTCAAGTTGAAGTCAACAGATATGCCAACCTCAAACCAAGTCTATTAAGCCAAGACGTATTGAGATGGCATCTACATGTCAGGATGTTTTCTTTCTCTGAGGATCTTCTGAGTAGATCTGGGGCAGACATCACAGCCGCAAGCCGCTTCTGCTCTGATAGAGTCTCACTCATTTGTGTGTTCTGATGTTAGAGCCTCAATGCAAATTATTCAGCTTGGTGAATATCTACACCTTCATGCAGAGGTTTGGAAGTCACTCTGGCTGTTGTTCGTCTACAAAATGGTGCAGTTGAGAACAGAACATATCAGGTGTCCTGCTCCAAAAAGAACCCACCAGTCCACATGAGGTCTGCAATAACCACCAGAAGCATCAGTCACTCCAACCCACCAAGCAGGAAACCTGTTGAAGCATTTTTGTCAAACACCAATAAATCTTCCACCTCTAAAGCCACTTTGTTTCATGTTTGTATACAAAAAGTTTATTTTTGTTGGAATTGTGCATGATTGTTGCTGGGACAGGAATAGAGGAGACAGAAGAGTGCCCTAGCAACATGGTGAGCTAAGAAGGTTTCACAGAGAAGTTGCAGAAGGACTGACAGTGCTTCCATAACATAACAAGAAAGCGCTCCTGTTGTGTCTTTAATTCGTGAGGTGCCAAGAAGAGACATGCCACTTAGCTTGGGGCTACTGCAAGCACCAGAATAGACACCTAATGTGGGGTGTGGCAAGCCAGGACAGCCAGACCAAGCTTGACTCTGCAGCATTCAATCAAAGCATCCACCCTCAGGGAGACTGCATTTCCCTGTGTTCTCGTCCAAGTTCGTATCACGAGCCATAATCAGTAGACTAGATCTTATAACTTCCCTATACTGGAAATAACTTAGAATAACTCTCAAGTTCAAGAAGAGAGCCATTATTCCTAAATAATTCTTCTGCTAAGAAAGTACAGCAACTATTCTTAAGAAAGCCACTTATCCTGGAAGAGAACGATTATAGCTTATTCCATAATAATATCTTGTAGAACTTCATGTATAAATAAGACTTTGATGAAAGATTATGTTCAAGAGAACAAGAGGGCTGTTTGAAGAGCGCTGGCATTCTGTGCTACTGAAATTGGTCCAATCCAAATTCCAACCACAGATTTCACCAGAAGGCTGTACTAAATTAATCACTATTACAATTGTATATATTTGTTCTGATTTAAGATAGTGGTTCTACACTGACCATATGACTCTCCTCAAGCACCACATGCTTGATCTCATGCACAACAGATGGAGTCCACATGCATGTCGTAAGATCATCAGCAGTGCTGCAAGTTTCTAGCTGCCAGCTTTTAAGTTACAAGGAACTTCAACATGCAACGCATAACCCAAAAGAATACCAAGGTAGTTTAGTACCAGGAAGTAACTGAAGCAGAGAAATTCCTAAAGTGTTCGGGCAGCATGAAAGAAACACTGCTCCAAAAGAAGCACTTGCACAACACAATGGAGAAAAGGGTCTCAATGAAGTATGGTGCAGAGACTCCCCAAGAACACTGAAAGCAATACACGTTTCACTGCTCATATACTCAATTATCATCTGTGTCACACCACAGCTAAATTAGCTTGTGTTTAATTGCACATTTACAAAGGGAGAGTTACACCCTTCATGGCACTGTATAAATGAAAGAGAGCTAAAGTCTACATGTCTCACCATTGGGCTTACAAGTGAGGACCAAACCAATTCACTGGCTTGCTCATAATCATGACAAAAATCTTTGCAGTTCACTGAATCTCATGCTTGAACACTGTAACAAGTATTTGATAACTCTAGGTCAGTAGCTTTCAACCTGGTTGGCGGACTCCAAAGGGTCCATGAAAGCTGAGGAAAGCAAGCATATCACTAACAGCTCAAATTTGCTGTTCTCACTGGAAGCTTTTAGAAGTCTGTAAGTCCAGAGAGACTGAAAGACACTGCACTAGACATATGTGAAACAAAGGATCCAGAGAGCCTAGAAAGACATGGGAAATAAAATGAGCTAATGAGATGCACTTCAAACAGCCTCAGAAGTTTATAATCAGCAAAACAAACACTGATTGTAAGAGACTCGGGTAAACGCTGTGGCAGTCCAAAAGGAGTATTGGGAGTTGGGTTTTTGGGTCCCTCAAGCACAATGCTCCAGGCAGTGAAACGCTGTATCATCCCCACCACCCTAAGAACAGAACAGCCAAAGCAGTTCTTTACATCTCCATGTAAAGCAAGCACTTACTCTGGTCGGCAAATCACCAGGTCCCCTTTGTTGGTGCCATATGCCAATCCCAGGCCTGGCTCAGGCAGCCAGCGAGCAGAGTTTATGCTGACGTGTCTTCTCTGGTCGGCAGGCATTGGGTACAGAACGTTGAAAACTCTCTGAAACAATAACAGGAGATTACTTGACAGGACAAAGCAGGAGAGCCAAGGAAGGTCAAACAAACGTTCAACCTCCCTGCAGCAGTGCAGCTGGCCAAGGAGACATGTCACTTTACAGGATGTTGTAAGAAACTACTAATCCAGCAGCGAGAGTAAGCAGCTGCTAGAAAAGGACATGTATGTGCCCCTAAGTGTTTCATGGACTGACTGGCACACAGCTGTGGAGCAGAAGAAATTCTGCTCCCAGGAGAATCTGCACGTCACTCAGTGGACTGCATAGTCCTTCTATTCAAACTAATTAAAGTGATGGGCACAAGTGGTATAGTCATTAGAAAGCAGGACAACTGGGACTCTTCTGGCCATCACCTCTCATCTTAACTCATTAGGGTGGAACAGGAAACTGGCAAGTACATGGGCTTTCAGCATCAAAAGTTTATTGTTTCTATTAAGCAAACCAGACTTTATGCAAAAATAACATACAATTCTTTCCTTTTTTAAACATTTAAACAGCCTCCTGAAAATGTTTCAGAGTTTGATCAACCCCCACACCAACAGTGCACAAAGGAAAATCAAAATCCATAGGTTATGAGAATAACACGAGTACACAAATACGAAATCCCTCTGTTCAGGTCCCCTACCAACACCATCCGTTTTACCTGCAGTAAGGCAAGAAGCTGAAGAGCTGTTAAGACAGCAGGTAGTTAGCATGGCTGCAAGCCAGTGCTTCCCATATGCTGCATTAACACATGTGAATGAAAACCCTGTGCATATGAAGGACCAATAGCAAGCTCTGCTTTCTGGTCTGCACTAGCTTGGTTTCTGAAGCATATGAGGCTTGAAAAGCAAGAACGATGAAGCGGAACAGATTATACCTACGCAGATACTATCCTTCTACTCCAAGAAGCTAATGTCTTTTGTACAGCACAACGCTTTCCTGCACCCTGCCATCCAGCAACGAGAACTGGGTATACTGTCAACACTTCATTTAGCCAGAAAATGACACATGTAGATCATAAAAACAAAGGCATGGGAAGTGGAAAGAGGGGTAGGTAATGAGTCAGTTTGGCTACCAGGAACAGACAGGGACAAGCTGCTTCAGTGTACTGGGCCATCAGAGCATTCTGTCATGGCTGAAGACTGCATTTACAAGTCCAAATCATTAGCAGAATTTCTGCAGAAATTTATCTAGGATTTATCCTGTCATCACTGCAGGTAACACAGACTTCAAATCTAGATTTTCAATGGGATAAGTCCCAGGTGAAAGATAAGTTTTCATTACGTTTTCTGGTGGGCAACTGTCCATCCATCATAAAACCTTTCCTCCAGACTCCCCAGAAAAGGGGATGGTGCTGGACGAGGAAGCAGGGAAGGGAATGAGGATGTGCTGGCACAACAGGATAAAGGTAGATGGGAATGCAGATCAACTGCTACTGTGGTGGCCTGAACTAATAATTAGAATTCATTAGGGTGGGAGGCATCAGCTAGCATAAGAAACCGGGGCTGTTTTTCTCTGTAGCTCTACTGCCCACCCCACATCTTGTCTGTTTGACAATTTAACTTGAGAAGTCTGAGGCAGAGACCACTTAACTGTATGCCCTCCAACAGCTAGTACCCAGAACCTTCATCTTGACCATTGTAACGCAAACAAAGTAAGTAAAAGCAAAACAATATAGCTACATTATTTCCCCTTGTCAGTAACACATTTAACCTCTCCTCTGAGGAGGCCACATCGGAGAAGAAAACATCCTTAAGGATTTCTCTGTGTGACAGAAGCTGACTCTTCGCCCTGGCTATCACTCAGCACAGCATTTAGTGTATACAGAGAAGCTCAGTGTTTGGATGGAAGGAACAGGCCCTTAGGGGTTTATTTAGCTCTTACCCATTTCTGTCATGTCTGTCCCTTTCCCTCCCTGCCTTGCTTGCTCTGTGTGTGTGTGGTGGTGGGGGGCAGGGGGAAAAAAGGAGAGAGGGGAAAAAAAAAATAAATCTGATGTATGACGGTAACACCTGTTACCATGGAGATTATGGTGCACTCTGAGATGGGAAGACTGGATTTGGAGGAGAAGGAGGAAGGAGGGGAAAGGGAGGGGTCACCAGAGCTGGGAGCATAAATTCATAAAATAAGCATTTCAAATCTCTCAAGAACTGCAAGGGTTTTTCATCGTATCCTTCTTCAGCAAGTCAGAAAGAAATGGTTTCTCTGCTACTGAGAATGGCTTTGCAAGGTATCACAGTTAGAGAAGCTGCCTTCCTGGGCTAGTCGCAAGCTCTCCTCCGCTGGCAGGTCAGTTTGCACAGCCGTTGTCCCACAGGCTCCACGACTGGCCACGCCAAGAGGGGAGACTTGCTAGCTACAGCTGAGCATCCAGGTGCTTTGCAGTAAATAGCACCCCATGGAAAGTGCTGCCAAGGACATGGGTCTGGTTCTGACAACCTGCAAGAATGTTGGCTGAGGGCAGAATCTCAAAGACAAGGTGGCTTAAAAATTCTGCGTAAAAGTAGTTGCTTCATCACTCCACTCCACTCCATTCACTTCTAAACAGCTTGTCACACTGAAGAGCTCCCCCCCCGCTGCTTCCCACTCCCACGCTAATGGGACAACTCCATGCAGTGTTAAGGGTGATGACATCCGTGTGTGTGGTAATTAGTACATAAAAAGAGAAAGCAGCTGTACTGGCATAATCACCACTCGCAGCGGTAACCAGGACCCAGCTAATCAATCTGATGCAGTCATACAGACTGGCTGTTGCAATTGCATCCATTAGCAAGACCCCCTACTCTATCCACAGAGTGGGGGAAAAAAAGAGTTCCTTCAACATTGGCAGGTCCTTCTCTTCAAAGAAGGTCAGAAGCCTGCCAGGAAGCATTATTCTCCATAGATCACAGATAATTCCTTTCAGAATTTGGGGTTTTTTGTCTTTTTGCTTCCATTGCTAAATCTTACAAAAAGTTACTGAGATATTTCAACCAAAGCAGCCGGCCTGAAAACATACTCCTGAGTGACCACACCTCTTTGCCAGTGGGATTGTCCATGCTTTGTAGTTCTAAACTTCTAGGAATAATATTCAAGTTATTACAGGAATCCTACACTAACACAATTCTCTAGCTTCTAGGTCAAGAGACTGCTGCCAAGCCTCAAATGCTCTTAAAACTAGCAATACAAATGCATGAAGTTGATAATTCACTAGCTCCCTTTCATTAGGGCTGGTCCACAGACTAGTTGCAGGCCATGTGTAACAGCCACGTTGATGGCCAAGGGCACAGGAATCAGTTTAGAACCACTGTTGCAAAAGTCCACTAATCTTTAAGGTGCCCACCCCACCACACTCTACCACAGCCTCCAGAGAGTTTATTTTTAATAGGATGGCATTTTCATTTAGGAGAGATATCGTACTGCATCACACTTTATCAGCCCATAATCACTGCCAGCAGTCACAGCAAGCTTCCAGGCTCTTCACCATAACCAATGTCAAACTTGCTCTTAGCATCACTACACTACTAATTCAGTAATACATAGCCACACCATTAGATGTGGTGATTCAGCGTTTTATGAAGTTGGCAGTTGCATTTGTTTCCCAATGCTGTTCTGAAATAGAGTTTTGTATGGTATGTTTCTCTAACTATGAACACTGTGAAGTCTGAGGAGTGGGAGCTTCAGAACATCCCTAAGGAAGCTTAAACCCAAACAGGCAACATAAGTATAGCAAGCTGTTCTCTTCTTGGCAACAACATAAACATATAAATGTCATTTCAAGGGGTCCTACCCCTTCCCTTTAGGGCCACACGACCCAGCCCGGATTACACAGAACAGTTGCTTGACCTGTGCTTATATTTGTAGAAAACCCTGTCTCTGGTGATCTCCCCACACTTCACAGGACATTCCAGAAGTCTTCCATCATTTCAGGGACTCCATTTCTCCTCAGAGTTCAGGGGACATCAGCAAGGTAAGAAGTCTTCCTGCAGAAATACTAAGACTGTCTAGGTAGCTAAGCTTCTACACAAAAGGCAACTCTCATACAAAGGGAAAGCAATAGTCACTAAAGAAACAGCTGGTTGCTTCCATTTTACATCCCTGTAACCACGAAGTGTGGGGAAAGATTTGGTTGAGTAATTTATGTCTGCACTTCTCTATTTTCAAAGACTGCACTACAAGAGACTACTTATCTCTTTGGTGTGCCTTTTCCATCCTCCCTGAACAGGAGTGGGCATGTAGATCATCTACTGAACTCCCTAAAGCTCATTTCATCACTTCACAGCCACTTCTTCAATGCTGAATTCAGCAGGGGAGAAGATAGCTCAGAGAAAGCAGGGCTATAAAGTGTGAGGAAAAGAAAAAAAATAGGCCCTTAAAATATTCAGCAAACAAGCTGCATGTGGAGTGCAAAGGCCACCTCAGGTCCACTGCTGCTGCTCCCCCTCCAACTTGTCAGTGCGGCACGTCAGTACTGTAGCCCCTGTCACAGCCACCGCTTAGGTATTAAACTTAGGTATTTACTTAGGGCAGAGAGCCAGGCGAGGCTGCGTGACAATCAACAGCCTCAAGGAATCTTTCCTGATGATCTCTTCCTCGATGTCAAGCTGCTGTACTTAAGTGGGAAGAAGGGGGCCCAGGGCACAACACATAAGCACTGAGCTACACAGTTAATTTGTACCTGCCCTGGAGGGGAAGAAAACTTTTTGCTAAAAGCCTCTGCTCTGCAAAGTCCTAGTTATTGACCTAGTGCTTCCCTCTTCCCCACCTGCTCTGTCCCAGGGAAGCTGCTGCTATTTCATAACGCTCTTCAAATTCCACCTTTCCCCTCCATCTCTGGGGTATGCCAATGTTAAAAAGCTGGACAGGGCAATCGCCAGGATCCTGTCAGTCATCGAAGTAGCAGCAGGCTGCCCCACGCCTGTGCTACTGCTGCCAGCTGGCAATGGTGCTGCACCGCTCGCCTGATCCGAGCAGCACTGTGCCTGGCCAAAGCGGAGGCACCATGTCATCTGCACAGCCGTCTCTTTGCTCAAGGCCTTCCCACCTCTAAGGAGAGCAATGAAAAGCAGGGGAGTGCTGAACACTATTTGTCTGGCAGAGTGGGACCTTTCTTCTCCTCTCTGGCACTCAAGAAAGAAAAAACACGTTTTGAAGCTGGAGGAGAAGAGAAAGTTGGCACAAGTGGGTAGGGAAACTCAGCAGGAACCCTTGCTTTTTATCTTTTTAAATTCAATAGAGACATTTCTGCTCTCGACTAGATGCATCGCCTTTCAAGATGCCAATAAATTTCAAGCCATTACCTCTACTTCGCCCATGCAGTAAGTTGGGCTGTTAGATCAGCTTTGATAAAGACTGTGTGGGAAGGAGGTGCAGGTGTTCTCTTGTTTACATGGGGAAGTCTTGTCATCCGTGAAGCTCCATCCTGACAGGTAAAGGGAGAGAAAAGGCTGGAGCAAATCAGGTGGGTTTATAAGGCACCAGCCTAAAATGTAATTATTAATTTTCAACTGAATTGACGCTATCACCAGAGGCTGACTGACCATGAAAACGCGCAGGAAGAGAAACATTGAATGTGCTTAAACTCAACAGAAACCTCTTACTGGGAGGACTGGTAAAATCCACAGTCTCACAGCTACTCCGACCTGGGTTGCAGAGAAAAGAGCTTCAGAAAGGAGCATTGATCTCTGCTGGATAGGCATAGCTGTACTGGCAGCCAACATTTGTACCTCACACCTGCACAGATGTAAAGTTTATGCTGGTAAACAAAGTGCTCTTCATATGGATACGGGTTATACCACCAAAGTAATGGTGGAGGCTACACAGCTTTGCCAATGTAACTGCAGCTGTACTAGAGCCTCTGGCCAGCACAGGCACCTCTTTTGTAACGCACTTTAGCAAACTAAGCCACATGAATTATGTAATACAGATGCAGCCCTAAAAGCGCAGCCAATCCACAACACTGTATTAAGTTCACTGAAAGCACACCTCCAAGCAAAGCCTATGTACAATTTGAAACTACTCAAAGAGCGTTAAAACATATGCGGAAAACTATAAACTGCACTTGTATTTGCCAGAGCAGCAGATGAGGTGCAGCGACAGGATGAAGGCGTAAGCAGACCAAAACCAGCAGCAGTACAACTAGGACTGCACACATTTTGCATGTCCCCATCTGCCCTTCATATGCTGCTCCACAATCTGACCTTGAATAAGAACTTCAAGTTTCAGAAGTTCCACTACATCTTTTTTGATTGCAAGCATCTCACTGAGACTGAAGAGCACCTAAATCAATTCCTTATCTTTTTTTGCCTTACCCACCGATAGTGTGTTGCTACTGAAAAATCTTACCTTTTTTTTTTTTTAATGTCAACGGTTAACTAGTTCACCTCTGCCACCAGGGTATCAGATAAATTGCTATAAAGTATCTACCACTCTACTGAAAGCACTGTATGTCCTTTGCTTAGCTGCCAGGAAGCCACCTGCATCACTGACTTCTATAATGCTGCCAATTAGTTTAAACAAGTCTGTGGCTTTTTAAGGTCCAGAAGCATAATAAGAAACAGACATCCTAACCTGATCTCCTTAATAAATAACACTATCCCTTTTTTGCTTAGATTACATTCTTTACTCTGCCTTCTATTAATTAATGAATTTCAGAAAAGCTGCTGAAATTCAGGCTTATGCCTTGCACTGCCACAAACCCCAGAGCCCTCTGCAGCAGAATTCAAGTCTAGCTTGTCTAAAGCAGACAAATGCAAAGCAAAACAAACACTCCTTGGGATAACTGACCAAAGGCTCAATACATTTATTCACAAGACAATGTATATCAGCATTTTGAAACAAGGCAAGTCTCCCCTTTGTTTGGAAGGAGTCTCCTTTCTGTATCTATATGCAGATGCAAAGAAAAAGGCATGCAGTTCCCATGATCAGATGGGAAAAAATTTACTTTTTTGCTCCTAGTCTCCTCTTATTAGGCAGGTTGGTCTATGCTGCTCTCAACCCCTCCCCCACAGCTGATTCCTGCCAACAACATAAACATCTTTCCATTAGATCTTCTCTGTTAGAATGGAAGCAGCAAAAAATAATGCACTTATCTTTTTGGATTTGTCAGTCTTATCCTCAAATGGATCTTATCAATGCTCAGCACAAACAAAATTTCTTTCAACTCCATTTATCTTCCCCAGATGTAATAGGATCATATATGAAATTCTTTTTCAGTCTTTACCATTACAGCAAACCTCTTTCTGCCTTTTTCTGCACCTGTTGTTAGTGTAGAAAATCCTAGCTTTGTCTTCTGAGCCACAGTGAATTAAATGAGAACTAACCCTTAATTTTCAGCAACAACTGAAACCTTAACTGAGGATACTTGATCCAATTCCTAAAACAGGTCAGCACCAGAAGTTTCTGTTGGATGGACTGAGAAACTTTCTGCAAAGGTAAAAAACATTGTTGGTTCTTCCTGACCATACTTGATCCCATAATTTATTGCTGATCTTTCAAATCAGGAGAAGTGTCATTATAGCACACCCTTTCTTTCTTTAGGCTAGCTCTTGGCATTATCAGCTGGTACTTTATCTCACAAGCCTGCCACGCAACTACTACGAGAAAGAGCTTTAAGATAACTAGTGGGAAACTTAAAAACATTAACTAGAACTAGGTCTTAGGAAGAAATGGATCATCTCAGGTAACAAAGCTCTCACTCAGGAAAGTAACATACTTGCAGTGAAGTGGCTCATTAATTTGCTACCCATCTCCCAAAGGCTGCAAAACCAGGGTAATACCTCCAAAAAGCCCTTTAGGGGACTGGTCCAAGCCTGGATCTGAAACCTAGGGCTGAGTAAGCAAGAAATTGCTAAACAAAACAATTGTCCTTTCAATTGTGCATGCGTGTGGTTGGAACAGATGAAAGGAGAGAAAAAGGAATGCCAAAGGGGGTGTTAGCGTGACAGAAGACAGATATGTATATATTCAGGGCAGATGCACAAGTGAACTGAACTGTGCAAACAGGACTGTGCCCCCAGCTATTGCTATCTCTTGCAAAAATCACCAACAGTTCTCAATGCTGGGATAAATCTAATAAAAATATCGCCACTTCTATGGCAAAAGGAATGACAAGCTTCTTCATTTTTGCCCTTAACTCAGACTGCAAACCAAAAACAGTACCTGTGAATTCCCCATTAAATGTCATGCTAAGACTGTAACAGCAAAATCTACAATATGTTAAAGATCTAATGACAAGAGCAAAGGATTTGCACATAGCTGCCATTCCACCCTGCTCTCCGTCTGTTGAGCCTTCAATAGAACGGCATACAAGATCAAATGTCAACAATATGATGATGACAGAGCCACATGCATCCTCATCTAGGTGAAAAGAGGCTGTCATCCAGCTGCCTACACGTCTGGAAGGAATAAATACTGGAGGAAAGAGTTGGCTTAAATTTAATTCAAGAAAGACAGTAGGAAGAAGTACTGAAAAAAAAGTCTTCATGAAATTGCAAACCTCTTCTCAGCCCGTGGCCAGTTTAGTGCAAATCTGGTAATAATTCACCTTGGCTCCCTTCCCCCTACCTGACTTGGCAAGACGACCGCACATAAATAATCTCAATTTGCCATAATTTCTTCTATCTAGTTACTATGGACCCAACTGCACCAAAGCTCACAGTAGCTACTGTGGGGCAAATGGGCTCAAGGCCTTACCTGAACTGCAAGAGCTCAGCTCTCCTAATACTGGACCCCATATTAAACAAAAGGTCTTGGCTCTCAGCTTCACATCCCATGAAGTAAAAACATCCTGAATAGATGTCATTTGCCTTTTCTTCACACCAGTTTGCTAAAACTGACACTGCTCCCATGTTTAACCATCGCATGAGATATTAACACAATATTTATGAAGGGATCCTAACGAGTTTTAAGTTTTTACAGTTTCTTGTAAGTTCTGTCTTAGCAGCCTTCATGCAGACATGGGTGAATTGGTCAAGATAGCAATTTAACTGACTCTTACAACATACCATTCCTGCACCTATACTCCAATGTGCACATTATGCAAATCTTCATGCCAACTGCAACACCAAGGTGGCAATGCATTTTCCAGTGATGTTGAATACAGCTCTTTCTTACAGCACCCTACATAAGCCATGCTTACCAACATGGGTTTTGGATATGCTCTGCTTTTCTAAAGATACCTGCCAGAATCTGCCGATACACAGAGCATATAAAACTATTTGGCCTCAACCAGACTATTATGCTCCACTTTGTATTAAAAGGAGGGATTTCCCTTATCAGTCAGAAAAGGGTTCTGTCCCCATGCCCTCTTCCTAGGATCAACAAGTACATGCAGTCTGTGACTCTGCTTGGACTTCTGGTAATCTAAGAAACATCTACCTGGTTCAACTTCTGCCAGCAGTGAGAAATTTCTTTGGGCAGTAATTGGATGTATTATTTGCAGTTCTACTGTACAGAGCTGTCAGAAGCTCCCCCTGTTGCCTTGAAGATGTCAAAATCTCTCTTGAAAGGAGACACAAGGGACCACACCAATAAGCATGCTTTGTCAATAACAGAGCAAGAGGTTGGTACTCTCTCTCTTGCAAACGGCGCTTGTTTTCAGAAGTATGTTAGTTCATAGGAACAGAACCACTGCAGGTAATGCGTTACAATAAGCCATCTCCACATATTTTTCTAATCAATTTTCTTTTCACATTATCAAGAGTTCTGACAAAACTGTAAATTGCGCCCCAGTGAAGCAAATGTGCACGGCCATTTGCTTTCAGGCTTAAAGGCCCTTCGCTTATGGCTGCAGGAGCATTCACAGCTCATCCAGTGAGTCAACGAGGTCTGGCAGTGACCTTTGCAAACCACACTGGATACACTCCACTGACACTTGCATGAAGCTCAGAAGACAACAGCACCCAGTAAAATTGTGCATCTTCTCACATAGTCTGTGCATCGTCCTCGTTAAGAGTTAATAAACTGAAAACAGTTTGGCTCCATGCTAAAACTCCGTGTGCCTTTCTGCTTCAGGCCCTTCTTCCTGCAGGATTAGGAATTCTCCATTTGTTTACAATGGAAGCGTACATGTATTTTGTTCCATCCAGGCTACTGACTGACTACTTCATCAGGATGTTTCCCAAATACCGGTAGTCTTGTCACGAGCTAATTCCGGATCTCCACAGCCTGAATTTCCTTCCAGATTAAAAGCACAGTGCTGTATTTGAGATGGGGCTTGGTTAAGTCACCTTATCCCCACAAATTGCATGATTTGCTCTTCACCTTCATGTCAATCAAATTTTTCTATCAACTACCTCGCTTTTTGTATCCTTAGCTTAGAAGCTCCTTTCCAAGTTTTATTTTAATTTGGATTACAGTAATCATGTTTTTCTGATATTTCAGAGTTAGCTTCCTCTGGGTAAAATGAAAAACATTAAACATTGCAAGGGCATCAGATTTGCGAATGCCAGAAATAAAACTACCTTCTGGCCGCCTTTCTCACTAATATCCACTGCTAACAGATCTAGGGCAATATGATCCTTACTCTTCTATGTTTCTAATGAACTTCAGCTCTGACCAAGTTTCTAATTTCATGTTCTTCTAAGTTCTTTAGCCTCTGTATACTCTTAGAATCATGTGGAATTCAGAAATCACCCTAGACCCAAGCAGCTTGAAAACAGATCCTCTTTATTTGGAGACCAGCTCCACCTGTGCTTTCAAAATAGGCTGCAAAACCTATTCTTAGACCATATTTGGAGTCCTTTCTCCCATCTCTGAAACTCAAATATTTCCAGACAATTCCCAGTACCGTTGCTACCTGTACCACTCCAAGCTAGAGATCTGCTAAAAGCAACTCCTCACCTGTACTCTCCAGCTACAGATAAATTTCAGAGATGTTAGCTAGGTTTGCAAAAAAACCAAGCCACAAACACAACAACAAAAAAATGAAGCTTATGCATACCACTCTTATTAAAAGTCAACACTACTAGAGAGCTTTTTAAGCCTCAGTCTGAAAATGAAACTTGTTCTTTAGCAAAGCCAGGTTTCCATCTGAAATGCTAAGCAGATCAATCTGAAGGGAGTGAACAGAAAGAGCATGAACCTTTAGCTCATGACTACCATATTGGATGACAATTCACTACTTTTACTCCATTTCTGAACAGAATTCATAACTGTTGAATCACGTCAGCCCTGACCTGTAGAACTCTACCTGATCTCTCTGAAATATTAGAAGCAAGATGTATATAGACAATGCACACTTGTATAACCAAAATGCTCCTTAGTACAGTCCAAAAGTGCTGTAGTTCTCAGACAGAACATTTCTCTCCAACTCTGAAAATTACACCAGCAGCCAGTGAATTTTTAGGTGCAATTAAATGTACTGGAGTTTCACATAACAAAACTAATTAATTGCATCTTCAAAGCCTCTATTTCAACAGCAAGATGGAGGAAGCTCTCTGAGGAATAGAAGCATGTATTCCGCTGACTGCTAGTCAAGGATGTGGAGGAGGAGTTAACTGGAAGCAGAAGTAATCACTGCATTTCACTCCTCAGCAGGTTGCCACGCTTTTGCAGTGACTTATAGGCCACATTGCCAAGCCCTAGTCTCCCATTTCATTGATTGCAAATAGAAAGGCGTCAGGGAAAGAAAGAACAATTGTAAGACAACTTACAAGAATTTTCATAGAATCTGATGTAGCATTTCTCTTTAATTTCTCTCTTGGGAGTTTTGTGAGTAATGTAAAATTAAAACATCCACAAAGCATTGCTTCAGAACATGGCTATGACTTATTTTTAGTTAAGAAGTTGAGTAACAATTGCTATGTATTACAAGCTGTTGTCACAGAGGTAACAAAGATGCTTTCTGATTCTCTATAATGCACATATTAAATCAGAGATTGAAAAATACAGTTTCACCAAGCTTCTTAAACCTTTTTAAACTGCATGCTGGCCAAGCTGCAAACAGGTTTTTTACTCAACTGAATATGAATACGTCAGTCATTGTAAAGACAGTGTGCTAAGAATATTATATAGATTCCTACTTAAAGCTCTATTTTCATTTTGCATGCCTTGAAAAGTACTACAAACTCATGGAGCAGTTTTATTGCAAAACTCATGACAGAAGAAATATCTGTAGGTGATCTAATTTTTACAGCTAGATGAGGGAATAGTATTTACAAGATTAACAGTTTATTGTTTTCCAAGCTTGATCCTACAGACTGCACAAAGATGACCAACAACACACAAGAATGTTGAAAATACTCAACATCATCCCACAGGAAGGCTCTTTAACCAAATTAATTCAAACTGGTCTAGTTGTGACCCTGTCACATACATAGAAAGCTAAAAGTCCAAGGCAGTCAGAAATGAGACATTTTTAACATCTTTAAACATCATGTGGGAAAAGGGAAAACAGCAAATTAGTTAGCAAATCCTGCTAGACTGGATAGATTTAAAAACGTGGGGGAAAGGTTTTTGGAGGCTAAAAATACATGTGCAAGAAAGATGAAAAAAGCAACCTTTAGAATACATGCAATCCATCTGGAGAAAAATAATCCAGAACTACAGCAGATGAGAAAGACAGGAGTGCAATGATGTGGAGCAAGTCTGAAAAGCAAGAGTGGGAAAAATTGTACACAATTTTCAATGCACCATAACAGCAAAAAAGGAAAAAAAACCCAGTTTTTGACTGCGTAAGTAAAGCCCTGTAGTCCAAAAAAAGCAGAAAAAAATACCCTCTGTGGGTTTCTGGTAAGACTATGCTTATCACATTACGTACATTTAACCATATTCCAGAATGAGGGGAAAAAAAAAAAAAAAAAAAAAAAAGAAGGGCATTTTGGAGAGAATTCAGAAGAGAGAAAAACGAAAGCTGGAAGATTGAATTACAAGAAAAGATTAAGGGAATACAAAGCATTACTTCACTAAATGGTGACTAAGAGCAAGGGTACAAGCATTTGAAGAGTATAACACACCATAGGGAAAGAAGATATGTTTGAAATGGAGATGAAGAAATATAAATGGAAGATTTGGACAGAAGCTTACTGATTTAGCTGTCTACAAAAATATGTCTCCAAAAGGAAGGGCTAGAAGCCATAGCAACTGGATTTTAGCGTAAAGGACAGATGAGAGGAAAAGACATGATTTTAGCTAATAGGACGTCTCTATCTTAACTTATTATGATATGGTAAAAAGACTGTGTGAAGGGATACTCTCGTATCTGGCAGTAAAAGCTATGTACTTCACTAGGATCTTAAAATAACTGAAAAAAGAAACAGTACCAGGGTAAACTACACTTTTAAAAGGATTTAACAGGATACCGAATTCATGTAATTAGTGATCTTATATCCACACAGCTTTCACCAACTGTACCTGCTAACCAAATTCTGCTTTTTTCATAAATACATTTTAATTTCTGTCTCTTACCTTAAGAGGCTTGTACCAGAATGGTAGCTCAGAACGAGGCCTGTAAAAGTGCTGACTGGTGCACCAAAGAATATCCTCATCATTGATCTTCCCTTGCCTTATAATGTGGAGCAGATGATGACAATAAACAAGAGTTTTGTATCAGCTGATAAAACAGCTCATGTAATGACACAGCTGAGATGACCCTCTCTGAATCATGAGCAGTCTGGAGAGCAACTACAGAGTCTGAAGGTGAATCAAGCAATTTATACCAGAGACAAGTCTCTCCCCAGTGCAAGGCCACCAGACAAATGGCTCAATGCAACCCCTGTACACTGGGAAAGCTCTGCCAAAAGTAATAATAAGAGGAGCCTTTTAGACTAAAAGAAAAAGTTTTAAAAAGAGAGGGAAAAAAAAGCTGCTCATGTAATAAATTCCACTATGATCAAGTTATCCCCAAAGTGAAAAGTTTGAATAGCTATTTTTCATTTCCTGCAACAAGTCACCTGAATACATGGCCTTAAACTTGAATCTGGCCCAAATATCAGCTTTAGAAATTACCTAATTCTGCCTCCTTAACTCTCCTTGTGCATTATCAACTGGACATAGCTTTTCCCATCCTAAACTATCGCTGAACAGCTGTTGTGCTGTGCTGATGAACAAAGCAAGACATAAATGTTCTCTTAACTCTGTTTGCCAGTTTGCAAAAAGATGAAAGTTTTCCCTCAGGTAATGAACAAGTCAGAGTGGGTCATGGTTCAGCTCTCCCACAAAGCAGAAGTACAGAAAGATAATTCCAGTGCCCAAATATGACTACATATACATAGAAAGCTCATGAATAAATAGCCAACAAAAGCCTGTTTGGCAAAAGTATGATAAGCCTCATCTTCAGTCTGCAAGTACGATATGAAACTTGGCCCCTACCCTTCCTGAAACTGCTGGTGGCTGCTCTCCTAGAGGTTAGCCACTTTCAGGAATGTTAGGAAATGATCCTGAAGCCTCGGCTGAAAAACTCCCTCAGCAAAGCCAACTGTAGTACCACAAACAAGATGCATGTTACTCAAAAAAGTACAAAAGACATACTAGGTACTCTGAATGTTATCTAGACTTAGGAATGTATACGTTTGTCATCATATTTGAAACCAGAGTGAAGTTTCACGATTTCATTATATTTATGTTCTCCTGCCATGTTTGCATATCTCGGTAATAAATTCTTTTACATGTTTATTATTCAGTGGGCCTGGAGCATGCTACCTCTTTGCTATCATAACCCAGCAACTAACTACTAGGCTAGAGCCAAAGCGACACAAAATCACTTATGAAAACACACAGAAACAGGATACACATACACTCACCCTCATAGAGGTTTCTCCACCGTGGGGCTGTTGCAGTCTGAAGACTTGAGCAACCATGTGTTCTGTGGAGGGGTGCAACAGGATACGTCGGGAAGCCAGTCCCACCATTACGTATCTGCCCATTGGAGACAGGCTCACAGAAATGGCATTAGGGCCTATGAAGAAAAAAGGGGTTATTTCTCTCACAGATTGACATCCCTCCTCACGCTTCATCCTCACAGCTTCTTCATTCCCTTCCAGCATTCCCATAATGTATGGCATACTAAGCTCATTTTTATAAGGGGTAGAGAAGAATAAGCAGACCTGCACAAGCACAAATTTTGCGAGACATTTCCTTGCTGCAAGTGTCCTCCCACTAAGACAATGAAGTTCTTTAAGGAATAAAAAACTATCCCTTAGCAGCTCCCCCGTACCAGCACCTTACATGTCCAGACCATACGACAAGTTTCTCCCCAGCAGTACTCTGTTTGTAGCTGGTTAGAAGGCCAATAAATTATTTCCTGTTACTACAATCACTGATGTTCAGACTATTGCGTTTCTCACTGAAGGCTGAGTTCTGAGGTAAATTCTCACACCCCCACCCACCCCAACTTCTTGCTGCATGCTTACCAAATCGCTTTGTGTAAAGCATCTCGCCCAAGTTGTGGGGTGCCAGAGAATACACAGCCAGTATTCCTTCATCAGGGAAGCCTCTTTGACTACTGGGAATGAAGGCTGCCAGCAGCTGCCCATCGGCAGAGATATCGCAGCTAGCATCATTGTAAATCTTGCAGTTTTGAACAAGCACGTTCACAGAGGCTGCAAAGAAGAAAGGAACAATGATTAAAGTATTCAGGTTCAAGAGAGAATAAAGTCAGATTTAAACCTAATGTTGGAGACTGGACAGTACACTCAAAAGGCACTGAAGACATTTAGCTTCCTCCAAAAGTTTATGAAATGTTAATACCCTGATTAATGTAAAACTTCCTCCAAAACAGAGATAAGACAGTGCAATGAGCCCAGGAAATGAAATCTACTCACCTCCTGGAGCCTTCAGCCAAGAAATAGTGGCAATTGCACTTTATCAAACCCCTTCTTTGTTGAGCATAACACCATCCTTTGCGAAGGACAGCACAGCTCAAACAAGTCTCAAATCGTGACTCTCTGACAAACTCCAGCAGTGGTATCATTAGAAAACAGTACACCTTAATTCATTTCCCCTTCGCTTGTGAAGCCCCTACTTCCAGCTCCCCTTATCTCCAATAAACAGGAGATGAGAGAAAAACTCTTCCCTGAAGATATAGACATTCATTTCTGACAGGTGATTTTTACACCAATCTTGGATAAAGCAAGTAAGAAAGGGCAGAGATTTCTCCAGCCGGTCCTCCATTTAATTACTCCAGTATTTGAGACACTCATGCATTCAGTGAAGTAACTGTTCAGCAGACAGGATAGTGAAGAGTGATTCACAAAACACAAGTTTTACTTTAATCTCTGCTGGCGAGTTGCTGGCTGACCTCATACAAATGTTTTCCCCTCCATGCCTTGCATATGCAGGCTACAAGCTCTTTGGGCTACTGAATCTTACTATGCACTTGTGCCATTCCCAGTACAATGAGGTTCCAAGGCCTTTTAGCATCGTCATCACCAACAGTTCAATGGTGGCTTGATAAGACAAGGCTGGAGTTATGTTCATTCCCTCAGCCTAACCTAGATGTACTTCAGTTCTGCAATTCTTCCAGGAGGTTTGGAGCTGAAACTGCATCCACTATTTTGGGGATGGGGAAATTTCAGATTCTAGAATTTTCAAACTCAAGGGGATAGAAATATAGAAAAATAGAAATAAAGCCCACCTTTGCAATATAGAAACTTTGCATGCTAGAAGACTGAATACCCCATCTCACATGCTTGAAGCTACAGCATCATGTGGAGCACTATGTCAACTACTACAGTCCAGAAATTCTCTTCTAAATCATCAGACCATGTCCAGCCTAGAAGCGCCTTTGATTTGTTCAGCTAAAATTGCAGATAAGTTTATGAAGGTACTTCTTGAGCTAGATTTCTTATTAGTTTAACAAAAGAACAGTGCCAAGAATGCTTTATGCATTCTTGGAAGTCTGAACTTCCAAATCAAATTAAGGCTGTAACCCAATGCTTTAACAAACTGACACTGCTGCCAGAAGAAACAACCTCTGCTCTTTGTTTCCAACACTACTGTGGAAAGCAAGCTACATTGGCGTACTGATATAGCTGAGAAATTACTGACTGTTGTCTAGGTCACTTTTTAGCCACAACAGTTTCCCAACTAGGTACACCACACGACCACATAGACCCTTGCAGCAGCAGAAAAAAAAAGTCATGACAAGGAAGCAGACAGGACTGCTCCTTCTTCCAGCATTGCTGATTTAAAGCACTTGCTGAACCTCATCTTAGTTCTTCTGGTCTCAAAGACATTTTTCCTGGGCACTGCTTTCCTACATGGTTCAGTATCAATTTCTACTGTTCCATTTAAGAAATTCTGATGAAAAAGAAAAATGAGGATAAAAAGTGGACTATGTAATTACATTCCGTACCAAACCACCTACACCTGTACTCTAAATTTATTCAACCATTTTTTTCAGTCTCAAAGCTGCTAAAAACAGTAATTTTCAGCCTAGTATAAACAGAAAGCTGCTGAACAGAAAAAGGTAAATAATGGTAGTCACTGTCAGTCCTATAATAACAGAATCTAAAATACACATGGCCCTCCAAAGAACAGACGGTCCGAAAGATGACGAAATTCCTGAGTGCTTAGTCTGAAGCTAGTTGAACAGAAAGACAACAGATTAAAGACTATACTACCTAATTTTATAAAAGGTAGAATTAAAATTTGCCCCCCCCTTTTTTTTTTTTAGATCTAGGCTTCATTCAAGTACTCATTATGTCATCACAAGAAAAATGGGCATCAACACAAGAACTGTAATATATGCTGTGAACTAGTTAAAGGATACATTACAACAGGTTGCACTATTGTAATCCCCATCAAATTGGGAGGATTCCTGCAGAGTTCTTCAGTGACTCATTTCAAAACCAGTCTTACTTATTAGGTTTATCAATGGGCTAGGCACAGAGTGGAGCTGGTTGATGAATTCTGTTGACAAAGTTGGGTAATTTCATTAACAGAGCATGATCAGACCACACAGTGAACTGAAGTATACAGAGACGTAACAGAAGTGAAACAAAAGAATTCTAGAGTGTGTTAACATTTATAAATTTCTGCTTTCCTAGGAGCTTCTCAGTTGGAAACAAGAGAGAATCAACTTTGGTGATCATAGCAAAGACTGAGCCATCCACCCAGCATAACAGTGAAAGAGATGGCAATCCTAAACTGCACTAGGGAACACACTTACAATAGAAATATCAGTGCTGATACACAACCTTGTGCTGAGACCACATGCAGGATACTGGGCACAGTTTTGGTCAGCCATGTTCAAGAAAGATTAAACCCTAAACGGTACCAAGTCCAGCAAAGAGCTAGGAAGACGACTGGGGGAAACGAAGTATGTATTTTATGTTTGGGGAAAAAAAAAAAAATTGCAAGGAAATGGGATTGTATTTACAAAAAATACCAGAAAGTGCATGCCAGAAAAACATCGGTTCTCTTCACAAATAATGCTGACAGGTGAGTAAGTGGGTAAAAGCAGCCATTAAGTTTGGAAACTAGAAGATTTCTACCAGAATAGCCAGAAGTGAAAGCGGCAAAGAATTTAACCAATTTTAAGACAGAATAAGAGGAACTATAGGATGTGCTTGCCTAAGACAGCAGGGAGCTAGACGCAGTGGCTAAGGGGGTCCTTTCTCACCAATTCCTTTGTTGTGTACTCTAATCAGCAGTGATGTAAAAAAATTGAGGGAAAGAAAAAAAAAAAAGGAATGGGAACGTATTGGAGAGGTGAATATTGGGCTCTCCCAGCCAAAGCTGAGATAACTACTTAAAAGAGAGCCAAGCAAGAAGGCCATCAACAGAGCAAAACTACACATTACACAGGGAGAGCATTTGCCAGACGTACAACTATGAAAATTATTAGAAGAGAAAATACAGTCCAGTCTCTTTCTTTGGGGCCTAAGAACTGTTCTCTCTCATTCCTATTGTGCTAGATATCTAAGTGTTCGTCCTGCATCTCTGGGCTCAGGATGCAGTTTCCATGAGGTAGTCACGGTTTCTCTACAATGTTAACTACTGCCATTTGATGCTCAATATCGGAAGTAGCAAGATTGCATACTTGTTTATCACATAGCACATGTTCGGTCCTTTTTTATCTACACAGTTTTTCCTCCCCCCACCCCCCTCCTTCAGCACAGCACAGAGGTTTTTGGTGAGCAGTCCACAATGATGGCCAACATGACTGTGTGTCTTGTTCTTTTTAAAGTTTGTTGCATATGGTGAATGCCTCTTAGCAAAACAGATTGTGAGCTCCTCTGCCAGAAGAGAACTATCTTTCCCTCTTGATGTGTGCTTGGAACATAAAACATCACAGATGCAAGTTGCACTGAACAAGAAAGCGTGCCCTTTATTTCAGTCCTTCAGTGTATGATTCACACTGGCATTATGTTTTTTTACTCTTCCCTCACTTACAAAGGATGAGGGACTCAGGTAGCACTTACACCTAGAACCAAGGGAGCCTACTGTGCCAGCAGAAAAAGTCTAAATGTGAGAGGTGGAGATCTCAGCAAGGTTTCATTTTAAGGAACAGCATGTAAGAGATTCCCAAGACATGGGGAGGATGAAGATACCCATGCATTTGACAAAGCCACAGGCTGTTTGATCTCTTTGAGCCTGAGGCCCGATCTATGAAAATGAAGCCAATACAGAAGATTTTAGGGAAAAAAATTGCTATTATTGGAAAACCATTTACAAGGCTGCCCTTTCATCTTGTGTTTTCTTTTGTTGTTAATGCAGCCACTGAGCTAACAGAACAGATCAAAAGAAACATCAGAGAACAAATTAATCAAGCTGTTGTGCCAACTTGGAGTGCTTACACCTACAGCATAATTACGCTTGAAGCTGGGGAAGGCCTGGAATGCTGGCAGTAACAGCACTGTTTGCCAAAGGAAAACAGTGCTGAGCACACCATCCGCTCCTAGCCACCCTTAAGGATGACACTTTCTTAACAGCTGCTCCTATTTATACATTGTTTGGCATGGTTTTTTTTTTTCCTTTCCTTCTTTTAAGTTCTTCTGCATCCCACTGTGAATCACAGTATTGATCAAATCACCTTCCTCAAGTCCCAGCCAGGGTCAGAACAGGACAAATTTCTGATGCATGACTAACTGTGGAAGAACTAGACCGGTTCAGCCGCAATGGCTAGAAAATGAAATAACGAGCAGCGAGTAGCATGAGAGAAACTACATTCAAGAGATATAAACAAGTGATAAAACCTTCAAATATTTTACCTGTGGAAAGGCTATATTCTACACTGTTTGCTGATTCAATACTTACCCGTTAGCTGCAGGAAATTTTAAGGATATGCAACACTTACTAGAAGAATATTAAATAAACGCCAGAGATAGCATTGTCTCTGCTGCCAAATAAATTCCCCATCCCAATGCTGATATGACTGACAATTACAGTTTAAGACCAGGTCATGTTTATTTCAGAGTTATTAAAAGCAAAACTGGCAATAGGAAAGAAGAAATCTGAAGCCATCTTTTCCATTTTGCAATTAATAAAGAAAGACAGGGCAGAGACTAAAATCCCACAAGTCCCTGCAAAGCCATTTCCCCAGGACTGCCGGAGTCCTCTTTCGTGCGCTTGCTGGATTGAGCATTAGCAAGGTTGCTGCCGCGGAGCCGAGTCCTGAGTCCAGGGCTCCAAAGGGTGCTGGAGCCCAGGCGCCAAGATCACAGGATGGCACTCATCATGCTGCTGTCGCTTGCTCAGATGCGTCCGATTCAGTGGACAACACCCTACTTCCAAACTATCTTTTCTTTGTTTAATTGTAACAGGAAGAAGAGCGGCTCAGAGACGAAGGTTGGCCACAGAGTCATTTCTCTGATGGAGAGTGGAGCTGGCAGGCAGTCCCAAACTTCGGCTGCATCATTTCATCTGCCTGAACTCCCAAACCACTTGCGGCTCAAGTCAGTCTCAGAAAGTGCAATAGCCCCCTCTGTGTAAGAGGGCTCTCTCACATCACCACCTCTGATTTACAGAAAACGATGGGGAAAAAAAGGAGCTATTGAGGTCACATGCTTTACTGGGAAAACAGTTTATTTCCAAGATCATGAAGAGTCAGAAAAAAACACCTCCAACCCACCACTCCACTGTTATGCATTTAGCTTCGCAATATCTCTACAAATTTGTGCACCTTGGCAAACTTGCAGCTTGCCTTTGTTCTGTGCCTAGGCAAGCTTGGCAAATACCTGTTTTAGGATGAGCACAGCTGCTACACCTTCATGCATCCCTACTAGACCTTGGCAGAGGGAGACGTGGCTAACAATCTAGAAATGTTGGAGTTGGGCTCAACATGTAAAAAGGAAGAAGAAGAGTAAAACTGAACATTTCCAAATGATAATAAATCAAGATGGACAAGCCAAGTTTTATGAAGCACAAAGTGGGGAGTCAGAAGGGCTGGGGATGCGCTTGTAGCAGAAACCCTGCCTGCAAGAAGGGTACAACAATAACAGAAACTGTAGCCCAATTTCCAGCTAACTGGAAGCTATTTCAGAATGGAATTGTCCTGGTAGGGAAGAGGGAGAAGATTGAAATATTGATGTCTTGAGAAGCAGATGGTTCTTATTTTCTATGGGATTCCATAAATTATAAACAAACATCTTTTTTTTTTTTTTTTTTTTTTTTTTTAAAATCAGCAGCCTTCTCAGCAGCCAGACGAGGGGTGGGGGGGGAAGCTATTAGCAACTGTAGCACTCTTCAAATACTTTACAAGCTTGCAAAGAAGTCCCAAAGAATTTAAGTCAGCAGCAAGATGCTTCCCCCTCTGCATTCATTTTTATTCTCTTTCAGAGTCTGGCTGGGCAATAGAAAGTATTGCCACCGCATGGCAAAACTTCACCTTGAACACTGATCCTCAGCCTACAACTGTACTACAAAGTTTGGCATTTAACAAGACACATCAAAGCACTGGCACACAAGTTCAGCACAGTATTCTACTTTCAAGATGACACTGCGTGCTCCTTCCCAAGAGAAAGAATGTTTCTCAAGGACAAAATATAAAGCATCTTTCCCCTTTACAATGTTGAGAGCTACCATCAAGAAGCAGGGCTTTTATTTTCCACCAGGCTATACACATCACACCACAACATTCTATACAATGTGAAGGAAGGAGATGAAACAGAAACACCAGATACTTTCTCTGTAGGAATGACACAGTAAGAAAGCTTTTTGTAATGCGATGGGCTACTGATGGCTTTCCCCTAGCTCCTCTGACTTCCCAGGGACTGGGAGGTAAATGGCCCCATACAGGTTGCCCAGAGAAGCTGTGGATGCCCCATCATTGGAAGTGTTCAAAGTGGAACTGGATGGAGCTTTGAGCAACCTGATCTATTGAAAGATGTCCCTGCCCATGGCAGCGGGGGTGGACTAGATGACCTTTAAAGCTCCCTTCCAACCCAAACCATTCTGTGATTCTATGATTTCAATTCCTCACATCTCTGCTGCTATGGTATCACTACATGTGCTCCTTTTGTGGGTTCTTTAAGCAACAGAACAGTACTCCACAGAGACCTCTATTGCCAGATATGTAACTT
The DNA here is from genome assembly GCF_947461875.1 of Haliaeetus albicilla. Lineage (NCBI taxonomy): Eukaryota > Metazoa > Chordata > Aves > Accipitriformes > Accipitridae > Haliaeetus > Haliaeetus albicilla. Next base: position 43,981,972 of record NC_091487.1, read on the forward strand.
CCAGAATTGCAGAACAGACAGGGCTGGGACTGGGAGAAACTTTTTCTGAATTCATTTCAATGGCTACCTGTGAAAGCAGAAGTGTTTCTGAAAACAGAATCCCTGTTCTCCCTAAAAAAGTCAGTCCCTTAAAGCAGAACCCAATCTCGTTTTGCTGAGAAGTCAAACAATGAATTTCACATATGCACAGATACAGCCTAAACTAAAAATCACTGTACAAAGAAACATTAATGAATATCTACCTCCTATCTTTGTCCCAGGCTGCCACAAACATAGCTTACTGCACAGCTTCAGAAATATCAGGATACCACTCTGGGTTAAAAATAGCCCTTCTAGTCAAGTTAGTTTTAGCCCTCAAAAAGTCGTTCCCTTAATCAGCTGACCACAAGCATCAAATCTGCTTGTGCCTGCATAAGGAAGTCTCTTCCAGTGCGAGAGCTAGCTTATACCATAGAACACATGTAAAACTATCGTCTAATTTCCACAAAGGGAAGGAGGAAATAAATAAATAGATAGATAAATAAATAAAATTAGCAATATTGCTCATATTCTTGACCCAGAAGCAGCTTTCACCTGAGATATAGGATGAATTTGCTTTTGCAAATGGCTAGAACCTACATCTACTTCTCCTGGCTTGCAACACAGTGGTGAGCAACAGACCAGGGCCCTAACGACCAGAAAGTATTGCAGCACTTTAACTCACACTAATGTCAATAACTTGGAGAATTCAGACCCAATTCATTAGCAAGTTCTAATGTAAAATATAAAGACAACATCCCTCTAGAAACTTGTTGGTAAAAGAATGAGGAGACTGGATACAGAATTCTTCTAGGAAGACTGGGTATTCCCATGAGAATGCTCACAAAAGAGCCCCATTTATGCATGGGTTTACTGATAGCAAGAATACACAAACTAGACAGAGCAGAACAGCTCTGCATGCTTTTAGTCAACTTTCTCAAAAGGCTAAGCATTTTACAGTTTCCAATACCACAAGACAATCAAGTAATCCAAGGCCTGCAACATACAGCTACCTTTGGAAGATCCTAGAGCTTATGGTATCTCTGGTTGGTATAGACTTAAAAGAAAGTTCTGGTACCCTTTCCAGCTTACCATTGCTGATTTCAGGCAGATCAAATTTAGTGAAGTCCCACCACTGAAGCCGGTAGGTGGTGTTGGCAATGTTGCTGGCCACGGCTGACTGTCCATCCCCAATCACAGCACCTACAGAAAAGGGGTAAATAATTAGCAACTTAACCTCCAGAAGATTATCCAGAAAAGAGCTGGGGAGACAAAATCCTAGAAAACCTTTCAAAATCCAATACACAAAACTCTAGATTCTTAAAGACACCTTATTTACAGAAATGACACCACCTCCTAAATAAGCCACAGAGCACAGGAAATTAACAGGCAAGCACCTCCCTGTAACACATTTCTGAAAGAAAAGAAAGTTGATGAGAGAGAAGACTTGCCCAGACTCACAAGGCAGGAATCCTAATCAATTCATTTGGTGCAAATGCATTCTACTTATTGGTACTAGTGAAGCTGTATTTTCACAGACCCAAAATTTTCTAGTACAGCTATGAAGGCAGACCAGAATACATGCTAAGGAAAAGCGCTGTCCTAGCAAATCACGCACATTTGTTGACATAATTCCTGATACTCCTGTAAATTCCACTCAGAAGATACAGGCTGCCTACAGTATTTGCCACATAGTAAAGACTGTAACAAAATATTAGCATGGAGGACCTACAAGCTGGCCCTTCAAGCAGGCAGGGGGCTGCCCTGACTCCATGCCCCTTGCTAACCACCCAAGGACTTGGGCAACAGTCCGAAGCAGAAGGCTAAGCAGAATACTTCAGAAACTAGCACAAACAACATAATTTTCCAGGCAGAAAGGAACTGCCATGGGTAACTCAAGTTGGCATACATTGGAGAAAGCTCAGAGGCATTAAATGCAATCCCTAGGGAAACAAGTGGAGAGAAGAAACAGTTCTCCCATAATAGTACTAGAGTAAAAAATCTCATTATTTTGCAGTCTCTAAGGCCTTCATATACATGCAGCCCTTGCACTTACACACACATGCTGGCACCCAGCGAAACTCAAGGTAATAGAATTTGATAAGGGAGAGCAAAACAAGATCATCCCCAAGCACAAATGAGGAAAAGCACAGCCTCCAGAGTCTACGCAGTATGGATTTCAGCATCTCCACACTGTCTCTGGTGGGAAGCACACACAAAAGTCAGTGGCTTCACCCTCCCACAAGGGCTGGCTCAGGACTGCTGCCACAGCAGCAACAGTGGAAGAGACATCACTTAGACAACTCTGTATCCAGTACACAGCAGGCCAGCTGCCCATGCAGAGAGCTAAAAGCTTGCTAACTGCTAGTAAATTAAAGTGTTGTGGAGGAAGATGAAGAGACTAGGGTGGCTGGATTTTTACTTTTCTTATCAAATCCCAGCAGAACACACAGGCTTGTAAAAAAAATGACCCAAAACCACATATACACACTAACAGGGTTTACGTTTTCTCTGCAAAGTAAAGAACAAAGTGGGCAGGGCAAAGTAAGGAAGTAAATTCTAGACCAGTGCTGATAAAGACACCAAGAAGGCTACTGCTAGTCCTCTTTTCATTGATAAGCTGTCTTGAGTCCTGATTTTTGGTTCTGGAGAAAGCTCAGAAATATGCCAAGAGCAAGACTTCTGAGCAGACAGCTTTACGCCGTGTACTCAGCTGTGCCAGGCCTCCAGCAATCGACAACCCTCCACCGTGCGTCTGCTCAGTTTCTATCTGCCTCTGTCAGATGCACATATACACTTGGGAGAGCAGAATTAAGAACATTTCCATTGTTTTTACATATGCCCAAGGCCTTGTTCTTCATATCCCCCAAAACAAAGGACTCCTCTGAACAAAAGATACGCACTGGAGAAAGCAGATTCAATGCACTAATGAAATTACATTTTGCAGCCAGAAGTGGAAGAAGGACAATTAAATTTTATGTTGTTTCATCTTTAAAAGTCTCCTCATTGCAAGCCTGGGTTTGGTTACACAAGGGCAGCTCTTCTACTGTCTTGCCTCCAGCCACCAGGTGGAGAAGAAAAAAACTAGTTTCTGTACAAATTTCAAGCAGTGGGACTTGCTGCAGGGGAACAGTAACATCACTGACTAGGTAGCAACTGCCTTATAGGACTAAGTCAGACAAGGAAAACACTCTGCAAAGACAGGCAACAGAGGTACTACTCAGGGCACAGAATTCCAGAATACTGATCTTATTACAAATGAACGTTACGAAGTTTTGCAATGAGAACAACCTTTGTAGGTATAGCAAGTAATATATAAACTGGAGAATAACATACCCTAGGAGAGTAATCATGCGCTCCGCCTGCATCACAGAAGCCTAGCAACATCACTAACTGCTCCACAAACAGCAAGTTCATCTGGCTTATACAACTGTTGCACTTAATGCTACAAGTACCATAAAAAGGCTGTTGGCAAATGGGTTTGAGTTTTCTTCTGTAAAGATTCTGGTCTTCTCATCCCTTTCCCCGGAACCTTTGGGTTAGTTATGGTGTTCATTTAAACCTTGCATCCCCTTCACCTCCAAAGGCAGTCTCATCCTACATGGAAAAGCTAATGATGAAAAAAAGCAGTACTTCCCCATCTACAGGACAGTCCTGCACAAATTTCAGAGCCAGCAAAAGCTATCAACTACTGCCAACGTTTCAGGTAACAGACACCTTTATCAAAAAGATTAGGACAGAGGGAACAAGGTTCACAGAGTAAAAGATGCATGTTCAGAAGGATTTGGTCCATTTCTCAAAGGCTCCAAATCAGTGTGCCTAACACTAATGGCAAATCCATGATCTACATGTTTTTATTAAGTAATTACCTCTACTTATACTAATTATGTAATTGAGAAGTGTAATTATTAAATTATATCTAGCTACATATACAAATGTTATTCCACTTTGTTATCACAAGCCCTGCCAGAAGCCTCCCACATGCACGCATGTATGTCCTACAGTAAAGATGATTAAAAGCATGCAAACATTTCAGACATTCAATTTAGGGAGGAAAATACCCCCCAGTACACAACTGTGCTATCCTAACCTTGGTTGTTTGCTTTTTCCATTGGTTGATAGAGAAGATTTGAGACCATGCGTGGAAAACTTAAAAGTTAAAATCCTCACTACAGAGCTTTTGTTCACTGTGCAATATGAGAACTCATTCTCAAGCTGGCTTTGCCCAGTCAGGGTTTCAGCCTGGGTGTGAGCAGAAGAAGATGCAGTTACCTCTTAAATTCTAGTATAACCTGGAGGCAAACAACACACTTCAGCATCTTAAATGTGGGCAGCAGCAGATCAGCTCTTACAAGCGGCAGTTCTCACCAAGCACTTGACAGTCTGTCCTGATTCCTGGGTCTTCCACTGTTTGATGGGATCACAAGTGACTGCAGTGGGTACCCGAGGGTCTGGGGCTTGTCATCCCCACGAACAGAATGACCTTTTACTGCAGAGATGATGTAGATTTCAAAATGCTGAAATCCAAAGCGAAGGCCAATTGAAATGCAGTGAACGTAGGTTTGATTGGCAGCTTTCCTGCGTCTGTCTATCACTGCGTAATAAACACTGGGTGATGGCAGAAATGAAGATAAATGCTTTCAGCAGCCCCCCCTACTCCCCCCACCACCCCAATCTCCATCCACCCCCACTCAACACATGACAAGAGAGTTTAAAGAGTGGGGGGAAAAAAGTCTTAACAAAGACTTGAAAAAAAAAAATCCTCAAATCTTTTCTTATAGGCCACCTACACGTGACATATTTATCCGTCAGTCTCAATCCCCTCAGAGGGTCCAACTCATCTTGGCATGTGGAGAAACGAACCTTTGCCAGTTAGTTATTGCTCATTTATGGATCAAGCCATGCAAGCCAGTGTCTGAGTTTAGACTGAAAGGGAAAAAAGCAGTGCAAAACCACTTTCCATGGCACTCCAGCACTCCCTCAGTGAAAAGCAGGATACTTCCAGACTACTACTATCAGAGTCTCAGAGGAAGTGCCAATACTCTAGAGCTACACAGGCTCTGGGGTACAAGTTTCAAGAAAATGGAACATTCGCATATTATGGGAATTTCCTTCCCATGTATTTAACAGAAACCAGAGCTCAATTTTCTTTCTAGACTAGATCCTTCACTCTTTAAGTTTTTACTATGAGGGCACCTGCCAGACGCTAAGAGAAAGATTTCTTCAGATGCTTACAGATAAGCTTGAGGAAGCTGGAGAAGTCCCCAAGCTAATTTGTGACTCAATTTGAGACAGTAATTAGGCCCTGGTATAAAATTCCCCCTAGATTAGTACTTGCATGAATGCCTTGGAAAAGTAGTTACCTCTTTATGAGCCCGTTTGTAACTGTAGCTAATGATACTGAGGTTATCCTACACTTGCAGAAAGGATCTATCACAGCTGATGAGTTTTACATTCACTAGTTCTAGATTTACTATAACCCAGAGCCTCCAGGAAGCCCAAAACACAGGACAAATCTATTTGATAAACCAAGGATAAAGCTCTTTGCTGCAAGAATACACCAGATTCTCTCAACCAGTTCTGAAGCAATTTGAATTCAGCTGAAATGTGATTACTGATCTCTGAAGCCTAGTGGAGGTGTAACAGGTTCTTGCACATCTCCGACCCTAAAGTATTTTACGGGGCATTCTGGTGTTGGGGAGTACCTTTGATCACAGTAAATATATTAAATCCTGAATATGAATTTGACAAGTCCCAGCAAATCTCTGTTCCAGGCTATTGCGAAGACGCTGCCTTTGAAGTGGCCAAGCTAACTAACTAAAAGTGGCCTAATGCTGTAGGAAACAGTATGCCTAGCAACCTGGTATTTTCAAGGATTTATTTTGTTTGTTTTTCAATGTACCAGCAAGCTGTAAATAAATAGGAAGTGGGCAAAACGATTTTCATGAATGGATGCACAAAACGTTAGTAAGGGTAGTTCGGCATATGCTAAGCATTGAAGGGATCTCAGCTTTGATGTTAACTGAGAAAGCCTCAAAGTGGTGCATGCCCTCTGAAGGCTGAAACTTTCAGAAAGCTATTATTTTTCCTTTACCCCAGCTGTACAAAATAAGAAGAAATGCAATTTCCCATTCATGCTCATTCCTATTTCAAAATTTCCTTTTAAAAGGGGGAACGCTTAGCATGCTGAGTTCCACAGTCCCATCAGCAATGGGAATTTGAGCAGGCCTCAGCTGCAGGTAGTGAAGATGACTGCCCTAATAGGAGCTCAGTCAAGTGCCCAAGGGCTTCACTCACACAGTGAATAATGCATCACATAAGAAGGGAATTTTCCAGCCACAAGCTTCAGACTTTAGAGGGAAATCAGTTTATTTGCAAGAAACACAAACAATAAACGAACAGACGCCCTGCCCAAAGACTCCATCCCCAGTACAGTCATGACAGCTCCTTGACATCTTACCTTCCTGACGTTAGAGATCTTCCTTTGTCTGATCATATAACAATTAATACAGAAATGCATCTGGGAAGCGTTCGTCTTTGATGGTAGGTCCAGTTTTCCCTCAGGGAAACTAGAAGACGTTAAAGTCCTTTTCAAATGCATTCCCCTCTTATCTGAATTGTTTGCACTTCACCAAGCAAGCTGGTAATTCTTCTCCTTAAGAAAGAGAATTTCCGCTTCTCTGATGTTGTTCACCCCATAGAGATGCCCCTGCTCATGTCACCCTGCTACACATGGAAGTTGGAAAATCAGATATGAAACAGCATGGTGAGTTTCCAGAACCAGCAAGAGCTGAGCCAGCAATATTCACATAGAACCTCTCAGATGAGGAAAACCCTGTACTCTCCTCAGTGACAAATGAGGTATCTTATCATAGCCTTTGCATATACACACTGGAGCAAGCAAATGTCACCCTTTAGGAAGTCCTCATCCTGCTCAGGGTGACCAATAAGGAACAAGCAGTTTCATTTTCTTGCTGTAGGAAACCATCCTATCTCAACCCTTTCAGCTGCTGTTAGTGATGGATTGTGGTCTAAGTCTCCAAAATGCCAAGAACTTTCTGCAACCATCCAATATCAGATACGCACCGTTGAACAGGAAAAAAAACCCCAACCAAATAAATTGGAAAGAATTCCTTCTTTCTACCTCCTAAACTACTACCAATCGTCACTTTAAGTACAGCCTTGGCACAATGAAAGTCTGACAGGATTTAAAACAATTTATGCACTCTTTTTTTATCTGTAAGATTCATAATCTCTCATGCCATCAAAAAAAAAAAAAGGTAAAAAGAAATACCATCTGAACCATGGGCATACCAGAGTGTCTTTCTTACACCTCACCTTAGTGAGGAGTGGAGAGCAACATAACTGCTCAACAACTGCTGGAAAGAAGGGATGAATGAGACAAGTGAGTGCCTGACTTTGGCAACTGAACACAAAGTAATAGTTGTATCTTGTTACTGAAGTGTTAATTATTTAGCTTGTGCTTCAGCGGATACTTCGTTCGCGTAGTTTAAAAGCTCGTTCTTGCAGGGCAGTAAGTACAGTTCACTGGAGAACCAAAGCCTCAAATCCTGCTTGCAAAAGAAGCAGAGCTGCAAGTCTTACAGGTATTCTTACATTTGTACAACTCAAATGAAGACGGTAAGTGCGATTTTCTTCTTTATAAGAAAAGCTTTACGAACAAAGACTGTTTAGGCTCAGCTGTTTGTTTTCTCATTTGTCATTTAGTATGCTTTTAGCTGCAGTGGATGGGAAGTTCCGTGGGAAGGCTCCACTATATTGATTGCTTTACACTATGTAACGGCACGCATGCATACACATTTTAAAACAGCAAAACCCCATTTGTCTAGGGACCACTGTGAGACTCCTAGAATTCTGATACTGGGTACAATACTGAAATGGTGTGTAAAGAGATGGAGGTGCTCCATGAAGCACGCAGGTGGACATAAATGTTATCAGGCTAGAGAGTCAAGAGAAATCTTCATGCAAATAGAGATGCTGTATCATTAAAAGAGCTTGACAGGAAAAGGTTATGGAAACAGAAAGAAACATCTGTTACCATTGGCGGAAACAACTCAGAAGTTGTTTGAGAAGTGGGTGGGCAAACAAGCTTTTCTCATCTGGGCCCCTTGCTGGGAAGGGGAGTCAAGGCTGGAGTCCTCCAATCAGCTAACTGCTGGAGCTGTTATTAGAGGAAGTTTCTACAGACATTGTTTCTTGTTTTGAGATCATTTCTTTATTTCCATGTGATAGCAGCATGTGTTAAAAGCATGCCTCGTACTACCATATGATTCAAGCAGTAAAACATGGTTCCTACAGGATAGCCTTTTAGGGAAAACATTCAAGAACTAAAAATACATTCTGATCTGCATTTTATTTAACTAATGTTTTGTTTCAACCTTTTCTGCATATTTTCAGCCTTTTAGATGATTTTGTCTGTATACATAAAGAAGCCCTAACAAAAAATAATGAGTAAAGGGTTGGAGAGAGGGTTTTATGCTTTCTTCCTAATTTATGTTATTCCATACACCACGAAATCCTCTGATACTTACAGAATCAGCTATAAGAGGCATCAGCTATTGCCCTGGCACGGGAGTCAGAAACCTATTTATTGGAAAATGCTGGGGAAATAAAGACGACTTTACCTTGTCAGTGTGAAGATAAACAATAATCTGGGTTACAGTAATTTCTCCATCTGGAGGTCCGTATCAATCTACTAAAAAATCAGTATGACAATACATCTGAAATCAGCTCCCAAGCAACTGATGCTACAAGAGAAAAGTGTTTTTCAGAATTAAACTGGGGGTGGGGGGAAGTGAATGAGGCTAGGTCACACCGCTAGATGAAAAGGCAGAAGAGAGCTGAACTTTGCAGTCTCTACAGAAACATGTACTCTCTTCCTTCACCTCTGTTTGAACCCACACACAAGGGCACGTTCACAGCCCTTTTCCTTTCTAAGCTTCCAGGAACAGTAGGTGACTCTCCAAATCAAAATGCCACATCTCTCCTGCCAGAGTTTGTTTCACGAAATCCCTGTGAAGGTGAACTAGGAAGGTCTCAACGGCTAATCTGTGCTGTGTGTCGCTCGGGCTCCTCCCTCTGCCAACTCTGCCCCTTGCAATGCCTCCGCTCTTTCCCGTCACTAAGTCCCTTGCATCATTACCAAGCCCTTCATTAAATGCTGTTGGAAGACTGCTTTTTAACCTTCACGTCTGTGTTTATTCTCTGCACAAAAACAGAGCGAAATCTGTGCCTGGCAGGCATTTCCTTTCGTAAAACTCCTTCTTCTTTCCCTTTCTGACTTTTCAGAGCATGAAATGTGCCTGCTAATACTAATTGCCTCGGATGGAAAGTCTTGCAGAGACTAGACAAAGGGGGCAGCCTTCCACCAAGGAGCTGTTAGCAGGCACCAGACTCTAAGCTCTCCAGTTGCCAGAGCTCCCATCCCACTTTGCCTCATTTTTGAAGAGCACAAGGACAAATTCCCCAAGTAGCTACACCAGGAACAGGGACTTGCCTTTCCAGATTTCCCCTCTCCTGCTTAAATGGCCCTCCCAGCACAAGAGCCCATCTGAGCTCGCTATGAGACTTGACTCAGGCTGGGCAAAGTCCTCAGATATTGCTGCGGTATGTCAAAGCAAAAAAGCTAAGCATCTGACTTTTAGTGGTCATTTTCCTCTCTGCATCCTCTTACCAAACCTCTTACTCATCTCCTATCAAAGAAAAACTTTGCAAGGTCCCACTGGCATGTCCACAGCTGGCCTTCCCGCTAGCAGTGCCTTGGCCAGTAACACAGACGCTGAGAAACTGAATTGTTATGGTATTAAGACATCTTTGCCTCCAACAATCATTAAAGAAGTTAACTTTCTGGTCTAGCAGAATTTGTCTGGATTCAGAGGAATGTTTCCACTGCAGCAACAAAAAACTCCTTCACAGGGTTGCTGTCGTTGCCTAACCAGAACGTCTTTACCACCCAAGGCTAATGCTTGTGTCCTCCAGTTGTCACACCACCCACCCTGTCTACTAGGTCTACTGCAGTTCACTCGTCTAACGTAGATGCTAACGCAGTATCAGACTAATCGAGCCTTGCCAAAACTGCTGTATATAGTTTTAGATAATTCAGAGCTCCTGCAATTTCTTGAGATTTTCTTGTAGGGACTGTTTGCCAAGACACTTGCCAACTTCAGCCCATATTCCACACAGGTTATACTTTATCACCAACTCCATAGCTCATAAATTAGTGTGGCCACAGTTTCAGTTCACACCGAATAATCCCTCTCCTGAGCAGAGGCTCAAATAGTGTTGTAACAGCACTCCCATCTAACCAATATGGCTATGCCAACAGACAGATGCAGAATAGATGCAAAAATAACGAGTGAAACTGCTTTTACTCAGAAGAGCCTTTTTCACTGTGAGTGTGCGTTTTAACTACATGAAATCCTATTAATCCAAACAAATCAGCAAGCCAACTGCCTGCTACCGCCTCTGCAGCTCTTACTGCAAGAATGTGTGCTTAGCACAACTTTAAATGTGCGTGTCTTATGCCAAAACACTCATCTGCAGTGGGAAAAAAAAATACCCAGCAGTATCTTTGTAGAGCACATGCATGCCTTATCAACCACCACACTGCAATAATAAAAACTTTCACTAATCCAAGAAGCGTTATGTTCCCTAGAAGGGTTTGAATTCCTGAGATTTAACTGTGTATCAGTACAACACCAAGCTTCCACACTGGAGCCACTTTACATTGTGGAAATAGCAGTACGCAATATTAATAAAAGCTCCAAGCACAGAAACACATTCAAAGCCTTGTACTTCCCAGTGAATGGAAGACTTGAAAAAATTCTTACTATCCTTAAACACATTTCAGGACTGCTATATTACAGCACAAGCCCTGTGCATGCAAACTTGCAATGTAAATGCTGTGTCAGCTTAGTGACACAGACTGAGCTACCACCACAATACAGAGCACTAAGCTAAACATGTTCAATGGTTGATTACATTTCACAGTCATAATATCCTGTGAGCAGGATAGGTCTGTTGAGGAAATACTTGTCTGTTCTGAATCTGTGCTTGTCTAGGGAGGTTAAGATGAAGTCACACGCTCTCAGGGAAAAATACACCTCCATTAAGAAGAATGCAGGTCCTGACAACTTAAATAAACTCCATACAATAAACTAACAAAGTGTCCTAGGGCAAATGAAGAGCTGACAGGTGGCATTCATGAAATGCATTTTAAGGGTGCACTGTACTCATTAAGAGCCTCTTCTCAGGCCGGCAGGTCCTGCACAGTCATTGTGTCTGCAAAGAAAACAGGCACTGACCTTGCATAGGGAATACAAAGCTAAAAAGACATTGCTAAAGGGAACAATTTATGTTGTATCCCCAATCTGATGAGCAAAAGAGGAGAAGGCAGGACAGGAACTGGGAAGTAAGCAGCTGGGCTTGCTGTTTTCTGGGTAAAGCGGTGAACAGGGAGACAACCAAGAAAAGCAGAAAATGAGCAAGCTGGGAAAACACAAAATCTAACAATAGTTTAACTAATGGGAAGGCAGTTTAAATTTAAAGCATGATGAGATGGGAAGGAGGAAGCCCAGCCTGGAAGAATACAATGGAGAGACCATATTATTCCAACTGGAAAAGCACAAAGAAACCTACAGCAAATAAAGTACTTGGCTCTCACAATGTTTTGAATACTTTCTGATGGAGGAAGTTTTGAGGGCGGTTTGGCATGATCTAGACGACGGCAATGGAAACAAGACTCATTGCTTATCGCCACTAGCTTTAATACACAAAGCCTGTTCTAGCACCTCAGCAAATCTGCAGGGATCTCTGCATGGAGCCAATGCAGAGATTCAGGCTTAAAAGGTGACCCAGGTCCCAGAGTACGTGGAGCAGGACTGATGAAGCATGCTAGTCCACACCCTGATGGACCACTGTGTAACAACGTGAAAGTAATGGTGTGACATTCAGAACAGTGACACAGCGTTAGAGCTCCCAGAGGGCAACAGGACTCCACCAAGGAGTTCAGCCAAGCTCATAACCTTGCAGTGACTTCTGTAAATCAGTGCCACAGCTGAGTTCAACCCAGACAGGTCCACTGCAATTAGAAAAGTGACTACAAGATGAAAAGAGACTAACATTTTATCCCATTATTTTAAGGAGTATTAAAAGTCAAACTCAAAGCCACACACAGAAAAACTAAGATCTAAGCTCAAGGCAGCAGAAACACATCCTAGCTACTCAGCATGCAGGCCCTGCACTGAACAATGGATGGATACTTCAGATGGGTTTTATTTCTTTTTAGGGCCAACTTGACCTTAATCCGGCTTGAATTAGCTCATAATACTTCCAGAGGATACTTAGCAGACCTGTCCAAGAAGCTGCTATACAATATAACAACCACAGCTACTCCACACAGCATTTATAAGTAAGAGTGGAGGGAAATTCAGACAATGAAAATAGGGCAATCACGATTTACTGGTTTGCGGTAAGATTTTAGATTATACATAATAGAGATCTGGAGCAGGCCATGCTTTACTGGAGGTAGGGGTCACAAACTGAAGAGAAACTGTGGTCAGAGGCTCCAAGATCTCATCATCACAGCAGCAGAGCCAGAGGTCCAGCTCCTACCAGATCAAAGAATCAGCAGTGGTACAGCCTAGAAGATGATGAGCACTCCAGGTCAGCCTCTCAGTCCTAGGACTGGGTGTAAAATTACAGTCCCAAAAGACAATTTTATTAGGCCTCACAAGTCAGAGGACAACAGAAGTTAGGCAGTACCTCACTAAAATCACAGGAGCAGGGAGACCAACATCCAGTTACAGCTAACTTCTCTGCTTGAAAAGAAACTATGACAGGGCTTCGCCTTCAGCTTTCACCGTTTTCTGTGTCAACAGACATGCACGTATCTAGCGAACAAGGTGTCTTCTGTGGAACCTCAGCGGCCAAGCTGGGCCAGGAAAAGATAGAAGAAACACACTCCCCTCACAGCCCTTCCGTGCCTTCCACACAGAGAACCCAATCAAGACCTTAGCGACATGCTTTCTCACCTCACCTTTCTAGATCTTTGCAAATCTGCTCATTTTATGTGGCCTATAAGCTCTTTCTCTAAACTTTGTTACTGACTCTGTCAACTTAATGTCTTTCAGTGTTTACCATCAGCCCTTCTCTCTCATTCCATCTTGCTATGATTTCCAGTCTATAAGCACTGTTAGTTATTTGTCTGCCCTCAGCCCTCTTTTTCCCGTGTCTTCATTCCCTTTCACTCTGTCAAAGTAGGTTTGGATTTCCTTCATGCTTTTCAGTGTCCTCATAATGCGGGTACAGGGGTCTATACATGCGTGTTGGGTGTTTGCCTCCTTCCCTTAATCATGCTCCCCACCAGATTTTGAGCCTCACCCACCCCTGATACCAGTTTCCATTCCACCATCTACTGCGAGATAACTCTAATGAAAACTGCCACCAGACCAATTCCCTCCACTACACAACTCTTCTGCTGTGGCACCTCAGGGAAGACAGAGATCTGACTGGGTTGGTCTGTCATGAACCAAAAGACAGATCCTCAAACAACTTGTGTGTGTAGCACACCAGGAGACATCACATGGATGGGTGCATGCATGCCCACACCATGAATGCTAATACGAACAATTGTTTGAAAGAAGACAAAGTGTTTTTCCAGCTTAACTGAAACCCACGCCTGCAATCCCAGCTGCCTCATCACCACCTTTGACTCATTCCTCAAACCCTCCCCTCCTCCAACCTCCATTTCTCTCTGTGCAGAATCTCAGTTGCTTGTAAGAAAATTACAAAATGACATTACTTCCTCCATCCTTTCAACCTTCCCTTCCCCTTCTGCAATTCTTCCCATCATATACAGAAGCATGTTCCCAACCCTAGAAGGTTGGAAGCACTCCACCTGCCTCTATGATTTTATTGCCATCTTCCTATTTCATGCCAATTTCCATCCCTTGCCATTTGACAGTACACATTTGTAGGCTCTTCTGTTTCCTCTCACAATACAAATATGCATTAACTTCTTGCATCTCTAAAGTCCTCAGAGACTCAGGATCACAGTTTGGATGTCTAGGGTGAGAAGGAGAAATGCATTCAACCCCCGTGTTCTCCTCGTCTCTAGCTCTCAAACTGCACCATGTGAACTCCTGGCAGTCACGTTTGTTTTTCTGACAAGTCCAGTTTGTATCCTCTCCAGCCAACTTCCATCTCTCAGATACTACTGAAGCTGCTGCTCTACTTCTAGTGACCCCCTTCCTGGTCAAAGCTCAGGACTAGTAGTCTAATTGTCATCATTATCTCTTACTTGGCAAAGGTGGTAACATTTTTGATTCTTGGGTTACTCCTCCCTTGCCTTCTGTGAATGGATTCCACCGCTACCACTCTCACCACCCCCAAAGATGCTGAAGGAGACAAATGAACAATTATGAGCATCACTACAACTTCTTCCACACTGATGTCTGTGCTTGCTGCCAACTCTGAAGTTACCTAATGGGTCATAAGCCACACCTACGTACTCCTTCCCACCCATTGCTGCAAAAACAGGTGGGTTGAAGCAGCTCGATACAGCTGAAATTGTACACAGTTTCAGGCAGTGCTTGAAGCAAGAGAAAGAGATGTGAACCTGGTTCCCAGATCAGCAGAAGCTGGGTTACCAGGGTATCAGCAGGACTTGAGAGCCCAGAGCAATTACATTCATAGAGGCTGGCTCACAGCTCCTGCTGATTTTGAACTCTCAGAAACATGATAACTCCTGTGTGCCAGGGCTGCTGGATTACAGCCCACACCAAGCTCAGCAGGAGAGTGTGTCAACCTACTGCTCAAGAAAGCAAAATACAGCTTCCTTTAGTAGCACTGACTTACAGCTCCTGCTTAGTTTAAAACCAACTCTCTGAGCTCCTGCAGATGCTGGAGACCGTTCCCTCTTCTGCCTCACTCCAGAGGTAGTGGTATCCTAATTTTTAAAAAACAGGGGGTGCGGAAGGGGTGACATATATGAAGCACACCTCTATCCTCAGTTCCCGTTTATATTTGTTAATGTACAAAATCTCTTGCTGTCTGCATTTACTGTTGAGTTCCGAGGCAAGGAGTTAAAAAGCTGGTATGAGTTTATATAGTGCTCCCATCCTGACTAGGGCCTGTATTTGCTATTGTACAAATACTGTTTGGATCCTCTGCTTGGTTTTCATTAAGAATTTCTCTGTCTCATGCAGGACACCTACCACCTTCCACATGTTTAACACATCAAAACCACCAACAAATGCAGCTTTTATGTTTTGGGAAAAGTCCACAGCCTAAATTTATTTCCCCAGGCTCTGCCCTTGCCAAGGGCATGTTCTAAAACAGCCTCCACACAGAGAGGCAGATTTCTCAGCGTGGCTCGTGTTAAGGTAAACCACACAGGTAAGGTAAACCCATCTGGGATGAACAAATCCACAAGTCAAAAGTAATTCCAAAGAGGCAGGCAAGTTATGACTAACCTTACAATACCTTCCCGTACACCTTCCCCCCTAATCAAGGAAAGCCAGCAGGCCAGAAGCACAAAACCAACAGAGCAAGCTGAGGTAATGATACTATGTGGAGGGAAAACTATCACTGCAGAATCTAGTAGTTAGCAACAACCTTCAATTTGTATATATTAAGTGGTAACAGACTGATGCATTAATGGTCAATTATAAAAAAAAACAGGCTAGCAAGCAGAAGGATCCAATGGTACAATATCTACCTGGGAAAGGGAGCTGGAGAACAGTACACAGCATCCTTATCAGATCCCTTATACAACATACAACTATGTTGCCATAGCAAGAGCTTCTTCCATCTTTATGCCAGGGTGGCTATAAAAATGTCTATGGAGATATTCTATATTGGGTATAGCAAATCTGGCTCAGGGTTTGCTTTGTAGTGTTGGGGTTTTTTTTTCCCTCCATGTAAAACACGTAAGCAAAAATCATGACTATTCTCTTCAAAGATGACAGCCAAAAGTGGCAGGCCACTGAGAATTCCCACCCTTCTGCACGTGAGATCGCACGGGTCCCTGCCTCCCCTCTATGCTCTGGAGCGTGGGTAATTTTTTTATTATCCCCCCCCCCCCCCCCCCTTTAAAAAGGAGGCAGCAAGCTGTGGGAAAATACTTTTATGGCTAAGTGAGCTTTACCACCCACAAAGAGACAGGTCCCCAAGGGGCCCTCACCGCCCACAAAAAGATGAGCACTTCTGCAAAGCCTTACCCTTCTGATATAATGATATCTAGAAATTCATCGCTTTAACAATGCACACAAAAGGAATCAGCCTGCACCCTTCACTTTTAAGAACATCATCATCTCTCTCCAATGCCTTTCTGAATCTCAAAGCCAGCTTTAGCTTTCCAGCCACCAATACAAAGAAAGGCTTATTGGAAGAGCCTGCATCAGCAAATACAAGACTTCTCAGATTCAGTACTAGCTTCCATCATGCGGCAAGGGAACAGACTACAGCTTGCGACATGATGCAAATGGCTAGCAGGACCTCTCCTGCACTGGGACCACTGAAGACATCCCATCAAGACTCCTGTACATATACCAGGAACTGTGGGACCAGTACTATGGTCATAAACTTCCCCTTGAGCCCAGGCAACAATCTTGCTAGTTTAAACACTCCAGGTACTGGAAAAAACCCACCTGTTTCAGCAATTAGCTACCATAAGGTAAGTGGTGAACTTTATGCAGCAGGACTTCAAGAAATAAACCCCTAACACTGCCACTCAAATATCTGCTGTTTGTTTCCAGTCTAAATTGGTCTGACATCAGCTTCTGCATCTTTCTATGCCTTTTGTCTATTGAATTAAAGGGTGCTCTATTAGAAATCTTTCCCCCACATAGATATATCTAGACAAACCAAGTAACGATGACTGCCTACTACTTCTTTGATTAGCTAAGTATATTAAGCTTACGTCATTCTATAGCTGAAGTTTTCCTCAGGTGATTCTTCCCTTCAGCTACTTTGAGCCCTTCTGAAGTGCAGACACAAGAGCCACGCATGGATTTGTACACCATCTGGAATGGTGTTAATAAGACCACATAAAAAGATAACAGCAGTTTCATACTTCCTGATATTGCCTGCCTATATAAGGTCTTAGATCTATGTCATCATGACAGGAATTCATGTTCCCTTGGTTCACATGCAATTCCCCAAAGACATTTGCGGAGTCACTACTTTGCTCAAAACAAGCCTTCACAAACTGCAAATGGGATACCCATTACTTGTCCCAAGGTATCCAATCTCACTCTGGACTGTAATAATACTCACTTACTCACAAAATACCATTGCTTGGATCATCACTGGGAATGAAACTACTGCAGGAAAAGTCTGCCCTCCAAGTAAACAGATTGAGATTGCCACTGTCACACTCCACATTTTACTATCTACAGACAAAATTGGATTAACCCCAGACCCCAAACACCTGGTTCTTTGAAAGGCCAACAGCAATAGACTGGTAACACTGAACTCTAGGCTCTTAAGAGTGCTTAACAGCTGGCTTGTTTGAAATGCATCTTGCCTCTAGCCCAGTGTCATTCCACAAAACTGCCTCCTTTAACTGTCCAAAATCTTCCCTATTGTGTCAGCCTAATTCAAGGCTTTGAGCACAACGGTTCGCATTTGAACCATCTTCCAAAAATGCATATGGAAGCCTATGTATCTGGGCTGGTAAAAACAACCCTGCAATTGCACCATCTTCTCTTCTGGGAAGCATGATGGTAAAAGTGTAATTAGCACTTCAAGGCTCTGTATTTGGGACCTCTTAACCCTTTAATAGGACTTTCTCATGGGGAGGACAAAGTCATACACATTTCTCTAACAAACTTCTCTCATGGGGCAGCATAACCAAGGACAACGTACCGCAAACATCTCCACAACTCCTGAAATGCAGCCAGTCACAGACAGTGTCTGGCACACTTGAGTAAATGCAGATCTTTCCAACTACTGCTAATCTCAGTGCAGTCACATTTCCAGATACTAGCCAAAAATCCCCTGACACCTCAGACCTCATCAAGCATATCCTGTAAATTGAAGTGGTCTGCACTCACTCTGACCGGAAGAGTCACGCTCATTCTAATCTCACTTGCAAATAAAGTTGTAAATTATGCTCATAATGTACAGTCACTGATCCACTCCAACTCTTTCTATGGACAGTTATGCTACATAAGTAGGCGAATGAGGGTTCTCAGCTTTTGGTTCAGCTTACCAAAAGGAACTGAAAACTTAAGACTCTGGCAGAAAATAAGTATCCTCATGGAAAGCTAGTAACAAAGCATTTCCCAGTAACATCTGCTCTCTCAGACAAACCTTGAAAGAGCCAGAAGTCCTCTGCAGTAACAGCCATCACAAGGTTTTACAATAGGCTTAGTGGACAATGCCAATACGTGCAACCAGAAGCAGCTGTACCTACTGCTGAAATAGTGTTTAACACAGCTTCAGCTAAAACAAACTCCATTCTCACCTACACTGAAGCCAAACATTATGTCACTGCTCCTGTGCACTCCTGTAATTCAGAGAATCACTGAAGATTGAGGGTGGAAAGGACCTATGGAGATGCTCTAGTCCACCCCCCTGCTCAGAGTATGACGAATTACAGCAGGCTACTGGGGACTATCTCCAGTCAAACTTGGGTATCTCCAAAGATGGAGACTCCACAACCTCCTTAGGCAACCTGTTCCAGTATTTGGCCACTCTAACAATAAATAAAAAAAAGTTTTCTTAAGTTCAAATGGAATTTCAGTTTGCATCCATTGCCTTTTGTCCTTTCACTGGGCACCATTGAGAAGAGCCTGGCTCTCTTGTCTTCATTCCCTCAGTTACTTATACATATTGACAAGATCCACCCCTGAGCCCTCTCTTCTCCAGGCTGAACACTCCCAGCTCTCTCAGCCTCTCCCCTCAAGTCAGAGTCTCCATCTTTGTGGCCCTTCACTGCACTCTCTCCAGTATGTCCATGCCTTTCTTGCACTGGGGGCCCAGAACTGGACAAAGCACTCCAAATGTGGCTGTACCAGGGCTGAAGAGAAGGATCACCTCCCCCAATCTGCTGGCAATGCTCTTCCTAATTCAACCCAGTATACTGTTGGCCTCCTTTTCTGCAAGGGCACATTTACTGGCTCATGTTCAACTTGTTGCCCACCAGGACCCCCAGGTCCTGTTTTGCAAAGTTGCTTTCCAGCCAGTAGGTCCCCTGCCTGCACTAGTGGATGGGGTCATTCCTCCCCGGGTGCAAGACTTGGCATTTCTCTTCATCTCTTCACTGTGCATAAACTTAGTGAGATTTGTTAGCTCATTTCCCAGCCTATGAAAGTCCCTCTGAATAGCAGCACAACTTTCTGGTTCATCACCTACTCCTCCCAGTTTTGCTGAGGATGCGCTCTGACCCATCATCCAGGTGATGAATGAAGGTGTTAAACACTATGTATCGGTCCCAAGCAGATCCCTGAACAGGCCTAAATCTGCTTTCCTGAAGAGCTTTTCCCACAACGCTGTCCTGTAGATACTTCCTTATTTATCCGCATACGCTCAAGGTGGGCCCCTTTTACCTATTTTGAGGCATGAAACCAAAGGAACAAGGTATGATGAAAGATCCAGAAAACATCCAGTTGCAAGACATAAGGCTAATTCACTTACAAATAAAACTTGATTACAGTACTCGTGCATGCACTTAGCTAACATGTTAGCTTGTGAGGCACAAGAAACAGTAAATGCATCCAGGAGCTGCAAAACAGTTGCAAAAAACTCTGCTGCATCCAAACTGCTACATTATCTTCCTACATATAGGAAATCCAGATGTTAAGTTTTGTTTCTCATAATACCAAAACTCCATCTGCTGAGTCCTGTAGCCATGTTTTGAGTACGAAATGTGGAAAAGACACAGCACCAACTAGCAACAAGGAGTGTACCTACCATGAGCCTCCTTGTATCACATCTAGCACAGCTTCTGATCAAGTACCAGAGCTTCTTGCCTACTCCGTTAAATGCAGGTTGTTGACAGGTCCGCAGTCTGTCTGTATTGGTCTCAGCCAGACCCGATACACTGTCCCATCAATGCACAACACACCAAGAAGGGACACGGAGTAGGAAGGGGAAGAAATTAATAAACAGATCGCAGCACTGTGCTACATGGGAAGCATAAACGTTGAGGGGCATAACATAGGAGGAAGTCACATCAGTCTTTATTGAGTATCTGAGACTGATGTGGTCTGAGAAAGGGCTCCTGCAGCAGGCACACTCATTCGTACTATAAAACCAAGTTCCATGCTTTTGGCTAGCAGAATTAAATTTGCAACAGTGCTGCACATGAAATGACACTGGCAGTACTAGCTTCAACTTGCACAGGTGGAAACATGGAAAAAAAAATCCTATCACACAAGGCTCATTTATCTTGAGCAGAGTTAAGCATGCACTGTCTGACTGGTCTCAAAACACCCATTAATACTGGCAGTCCACAATAAGTTTAAAAAAAAAAAAAACAACAAACCCCCCCCCAACAAAAACCTCAAAAAGCCCAGAACAAAAAGCTGCAAAACCAGAGAAAGGGTACACTCCCTCCTAAGAAAACTTGATTACCTGCTGCAGACAGTGGTAGGGTTTGTGTACAGGGAGGAGGGAGGTGGAGAGCAACTCCACCTTTTCAGTGACAAATGTAGAAAATAAAGAAAGCAGCTGAGCAGCACTGATGAACAGTAAAGCTACATGCCACCTTGGCATTGCCACTCTGCCAAACAGCGTTTACTTCTGGACACAAGGCACACATGAAAGAACACCCTCCATACAAACCAAAGAGCTGTTGCACTTCCTCCTCTCGGAGTTCCTGCTTTCTTAGTTTCTTCATACCACCTTTGCTGCTTTCATTTCATCCCTTCTGCTCAGGCTCGTCTTCTAGATATCATCCTTTCTGCACTCAGCAGTCAGGACAGGATACAACCTGCCTAATTTTAGGCATCTAAGGTATCCACAGCAGAAAGGTACTCTTCCAAAGCTCCCTATATAATCAGTAATGAATAGACTGGCAGCTCCACAGAAGATTTAGAGCACCTAAGTGCAGCTCACTTCAGGTGACGAATCAGAGCAGAAGCTTCTTTTTCTCTGTTAACTATACAGGAAGCTTAGCCTCCCAAGTCAGATGCCCCCAAAATTACAGTGTAAATACCCCCCATAGTGCATCTAGCTGTGGATTCTTATTTCCAGTTGACTCACATCCCTCCCAATTAACACATTCCCAGACTTAGCAGATTGAGATGAACTACAGCTTGAGCTGCAAAAGGATACAGGAAAGACAAGAACAAAAAGGACTGAGCAAGAGCAGGCTTTAAAGTGCTAATAGCACTGTTTGGACTCTTCAGTTCACCTTTACTGTGCAATATTTAAGAGACTTTTGGACGGTCTCCAGCTCTCAGGTGTGAAGAGGCAGCTCCTTCCATATAAAGACATTGATACACAAAATATTATTAAGAATTTATTTTAGAAGTTAAACTGGTTTTGGAGTCACTCAAGCCTTAAGAGTACTCTAGTCTCTGGAATCAAATAGGGGACAGAATCTTACAAGGGTTCTGATGCAAGTTCATTTCCTCTGCCCTTCAATCTCCAGCGCTTTGCACTCTTAATGGCCCAACCAAAGAATTCAAACTGGATCTGTTCACAGCTGACAACAGAGAAATGTCTGTGCCCACAGAGCACCTTTGCTGCTAAATGGAAGAAGCAAGTGAACAGAGGCATAGAGCAAGCGGGGCATTACAAGCAGACAGCCAAATTAACATTCTTCCATTCCAGCACACAAAGTACCCTGTCGCTTTCTAGCTGTCTATGCTTTTTGTATGCAACAGTGTACAGCAGGAGCGGACATCAAAATGAGGATGAGTAACTGCATAGATTCTCACTGCAGAATTTGATATTTTGGATGGGAGGGAAAGGCTAACTGGAAACAACACAACGAACCTTTTCTATCACATAAGTGTGTATGTTAATGGTTTTCTCTCAATACTACCTACCATCCACTTTCAGGAGACATCTAGCTAGACAGGAGAACTAAACTCCCTTTTAGCTCAGAGGAGCATTTATCTGCATCAAAACCAATGCCACCAGCTTGGGAACTTTTCTGGGGTCTTTGCACAGGACTAGTATTTCAGAAGAGATGGCCTGTGGGTCATTCAAATGCTAATGACATCAACTACCTATCAGCCTTCATTGTGCCAAGGTACAATGATACAGGATGACGCAGATTACAGTACAAGAAAAGGGGTAGCTGGGCTGCCAATTAAAGCACAGAGAAGGAAAAAACAAACTCACTGGTGTCTTGCAATACAGTGAAAAATGACTGATGTACTATAAAGATAGACCTGCTAGGGAGAACGTAGCGTCTGTGGATCAGCTATCGGATCACTGTGTAGCCACAAGAAGTTACGTACTACCAGTCGGTTTCTAGGCTTTGTTTTTTAAGCATTAACTGATTTCTACCTCTAGGATAGGGATTTCATTTGAAGAATGTTTGCTAAGAAGTTCACCTTCTGACCACATGATGTGGTATAACCCTGTAGCCACAGCTATAGAATCTATGAAGTAGAATTCTAAGATAAATACTAAGATAAAGTTAAGTCACAGTGTATAATTTCATTCTGCCTTTGTCCAATCCATCCACGACATCAAACTATCAGGAGATTTTATTTACGAGATACTCCACTATGATCGAACAGCAACATTTCTGCATGAAAGGCTGCACTTTCACAGAAATTATAAACAGTTCTCAAATCTGTGATGAAGGTACAGATATCTACAGCTCTCGAGTTGCAGAAGAACCTGAGGCATATTTTAAGCCTCTTATGTCATTTAGTGTCCACTGACGTAGATCACAGAAAGACCACAGAGAATGAGGTTACTCGAAGGTTCACATCTTTCCATATTAAGCAGTACCCAACAGACTTATAACAGAAACACACTGCATAGAAAGCCACACGGCTATGTTCACCGATTTTATTACTCTACAGATCTGTCCATTGTGAAAGGCAGGATTAGATCAGGACACTAATCAAAATTCATGTAGTTGCCTTAGATGAAAAGGCAGAAGCAAGCTAATAGCAAAAAGCCAGTGATGGACAGCTGAAGGTACAGACACAAATCAACATTCAAGTCTCAGGCAACTGTACAGAAAGCCTTGCCAGAGAATACATACCTACTAATAGTGAGAAAAACAAGGGTACATCAGAGACAACTAGGATGTGTTTTCCCATCAACTTTTGCTGGCCTTCTGAAGCTCCCAAGTCATCTTAGTCCTACTCTGTACAGTTGTGCATCACTGCAAGCACATTTGAAGGATGGGGCCATCTCAGAATTCACAGCTCACTGACACTGTATGCGACAGAACAGGATTAGGTCAAGAAGACTTGAGCCATGGAAGGCAATCACACCTGCAATGCCAGAGGAACTGGAGAACCTGCCTGCAATATGGTTTCCAAGGCAACCAAAGCAGCCTCTTATCATGATCACTTTCATCATTAGAGCAGAAGTGAAAGGTTACTGGGCTAATTCTAGTTGCAGCAGCAACCAATACTCTATCCAATTGTATGTATCACAGGCTCATCGACATCCATTTTAACTGGTTTTAGGTTAGAGCCATTCACTTGTATTTGAACATTAGCCCTAAACACAGCTAGAGTGATCAACAGATTGGGAACATGCACCAGGAGGCACCTTAGCTAGTGGGTCTGGTTTGAAAATTTGACTGATGAGAGGTCATGGCCCTAATTCTTATTAAGAGAACTATCACATGCTCAAATAAATCTTCCTGTCACAGGAGGACGACAACATTTATCCACCATCTCAGCTAATTTTCATTCTGATGCAACGTCAAATCCTCTAACAATTGTGCGTTAGCAGTTTCTGGCTGAAGTACAGAAATTCACTTGAAGACACATGACCTAGAATTCTCCCAGGGAGCCAAGCTTTGAGGAATGGGATAACTTATGTGATTTTGGGAAAACAGCAGCTGAACGTTACATTCTGAAGTCCTATATCCCAATGAAAGGCAGGCTATCAATTGATTCTTACCTTCCCCTATAGCCTCAGCCCTACCCCAGTGTAACAAGGCCACAGACAGCTTTGGCAACCCCAGCAGAGATAGCCAAAGCTGCACCATTATTACTCTTGTAGCAGGTGATACTCTGAATAGACATGGGCTATGGAAAAATCTGTAATATCAAGCTCTTTCTTTGAATAAATGTAAGTGTTCAGTCTCTGGTCTGAATCTACTACCCTGAAACAGCAATGAAATTGCTCAAAAACTGTAGATGTAGACTGTTGTATCACTCGACCCTTAAGCCAGGCTGAGTCTGGATCTCCCCGTGAGGTGGAGGAATCAAGAGCAACTGTGTTGGATTGCATTTAAACAGATAAAGTCTGGTGGCAAAGCCAGAACAGACAAACATGATCTGTGTTCACGCAAAGAAAAATATTTTGTTTGTTGAGATGCACATAACTGAATAGATACCTATTCAAGCAAAGTGAGGTGAGACAGAAACAATTCACAAAGCTAGGTAACTCTATCATAAACCAGTAAACTTTCATCTGCAGGTCTTCTGCTGAGTAACAGAAACGTCAACAAACTGGCATCTGTGTCAATTTTTAAAGCCTCCTGCAAAGTTCCTTGGCAAACACTGATTTTCTTCTTCCTCCGAGCTTCCACTGAACTGAAACTAAAGTCGTCTTTGTTCCACTATACCATTAGCATGTCTGACCATCCTGAAGTAGTCAATTACTATAAAGCCTAAAGGAAAAGTTCACATAGGTGAACAAGAGGTCATAAGCACTTCAGTGCAATGAAGTGCATCTTTTTTTTTAAATATTAAAATGTACATCTGTCTACTACCAGATGCCAAAAAATATCCATGACTTGGCCCTCAAATTACTTAGCAGTGTCCTGCTCACAGTGTGATTTAGGACAAAGAGAGTTTATAAAAACAAACAAACAAACCAAAACCAACAACCAAACCAACCAACTACCAACAAAAAAAACCAACCCCCCCCAAACAACTGAAAAAAAACCACAACCAAAACCAACAGTGGGCAGAAATACTCAGCTTAAAGAAAAACAAAAAAGCAGGAGGAGGTGGTAAACACAATACTGGGCAGTGTGTTCCTTAGATCCCGAGCCAAGCATGTTAACACTGATTAAGTTTTCAGCAGTACTAACTCCCATTACAAAAGATGTAACCTCATCCCATGAAACCGCTCTTTGGTATCTCCTGGGAAGCACAGGAAAAAAAAAAAAAGAAAAAATAAAGGAAGGAAAAAAAAAAAAAAAAGAAAAACCCCACTCTGTTGGTATGAAAATGCCAGAGAACCCAAGAGACTAGAAGAAATGGCCCCAAGAGGCAGTATTCCACTTGTATTGCCACATGCAATCAGCCAGTCCTATTGAATGAGAAGCCAAAACGTATTTACCACTTTCATCATCACTTAAGCAAACAACCACTTCAACTAGCTTTCACTGTATGGATATTTCCGTGGAGACCACAACCCCATCACTACGGCAGTTCCCAAGGAAAGAGGAGTCCAGAGGGTAGCTTACAGCCCACACTACCAAGAGCCTTAGAAGAGCTGCCAAATGAACTCTCAGCTTTTTTGATGAGTCTTGAAATAAAAGGGGGATGTGGAAGACTGAAAAACATGCTAGTGTTATACCAGTATTTTAAAAGGTTGAAATAGGATGAGACATGTCAGTCTTGTCAGCCTGACATTGATTCCAGACAAAATAATGAAAAAGCTGATATAAGACTCAGTTAATACAGGATTAGAGGAGGACAGTGTAATTACTGCCAATCAACATAGACTTTACAGGAAAATATAACTTGTCAAACTACCAACACTTTTTGGTGTGATTACAAGTTTGAATGCTAAAGGTAACAGTGTTGATGTAATATATTTTCACATGGTGTTTTACTTCGTGCCAGAAAGCACAGTGATGCAGCGTATCGTATCAGCTGATAGGTCTAAACTGCACCAGTAGATAAGGAGGCAGGCAGGAAGGTGCTACTGGGACTAGTTGTTGTTCCAGTGCTACATGCAAATTAGGCTGCTGGCATGGAGATATCTCTGTCTGTCATGTTGACTAGTATCGCTTCGTTCTCCCCCTGAACTCCCACCTACTCTACCCATCTGTTGCCACCTTTCCTATACTTTGCCTGGAAGTGCCTTGGCGCAGGGATGGCCACCAGTCCCTGACTAGTACAAAGGACTCTCTAATCCTGACCTAAGCCCCGCGTGGCACGCCAGCCATTCTGCCAAACCTACTGTGTTGCTCTACTAGCCCATCTGCTTATATAACCTATAATTTTTAGTGGTTCATTAAACCAGACTGCTTTAAGAATTTATTCACAAGGCATGGAGCTTCCCTAGCTTCCCTAGCATGGAGCTATTGTCTATAACAGTTGCATGAGAACGATACTTAAACAACCGAAAGATGTTCACACAAAGCAGAGAGCTGAAAGTAAACATGGACAGAACCTAACAGCAAGAGCTTTGACATCAAGAAATTTAGTCAGCACACCAAAGTAATTCACACACCCATAAGATCTCTGTCTGCCGCTTTGATTTCCTCTCCGCATACAGCAGTAAGTGGGGCAGGTGACAGGAGACGTGTAAGTGGGTGTATTTTCCCAAACAACAGCTGTCACTCATACTTGACCACAGAAGTCTATTGTCAGTTTTTAGAAAGCAGTCAGGTTAGAAATACAAGGGGGTTTTGGCATCTTTTCTCAAATGCTGTAGAGGTTACATAAGAAATACATTTAGCATTTATGCATTTAAACATAATTCAGAAATGACAGTCTGGATACATGGTAGGATGAAGCAATTTAATGCACTCAAGCTTAGATTAGCCTGTGTTAATAGGAAGATAGATGATTGATTTTCCCTCAGCCAAGGCTGGCAACCTCACCCATAACTACCAGCCCAGGGTTAAAGTACTTTTGAGCTTGAGTTGAGGTTTTTCACTATGATAGTGAAAAAGAACTACCACGAGCTTTGGCAAAGACTAACTAGAAAGGAAAGCACAGTATCAGCGCTGGAACTTTCAATGGCTCTGAAATATAATACTGAAAATGACAACGCTACTGACCAACATAATGAACACAACAAATTCTCTTATTATTCCACATCTGCAACCTCATTTTCTAGTTCTCATCTATTGTGCCTCCACCTAATATTTACAACTTCAACTCTCCTGGTTTCTGCAAAACATTAACATGTTTTTGAGCACAAATGTAAAAAACATTTTGAAAGCTGAAAGAGTAGGTACAGACTAAAATAAACAGAATATTAAAACAACGTATCACAAGCAGCTGCTGCATTAGGAGAATTAATTTTATATTTAAGTCAATAAAAGCCTTTCCTGCGGAGTCCCAGCCATTCCAGCATAAGGTTCCAGGACACTGCAGGAGCCCACAAACCTTGCCTTAAGTAGGCTCAGCACAGTGCCATACATAAAAGATTGATCTTGTTTTTTGAAAGTCCCATGATTACAATTTCTGCCTTCTTTTGTTAATCTTGATGTATATACAACAAACAGCAAATATGTGCATTTGGGGGCTCAAATTCCCTAAACCGTGCAAGGACAAAGCGCCAGGCTGTTTCCCAGCCACTAAGGAACAGGCAAACTGCGAGAAGGGCTAGAGGAGGGTTGAAGGCAGGTGTCTCCAGCAAAGCGGGGCCACACAGGAGTTCTGCAGTGTTGCTTGGCAGCAAGTAATTATCTGCCAGTGTGCCGTTTCCACGTGCCAACAGCCAAAGCCCACACAGGCAGCAAGTACGGGAAAGTACATGCATCAGCTAAAGCTACAGGCTAGCTCCACTCTTCCCTAAAGAAAAAAAGCAGAGGTGCTTCGGAGGCTAGCCTTTGGCTGAGCTCTTACTATTATTGCAACAGCAAGCTCTATGAATCACGCACTCAAACAAAAATGTCCAGGGAGACAAAAGTCTGGGAGATGCCAGAAATCTGTTATCAAAGACAAGACCACTGCCATACTAAATCAGCCATGCAAAAACCAACAACAGTTCCACTCCAAAACAGTTGGGAAAACTCCAATGAAGACTTTTAAGAACAGGTTAGATAAATCCTATCCAAAAGGGTTTAGGCATTGTTGATCATGCCTTAGGATAAGGAAAAGGATCACACAGCCTCTTGAGAAACCTTTTGGCACTCCTTTCAGTGGCAGTCCTGTGATTACCTACAGGAAGGGAGAGAACTGCATCCCAACCTACCTGTCCACACATCACCTCTCGTCCCCCCAGGCTCCAGGATGACTCTCTTGCACTGGGGTAAATTACAGAGCAACACAGACCCAGCCAAAGACGACCCACCCTCAAGATCTGTGTCATCTATAACCATTTCATTCATGAACTGCCAGAGTGCCATACTCCTCCTCTTTCCCCCACCTCCCTCCCCACCTCCGCCTGCCCTTTAAGGTTCCCAAATGCCTGTGTGCTGCATGTGGTGGCAGCTGAGTTTTTTAATATGCACTTATTAAGATCCTAATTGAATCCCGCATTGCCTTGTGTGGGTCTTGCCAGCCGGAACATGAACAAGGCACCCTGTAATTCAATTAGAAGGACCTGCAGCAAGCTGATCATTAGTCTGTCAGGTTGTTAAGAAAAAGACATCTAGGAATAGGGGAGGAAGTTAAACAAAGGGAGAATTGTTAACAGCACCCCTCCCCACTTCAGGCAGAGACTCCCATACACATACTTCAAGTGTGGAATCTGCAATGCCCAAACACTTGAATGACAGCCCACCGCATCACTCCAACAGTCCTTTCTCTTGTTTCAGGCAACTTAAAGAGAACCTCAAAAGTTGGAATTAAGACTTTTCCTCATCAATCCTCCCCTGCTCAGATTCATGAGAAAAATACCACTAACATACATGACTCCTGCAAACAAGGAAATCTCATTACCTGCCAAAACCCTGTTGACAGAGGAATGGGTGGCCAAGCCAGGCTGTCCCCGTTCATGGAAAATCCCAGCATAAGGCAAGTATTCTGGCAGCAAGAAGCGTCTGCAATAAAAAGAGAGTAACCTTACATGGAGAAAGACATCCCAGTATACTACAGCCCTGGACAGCGACTGCAATTACTTTGAGAAAACATGACTATATTCCAGCAGACTACAGTAGAGGGAAGACTGGGCTCCTCTGCTTAGCCAACCACTTCACTGCTTCAAACAATAGATAAGTTACAGATTAGAGCCTCCTCTGATCAATGTGGCTGTGAAGAACAGCATTAAGCAAATCCTTTACCTCCCACAATAGCTTCCTAATCTCAAACTCACACGTTGTGCTGAGAATCTCCAATCAGATTCTTTTCTCCTCCTATTCTGCCTTCACACCGTAGCCCCAAACTGCATGTAAAAAGCACTAAAACCATGCTGTCCTTCAAATGTCACAGGATAAGCTGATCAGACTAACATGACATTTCAGGGGTCCCAGAAATTGCAAACCAAGAATACAACAGCCCTGTGCAAGAAAAGGAAATCATCTGAAAGCACCAGAGAGCTGTACTGCAACTGGTACCTCTTACGTGTATGAGCCTTACCTCGGGACAAAGCGCCCCAGTGATGGTGCAGACATGCGGGCATTCCGGGGAGCTCGGTGCCTGGATCGGTCTCCATTGTCCCTTCAGCAAAAGAAAAAAAAATTATTGTACATTAAAAATACTGTGTAATAAAGTATTCTCCAAGAAAAGAAAAAAATACAACGTCACCTAGTCATCCTGAGTATGCCACTGAGATTTAATGGTTCTCTTGAGTATGTCACATGCTTCTAATGTTCCAAAGTCATACAACTTACTGTACCAAAGACTCCTCACAGTTTTACCTATGGGTAGCCTAATGTCCACTTTTTTTCATTGTTTGACAATGTCTCAAGAGTATCAACAATACCACAGAGAGTCAAGGAATCAATGTCAGCACTGAAGCAAGTTAACAAGAAACCTTAGAATTTGGACTGGGAGAGCAAAAGCAAGCACACTACAGTCCTGATGACAACTTTCTGTTAATCAAAGAGGTCTTAAATTTCACTTTTTCATGCCCAGAAGTGCAGGCAAAAGAGCATAATCTGCAGACTATTCTTTTGCACTCCTTCCCTCAAGGTCCGGTTTAAATGTCATCACAGTTTAAGATAACCTCACCTTTCACAAGCTTTTCCAGTGAAGCTGAAAATGTTGGGTGGTATCAGACAAAACTGTACCTCCTCAAAAACATCTCACTGTTTCACAATAAATGTCTGGGCCTTGGAGAATGAGGAAGAAGGGTCTAGAGTCTATTGTCCTACAGCAGACAAAGGAAAGTCTTCCTCCCCAGGAGGGCAGTGCAACACTGAACAGGTTACCCAGAGGGGCTGCAGAGCTGCCATCCTTGGAAGTCTCAAGACAGGAGCTAGACAAAGCCATGGCTGACCCAGTCTGATTTTGGCAATAACAACCCTACAACAAGTAGAAGGCCAAACTGGAGGACCTCCAGAGTCTGCAGCAAACAAAATTCCTGATATTGCATTCATAGGTCACAGAGGACCTGTAATTATACAGCACTAAAACTGCAAGGAAAATAATGAGACTCCATTAGTGACTCTGGAGTTCTGAAACACTTCCACAGTGCTTTATTCTCTGTTCAGAAATTTACTCTCTGCATGACCTTGCACGAGTAGCAAGTCTGTTCTCCCTGGATTCCAGATCCCCATCTGTAATTGCAGCCCTACTTGTCGCCTACCCAGGCGGTTGTGGGGAGAATATTACTTGCAGAGCCTTGGAATCACTAAAAAACTAAATATTCCTTATGCAACACACTAGCAGCACATTCCTAACCCACTCCAGCAAGCTGTGCATTTTATAATTTTTTTTTTGTTTTGCTTTTTTAAAGTCAGTGAGCAAGAAACGTGGGCTGAGAATAAAGTCCATTACGTGGCTGTTTCCCACACACTTGAGGAACCAGGAGCACAAAAGCAGAGGTTGTTCTGCAAAACTTGTTAGCATTTCAAGCTATTTCACCAAAATCAAATCTAAATCCAAGCTCAAAGTTTCCATTTCTCCTCCCACTGCAGACACAGCCAAAACTGCACCTCGCCCTGAGGTTTCTGTGTAGCCAGCAGGGTTCCTGAAATCAGCAATGTAAAAGCTGCTGCTGCTGTTCTTTTATCAGAGGCCTCCAGCCTATTAAGAGGCGGATCAATAACAGAAAGAATTCTGCGAACTCGAGTGCTGACATACCAACTTTTCCTGCTAAAGAGAATAGGCCAAAGGGAAAAAGAAGTGTCACGTTCTAGATCTTGCCACACACACTAAGAGCTAGTGAAAGTCAGACAAGAAATACACTTTTTACAAGTCTCTAGCTGATATGCAGACCTGGGAGAAAAGCAGCAAAACGGTTTTCAGGGTTTGCATTTGCTTTGGACATTTACTAGAGGATGCTTCTGAAAGGGACAAATATCAGCAAGAGGAATAGCAGAGGAACTGCAGAACTCTCCAGTTGAAGAGAATCTCTACATCAGGTTTCAAAAGGAATGAGGAATTAGCTCCAACAAAGAAAAGAAAGGTGCAAAGTATCCTAAGGTCCAAATCAAGAGACCTAAAGCAACTAATTGTTCAAGTTTTCTAAAATGCCACTAGCCAATGCTCTTAGTATCCACAAAAACATTTTAGGACACAAATTTTCTAATCAACGAGACTTTCTGATGCAAGAACTCCATCCTGTACTGTCTCATTCACTGTGCATACAACCCTCCCCCTATACAAAAAGCCTAAAAGGGAAAAAATACAGACTAGACTTTTCTTCGGTTTTCACCATGACAGACACAGCCTCTACTGATTCAAGAGACAGCAATCTATTTTTAACATCCTCTTAAAAAAAAAAAAAAAATTAAAAAACACCACACCCCAACTGCCTCTGCCCTTTAACAGCAGAACTGGGAATGAGAAACAGTGACTATCTTTTGAGAATGCTAGAATTCCTATTTACTGTAATGGAAGTGTAAGATACAATCCCCTGTGCTAAAGAGGAATATTACTAAACATTACTCTGAATCACTAATTTACAGAGTCATTTATATCTAAACTCCCATGCTCAACTACATGCAAGAATGTTTTCAAGCGTCTAGTGCTGAAAAGCTAGAACAGCTGATATTACCCTGGTGCCAGCTGAAGATTATTTCTGCACCTTCTAAAAAGGAAAATTAAAAAACCCTCCACAGATCAGTAAAGATGGGTGGCACTTTGTGTTATTTCTGTACCATATACAGCCTGCTGACAGAGGGAGAGCAGATGTTAGCATGACTGCAGTGCCAGCGTGAAGCACTCCAGCAAGAAATGAAAAGTTTCCAAAGTTCTCTAAAGTACTGGTGAAGATCTAATGCTCTACTTTCTATTTAGTGTCAACTACCTACAGACTCATTAGCTAATGATTTGCAGTGGATAGTTTAATTAACAAAACCTGCAAAAGCAGATCCCTCAGTGTGTGTGTCTACATAAAAAAGGCTGTTCTGTAAAGCAACTCAATAACCTTGCAAAAATAAATGAAACAAAGATGTGCCACAGCAAGTGCTGTAACAGGGCTAAAAAGGTGTCCTGCAATGCCCTTTTAAGTGCACCAGCAAATATAAACAGCACAAGGAAACTTCTGCAGTGAAAAAATAATAATGAAGGAAATAAGCAATCCATTGAGCAAGATGCAGGGAAAGAATCAGAAGTAATCAGCATGGAAGGTGACAAGGGAGACTTAATACTATAATTACTAACAGACTAATTTGTCTCAGGAGGAAAACTGCAAGAACCAACAAATGGTCAAAACAACTTTAAAGGTCTGGCTCGAAATTCAGGTTATTAATAATTTCTTCAGATACCAGTGTGGGACAAATCAAAACAGCGACATGGAGAATAGGAGTTGGTAGGCAAAAAATAGCATTAACACTAACACAGAATGGAGCAGGAAAAGAAAGTAATTCTCAAACATTCAGGAGATTTTATGGACCTTTAACAGGGCATAAGAAGGATGAAAGTTTATCCTAAACTGGGTAAGACAGTCAAATCTCCTTGGATTTTTCTGCTATTGTTTTGTTTGCTTGTTGACAGAAAAGTTGACCAATGTAAATATATTGGAGCAGCAATGCCAGCTCTGAAAACAGAGATGGAGATGAAAAACTTTGCATCCTAAAGTTTGGAGAAAAAGGCTTTTTTTTTTTTTTTTGCATCTGGTAACCTGGGTACTGCATTAATAACTGAGGGGATACAGAAGATAGTCAAGACTGTCAGAGAGGAAAAAAGCTATGTTCTGCTTTTCTATCTTGGCAAGAATTCTCTTTAATATTTAGAGATTGTTGTATCAGGAAGTGAAATTAGACACACAGTATGGGATTTCTAATACAATCTGTTGGTCTAACTGTTCCCGTTGTAGTCAATATTAAAACTCCCACTGACTACACTGCCGATAGAATTAGGTCAACAATAACCATTTTGAAAAGCCATATAATTATCAGAGCCAGCACCAGTAAGCCATGCAAGTTCATGAGAATCAAATTATATCAGACCAAGCCAATTGTTCCATATTTTCAGCATTTTATTGTGTTTCATGCAATTCAATTTAAAATGCTAAATAAATCAATTTCTATTGCAGAGGTTAGACACTTACATACAATGGAAATGGTAAATAATTGGTTAAGTGGCATCTACTAATATCCTTAAGGGTTGGCACTGGATTCAGTTGCACCATCTCGATGTAACAGAAAAAAAACAGTAAAATTTTCTCAGTACTTCAAACATTAAGTATCTCTACTTACTTGCTATCAATTTTTTAAGACTGCAGGAGGTTACTGCAGAAGAGATAGCACAGAGGGCAGGAGTAGCACAAAGATCGTATCAGGAGCTCAGAGGAGATTATCAGATAATGCAAATTTACTGGGCTTTAGACGTAGGTCACGTCTTACCTCAGGTCCTCTAAAGAGGGTACCTGGAGGACATCATGCTAAACTGGCCATACTACAGAAGAAACAGATCCTGAAATCTTGCAATTCACTTCACAGGATTCACTGCTGATTTAGATGAAAAACAGATGACATTTATCCTGAGAAGGATGTACTCACAGGAGCTGCACAGGACTACAAGAAGTACATACTATGTTTTATAAAGGGTACAGAAGTAGGAAAAAAGTGGTGAGGGGAACATTACATTTGCTCGTGATTCTAAGAACATGTCGATCACTTTCCAGCACCATCTTCATGAGTAAAGGACATACAGTGTTGGGAACACTATGACAGAAAGTTAACTACTGGCCTTACAACTGAGAGGAGCAGCAAATACCAGAAGATACTAAAAATACAGGTTCCATCCAGTACATGCTACTTTACTCACAGTTCTTAATTCTTGGAGAAGTTGTAAACGCAACCCAGGAGAAGGGTTTTGAGGACAAGGGTATCTCACCTAAAAACAGGATTATGTTTAAGAGAAAAGATTCAAGACAACTGACTTATCTCTGAGCAGAGATTTTTTTCCACAAGTAGATACAAATAAGCACATCAGGAGCAGTGTTATCAAAAAGGGTACAAGTATTGACATCCACAGACATTAAAACAACGAAAACACTGATTTAAAAGAATATACATATTCAGGTAAAAATGAAAGGTATAAATATAAATTTATCTACCCATATTTGAAGGATATGACCATTACTGAAGGATAAGTACTTAAGGCAGAATAGAAGACAACAAGCAACAAGAAAATTTAAGTAAAAAAAAGCATTATCTGCTACAAAAAAAGCCTTTCCTGGTACTAAATATATTAGGACCAGGGAGCAAACTTCCAAGTATTACACTGGAAGGCAAACAAAATTGAAAAATAAAAATATTAGAGAAACTGCAAAGAGCAATGCTGCCCAGCTGGACAGACAGGAACTAGAAGAACAGATTTTTAACATAGCTACTTAATACAGTAATTGATAAAGAAGTTAGGTAAGTCACCCAAGACATGGTGCCTTTCCATCTTCCTATGTTCTTTTGAAGGCTAAAATACCAGTCTTTCACTAGCAGCTTTTTCAAGGGAACATCACAGAAAACTTATATCTATTTATCAGCTAAAACTTCCAATAAAAGAGCAGACTGCTGAGTTACTAATGGCTCTCCTGACCAGAGGGAAACAAACCCCCCAGCCTTGATTACCTCTCAGAGGGCTGTTCAGGGGAAAATGTATTTACAAGATTAAAAATGGCACTTCAGAAGATCAAGTGTTTCAGGAGAAGCATCACATAACAGGGGATTTATCACCTGGTCAAGAGAAACAGCAGCACTTGCCTGTTAAATGCCAAGGATTAACTGCTTCAGACAAAGACTGATTTGGAACCAGAATGAAGCACTCACTCTTATCTAGGCGCAGTATCCAGTTATCTCTATTTTAATCACCTCACTGTGTGGTGGGCTCACAAAATGATGACACATTTTAGAATAAGACTGATACACTACAAAGCTACAGTGAATCATTAGAAACCAGAAACATTGGAGGCCAGAAGAAGGTAGAGAATCCCTACTCCCCAGCCTAGACCTGGTACATGAGTATTAAGGAAACCATTGTATTCAGTGTTTTATAAAAAAAGAAAAGAAGGGCATCCAGCACTACAACGACCCTTCCTTTGAGACCCCTTAATGAGCCATTTTCAAGCACTCATCCAAATGTGAGCACGACTAGGGAAAACATCACTATGGGTAATTCTAATCACTTTGAAACTTCACAACTGGTGCTCATCGAACACAGTTTGTAGTGCAAACATACAACTGGCTGCCCCATCAGGCTTCAATTCTGGAATAAAATGTCAAAACTAAGCACGAACTTTTTCTTTTATCTTTCTTTTTTTTTTTTTTTTCCAATATATTGCACTGTTATGCTACTGCTTTTCCAAGAGAAACAGAAATGAAAACGTAACTGCACAAACAACGCTAGCCTGTTAGACCTACAGGCTTGAAGAATGCTCACCACTGCCTGCTCTGCCTGGCCAGCAACGAACTAGTAACAGCTTGCTTCCTAATCACTCTCATTAACACCAGACATCACCTACTAGGTGACCTAGTTTGATTTAGAGTTTCGCAGACACAAAATAAAAGCAAAAGGAAAACAATGAACACAGTTCCTAAGTAGCAGAAAAACTCAGATGTACCATCTTGACATCAAAACTGTTTCTACAAGCCCAGACAATCAACAGTTTGGAATATGATGTGAGCTTTTCTGGCAACTGTCATCTTTCAAAAGGCACTTGTTCTTTCACCACCCTGCTATGAAGACACTTGCCTTGCTGGAATCTGACTTAATGGTAAAACAACATTATGCTGGAGAGAGTAGCAATATCCTGCAGTACTGCTGCAAGGAAATAGTCATTGCCTGTCACTGCATCCAGGCAGTATTATTAGACATTAAGACCGAGATAAGGGGAATATAAAAGACTGTCACAAAAGATAAAGATAAAAAGAATAGGGAAAATGAAGCTGCAGGCTACTATGAGTAGATCACAAGCCAAGCTTAGACTCTCACTAATCATTGAAAAATGAAGTTCAAAGAGCAGATTCAATATCATTCCCATTCATCCAGGACTTGTTAGCATTCTTTGCCTGCAACTATGTTTAAGATGATGAATATAATTAACATAAATTGCTATGTATCTGGAAGCAACAGTGCTAACTGCTCCAGAAACCTGTAACAGAGAAGAAGAAAAAGAACAGAAAATGACGACCAAGTTCCACAAAATTCAGGTCTGCCTTGAAAGCCACTTTTGAGAAGGTCCATCTTCATCAACAACAATAACACAGCACCATATGAGCCAATAGAGGCAGAAGAAACAGCATCAAAATCACAGATAAAGGGGCTCTGGGAAGAAAACAACAAAGGCAGGTATGTACAACAAATAACAATCCTGCTTTTAGTATCTTTATCTGAACTCAAATAACAAATTGCTAACGAGATTATTATTTGTAGCTGCTCAAGTAAGCGAAACAGATAACAACCTGTCCCATCTAAGAATTCAAGAAAGAAATTGTTGCTTTTTCTGCAGTATACTGATGTGTCATGGATCCTAAAAATCCATTTCCATCAGCATTTAAGAGACATAAAGAGCCCATATAGATTCTCACATCTCCTATCATGTCTTCTGTTAACCTCAAATATAAACATCAGGATGGTAAGGAGGAAAATGAAAAAAACCAGCCTAACTGCTTTTAGAAACCTTGCGGTTCGGATATGCTACCTTTCTACCACTACATCAAAAGGCTACAACTGACCAAGTCATCTCTCTTACCCACCTTCACTATGCCCTATCAGAACTTAGTACTTGGCATCCCATCCATTCTGAGGTGTCAGCTTAAGCTATAGTCACCCTACAGAGTAAACCCTCTTTCCTTACCTCTAGGATTCCCTACGCTTCTCTCTCCACTACGACAGAACTTGTCTCACTGTTCTGGAGCTGTAGATCAAAAGCTCCATACTTATTTCAAGTCTCACAAAAAACTTTAATCATTCCAATCTCTTCTTTCTCCTGCCAAGAAAACCTGGCTCCTATTTGAAGGAGTTTCTTTTGCAGAAGTTGAAGGTTGTCATAGGAAGGAAAAAACATTCTGAAATACATGAATGCAGAGTGAACAGCTGGGAAGGAGGGGAGCAAAGACCAAGACTGTCTGTACAAAGAGTCCGAGTTCTACCCATGTGCTCTTAGTAGTTGGTGTGCTAAGGGAAAACAGCAGGTGCATTGTGAATTGATTGCATTTCTGCAGATTAGTGCTCCCATTGCTCTCTGTCTGTAGCAAACAATGATATAGAGTCAGACTGAAAAGGTAGAGACTGGATTTAAAAATGAGGATAGAATTCCTTCACAGGGGTAAAGAAGAAGTTATTTCAGTAACTGGTAATCTCCAACCTCTCTCTCCCCTCACTCAAACTTTCCAAAATCTCTTTCTGTCTCAGCCATTAAGCAAACCACATGCTTATTCTCACTCTGACACACAACTCCTTCCCCGATACCCACTTTCACCATTCCACTTGAGAAGCAACAGGGTGAACAGAATCCCAAACCAAACCTACTACCCAAGTGCATACTAAGTAACCACACGGCCACAGCCATTGTCTCCCCTTCTCTCTCTCATTGCATAATGTTGGTTCAGACACAATTGCTTCCAGCCAGTTCCTACGTAATATTTTCAGGTACCAATGCACAAGTAAAGGTTCTTAAGGAAGCTAACAGGAAAAGATGCTTTAAATGAAGACATTCCAAAAGAAGGGCGACTGCCTGGATGTCTTGCATGAATGTCTAATCGGCCATGCACTTTTGTCCTTAATACATAAAAAAGTTAAACCAAAATGCCAGCTTGAAGTAGAGCACCAACTACGACACAAAACAGACTCCCAAGCCAAACAGTTCACCTATAGGAAAAGCCAAAAAGAATCTACCATACTACTCTCCAAAAAAAATGAAAATCATATTGAAGAAACTGTAAGTGAGACTTACAGCTTTAATGCAGTGGCAGTCAGCTGGCAGGTTGTGATCTCAGAATCTTTTAAGGCAAGAGGCTATTGGAGGAACTTGAGATTTGGCAGTTCTTGCCATGACAGTGTCAACAAAGCAACCAAAAATGGCAAAAGACAGACATGGCAGATACTCATGTATCTTATGCACTTATGAGGAGACCCCTGGAAGATGTCCATCTGAGAAACCATAAGTCTTGGTCCAGAACATGCCTTAAACTGAAGAACTTTAAGGTTGACAAATAAAGCCAAATAATGTCACCCTGAATCTCGTAAGCCTTCCGTAAGTGATTCATCCTCTCTGCAAAGCAAGAGCCTGCTTCCACAAAATGCCCATTATGGTCTCAGTAAAACAGTGCCTACTGTGCTCATGTTCTCTGTCTGGGTGCTCAGCGGTGCCTCAAAATAAATTAAAAAGATAAAGCACCAAAACAAGATTTCAGGCCTGTGAGGTAAAGCCCTTCTTGTTGTAGAGACACAATAAAGACCTTCCTAGTCTGTGACACTGGCACAACTGAATGGATCCACCCCAGCACAGATCCTCCTGGGAGGAAGGAAAAAGGAGAGGACAGAAAAGGGGAAAAGCTGCAGACATCAAAGGAGTGTAATTTCCAAGATCCTTCATATCTATAGTCTAGCAGGCAGCCCACTCTAAAAAGAAGACATCTCAAAAGCAGACAGAGGAGTCAGCCACAGTCACACCTTTAGCCTTGGCTTGAAAGCCTTTATAGAACTGCAATGAAGGATTTGAGCAAGGCTTTCAGACAGTGAGCTGGCACACTGTCCTATATATCTGCTTTTCAGTCTGACAGATAAAACGAACCTGTATTTGTGTATTTGTTCCCACGCTTACCACACACAAAAAGGGACATAGATGGCCAGGATTCATCTGCAGAAACACCTTCACATTCTGATTATGGTGACAGATTCAGAATTACACATGAAAAAAATTAGCTCGCGCTATCCGAGGAGTCCTAGAAGCACCACCCAGAGTCTCCAGCATCAGAGCTGTTCCAGACTAAAGGAAGTCTCTACAAGAGACCCAGTCAAACTTGTTGAAGAAGTCAAAAGAAAAGATAGTTTAGCTCTAAAAATCTAAATTTACTACGTGATCCAAACATAGGACACTCAAAAAAGACCTTGAAATTAGAAAGTTCACCATCTATGACTTGTCTATGAAGAATCTATTTTTATCAGTTATGCTGAAAGAGTAAAGTCACCTCATTCTCCATTCAGAGATTCTTATCACAGAATACAAGAAGCCTTTTCATTTTAGCTTAGGATTCTGCTAAAGCTAACCCTAAAACCTACTCATATCAATTTATCTGCTAATAACCTAATATTACAATCTGTATATATATATTACAAACTGTATTAAATGCTTTCATGCAGACATGACTAAGTTTACAGTTGTCAGTTGTATTCAATAAGCAGTAAGATGACAACAGTGACACGTTAAACACAGGTAGTGCATGTAGAGAGATAACATCTTATTAGACCAAATAACAAGGTATAGCTTGTGTCTCCCTCCTCCTTCCCTGTCCATAAAAGCTGGTGTAATAGAAGGATATTACTAATACCTATAAAAACACTACTTCACATTCTTAGACCAACCCTACTGCTATTGCTGTCACAAACTAAATGTATTTATGTATGAATTCAAATGAGATTCTGGAGAAACTGCATGGAGAAAATGACACCATTAGATGGACACACAGGAGGAGAGGCTTTAGCTTAAATTTAGAGGCCATATGTACACAGATGAGAATAATGCTGATAATACACTGATGTTTTAGTTGTTGCTAAGCAGTGTTATACTAAGTCAAGCACTTTTCAGCTTTTCTACTGCCCTGCCAGCGGAGGCTGGGAGTGCACAAGAAGCTGGGAGGGGACACAGCCAGGACAG
This sequence comes from Haliaeetus albicilla, assembly GCF_947461875.1. NCBI lineage: Eukaryota > Metazoa > Chordata > Aves > Accipitriformes > Accipitridae > Haliaeetus > Haliaeetus albicilla. The sequence continues at coordinate 44,022,448 of NC_091487.1, forward strand.
CTGACCCAAATGAGCCAAAGGGGTATTCCATTCCAGGTGTTGTCATGCCCAGCATATAAACCGGGGGGAGCTGGCCGGGGAGCACTGCGGCTCAGGGACTGGCTGTGCATCGGTCAGCGGGTGGTGAGCAATTGTATTGTGCATCACCTGTTTTGTATATTCTATTATTATTATTCCTTCTTTTTCTGTCCTATTAAACTGTCTTTATCTCAACCCATGAGTTTTACTTTTTTCCCCCCAATTCTCTCCACCATCCCATGGGGGTGGGGGGAAGTGAGCAAGTGGCTGTGTGGTGCTTAATTGCCAGCTGGGGTTAAACCACAACACCAAGGAAGGCTTGTCTTCCAGGCACCGTGCACAAGCACAGGGCTCACTCCTTGCCCAGAGCTCTATGTAGAGTAAAACCAACTGGTGTTTAATGCCCCCTACATCTTTCTCCTGATCTCTAGGAAAATGAAAGAAGAGAGAATATTTACCAATTACATTAACCAGTTTAGAAAGATAAAGCATCAAGGCAATTTGCTATGGCTTTTACATTAAAAAAATTCACTGGATTCCAAGAGAAAAGCATGAGCTGCAGACAGCTAGACACAGTAGCAACTTTCTGTCCTACCTCAGATCTGGAGAAGCAGGGAGCATCTAGATCAGAGCAAGAAAGAAATACACAAAGAAACACACGACTCTTCTCAGGTGAGCAAGCAAAGAAGGAGGGATACAGGAGCCAAAAGGAGACACAAGAACTCTGTGTAAGAGATGCCTTTGTGAAGTGTCAGCAGAATAAATCAAATGAGTCACGAGACAAGTTCCAGCTCTAAGGACGCACAGCAGCTCCCTCTAATCAGCCAGGAGAAATAATGAAGCAGAGAAGGAAAGAGACAGCATGTCTTGAATGCACAGACCAGAATTCAATATGAAGTATTCAACCAACAAATTCAGCCACTGCACAGTAAGGAATAAACACTTCTTTTTGCTCAGTATGAAGTGAAAGACAACCTTAGCATGGCTGATTGAATTGCTTCCCTGACTGGGTGCTCTTACTGTGTGAACATTATCTGCAGGGGAACACGCTTCTCTGCAGGCATTGCCTGGCTCTGTGAATTAAGAACTTACCATCTTTTATCTTCCCAGCAGAACAAGCTGCCCCAGACAAATGAAATGGAATAATGGAAACATTAAGGTCTATGCTTGCGACGCACCCGCCTCACAAAATGGGCCCAGCAGCCACCATATTTCTACTCTTCCAGACCACGAAGCTTCTTGGGAAAAGCTAGTAGGCAGTTACTCTTCTCCATTCTCTTCCCTCATTTACATCTTACACAAACAAGGCCACAATGACAGGGTAAGATGTTCACTCACCCTGTACTTCTGAGCATTTAATTGCTGGAGCATGAAATGACAGCTTCACAGAACAACATTCTAAAGGAAAAAAAAGTCTACCACCACTTAAAAAGTCAGAAAGGGATTAATGTCTTGCTTTTCTGGGAATAGCTAGTGTTACCAGTGTCCTTCATAAAGGGACTTCACCCTGACACAAAGGACATGGAGCTTTAACAACATGCCATCTCAAGTATGTGCCACTGCAGCAAGTGAACATGAAAGTTATGATAGCAGCGAATTTAACAGCATCCTCTGCTGGCAACAGCAACATAAAAGCCCAGGTTTTTGAGGAGTTCACAGCTCCCATCAAACATACCTCCCTACTACACTACCACCATAGACTACTTCTATGACCATGCTCAGAATCATCCTATGTTTTAATCACAATATATACAAAGGGGGGGAAAATTCAGTGAAATACTTAAGAGTACCCAGGGAAAATCCCATATTTAAAAGGAAATTACTCAAGACAGACTAGAAAGGTCATATTCTCTTTTCTTCTAAAATGGATTTTAATCCTAAATTCCTGAGCTTTTGGTCTCCGTGCCATCTAAACAATCCATTACTATACTTCCATTTATTGGAAAGGGTTTGCAATAAATTTGTTTGCTGGGATTACACTGGCTATCACTAGAAGTCCAAAAGCAGATGCTGGAGAGCAGACTTTAAAAGTTTGTCAGGAGAACCATGCAGAAGGAAATACAGTGGTTTATAGGAGTGCTCTTCTAAGGTTTGGATGCAGAGTCATTTCTCACTGACACAAGAGGGCATTGGCTCTCCTTACAGGAAACTAAGCCTTAACTTAACACAGATTCACTATCACCAAGTCTTCCAAAAAAACAATCCCAGGAACTTCAGCTAATTTGACAAAGTTGTGCAGACAGAGCAAGTAAAAGTAACAGAACATGTCTGGCTGCTTCCTACAGCCTTAGACCAAAGAATTAAGTCCTGCAAAGCCTCTTAGTGGTTCCTGTTCTGTCTCAAGATTTGAAGGCTCTAATAAACTCTTGGCTCCCCATCTGTTCCATGGGAGAGAAAGATCTCCTTTTCTTTATCTAACCAGTCTTTTAAATCTGGTTGAGATAGCCTGATGCGTTGACGGTAGCCTAAAGCATCCTTAATTTTCACAACAGAAATGACAAGACCTATTTGTAGCAATCACTGCTCTAATTATTGATTGAATGACTTAACCTGTTCCTACAGGAAGCCTGAGATGTCCTTGATTGGTAAACAGTAGGAAGCCACAAAGCAGTTTTGTGCCGACAACAGACTCAAGCAAGAGGGCAAGGCAGCATGCACACTTACTCAAAATCTTCAAATTCCAGATCGTTTCCCTCTACAGATGGGCTTGAGTTCTCCGAAGTGGAAGAAGAGGAGGAGGAAGAGCGGAGACGGTTTTGTTGGTATCGCATAGAGCGTTGTCGAATACTGTCCCTTCGGGAAAGATACTGGATCATCCTCTGAGCATAATATGCAGCAGGAGACAACCTGAGCAAGAGAGAGATATACAGACACTCATTACACAAGTATAGAGTGACAGACAGTCCTATTTTTCCTTTTGAGCTCCAAGTGCCAGGACAGTAACAGCATATCACGAAACTGGCTGTTTGCATATTATCCACAAGCAGGACAGAGTAAATAAAAATAGCAAGCAGAAGTAATTTTCCCTTTATATGCTATACTCCCACGTGATTCCCTTGTTGTGCAAACAGAAGCACTGCACAGTACCTATAGACAAAAAGCTCATCCACAGCACAGAGAAGTTAGCTTCTCAGGACTCTTTGGAGCTCATTATTTCATTTATTACCAGTTCACACAACTAACTCCCGCAAGCATTCCTGATAAGAATCAAGACCGCTCCTAATGCGAACTCTGCTTGCAATGCCAAACAGCAGCAGTGTTCAAATAAACTTTGAAGGAAGGTGCTGTTGTTTTGAGGGTACTTATGGAGCACCATAAAGTATCAAGCAGGGGTAAAAAAGGTTTAACAACTTTAACTACTTTGTAATCCAAATGGTATGGATTTCATATAGTGACAATTTCATCAGAACCACTAGATGTATGTTAAGAGGAGCATTAAAAGCCTTGCATCTCACCTGAAAGGAAAACCTTCCTCTGCAATTAACTCTTTAATTCTCTCATGCATAACTTGGCCTTTGTTTGCATCAGCTATCACACACCAGTATTACCGCCTTCCTTGAGGCTAGACAGATAAAAACCACTCTCTTTTCCTACCCTGCATATATCCACAGCTCCTGGCACATGCTTTCTGTGACACAGTTACTCAGTATTAAAGTTCAGACACCTGAGATGCTTGAATAATCATTTCTTTAGCCTTATTCGGATTAGACTTGAACCCTAATTTGGGGGGAGGAGGGGAGATGACAACACCACCCCCACCCCGAAGTAATTAGACATTAAGAAGTCTATTCCTTTAACTTCTAGCTTCTTCCCACTGCCCCCCATTCCATACATGTGTTTGATTTTGTTCTTTTTTATTAAATTCAAGTTACCAGACTGGTACTTCCCAGGGTCACGAAAACACAATCACATTTCCTGCAAAGGCACCACAGGCAAGAGACTGATAATGGAGAGCAGCCTAATTTTTAATCTACAGATGGAAGTGTGAACAGCTTTAAACAAAGAAAAATAAAACAAAAAACTCAAATGAACAGTCTAGAGATTAAAATATACTTATTTGCAATCACAAAGAGAGGTGGCCTATCTGCCTTATAGGAATGCTACCCATCTTCAGAACAGAGTTTCAAGCTAAATTCATTTACAGTGGACCTCACCATCAGCCATGAAGACTCTTAAGGATACATTTAACTTTATAGTGACCAACACCACACCGTTTCACTGTGTTACAATACAACCAGCAACAAAAACACAACTCCATTAATAATCTATGATAATATGACTGTTAGAAGACTTTTTATTTTTTCTCCCTTCCAGAGCTGTGCTGATTCTATGGCAATGTACTGGGAATAAGATTTTGCTTATATATGGGTAAGTTTCACATCCACAAAAGGATGAGAAGCAAACCATCAGACCAGGTCTGATAAAGTACTCTGCTACTATCCCTGAAGTCATATTTCAGTGGAAAACTACATTTAATAGTGTTTCTAGAGACTGCTCCCTATAGCAGCATGAAAAAAACCACACCCCTAATTCTTCAAGGGATAGATTGCATTAACATTGTTTTGGCTGCAGACACCCATCAAGGACATTCAGTCTCACATTCTGCCATACATTCAGGGCATATAACCAAAAGAGAAGGTAGCAAGACAGAAGGAATTAGAAGTCATGTAGACACAAAGAGAGAGCATCTTCCTCAAGGTAAGCTCCCTGTACCCTATTAGGCTGCCTTCTTGGTAAAGAGGCAAGTTTAGCAGACAGACTACAAGGCTCAAGGGTCTAAAAACTTAGTCAATAAGCAGCAAAAGGGTAAGGGAAACGACACTCAGTTTGTTCTGGATTCCTCCTGGATCTTTTATGTGCTCTTTGATGAATTAAAGCTGTTCATGCATATATAATATAGAAGGCTTCGCTGTATAAACACAGCACTTCTCTCCACTCCCCTGAAGACTTAATAGGCCAAGTATAAAAAACCCAAGGCATTACAGCAGTGCACTCATTTATGAGGAGCTGTTCTCTTCTTTGGCCTTTTCCATAAGCCAAAGCCTCTGTGTATGTCTAAAAATAAGTCTATGGCATAATATGTGCACATAGAGAAAGAAAGGAACATGGAAACAAGGCAACACTGGAAAACATGAACAGTGGTCTCAGCAGTCCAGCTGAGTCACTGAAACTTTTTTCTTTGCTAGTATCACACCAAGGGAGTTTTACAGAAGGATGAGAAGAATGAGTTTTGCAGGCATTTAGTCTTCTCAAATCATGCAGCACATCACAAGAAAAAACACAATGATGCTTGTTAGAAGAATGAGTACGAGTAAGCAATAAAGACTGGCCATAATGGATGACAAGATGCCAGATTCAGCTTCCTGACAGCACATGGTATGTAGACTGGATACACTGTGAAAAAGATTTCCAAAGACAAGACAAGAAGCTCAAGTCTGACACACAGAGAAAGGTGCAAGGGATAAAATACAAAAAGGGCAGGGGAGAAACGTATTCAAAGAAATAGGCTAAAGAATTAATCTTTGGGGGGGGGGGGGGGGGCGGGCAGTATTTGTAGGGCTGTATCCATCTTTGGAATACAGTTATGACACAAACCAGAACTGAGAGCCAGCATAAGAGATTTACCTGTCCTGGAGGGAGGAGAAGGCTGTAAAGCAGCATAAGAAACACTGGCTAACATTAAACATATCTCTTCAGTTCATTCAGCTGTTGAACCCAACTGTAAATCAGCCCCTGACCAAAGTTAGTCTACCAGCTGGCTAAACACACGCCAATCACAGCAGGCTGCGTGGTCTGTTTATTTCTCACCCATGCTTCTAATAAAGCAGGGGCAAAACACAGATAGAGGTTATCCAGTAATTCTTAAACCAAGTTTGCATCCACAGGACAGTAGGCTGTAATTGACAACACCACAGGAGCTAAATTAACTTAGTCTCTAGGTGACTGGACCCCATTTACTGGAGCAGATTGTTCAGAGGAGGAGCAGCTATGCTGCCACACATGACCGCCACAGAACAAGGCACTGAGTGGGAGAAATGCTGCAGTGAAAAAACCAGAACCGAACAGCTTCTGTCTCATCCAACAACCATGTCATCAAGAGGCAGTGCGTTCTCTAGGCACCCAGTGCTGCTGGCTGGCCAGTAAGAAATGGAACTGAGGGAAGGAAATGTTTTGCTAGCATTAGTAAAGTTCAAGTATCTTGCTCTAAATGGCATCATAAATACTAAAGAGTGAGCTACTACATAGCACAGTGTCAGCTACAGCCAGATATCCAAATCAGCTGGCCATATTTGTAAAAATTGTGTAAAAATTATTACACGAAGGCTGCCTCTCTTCACCCTCCCCATTTTAGTATCTTCTAAGGAAGTAAATTTTAAGAAAAATCACAAGAACATCAACTGGAGAATATCTAGATCCAATTCCCCAAGACAGGCAGACACAAGAACTCGTATATCTGCATCCAATAGCACTATACTGCTATGCAGACCACCAAGTTTCCTAACATTTCAGAAATACTGACACCACCCATCAACCCTGCCTTGATGCTGATGGCCAGGATGTTCACTGACATTATTACAGCTCACACCTCTAAATGTCTCTCAGCCAGGAGACATGTTTTAAAGGGGTTACCTGATTGGTGTCATTAATTTCCTTGGCTATATCTACCATGGCATACATACCACCAATCCTTGAGCTGAAGGTTATGCTGGTAGAGGACACCAACTTTTGCTTACTTCCATTCCACTTAAGCCTTCAACTCACAGGCAACATTTGGCCTGAAAGCCTCTTCACCAGTAACTTCCTAGCAGCTTAGATTTTTTTTCTAGAGACCTATCTACCAAACTCCCTTGTGATGCTTTATATATGCAGTCTGGGAGCATCTTTTTGAGTATTTCTATTTAACAACAACAACAATTTAAAAAAATTAATATAGGTGTTCTTTGATGACAGCTTTATTTGGTTCCTCTGCAGATTGTTTTCCAAGCTCAGTACATAGGGAAACCGTGGAGAATGACAGAACAGCCAAGCTGACCTTAGAGAAGTTCAGCAAGGCCACTGAGAAAGACGGCTGCAGTCTACATCAGAATATTCACCCTAAATCTGAGGGAACTTAAAAAAATGTTATTCCTGCCTCACTCCTGACCTAGGTTGTTCAAATATAGCACCATTACAGACAGCAGATGCAGAAACAAAAACACACACACATGCTCTCAAAAATAAGTTCTTCAGATCATGTAGTTTAAAAAAAAAAAAAAAGAGACTCCATTGGAGACAGCTTGGTCTTAAGGAGGTATACATATTTTTAATATATTATCTAAACACACGGACATATACACATGTATGTTTATTTCACTTTTGTTTCACTTTTCCACTTTGTTATTTAAGAACACCTGAAAGTCATAACTTTGTAACAAACTTACCATGCTACAAAACCCCCCCAAAGTGTAATAACACTCCTTTTAATCACATCCTCAATTTCTAACAAGTTAAAGGGACAGTTAAAAAGATCCTACTAGCTTATCACACCAGTAAGGTTTATGGAGGAAGACTCTAATCTTACCCCACTCAAACTTCCTATTTGTGCTGATTATGCATCTATGAATCTCATCTTCTGAGAAAGACAGTGACACTGGAACAAATTAACCCTCTTTGGAGAATTTTAAACACTGGACTTTTCTTCCAAAGCTCCTTATAAACTCAAGCTACTATAGTTTCTACTACAACCTAAAAACACTTGAACTGTCACAGGAAGAGCATCGTATCAGTTAAAAAATGGCTTCTAGGAGAAAAATATTTTTGACAATGTTCCTTATGCTAGGAAATGTCTCAGGCATTGATCCCTTTTTACAGATTTTATTGAGCTTCATCATAGCAGATATCTGACAGAAGAAAAAAAATAAAAAGATCAGTAACCTCGGCAGGCTGTCCTCCTTTTCTTTTTTTAAAAGGCAGCTCCCGGAGAGCCAGAATCAGTTCTTACAACCTCTGCTCAATAAATCTGCCTGCTTTGGAGTACGCATTCCAGAAATAAGGAATGGTGCACTTCCAGCCATTTAGCAGATATTGGCATTCATAAATTGACCTGAATGTAGTAGTATCTTTTAATTAACTTCTGTAAAATATCATTTTCATCTTTCCAGGTAAATCAATCCCTTTACCTGTCATTTAATCAATTGCCATTTAGAAAGTTTTTACATTTATCAGCATCATTCTGACATGCAGTTGCCACAACCTTCTGCAGTTACCTAGGTTGGTTTCCCAGTGACCTTAAATATAGGTAGCACATTCCACCTTACTTCCACCTCACTACAAACAGTTTTTTTTACATAATTCCCAAGCCTTTGAATTATCTTTACAAAGCAATTTTCTTCACAATAAATGGAAAAAAAGCCTAATATAAGATTTCACCTCTACAAGGCTTTATCTACAGAGATAGCTAGCAAGGAGTTATTTCCCTGCATAATTATACCGTGTGGCCAGTCTGCAACATAGCCTTTTATTTCAGAACTTCTACTTAAGAGCATAATCTGTATAAAAATGCAGGTTTTGTTTTTAATGATGTAAAAAAGAACAAGATTAAAAAAAAACCCAAACCCACAAACCTCCTTCAGTAACTCACATATTACTCTCCTTTATGACAAATCCTAGTAGCCTTCAATTCATGCAGCTATGCCAGAGGTTCCCCAAGAGGCTAAATCAGATACATTTTACACTTACTGAATTTTCCTCATTCATACCTTTGTTAAACCCATTTAAAGAAAGCTTATTTGTCATGATTTATTCTTTGAAAGCTTCCAAAGCTGCTTGCTGTTCACGATTCTATCATTTCTTCTGACAGAGTCTGTGGGTCACATTATCCCATCTGTTGCTTTCTTAATACACTAACTAGAAACTGCAAAGATCACTCCTTTCCATTTTTGATAACTCTGCCATGTTTGCTTTTTCTAGTCCTCTGAAACACTCCCACCTCTTCTGGAGATTAAGCAGCACTACAGGTGTTTCTATGTCTAATGTCAATGATTCATGACTCTTCAGAAATAATTGTCAGCATTTTGTTCTTAGTTAAGTATACATAACATCTTGGTTATGCTCTCTCTCATATCGATACATTTATGGAGACATTCCATTCTTCCAAGCATGTTGTCTGCTCACACCAGCTCTTAACTGCCTTTACTGCATTCTTCCTTACTCCTGAATAGACTATTTTTTTTTTCTTTATTTTTCCTCAAAAGATATTTCAAATTTATTGATATAATTCATTTACTGTTGGACCTGCTTGCCACCTAGTGTTCTCCATCCCAAATGATTTCAGGAATCCTTATGTGCTCACTTCAACAGCAATTTCTTCCTCTTTTCCTCATTCTCTCCCAGACTTAACAGCAGCTTCTCATTTGATTGCACCCTACCCCCATGGCCAATCATTGAGGAGGAGATGGGCCCAATATCAGAACCATTCCCAAAGGATTCAGTGAGTTACACTGAAGTTATGCTTTTGTCTATGAAACTTAAACGCCTTTAGATTGCATTTAGCTCTTACCTGGCTGGATCTGGATAGATTGGATGTTCCCGGGACCCTGCTCCATCGTAGCGAGATAATGAAATGAGGGAAGACTCCAGCAACCTCCTAGAAAGGAAAAACAAATGATGAAGTCAAAGACCATTCAGGAACACCCCCCCTATTTATGCCCTACTTTCTGAAACCTCTTAAGACTATTTCTATCATCAGTGCAAAGAATTCTGCAACATACTGAACCACTCACTGATGGCATAAGTGTTTTCACCACATAGCTATTCAAAGTGTAATATTCTTACTGCACAGGAGAAAGAACACCTTGAGTAAGAAAGAAGAGTGGTCCCAAACCCACTTCCAAGTTTCAAGAGAAAGATGCAGATGATACTTCTCCTTTGGAGACAAGCCATCCCAATCCATCAGGTCCATAAACACTAACACTGCATTTGCCATCTGTCAAATGCTTAACTACACAAAGGTGGCTACACAGGGAATGGACCAAGGAGCATGGGACAAAAAACACACCTCGGCATGTGGACTTTAGTTTATTTGCAGTAAGAGAGTCAATCTTAGTCTCAAGGCTCTGAAAGAGAGATTTTCAGCTACAAAAAAAAAGTTTGCTTCCTGTATATCTTAATCAACCACAGGGAGAGATACTAAATATTCACTCAAGAAGTAAATGTATGCAAATGCAGCCAGACAGCTTGAGTATGCGAAAAGCAAATCTGAGTCATGAAGGCAGCAGAATCAAAAGTATATAGCAGGAATATGTCCTCCACCCTGGCTTCTACATGTACCTCTATCTAGCTTCTTGTCATAAAGCAGAGGATGGCAAGACTTGTTTCAAGACTGACTCATTCAAGCCTGTTGCAGCCACTAGATTAACACAAGAGAGATGATTTGGGGCGGGTGTGGAGAGTGGAAAAAATCAACTGCCAAAGTCTGTAAGGCTGCTGAGTTCCCTTTCAAGTCCTTTTACCTTGAGACTCCTGCTAAATTTTGTTTTCCAGTCTTTGTAACTTAATGAAAACTGTTGTGGTTTGAAAGTCAAAGAGGTCCAACACCACATGTGTTCTATTCATCCACACACATAACTGGTGAGAAAGATTTGAACCTATCAGTCTTAGCCCCACACTCCTAATTCCAGCTAGCATTTGCAATGCAGGACAACAAGCATTAACACAGGAAGCAGGAAGGACCAGATATAATTCATGTCCAACTTCCCATTTCTAGCCAGATAAAGACAGTAGAAATGCAAATGAGACATGCTTTTTTCCAGCAGCAGCCCCCCATCAGGATCTCAGGACAATTTTTCACTGTTTTCCAGCAAGTTAAAAAAAAATAAATTAAAAAGTTTTAAAAATTACTTCAATTTTACATTGTAAATCCAGAATACAGAAAACAGCAAGAGATCACTCCAGTTACTTGGAACAGCATGTGTTAGCTCTAGAGACTCAGTACTTGCTGCAAAGCACTGGGACTCTACAGAAGGCAAGAAATCCTGTCCTCTCTGGCACTAAGTTGCTTGGCAACCATTTGTCTTATTCAAGAACAGTTACTAAATCTCTTAAACTTTGAGATTAATTAATTCCCCAGGTTACTAAGTCAAAAGCTCTAACCTTCAACACTTCTAGATATTAGGAATCCCTTGGCTCCCCAAAAAGTTACCATACTTCAATCGTGCCCTAACAAACGGTATCTCCTGCTCCAATATATGTCAATATATGCAAAAGCAACTAATCCAGAACAAACAGTGCAACAGCTTTATGAGGTATCCCTGAAGTCCTATACCTACGAGGTATACCTAGCACCTGCATCATATATAAACTTTTTTTTCCTTCTGGGGGGAAAGGTAGACAGATTAAAATAAGCAGAAGGGCTATTCCACCTATTCAGTCAGCTGGCCCCTTTCTAAACCACTGGCTCAGAGTTCAGAGACCAGGTTAATGCCACTGCAACATCAACATGCTTTTTAGAACTCTGCTCTTCAGAGCTGCTTATGCAGAGCACCCCAAAAACAGCAGTTTGCAAGCAGCCTGGATGTGCTGAGGCTGCCACCATACTGGACCATCCTGCCTCATCACTGGACTTAAAGCAGGGAGAAAGAGCTCCCACAGCACACAGATCCTGGCAGGGCCACAACTGTAGAAACAGCAGCTGCCTCCTTACAGATGTGAGCAACCTACACACAATGCAAGTGGCTTGTTTGATGCCATTTCCCTGCAGTGCTTACGGCGTCCTGATAACATGCACACACAAATAATCATCAAACTCATCATCCCTGCCAAAAGTCTTGGCGCCTATACACTATATACGCCACCCTCTTTCCCAGCCTTTCAGGGTCTGTCCATTAAATGACACAGCAAAATCAGAGCTACAAGGGAAGATAACCAGTACATGCTGCATTGCCCAGCAATCTCTGTTAGAGAGGAGTCTCCAGGTATTCTCTAGCCATATTTCTCTTCTCACCCCTGGAAAGGCTGGCAACTGCCTGAGAAAAGCATTGACTTAAAGGGACCACCTTCAGAGAGCAGCCAGAAGCTGTGCTGAAGGAAATCAAAAGGTATACCAAGCAGAGGACACTAGAATGGCATGGAAGCAGGAGCAGGGCACGCATCGTAGTAACTTGGTGTGGGTCTGCCAGGAGTCCCTCTGCTTGGCTTGGGAACAGCACTTTGGGGAATCTACAGTTCTCACCTCTATACCCCATCTGATCCTTGAAGTAAATACTTGAAGAGCCTTGCTCTACCAGGTACCTGGTACCTCAGACGAGAACTGGTATGTGTTACTTCAGTGAAACACAAACCAACAGTTGCCTGAGCCACAGGATGGCCAGGTATCCACATAAACAGACTTCCTATAGGCCTTGTGATTTTTTTACCTGAACAGCCTGCAACTCTACCCCATGAAGCAAGAGGAGCTGCTACTGCTTTAGGAGCACCTCCTTCACCAGAAGGGCTCCCTAGGAAGACCAGTAGTTACAGGGTTGTGGGGAGCAGGATGACAAACGCGCTCCGTTAAACACACTCCCCAGGACCCTCTCTGAGGCTGCACTGTCCAAGTTGAACAGTCTCAACCAAGATGGGCTTTCCAGCAGAGCTTTCCAAGCCTGCCAAGACCAAACTCAGCTCCTGCACTATCTCACACTGAGGCACGCAAGCCACATACTAGGGCCACATTCAGATCAGGTGGACAAAGATAATTCAGTTAACAATAACTGCTAAAAGCTATAGCTGATTTTAAGCCAATTGGTATTTCTTAACTGTCCTAACAACTGTGCCCTCCCAGATCACAGAGCAATGAACAGGTGGATATAAATACATACAGGAGGCAAAAAACCAAACCAAGGCAACATGCAATCTCATGAGATCCCTATGGACCATTTCCATGCCTAATGCTCCAGAGAATAACAATATCTGTACTGAAACCAGAGTACTAAACACAAATAAAATCTATTATTTAACTCATTCTAGACTGAGCCCTTGAGGCCCAAGTTACACATCCAAATGCATTTGACACTTACAAATATGTTCAATAATAGCTACACTGCTATAATCATCCTGTCCCCCAGGAAGGTGCAGATAAATGTTTTTAAAGTAAGTAATGTTGCACTCTATCAAGTCTTAGGTGCCCCATTCATAGCTTTTGCCACCTGAAGTCCCAGAAGAGACACAGACTATTTGTTTTCAGTAAGACCAAAGTGTAAGGTAGCCCAATATCCTACCATCATAAATGCTAAGGTTGGGAGCAACTCTGTTAAGGAGGATAAACGTAATCCATGGATGAATAGAAGCAGCTCTGTTACAGGGAACTGCTAGCAACTAAACATCTAAGTTTCCAACAGTGAAGCAGGCAAAGAGAGAACAGAAATGCGTATTGCTTGCATCTCCTTTTGAAACATTTCAGTAGGACATGCTTGACTCCCGAATCCTTTCTGGGGCTTACAGCACCCTCTTCTTCTCCCACACCCCCCGTTTTTGCTACCCAGATATATAACAGGCTAACACTAGGCTCTGTGGAAGCAATTGCTCCACTACCTCTGTCTAGACAATATGAAATTGTCACAAATGACATCTAAAGTACAATTAGCAGAAAACTGCAATTTCCACTCTCCTCCCCCGCTCACCAGGAAAAAAAAAATTTACCAAAAAAAAAAAAAATCACACATTATCATCCTCCAGGTTGTCAGTCAATGCCGCAATAATGAAGATAACTCTGCTCACCCTGAGAGATGCTTCTGGCCCAGCTTGCTAAAATAGGAGGAGGGGGATTGTAGTTTTTTGTTGGTTTATTTTTTTTATTAAAACTACTACAAGAAGATATAAATTGCTGCTGTTCAGCAGCACTGAGATCTCAGCAGACTCCTTTTCTGTCAGACATCAGTAGCTATGGAACTGCCGCTCTACACTCGCTCTTTTACCTCGGGTCTGCAGACAGCAGCAATCACTAGCGAGGGGGGAAAAGAAACAAGGTCCAAGTTACAGGACACCTTTAGACAAGGGACAGAGAAAGAGAGTGCACGCACACAAGACACTACAAGCAGAAAAGGGAAATTTCTGATGGATGAAGCAGCCGAATGCCAGAAGCCACAGCTCAAGGGGAAAAAAAGTCATAAAGCAAACTCCTCACAGCACATCAGCCATTGGACTATACCCACATTCTCCCCACGGGGGCGAGGATCACCACCAAAGCCTCTTGGGACAGAGTGATTCATCTTGACAGGCTTTGAGAAGATACTTAAATGCAGCAAATTTAACTTCTCAGTAACAGTTTCTAAGGATATGCAATTCCTACGCCACATCCTAGATTTGCTGTCACAGCACGCGCATTCCTGAGTAGCGCTACCCTAAGGGACACTGAGGGAAGGGCTTTCCTCCCCATCCAAAAGAGAGGTGCTAACAGCACTGAAGCTTAGTTTCCTTAAAATCAAAAGGGTGTTCAGTCAGCTACCATCCTCCTAAGCTGCTGCTGCACACCAACAACCAGAGCAAACTAGTAAAATGAAGCACACCTTCCCCTCCCACAGTCCCAGCTTTCAGCTATGAAGAGAGCTTAAGACAGAGCAATTCATAGTTATCCTTCGAAGCAGAAGTATATTACCAACTCTGGCAGCTTCTGTGAGTTTCCTCCTCTGGGTTTGTGTCTTCCCTGGAAAAGGCTTTTATATTCCCTACTGCTCATTTGGAGGTGAAATTACCACACTACATACTGCATCCCTTTTTCAGCCCTCCAATTTACAGCCAGCAGTCAGTTCTCCTGAGTGCTTGTCCCTATGGATGTGCTTCTATGATTCCTCATGTGAATGTAAAGAATAGCAACAGTGTAAAACTAGATTCACTTTGGTCATCTTCCTCTTAGGGCAAGGCAATGTTTAACCCAAAGACAACAAGAAAGCTGAAGCATGAAGACAGCTGAATGTTCTCCAGCTGCCCAGTAACTCTGCCACCCTCTCTTGAGGGTAGTATTTGAATCCTAAGCTCAATTATTAACTGTTAACAAGCCCAGTTAAGTCTTGGAGATCAATTATAGCCTCGACAGAACACTAGAAAACTATTCTAAACAAAAATCTCAACCAACCCAATCCACTGGCTTGCATTTTTTTCCCTTCCCTTTTCTCAGAAGAATAGGGAAAAATTATTTCAGGCATCTCTGTATTGTGTTGCCTACTTTCACAGAGCAAACTGAAATCACGTAAGCAGAAACCATCAAGTGTTTTGTTCCATAGCTTCATTTTCCATGAAAGTTTTGTAGTTCTTGTCAAACAGAAAAACACTATTGCTATCACCACTTTCATATTCAAGCTTAAAATAAAAAAGCAATCAGTATGCAGTTCTAAAGATTGCCTGAAAAGATGATTTCTAAAATTACGTCCCTAACATAATCTGCTCTGATACCTCTAAGCTAACATTTCTAGACCATTTCAGCTTTCACATGGTTATGGTTAGACATATTTAGCCTGGCATCAAGATTGAATTAAGACAGGTCAGAAGCAGATGATTAGAAGAGAATAAACAAACAAAATGGTCAAACTTTTCTTAAGACAGACAGTTGTAACCATCTACAAGAGATAAATACCCTGAGAATTTCACTACTGATGAAAACCTCAATGCTCACTTTTGCAGTTCTCTGTTAGCTCCTCCGTCCCCTTGGTCACATCCTTGCTGTACAACTCATCCTCACTGATTAATGAGAGTTGGTGGCTCCCTTTCTTATGAGTGAGTATCCAAGCCCTGCTAGGCATTCTTTTCATCACTTTTTTTTTTTTTTTTAAGTTATTCCACATAATGAATGCCCTTTGCAAGACAATTTCCTTTCTTTACGGAAAACGACAGCAGAGATGCAATATGTGATCACACATTCCAAACACGGCCTTTGTAGAACACTTTGGCCTGTTTGTAAGAAAGACCTTGTGCTAACTCTGAAGGGCAACCAGAAACAGAGAAGACATCCTTCCTAGCTGGAGGTGTGGAGCTGTCAGAGAAGCAGGTTTGATATAGGACAGAAGTTATCACAAAAAACATTTGTCCCCCTTCACTGATTCTGAGCAAGAATCCTGTAGAAAACAAGCTGTAAGAATTTCTCAGTCAGAAAACAGACAGCACATCAGGTCTTCAGCCAGGATGGGAAGGAGTACATCTGGGAAGGAGTGCAGGGAAAAGGAGCACAATTACATGAAACAAAGAACTGTAGGTAAGAGTTTGAACAGCAGAAACAAGCATTGGGATTTGAGTTCTCCTAATCACAAGGCAGGGAGCAGAGTTTCAAGAAGAACATGGTTAACCCTTTAAAGTTTACCTGCTTCAGCTTAACTAGAAAGTAATACCACATGATGAATTGTGCTATGACGGCACTTCTGCTCTTGGACTAGGAACTTCAATTTCCATTTACCACCTGATGCCCCAGGAGCGACACAGTACTTTTGGAGCTCATCATAGGGGAAGGTCAGTGGTTCTGAGAAAGATGACAGATTTTTTAAGTGCACCCAAGGTTGCACTGTTAATCTATTACTTCACCTGCTGACAGAGGCCATGCATCAGAACAAAAGATGAGCAAGCATTATGCAGAGATCCTCATCATACAGCACCCAGGGAATGATTAATGTGTTATCTCAACAGGCAAGAGGAAGCACACATCCATGATAGACATTAAAAGGCTCAAGAGCAGCTATGGCAGCATTTATTAGTTTGGCACTAACTCCAACATGCAAAGAACGATGAAAGATCTTGCACTTTCATTTTGCAGGGGCAAAACCTGAGGGGCAGGGAGTGGAGAAGAAATTTAAATCAGCTCAAGCTACTGCATGTGCTGTTTTGCTCTACAGTGGCAGTTTTCTACCAGTGCTCAGAATGGGGCAGGCACGTCAGCCAAGCTAAAGACAGACATTGCATTCCTCCACCCTTAACAACATGCGATTATATCAGAAATTCAGCTAGAGGGAAATCAGTTCCTAGTCATCATGGTTATGATAACAGGCTTGAAAGCATGGCCAGAACATAGCCAACACACTAAACTCCCTCAGCTTGCAGACAGCTCTACTCTTCTGAGAGCTCTTCTACCTACCTTCGTTTGTATAATGTCTGCTTCAAATTCTCCTTGTTCTGGGAGTTCCCAACACCACAGATTGTGTGGACAGCAGAAATCTGCTTACCCACGCACGCAGATCTGCGTCAGCTTCTGGGATAATTACATAGGGCTCCTGCTTCTCCATAGGGAATTGAAGAGGAGGTGTCTTTCCTGAGGGGGCAGAAGCCATACCGTTATCTCTATAGGCTTCTAAGGCTATGAAAACAGAGGTCCCACCACACATCAATCACTTCCTTTAAAATGCTCTTGTTCAGGCTGGAGTAATGAAGAAAGCCAGGTCAACAGATGACTGGCAGGGCAGTTCAGCCACTTACCCCAGCCCTCCCACTTCAGGAAGACAGGGGAAGGATTTGATACTAATGCATTTCAAGCAGAAAAATGAGTCAGTTTCCTGGCAGATAATGAACCCTGTTTATTCACAGCCTTCAGTTCCAGCAGGTGCTTTCTCAAGAAGAGCAAGAGAGGGGGTCAGTTACATCATCACACAAACAGCCATTTGGCGCAATCAGTTAAATATGTATGTGGGAAATGTTTAAAATGCATGTTAGCTATTCAACAGACCAGAACGGCTCAACTGGAGAAATCTAGAGTCATCTCTATTTTGGTTACAGTTGTATTACTGAGTCAGATCACAGGTCCCTCTCTCTCCTCTTGCTCCAGGCCCAGAGAGTAGATGCATGCTGCTCTACTGCAAGTTCTCCAGCCCAGATTCTGTAATAAGGAGCAAATAATTGGATGAGGGCCCTTTGTCCCCAGGCACACTGTGCTGTGTGCATTTATAAAGAACGTGAAGAATGAGTGCACACACGCAATATATGTAAGTGACTGCACATCTAATGATTAAGGGCTTGTATTAGCATAAAAAAAGAGGTACGCTATACTGCCAACATCTCCAGCTCCTCCCCACACTCAAGAAAGCTACAGAGAGCTTTTAGTTGAGCAAGCAGGCCTGAAATAGGTCTGAGGGCCTGCCCATGACTTGTTTCTTGGCAAAAGGAAAACAAAACCAAAACAAAACTTAGCGACTGTTTTAACATTACTTATCTGAATCCAGACAACAATCTCTAGGAATCACAGCTAGACAGTTTAAGCATGTCAAAGACCACCATTAATCATAAGTTGAGCATCATCCCCTAGATGGAATACTACAAGTACATGAACTCAATGCTCATAAGTAAAAAATGGGAAGAGGAGCAACTGTTCCAGGTCAAGTGAGCTTGTCTGGACATGCTGCCCACCCTGCAGCAGTTGGATCAGGACGCCGCAGGGAAGCTATGTGCAGACAGCACAGGAGACGGCCAGGCTAACAAAGGATGGCTTTCAAGAGAGGGAAGCTATTCACACTTCTTCCCTGTCTGTAGGAAAGCTGAGAACTAGTATGCTTTATGGTATCCTCAAATAGCTATCTGTTTGAAGTCAGCTGTCTTTCAACTTCTAAGCAATCTGTGTTTATCTAAGATCTTTGTTGTATGGTCATCTCATATAGGCCTTCCTCAAAAAAACCCAATCCCACCCCAAAACAACCCACCCAACTCTAGATCTCATCACTCCTCAGTAGAAGCAAAAACGTAAGCCAGTTTGGAAGCATGTACCTCTTCCATCCTCTTTAAGAAACACCACTGGAATCCAATTTCAACAAGTTCCCTTGCTGCCATACTGGAGCAGATGAACACAAAGTCCCAGAACAGCCCCATAGACAAGACACCTTTAGTGAAACAGGTCTGTTTCCTAGAGATTGAAGAAAAACAAAGTTCACCTTTTTCTTTTATAGGTGAACTCCCCATTGCTATGCCTGGACTACCAAAAAAAGAGGTGGGAGAAGGGCAGTGGTTCAACTGGGGAAACACCATGAAAGTATTCGAGAAAGCAGAGTTATTTCTATACCTGCTTAATTTGCAAGCCAAGCTGCTGCAAGAGTAACATGGGAAAAGAATATCTTTTTGTGTGCTATAGTCATTGCTGTATATTTAAATTCAGGCCAAGAAAAAGAAAAGAAGGCTTAAGCCTTTCTGCAAGTTTGGCGAAGACTGCACATGCTCAGCTTTCCGAAGTACTGGGGGAAGCTCGGCAGCAGGGCGTGACCTCTATTAGTCACTGCAAGAGGAAAAGCACAAGGCATCATTTTTTCCCCCACCAACTCTCAGTAATGAAGTAAAAGGGCTCTAGCAATCTTACATTATTCTTAAATCAGGAAACCAGCAAAGGCAGGGGGAGAAACATTCCTGCAAAAAAACAGGCACCTCTTTCACTTGTTCTTCTACATAACTAGCAGCACATTCAAGAGCTCAAACTTCTACCATGTCACTAAGACAAAGTCTTTCCTGCCCACATGGAGACAGAAGGCTCAGTCTGGAAAAAAACACAAAGCTGGAAGGGTGGCAGCAATAACCTCAGAGCTCATGTAGACATCAACTGGCCATTTAGATATCACAGCAGCCTCTCCTACAGTTCAGGCTGTGGTTACATTCTCATGATAAAACTAATTTGTATTTTCCATTTTTAAAAAAGGCCAAACAAACAATACCTGCCAAGTTTATCCACAGCCTGCACACCTCACCCATAAACACAGCTAATTATCATGTCTAAATATTCGTGTCATCTTTAGATTATCCCTTCACTCTGTGTTTGGCACTGACAAATTTGGTCTTCGTTCATTCCTAAGTGTCCAGGCTAACATTTCCAGAAATCATTCACCCACCCCATGGTTTTGGCCTTCTCCCCTCAAGCACCTCTTCCCCACCACAAACCTGAACCTCTTGTCTCTGCTTGCAAATCCCTTCATAACTTCTATTTACCTCACTGTTCCTCACTAACTACTGAGATACTACTTACCTCTATCACAATCACAATCATTTTCAAGAATTGTAACAAGCATCTTTTGAATTATTTCTTATCAAGCCTGAAAACAGCACAGCATAAACTTTTCCAAAACTATGATGTCACATATGGAGGCTACAAGGTTTGCCAGAAAATCCTTCTTTCCACAGCACACATAAGGTCTACACACCGTAAGTGTAAACAAAACGCTGAGCCCGAACTACAAATGCCAGGACACCAGGCTAGCAAGGTTTCCACAAGCAATGGGCCTGAACGTAAGGAGAAATTATATTGGGTAGTCCATTTAGATTTGGCACAGGCCACATTCACACTGATTGATGTGCAGTCTGAGCAGCCAGCACAGTATTGCTGCCTCTCCTCTCCACACCTCAGAGGTTTGCCCTCCTCCTGCTCAAGTCCCCCTTTTTCAGTGAATTCAACACGTCACTGCTGCAATAGATATTAAATATACTTGAATAAGCAAGGCACAACTGCTGTAAGCAATTAGGAAGAAAATAGTAACAACGTGGGTTTTGTGAAATAAGGACAAAACAAGACAGAATACACTAGGTATGTGTTCCGTCTCCACCACAAGATGTATTTTATAGCTTTAGGTGAGGCAATACCCTCCTGCTTTAGTTCCCTCCTCCCAAAAAAGTAAAGGGAGTAGCATTACCCTCTTCTCTTATTTTGATGGTAGATTTCAGTCACAGAACTGTCTCCTAGTAGGCAACTCTGTACCCAGGACAGGGGGCAAGGAAGTGTTCTGGTTGTTTTGTTTTTAAGGCTAGGATATGAGCGACACGCACCTTCATTCAGTGCTTTACACAGCGAGAAAGCTACCAGAGCAACACATCAGAAGCTCAGGCTCCAGCATGAACTCAAGAACAAGTTGTAAAAGTGACTAGCTTTTCCATTTTACATACAGCACTCACCATTGGTGGGCAGGAATGGGGGTGTTCCTACCCTGTCAATCTACTTTAACCACAGACTAGACCCAGACAATACCCTATCTACAATTTAGAACCAGAAGAAGCATCCCCTCATGGCCATGAGTAAGCCATGCCTATTTGCATCAGAAAAACAAAACAAAACAAAATCATCCCAAACACATTCATGGTCTTCTTATGGAAAAGCCCAAAAATTTAAGTAATTGCTCAAGGCATACTTGAACAAGAAAAAAGAAACACAGCCCCGTGGAAAAGCTGACTGCCCAGACTCCAGTCGACATCTGCCAAGCATTCCTCCAGAAAATAAGCCCCACATTATGGAAGTCTTCTGAGGATGGATGAGCAACCATTTAAATGCAAACAAAACCTCTGAGAAGGCAGACTGCAAAGAAAGGTCTGCTCCAGGCTTGGCAGGCGATGAGCAAGAAGTCCAGATGAATTCTGCAAAGTTGAAGAGGTCTTTTTCAGCTCTAACTCATGGACATTTGCATATCAGAAAGACAAAATACCTGCCTCACCTCAGATCCACATCTATCCCTTTCAAACCCTTACAAAAGCCAAGAGGATAAGCTCCTTCCTTGCTTGCATCCTGTATCAGAGCCATTTCCCCTCTGGATCCCCCAAACACTGAAGAACTTGCAAATGTATGGTAACTAAGGAGATAAGCTGCAATTTAGGATTGGGGGGGGGGGGGGGGGTGTCTTCAACCAACCTTGTTTTCTTTATACAAGAACTCACTCGGAAACTTTCTGGTTCCACAAGGAGACAGGGAAAGCAAGGAGCAGAAACAACATTACCCCCTTGTGGCAGCAAAGCAATATGGAACTAAGTTCTGAGAAATTCAAAAGGGAACACACTAGGTGTTACTTTTCATATCTGCTCTAAGTATGGAGAGCTACATGCTGCCAGAAAGGCGATCAAGACTGAGGAGAGACGTGGTATGAGCCGGAGCATGGTGTTATGTCAGGCCTCTACATGCCTGACACAAGCAGGGCACAAAGGTCCACATTCGGCTAACAGGTGAAACCACAGGTAGAGCATTTAAACCTTTCTAAGGGAGACGCAACACAGCCAAACACGCTTGCAATGTATAGCACTGACACCTGGATCCCATTCACAATCCTATATATAGCGCTCTCATGCAGTCTGAGTGCAATGCAATCTCAGCTCAGGAAAAAAGACTGGGTTCACGTTGCGTAGCAAGAACGCAGGCAGGAGGGACCACAGTCCTCAAGACAAGAACTGACAAAATGAAAGACAGAAATTTGACCCTGGACCTTGTTACACGGTTCCAGGGAAGCTGGTCTGCACGTCACTTGTGCACAGTGCATCCAACAGACTCAAACACATCAAAAAGCAATGCCTTTGGTAAGCTGTGCAACTTCGGCAGGTCAATTATTTGCACAGCACTGTGGACTCTGCGCTTTTATACACTCACAAACAAAATAAAGGAGTTTATAGAAGTGTCTCCAGACAATACAAACTCCCCCACCTCGCTTACACTCCTTCCTACCTGCGTGCATGGCAAAACCATCACCCTTGACAGTTCAAAAGACTTCTCAGATTTTCAGGTAACTTCAATAGTCTATCTTGTCTGCCAAACTAAATAGGTGAGGCAAGGTGAAAACATTATGCATTCAAAAGACACAGGCGCAGAAGTTACTCATACCGCTGCCTACAGAATTTGACCTCTGGAATGAGTGCAATGGAACAGTTGGAGAAGTTTAACATAATTGCCAGACAAAGCTTCCTAATGGAAGAATAAGTATAATAAGCGTTTCCTCCTGGAACACAGGTTCCATGCAAACCCGCCTGGCAACAGGGCAGGGCTCATCTTTCATTTGCAGTAATTCATTCAAATCTCTAGTCGAAACAGACAGGTAAACAAGAGTATAATATATTATGAGCAGCTACATCTTGAACACATAGAGGACAAGTTTCCCTTTGTGTATTTTTCTTTTCCCCTTTCTAGGGATTAGTTTTACAAGATAAGGTTTGAAATATGTCAACAGGGACATACATGGCACTCCTTGCTCCTTGCATCCATTCTAGAAAGACTGTAGCCGGGGGTGCCATGCCAGAACTCAGAAACAACACTAGATTTAAAACCAGAGGATTTTCTTTTTTTCTGAAACAACACACTAGTTCTGTAGATATCGCTTGTGTCATATTAAAATAGCCAAAGAGGTAGCATTTGAAGATCTAGATCCATTTTAGCAGTCAGCATTGCACTGTACCTCTCATTAACTGATGAGCTGAAATATATTTCAGTGGAGACCACTGCTAGGATTCTATATATCATTTTCTTAAGAAGGTGGCACTCGCTCCTCTCAAACAAGCAGCTGACTAGAAGAATCCTTTCATGCTCTGTTCAACTTTTCGTTATCAACCTGAATTGGCCCACACAGCAACAACGGCTTGAAGTACTTACAGGATCTTTTCCCTCACTAAGATTACAGTATTAACACGATGGTTCCTCAACCCATTTTTTAATTAGTAAGTAGTTACAGAAAAATTAAACTAGTATCATCTGTTGCTCAATTATCTTTCCTTCATCCAGATCTTGCCAATAGCTTCTATCAGCAATTTTATGCAGCACATTTCACATGGCAACTTCAGGAATTTCTGAGGCTCTTTTCACTTTGATGTTAAAAGTGAGGCAAGGATAGATCCACAGGGGAAAAAAACCCTACATTTGAATTAATGAGATCAGCCTCGAGAACCTCAGAAAGGCTGAAGCTCAGTCTCACGAACTTCTGCTTAAGGTAGACCATAAACTTTCCCCAGTTGTATCTCACTGACACAATTTCAAGAAGCACACAGCTCAACACCTGTGCTGCTTTCAGGCCAAGCTGAATGTGACTGCTGTACTGCCAAGGCTTCCAGTGACATGTTCCTGCTTACAGAGGTGCCAGAGCTGTTAGTCAGGAATAGCTTCATTACATGCTTATTAATGCCTTTGTGATTAGGCCAAGATAATTAGCCCAGGACCATCAGAAAGAGCAGAATTCTCTCCCTACCCAGCTGACATAGCTGCATCAACAGAATTCAAAGAACAGCCTTCATTAAACTACCTATTAACTTAATTGACCCTCTATGGCAATGTCTTCCCAGCAAGCTACTTCTCAGCCAGGCAAGACAGGTCAAGGAATGGATCCTGCCCACGGAGAGAGTGAGAATATACACACAGTTTCCAGATGCAATTTTTATCTTAAGTTTTTCAGCTGGCCTTTGAATACAGAGCTCAATTGCCCAATGAGGACATCTAATGGAGAAACAAAGAAGAACAGAATGTAAGACAGGTCACAAGCAAATACATAGATGTCCAATGCTAAGAACTAACCTGAGGTCCATAGGCACAAAATTACATTGATTGAAAGCGTGTATGCACTTATCACTTGTACTCTCAGGCTTGAAGGCTTACCTTCCCTCTTCTATTTCCCCTGGACTTTCAGCATTACATAGCTTACATCTCATGATCCTTAGCCACCATCTTTGCATGCTTCTGCAGCTGCAAAGGTTAAAAGACATTTTGGACTCTGCTGTGCAGGAGTCGTTCTAGCACTTCCCATTGTGGGAGCACACCCTAGATCTCGGAGACAAGAAGGCTGGATGTGAGGGTGTTCATTCTATGCAAAAATTAGGTAAGTGGGTGCTTACTGACTTTTTATTGCTCTGTAAGGAAAAATATAACAGCTAATTTGAGAAGGGCATGAAATTACACCTGCAAGATATAGCTATCCTGCATGCAGGGTTTCTTTTAAGGGGAAAGATTTCATAAAGCTCCCAAGTCCATCCCAATGTATTTAACAGGAAAGGAAATGAAGTTTTACTTCAAGGAAATCACCATGAGCATTTAATAGCAGACTGCTCACTGCTTCCAGCTTCCCTACCTCGGTACTCTACAGTTACCTTAACTTCAGTTAGAAGGGAAGCAGAAACCCCTGCCATGCCTGTTCTTGAGCAAAGCCTGACAACAGAAGCAGGAGACTGAGAAAACAGAAGAGTCCCTGTGAGCTTCTCGGCAACCTCTGCCAAAAGGGTTTCACTAAAAGTTTCATCTTACAGTAATTCCTCTGGAATTAAGCTTGCACATCGAACTATGCACTCCAAATTAACGTCTCAGCAAAAAGCACCTGTTTGCACAGGTGACCAGGTAGGCAACTAACCCTGCACAGATGCTACAGCCACAGAGCAGGCAGCAGCAACCACCACGGGTGACAGGCAAAGCGACCCAGAGATTTAGTCACAGGACTCCAGCTGCTAGGTAGCAACCTGTCCAGCTCCTGTGCAGCGGGATGCACTGCGTTATATCCCTCAGGGCATTTCAAAATTATACAACTCCCACAGAAAAGATCACATCTACAGATCCCACCACACCTCACTGTCGAAATACGTGCCAACCACCTGATCAATAAAAAGGTTATTTGCCCCCATTACTTCTGACACTACAGTGACTCAGCCCAGAGAACAAGCTACACAGTGGAGATGATATGAGCATGTACATCTATTTTAAAAGAAAGATAGTGCAAGACTTACTCAAGTGCCATTTTAAAGCTGAATTTGTCTGCTCCTTCTCACCCCTCTGCCCTTTAATAGGGGACTAGAGGGTATCTGATTTAAATTAAAGGCAGGTAAGTTCAGGCCCAAGAAAGAAGTAGCTACCATGTAACCAGCTTGAGACTCTCATTATGGCAGGTTATAAAAAAAACTGGGGCAAGGATTTAGAAGCAGATGAATAATTTCATGACCACCACCACTTATTTGCTATGCAACTACAGCAACAAGAAAGGCAGCCACTGTTCCAGCCTGAGTGTAATCAGCTTATCTGCAGGAAGAAGGAAAGAATTCCCTTTCCTCAGACACTCCTGTGTACAAAGCCTCCTCAGTCAGTTACATCTGCATCCAACCTGGAAACTTTGCTTTCCTAAAGCACAAGGCATCCATTTCTGAGAAACAGCAAGACTGGACCTTTCCTCTGACAAGAGCACAAATCACTTGACAAAGAGGATGCCAAACTGAAAGCCAGGAGGGAACCCTATCCAAAGTACCAACATAGCTTAATCATCCATACAAGCCAGTGGAGACACTTGCACACAAAGCACAGGTCCTTCTGGGTGCAAGTTCGATTTGACTTGTTCTTTTTCTTGTAACACATCTGAAGTATAAAAAAAAAAAATCCTTCCAAAAAAGAATCACCTTCTTGAAAAAGAATACAGCAGAGTCTAAAATTTTCAGTGATCAGCATGCCCTCAACCAGCTCACCCTAGATTCGGGTCAATGGGAGCCACTTTCAAAACTTCTCTCTTTATCAAAGGCAAGTAAACTGCATGGTTTTGACCAAATACTCGCAACTAAGGTATATGCCCAAACCACTGACACGGAGCTTTGACTTTTTTTGCCCTATATGGCAACACCAAGGAAATGATTGTTATCCCTTCCAACTTAACAACTACAACCTCAGCAAGACACAGCACCCAAAAAAGCAATTCTCACTACACATGCCCAATTTTCCATGCCTACCTTGGGCAGATTCTCCATGTGCAACATGTGTGTGGTATGGGGCACAAAGGACAGCGTAGCACATCCTGTGTTCCCACCCTTCTGCAGTGTCTGGGAAACACCAGGAGCATAGTTGACCCCAGAGACCTGCTACCAGAGCCTGTCCTTTTGCCTGTGCGTACTATGATTCTCCTTTCCCATTGAGAGGTCTGGTCTCTGTTGCTTACAATCTTCAGAACCTAATCTGCAGCATGACAATGGCAGCTATAAAAGACATCAATGCAATGTCTCTGTTTTCATCTACATAAATAGCATATGACCACATGAGAAAAGGTTTTTAACTCTGAAAAACTCTGACTAGATGGGAAAGGTTTAAGAAAAAATTGAGGAGGAAGGCCGAGCATGTATCTTACCTCCTGAGTGAATCCTCCTCTGAGCTTTCCTCAGGCATTTCCTGGTTTAAGGCCTCCTGTGATACATTCCCAGGTCTGCTTGAAGCCGACTGGCTGTAAACTCTTTCCCAGTGCCCCGTCTCCTGGTTAAAGACCACTCCCACGGTCCTCTCCTCCTGCGGGGTGGAAGAGCTGCCCAGCTGCAGCCTGCTAGAGGCAGGAGCTCTGCCCTCGGTTCTCTCTGCAGGCTGCACCTGGCTGGTATTTGGAGGCACACCCTCAAACGTGCTTTGGACCTGCCCTGGTGTGTAGCTAGGCGTGCTTCTTTCCCAGCGCAGCGTGTCATTGTTAAAGGTCAGCAGGTTATGACAAGCGCGACAGCGGTTCAGGTGACCCCGGGACAAATTGGAATTGTTTTCACTGCTGTGTGGAGTCTGCTGATGGGAGGGACCCGGCCGATCAGGCTCAATGTTGTTGTTGAGCATTTCTTGAGCCTGTTGCGACTGGCCGGGCTCCCCACCAATCCCCTGATCTAACTCCTGAAGCCGGTCATATTCCAGGAAGAATCGCCTCAAATCACACTGGAGCTCATTACGGATGCTGGCCGGATTGCTCGGGCCAGCACTACTACCACTGTCCGCCTCAGCCCCTGGGGCCAGAAAGCCTCTCCCTTCTGTCGCAGAGGTATAGACTGATGCCTGGGAACCTCCCTCCTGCTGTCTCAGCACTGACAGCAAGCTCACGGAGGAGGCACTGGTCCTAGGGGGAGGCATGGCTTCCAGCTCTGACCGAGAGCTCATGTTCAGCACTGTCCTGGACCAGTCAGACCCACCTAAGCCCGAAGCCATCTCTCTCGCAGACTGTTGGTACCGGGACTGGTGGCCGGCCAAGGGCCCGCTGAGGGACCGCCGCGTGGGGCCCAGGCTAAGGTTGCGCAGGGTGTTGCCAGCAGTGCTGCTCTGAACTGTGCTGAAAGCAGAGGGCCTGTTAAGTATCCCCTGCTCCTCCTGCGCTACGGATGCCTGCTCTGGGGGTTGATAAGGCTCTGTCTGCACAGAGGAGAAGGAAGTGCCAGTGGCCCCAGAAGACGTGGAGGGTGCGTTTTCCTGGTGTGGGAAGAGAGAAGAAGGAAGTCTTGCACTAGAGCATCGGCTGCAAAGGCACAACATCCCCAGGTGCTGGCAGCACTCTGCTGTGGGATAGCTGACACGCTCCCGGAGCCTGTTATAGACAGATGCCCTTGTGTTCTCACTGGCTGGAGGCGGAGGTGGTGGTGGTGGAGGCGGTGGAGGGGATGGGGTAGCAGAGTCTTGAACACTGTTTTGCTCTCCCACCTGTATGCCAGAGGAGCGGGAGGACAACATATGCAGGAAGTTGTGGAGGAGGGGTGTGCGCCTCACAGGCTGAGATGGAAGGATAGCGCGCTGGCGATAATGCGGCATCTCTGTGCTGTCCACGGAGATTTCCACTTCCTCATCACTCTGCAGAAGGAAGCAATCAAAGTTCAGTCACCTCACAGCAAAATCCTGTATCTCCAGATAAACAGCAGAAAGTCAGCTACCATCCCAGACAGATGAAAGGATGCAGTAAGTCCCTTCCTAGAGGCCTTGACTTGCAGGAAACCAGCTGAGACTATTTCAAAGTTCATTTTATGGATCCAGACAACCTCCTCCTACAGCCCACTGAGCTTTGACAATACACTGTTCATACAAACAGAAGCATCAGCATCTGAGGGTCCGCAGCTGTGGGGAGCATTGTTAATACCTCGCGTAGCTTCAAATCCAGCAGAACGTCACAATAGAACTGAAAGAGCGGGGCCACTAGGACATCTGTCTCATCACTAACGAGACAGTGAGGGCAAAACAAACACACTTTGGAGAGCTCTTTAATAGCCCTGCACATAACACAAGAACATTCAGGAGACCAATTAAGGTGAGACAGAATTCAGCTTAGAAGGACTTCAGGTTTTCAGAAAAGCACAAGGCTGCTTAGGAACAGACTAGGGTTAATATATGTAGAGCACCTTGTAATTAGCCAGTCAATACAGGTACTGACATTCCCCTTACCTGCTGGTTAGAAGGGTTAACAATTGCTGTGAGCAAGTAGTGTCCCAAGGGGTCAAACCGTACCAGCCTAAAACAAAAGCAGAGCCAGAGTATCAATCATCAGTTCACATTCCACATTGACACAGGAAGCTGGACACAGCAGGGAAGAAAACCCCATATGAAATATTTGCAATGAGAACATTACTACATTACCATCATCACCTTCTGAAGGATGTCAAAAAGTTTATGCATTAAGAAGAAGAAAGCATACTTATCTAGCTGAAGACTGCAGCTATTTTATAGTCCACAGCAACATTATACAGAAGTTAAAAGCTGGAAGCAAGTATTGCTGTATCAATTGAAATAGCTAGGAAATTTTAAGGAATATGTACGTATATATTACAAATTGGAATTTGGTACAAAGGGAGAGATTAATGTGCCTTGAATGTTACATCACTCTTATTTTAAATTGCTCAAAAGAAGGCATCAAGTTTCCAACAATGCAGTTTCCTCTATAACTGCACCAAAGTAATAGCTCAGCGCTCTCTTCCGGCAACTTCTGGGTTCTCTCATCATTATGGCTGACAGGTTTAATTACTAAGCTTACAAATGAACATGAAGTAGATTCTGGGCATTTATTGGGCACGTTTCTGATTACAAATATTAACAACCAAGCTGATTTATTATTTCCAACTACTTTTTTTCCTTCCCACAGAACTGTTTTTCTACCAGCTGAGTCAAGGAGCTGCACTCAATGCTTCTCTCCGCTGCCTCAGTTCAGAGTGTGCAGCATCCCAGAAGAACTCCCCACATTCCCCAAATCTGACCATCTTTCACATACAAGTGTTCTCTTCCCCCAGAAACAGGAACTCACCTGACCCGCTCCATTTCACTAGCCGTTTTCACCACTGCAAAAGGCTCCCGACGACTCCAGTCCCAGAAATGTATCTCATTGGCAGTTGCAATCAGCAAGAGCTGAGCCGTAGGATGAAAAGCAAGCGATGCAATGGCATTGTTGCTATCTGTGAACCAGCTCTCACTTCCACCCTGAGTGAGGAGTCAAGAATCACAAGCAGTTTATCACAAAGTTTGAGATCATTAGGTTTCCATATACATGCCATCTCTCCAAGACTCTGCCTAGAGCATGGAAGTAACATGCTTTCTTGGCAACAACAGCAGCTGCTCTCATATAAGGTCATGTGTCATGTCTAGAACATAACACTACTTGTAACAATGACCACAGATGTATTTTCTTTTAAGTGTGTCTCAAGCAGCCTGTAAAAATACTGCATTTCAAAGCAACCAGGTAAGTATATGTATTTTGTCTCTGTGCCAATCACCAGACTAGGTTGAACTGGCAGAGCAGCAGCTTCTCTACTGAAGAGTTCAGCTATGCTCAGTGGAATGAAAAATGGCCTGTCTTTCACATAAGCTAAACAGGCATCTTGCACAAAGATCTCCAGCATTATCTGTACCACTCTAATCAAATAAACAGGCATGGCTAAGGAGCATGACCCACCTGGTGGGACTGAGTGAAGAATCTGTCACCTCCTCTCTAGACAGAAGAGGATGGCTATGGTCTGTTCTATGCTTTTAGAGACAGGTCCCAGCAAAGCTTCCCAACAGCTCTCTTACCAGGCAACGTTTGGGAAACAAACTCAGACAAAAAAAGTCACCACCCACCAAATACCAAAGGCACATATGTTTCAGGAAAGACTTACATGTAAATCCCAAATTCTAACCTCCCCATCTAGGCATCCTGAAGCAATGAGGCCCGGAATGGTGGGATGGAAGGTGACACACCAGGGAGTGCGGCGATGTCCAACCAAGGAATGAACACACTTGCCCGTTTTCACCTCTGTGATGTAAATGTTGTGGTTCACATGTGTGGAAGCCATTAGGGTCCTGGGAATGAAGAAGGCAAGACAAACATCAGCATGAGAACAGTACAGCAAAACCAGACCATGGTTAGCTTCATCTCAACAGGGTCTGTTCACACCTAACCCAGCAGCTCTCCCACACAGACCTCAAAGGGTAAGAGGCTACTGTCGGCAATGGCCACAAAGCTTCCTGTAGCCAGATTTCAGGGTCCATGCAAACATGAGCTCATCTGATCTGCAAGCACAAACTTGACCTTGAAAGTCAGAGTGAACGTGCAGCTCAGAAGGAACTCCTGAGTGACAGTTCAGGGCAAATAAATATTCCCAATTCTCCACACCATCTTGACCACTGTCAAATCAAGTGACACTAAGAGAGATCCCACCTCCATTTCTGCTTCCAACACACACATCATTCTGCTCTGTTCTTTAGTGCTAGGTAACCCAGTGGGTGTGCCACATCACTTGGCATGTTGTGCTAAAACAGCCTTTACACCCTCAAGTTTCTTATGAAATCCCATGGTGGCCGCACAGATCCTTCTTCCTTAGAACTATACATCGCTTGGGTACCTCAGAAATTAAAACACCAACTATGCTCGAAGCTGTGAGATTAGGAAGGTGCGCACGTTCCATCCATGCATGTCAGGAACCAGGAGTTTCACTCAACTATTCAGGACTGGACAACTCAACGGGCACAAGCCTCCATCACTTTTGTAAGTGTAAGGAGACTGCTGAAACAGGGAACGAACTAGGAATTAATTACCTGTCTGGACTAAACGCCAGCAAGAAGGTGGAGCGTGGACTGTCT
This sequence comes from Haliaeetus albicilla, assembly GCF_947461875.1. NCBI lineage: Eukaryota > Metazoa > Chordata > Aves > Accipitriformes > Accipitridae > Haliaeetus > Haliaeetus albicilla. The sequence goes on from NC_091487.1 coordinate 44,053,952, forward strand.
GGTAACTCAACTTTCTGAAAAAGCCAACAAAGCAGGAAGTGTTGCAAGTGTCATATGATCATACTTTAACTGTAAGCCACACAGACAACAAGGGGAACCCGCTGCAGGAACATATCTAGTATCACATCACTGCAGGAACTGAACAGAGCCAGAGAGCATATCAAGTGTAACACATCAAATTTACAATCACGAGACAATTTATTTCAAATCCCTGCCTCCCTTCCCCCACTCCAAGATCAAGCTATGCACCTCTATCCCACAACCTTACCTTGCCCTCCCATTTCATCCATCGAGTTTTATCCTCCACCAACTCCTGCAGGAGCCGCTGAGCACCCAAGGCTTGGGTACCCCGTTCCCTACCCCACAGGATGCGGACAGCATTCTTCTCCGGTACAACCTTCATGGCTCTGAGCAGCCAACGTTACACCAACTACTGGGAGGAGACACAAGCAGGTTCCAGATGACAACCACCACCAAGCTACAAATAGGCTATCCACATTTCAGTTGTTTATCTTCATGGAAACCTAGAAAGAAAAGAGAATGATAAGGAAGGCAGTTTCTACTTTTACCTCATAGATGAAGTAAGACCTTTAAATCCCAAAAGACTGGATTTAAGAGAAAAATATATCCTCTCCTGCAGCCTTTGCTACCTTGTTCCATTATCAAGGCCCAATTTTGACATTTCTGCAGCCAATGATTACTTTGAAAGGTTTCTGAAAGGATTTAGCCCTCTCCCTGTACACATGCCCTAGGCATACCACACCTACAGAGAATAAAAAATTGGCCTTGAAACCTTTTCCCTTCCCTCTGTCTCTTACTGTATACAATAAAGAAAAAAAGATTTATGAAGAGATGGTCTTTTCACACCTTGAAGATTTAGGTCCTATCTGGGAAGGGTGACTGACAGCTAGAGGATAAGTGTTAAAAAATTGACAATATGACAGAGAAGTCTCCAGGGAATTATTCAAATTTCAGTAATAGTAATTATTATCACTGCAAAGGTCAGATGATTGATAGACCTCAAGTCCAAATTACTTCCAACCCCATCACAATAGCTTACAATGTATGAAAACAACCATGTATCAGACCAAAACCTTACATTGCAGTGGCATCTTGGCCAACTCCATCATGATTCATTTCACCTGTCTGCACATCATCTTTCCACCTAAATTGCTCTTAGAACAACAGTTCACCCAAGTAATGCACAATGGCAAAGATTAATGCTTTTAGCACACTTTGAGCTGCTAAGGAAAGCATTAACACCATTTTCTAGAAAAACAGTTAGTTCTTTGAAAGAACGAAATATAGCGACCCTGATAGCAACCAAGTTACACAGCTTTTGAATGGTCTCATATATTGGAGTTTGCCACCAAAAGCTCTCCAGAAACAAGAAGTTTCTTAGGATACATAAACCAAGAAATGCTGCTGCAACGCTGTTACCTTTTAATCCCAGCAGAGCGCACATACTACTCTGTCATCTCTTTAGAACCTAAAGATCTAAAGATAAATCCTCAATTCATGTTACACTGAACAACATCATCAATATTCAGTAGAGAAGGAAGCAGCAACTTAAAGCAAAAAACACACATACAGGGAAAAAAGGTTCATGTACACAAGAAGAGCTGGATTGTTAAGTGACAGAACTCAGAACGGTCATTAGCAAACCTTTCTTTCCTTCCACTCTCCCTAAAAAACCTCCTGAGCAGATGATTTAAGACAGCTGCTGCTTACAGGGAGGAGCTGTCTGAAGAGATAAGCCAGCAAAAAGAGTTCTAATAAAGCAGACCAGTTTTCATTTGTAAAAGTACAATAAAGGGTACTGAAGTGATGAACAAGTAAAGGCATCCATCTTCCTAGAAAAGAAATTCACCACAAAGAAATTCAAGCTAGCTGGAAATTCCCTGATGCTTAATGTGAACAGCATGGGGATCATCTATTTTAGAGAAGCTGAACTCCACAGCGTAAAATAAGCCTTCTTTCAAGAATCTGTGAAAGTCAGCCAAACATTAGGTAGGAATTATTCTACAAAATAAAAGCCTTACTGGAAAGCAACATAAAAACTAAAGATATCATTGCTGCAAGCGGATTCTTAAAAGCAACTGTACAGATTAAAAAAGCCCAGACCCAAAAAACTAGAACAAGGATAACTGGAGTAGATACAGCCAAAAGCACAGTACAAAATCACCAAATCTTTTTTCACTAAATGCTAATAAATCCTCATCTGGATTTTGCAAACAGCCCCAGTCACCCATGTTCAGAAATGACTGGATTCTGACAGTAAGCAGCATGGAGGGGAAGGACAGCTCAGAATGATACAGGCAATAAAAAGCCTATTTTACAGGAGGAAACTGCAAGTCTAGTTTCGCCTAGTAAAAGTAAGAAAACAGTAGCTGAATATTCTATATGGGTTCATTCAAGGAGTAAGAGCCACAACAACCCAAGGATAAACGTATAAACTGGACACAAATGGAAGACCAGATTTGCAGCTGGAACAAGCTGGAAGTTTGAAGAGATCTCAAACATTAAGCTTTGGAATAGCTTTTTGATAGCTGTAAAGGGCAAACAACCTAAATAACTTGAGAGATCCTGGTAATTTACAAGCAGGATAACACAATTACTCATGAGAAAAAACAAGCTCTGACAACTTGGGAATATTTCAGACCTATCAGAAGGACTAATGTTCCCTGAAGTACAATAGCAACAAGGAAATCAAGAGATTTAACAAACATCTTTATGTTTATTTATGCCACAGGCAAATCTACATATTGTAAAATAAAGAAACAGATAACACCTGCAACTGCAGTTAGTGAACCTCTTGTATTCACCTTATTGAGAGACTAAGTCATCTTCACTATATAAAATCAAGTACTTACCTTAAGACAGCTTATCTAAATCTTTGCAGATGGGTACTAATTTCTTGAACTAATTTGGCTATAACAAATACTTCATATGTGAGCCTCATGAGCATGTCTGAACTTGATGTTTTTCCCTCAGGGACTGTCCCTCATTTTTTCAGCTTCTTCTGACTCACCTCTTCATCCCATTTGAAAAGAAAAGAAACTCAGGGCTTGAATGTCTATACAGTACCCTGCTAACCTGCTCAACATTTTTAAAAGCTGGGATCTCTTCAGAAAACACCAAATGCATCCTTCTTGAGTGGGGTTGGCACTCCAGTGTTACCCTGGATCATTCTGGGGGCAAAGCTTTATCCATGCCTCATAAGGGGAAAGTTTACTCCTTTATCTGAATTAGCCTGAATACAGTAACTGCTCTCCGCTAGCTGGTGACACATTCAGGAACACTACAGACTGGCAAAGAAAATTAGAGCCTTCAAATGGAGAAATAGATGCAGTGTAGACATGGGCATTACCTTCGTTCACTTTAGCAGGAAGCCTTTAACCTTATTATTGGATCACATGTTCAGGTTTGGTTTGGGGTTTTGGTTTGGGGGTTTTGGGGGGGGAGGGGGGGGGTGTTGGGGGTTTGTTGGTGGTGGTGGTTTTTATTAAAAGGAGCCAGTTCCTTCTCTAATCTAGTAAAGATACCTACCAACTCCAAAGATTTTGCTCAAATATAAGCAGCCAAATAATGACAGCATGTTATTAAATACCATTAGCAGATAAACCATGGGAGTACCAATCATATTTATAGCTACTCAGTAGCCCCCTAGCTAACAAAGTTTAAATGAAATGCAGTGGGTTTGAAAATACTTCTTGGGCCTCACCATAAAGAAAACTTGGAGCTCACTAGATCAAACCTGTCCAGGCAAGTGGTGGACTGATTCAGTAACAGCTTCTATTACAAATACCCATGCTATCACAACTGATAAACAGCTGACCACCAAAACAAGGAACTGCTCAGGGATTGGTATTTTTCTGTTTTCTTCTTGTTGGGGGATTCTTTTGTGTTTTGGTTTGGGGGTTTTTTTGGGCTTTTTGTTTTGGTTTTTTTTTTTTTAATCAGGATGACCAAAAGTGGAGTCCAACAACTGGAAGATTAGCTGATGCCCTGGATGCGGTCCAGGGCACCACAGAAATTCTGAAAGTGGAGAGTCAGAAATTTTTCTATAATTGGCAGCTTTGTTTCCTTAACAGTTTTCTCCCTTCAGGGCATTTCAGGACAGCATGCTGGGCTGTTTACAGTTTTGGAAAGAGCATTACACAGCCCAACCCCAAGCCTTTTACTTGCTCTGTGCCAGCTGTCCTCGAAGAAGCCTTAAGAATTCCCAGCCTCAGAGCAATATAAGCTAATTTGTAATTGTCACTTTTACAGACGCTGAACCTCTAGAAAACCAAAGCAAAGCAGCAAATTTGTAAACTTCATAGTGGTACAGGACCCCATGAAAACACTGACAAAAAAGGTAGGGAGAGAAGAGGAATAAAAAGTAGCACATTCAAATCACCATATAGAAAGGATGTCAAGATATTTTATGCATTATGCAGTGGTTTACCGTGCGAACTAGAAACTTTAGCACTTTACAGAGATGATGGTCCCATCTCTTAACATGCCCCACCCACCCACATCTTTGGCACTATTAATTTTGTGGAGATTCCTCTACCACTGTTCGGGGAGCACTGCTGGTTTTGATACAAAGAAGAATATCGGAGTACTATCTAATGTTATTCAGTTCTCCATTGGGGAAAAAAAAGTTATTTCATGTGGCCTTCAGCTCTCAGACTACAAATCTATTACCACTCTGAATAACTTCTTGGTTGCGTGCTGAGCCCAACACTAAACGCCTTTCTTGATGAGCGCGTACAGAAACAGTGTAAACAGATCTACCAGTGTTTAAAAGGAAAAGAAAAAAAAGCTGCAATCAGTAAAGGCTATTTATAACAGGAGTTCTATCCAAAGGATACAAATGTCCAAATAATTTCAATTTTGCTGCCCAAGTCTCAAGTGACTGATGAAGAAAGAGGCAACATTAAGTGAACTATAAAAGCTGCCTCAGGCGTTGCAATCTGGGATCCACAGAGAGAATGCATGTATAAGCTTCCCTAGAAAAGACCAGAGAGGAGAAAAGCATGTGCTCGTAGTTTCTGTCTCAAAGTTCTTTTGTCAAGTTTTAAGACTTCCAGAATGCGTTGACTGCAAAATGGATATGATCCACACAGGTTATGGGCCAGTGCAAGCTCTATACTTTGTATTAAAAGAACACAGATGGGGGAAAAAACAAAACAAAACAAAAACTGTTGTGAACAATGAGGCATGTCACTGACCTGCAAAAACACAAGCAAACTTGTCTCTAGAACAGAAACAGATTATTAGTACTCTGAACTATCCCAGATCTGGCCATGGGCCCACCTATCTTGTAAGCCAGTAACTTCTGTTTTCAAAATGTCTGTTCTTAAGCAAAGTGTCAAGCACTAACAATAAAGCATGCCATTTCATTTATTCCAAATTAAACTGCAGCATCTCAGGCTTTGAGTATCAGCAAGATATTAAAGATTTCAAGAGTATTTTCTATTGTATTTAATAAATATTAGTAATTTGATAAATATTAGTAATAATTTAGCATTCCCACTATTGTACATGTGGGTGGGTTCTCCAAGAACAATCAGAAGATCATCAGACAGGTGTGAGAATAGTGTATGCCGCAGTACAGCCCAAATGCTTTATCTTCACTGCCAGTGATCCTCACGTAGGCTGTAGTCACAAGACACACTATTTCCTCAAAGTATTTTTTACAACAAATCAGTTTCCCTTGTATCTTACACAGTTAATTTTGAGGCAAATTGCTTTATCAAGACCCCTATGTCTTTCAGAAGCTCAAAAGAGCAAAGAAGAAAACATTGGGCATACTGAAGACAGTCAGAGATCATCTTGCCAATGCCTACAGACTACACAGCCCCTCCCGCTTCACTGATAAAGCAGTAAAATCTGGTTCTGAGACTCACACACAGGAGATCTCCAAGAACGAACCAGATGCCTAAAACATCATTTGGAATGCATGTGCGCAATCACACAGCTCCAGGGACTTTCTAGTTCCCTTGTTTACACTTCAAGTTTTTCCCCCACCTCTGCAATACGGAGATTATGATGCCAACACCTTCCTAAATTGCACAAAACAATACCAGGTAACAAGCCCCAGAAACGCTATCCCGGAGAGAAGACCTGAATTCTACTGGCAGTTTTATTAAAAATATTGATTCCATTCATACCACGTGTCATGGCATTCCCGCTAACCCTTTTCATGTGTCCACTTGAAAGGCTGAGCAAAATAAAGTTCATTCAAAACCAAAACAAAAAAGCTGATTTGCCCTCTTTACACTGCATCAACTCAGCTAAACAAGACAACTCAAAGAGTCCTAGTTTGGTAAGTAATCAAACTATGTAGCACTGGAATTTGAACAATGCTATAACAAAGACAAAATCAGTAAAAAAAGGGTGACATGACTCGTATCCAGAATAGTTCCACGGCTCAAAACTTAAGACAAGTGTTGGAGGAACAGGACTATGTTCAGTATTAAGCGACAGGGCCACATGAATTTCTGACAATGTACCTGATCAGCTACATATGTACATTTTCCTGAAACAACATGATTTGTCTTTCCTTATGGGAAGTACATGTCTTCCCTATGGTACTTCCATATGAGCTTTATGACCATTCTCAGAGGTTCTAGCTCTTCTTGGGTTAAAAACAAACAAACAAACAAAAACCCAGAAAACGTTTTGCATAGAGACAACTTCAAGTTATCTTGCGGCAATATCTGAATGAACAGAAAATTGGAAATAAAGTTATGTTGCACTGGAATCTTTAGACAAGGCTAACCCACAAACAAAAATAGTCCACAGAGGTATAACAAACAATTAGCTTAAACATAATTAATCAAAACAATGAAAAAAGCAAAACTAGAATCCATTCTTTCACTCTTTGTCTACTTCTGTGTCCCTGATTATGCTTTTAAAAAAACAAAAGCAGCTTAATTTAAGACACTAGAATTATGCAGATTCCTGACATTAGAGCACAAAGCCAGTCTTCAACTAAGTGCCCTTAAATATGGGGGGGGGGGGGGGGGGAACCCACTAAAAAAAGCCTTAGGAGGAGAGAAAGTAAGTTTATGATGCAACTATGCAACAGAGTCTAAAACTAATAGCATGAAGACAATTTCATTATATGGCCCTGGGTTTAGTCTTCAAAGTTTTTAAGATATTCCCCAAAGTATTATTCTGTAAGCTGAAGTCTTCTCTTGATTAAGGCCAGAGATATTTGGAAAGTAATTCCAAAGCACATCTTCTGCAGATGCACTAGATACAACTTAGAGCAGTGTATCCACAACTCTAAGCACTTCCACATAAATCAGAACAAGATTCCTAAAGAAAAATAACTTGCATTAGTGCTTCATGATTAAAAAATTCAATGCCGTGTTTTAAATTGAAACCACAAACAGCTTAGGAAATTCAATTACATTACAAAGATGTCAATAGTACATTGTCATTTCAAGATCCTATATGACTGCAACAGGGACCTGATTGCCACTAGAATCTTAGTTTGTCTTCCCAGTCTGGAGTAAATGAGCTATAATACTCTTAAGATAACTTTGCAGTCAAAAGAAGTACTTTAAATTGATAGTTATTTACATCAAAATGATGAGGAAGTAGAAGAGAAGCTTGCAGCTATCAACTCCTAAAGGTCAGAAAATGAATGGTAAATATAAAAAGGGAAGTAATAAAAATAAAAGTAAGTGATCAGCTGTGTCTGGAGTCTGACAGTTTCATTTACCAATGAGAATATGGAGCACTTTCATCACTATTATTACAATTTCCACATAAACTTAATGAATTTTTGAGAAGAGAGATATTAGTTCCAATCCAGAAGATAGGAAGAGAATAAATATAATTTCACAAAGCTGTAAGATAAGTCAAACAGCAGAACTGAGATCCAGAAAATTAAGAGCTGGTTTCCTCAATTCCATACTCAGACCATGGCATGTTTTGCCAAGTACTGTACACAGCAGGAAATGAGGGACAGAGAGAAAAGAGAGAACTGGAGTAATAGAGAGAGACAAATAGAGCCACATAGAATTCAGATTAACCTCTTAAGAGAATTATTCTCATTTAGATAGGAAAGTAAAGGAACTTTCAATTCAAAATCCCAGCATTTACATTAAAAGTCACATCAAGGTTCCTCAAGCTCAAGAGCCACAGCCAAGTGCCCCCTAGTGACACCATACACACAAGAGAAAATTGGGAGCACCAACATGAGAGAGTAGCAGAAGCAGCATCAAGTATCCACAAGATGAAGACAAAATATTTTATGCATTCAAGGCTGCACTTAAGGCATGTGCACCTTATCCAAGTAATAAAGAAAAAGCAACTGGAAGTGAGAACATATTTAAAAAAAATGCAGTTTGTATAATTTCCTGCTCACATGGAAATAATCAAATAAGGTAACAAGCCAAAAAGCAAAAATTACTTACACAGAAGCTGAAGTCTTCATGCACAGATATATCAGAACCAAAGAAGAGGTGGGAGACAAAGAAGATTTAGACTCTGAACAAAGAAACACCCAATTCTTGACACCCTTTCCCTTCATGGCCTTGGACTGAGGCTGTGGGAAAAATACATAGGGAGGGGGGAAAGTGTCCAAAACACAGGTCAGAGACTCCTCTCAGCAGTTCTATGCTGCGCAAGGTGGAGAATTAGTGCTACACACCAGGAAGAGGGCAGCAGGAATCGCTCTGCTGGGACAACCCAAAAGACCTCACTAAGAACATTCAAATCGGAGTTGTGCGAGCACATGGATTAAGATGATTCTCTCCACGCTCAGGCCTGGCACCTCATCATCCTGCATATCTTCAATAAACAGTTTACAAAAACTGGAGACAACAAACAGTTACTAGTCAAGAGTTCTTAACAACCAACAAGTTCCGAGAGGCAGACAAGTAGGTTTCCCCTTGTTTTAAACAACCCAATCAATTGGTCTTTCATTAAGTGACTACTGTATCATTTAACAATTTCCCATTAAACTATTTCTAATATTAATCTTCTTCCACTGCACATCACCTTGTTATTTGCTTTTGAAAACCACAATTCTTTTGTCCTCACCTCATTAATATTTTGTTTCTATCACCCTCCCTGTGTTAGTGCAGGGCTACTAACACAAAACACGCAAGGTAACTATTAACATGCACTATGCCCTTTATCAGGTCTCCAATAATACAAACTCAATAGGGGAAAAAAAAAAAACCAAACAAAAAAACCTTAACACTATTTGTATTAATAGCACTAATAAGTATTAACATCAACAGTAACTTTGTAAGAGCCTTGAATTCAGTTAGCTTGCTAACCATGGCATAAAATATACTAAAGTTACTTTCCAGAAGTTTCATGAAAAATTATGACACAAAAAAAGGAGTAAATATACAAATGCCTAACTTACAGCAAGGGGATACTAGCAGACAGTATCATTGCTTGCCTTCTGTATAACTGGTTGTTACAGCTCCATAAAAGCGCTGCACAGAAAATGGAAAAGTAGGAAACAACCAAACAAGAATCTGGAGGGTCAGTTATGACTCAGAGAAGGGCAAAAGAAAGAAAACTAAGAAGAAGCTGTCAGCAAAGTAAACATTCTGCATAAACTCCCCAGCAACTGAATCTGAAAAGGCAAGTCCAGATATTTGGATCCAAACATATTCTTCATTCCAAGTATTAGAATAAATATCAATGCTAATGGACTGCCATGCTCATTAACAGCCATGCTGCCACAAATCAACAGATAAGTACAAGATACTTATTTGTTACTGTCAAAATACAAATGGACCGATTTGAAAAAAAAAAAAAATTATCTACAGCAACACCAATTGTGGACTACAGAACTAGTAAACTGGCTATACTGAAGAGTTATGAACGTTAGAAATGGCATTACAGCGGCCTTTCAGAATACAAACAAGGATTTTAAATTTAGCAGAGAATTTCAGGTACTGTTGCCTACATCACCCATAAGGCATTCAAATCTGCCTGGATTTAACCCTATACGACATTCTGAAAACCGACCCAACAACAAAATTAAAACAGTCTGGTCATGGATTGACAGTAAGCATAGGTTACCAGCAGGTCATTCGTAGGTCCATTTTAACATTCCCATTAGCAATTTGAAAGAGGATGGGAGTGGCAAAGGCAAAGAAGCCAGAGGACACCGAACTGGGTGGGGCAGTAAACAAGGACAAATATGGAAAAAACACACCAGGTTTTGATGTAAAGATCTAAGAACATTTCATACAGAGGTGAAAATTGAGCAGCACTAAGCACTCTTCCTGAACATATTTATACAGACTCTACATTCACACCGCTCTTCTTCCCAAGAACTAGCTTGCGCCCAGATACTAGCTATTGTTGAATAGCTCTCTTACAACAGAGCGATACTGTAAAAGTGTGTATTGGGAAAAATTACGCTTAACCATCTAAAACATCTCTTGAAGATGGAATGCCGTTTTGGTGCAGGAATCGTGTTGCAAAAATTGCTCACCCAAGACAGCAGAAAGCATGGCGCTGACACATCCAGAAGTAATCTCAAAAAAACTTAATGAACACTACAGAAACTTATGTGTTGTCTGGAGGAGTACTGTAGGTGAAAGCAACAGCGTTTCCATAGCTAGTGAATTAACTGGGTGTGTGCTCCTTCACAAGAAAAGAGGTGATCGAGTGTCATCGCGCTAGAGGCACACACGAACACATTTTATGCAAAATACTACTTTCACAAGCGAGCGTTCTGCAACACACCGTGGAAAACAGAAGGAGAGATCGAGAAGACAACGCTTACTTCACGTTTTATTTGGCTCAGGCCGGAAAACAACACCAACCACCACAAAAAATATTTATTATTTCAGAAGAGCAGCCCCAAAACGCAGCCTGACCTTACCCAGCTGACGGCGGGCGCCGGGACGCCCCGGCCTGTTCTGGGGGAGCAGCGGGAGGGAAGCTCAAGGCACCCCCGCTCGGGTACAAAAAAATTCGGTTTTTAGGAGCGCGGGAGCCGCTTCCCTCAGAGGCCTTCCCCCTCCCCTCCCTCCCGGACCCCCTGCACCGGGGCCGGCCCGGGGCAGCGCGGCCCACCGGCTCCCGCCGCGGCCTCCCCGCTTCCCCCCGCCACCCCCACCACAGGCCGCGGTCCTGGAGCTCCCGAACAAAGGCCCCGGCGACGAGCCCCAGGGCCCCCTCCCCGGCCCGGCCCAGCCCCGCTCCGCCCGCCAGCGGCCCAGCGCGGGCAGGTGCCCCGCCACCTTCCGGGGCGCCGCCGCGGGGACGGCCGCCCTCCCGGGGAGCGGCGGCGGCGGCGCGGCCCTTGTCCTGGAGCCGGGCCGAGCGCGTAGGCCCGGAGCCTACCTGGTGCGGAAGGGCCGGGGCCAGGGCCGGGCCCGGAAGGAGCGGCCCCCAGCGCTCGGTCGTCGCCGCCGCCGCCGCTCCGAGCTCCGGCCAGGCGAGCCAGCCGAGCGCCGAGTCGGACCCGAAGAGCGGCGCCCGTGAGCGGTACCAAGGCCCGAGCAGCCGAAGCTAGAACGCCGCCAGGCACGAGCAGCCGAGAGACGATGTCTTTCGCCGCCGTGCCGTGCGGCGCCTGGGTGACGTAGGCCAGGCGAGACGAGTCGAGCCCGGAGGGCGGCGGGTAGCGGCCGCCGGGCCCGGTCGCCTCCCGGTGCGCCGGGTCTCCCCGCCGGTACAGGACGGCTGCGGGTGGAGGCCGAGAGTCGCGCAGCGCCAGGCACCCGGTCAAGGGAAAAACGACGGCGTGCCGGCCCGGGCCGCGGCCTGCCCCCGCGAAACCCTTCGGGGCCGCGCGGGCCTGAGGCCGGGCCTGGCACCGCGGGCGTTCGCCTGCTCTTTCGGCGTGAAAGACGCTTGGAGAGAAAAAGAGCAGGGTCTCGGATGAGACGTAACTGAAAAGAGCCTTCCCCTGAAGGAGCAGGGCGTTGTTTATTGTTATATATCGATCTCCCACGCCGTGGGCGGCGAGGACCCACAACACGTACACAGGCCCTTGGGAAGAGGGAACGGGCAGCAGTGAGAAACCCTCGGCGGGCAGCAGTCCGAGCTGCTGCATCTTGCTGCATCACCTGTACTGGAGAAGTGAGAGCCTCGGGGAGGGGGGATTTGGGTGTTGGAAGGAAAATCTAAGTAAGCCAGGGCACTCTGTGCTGGTAAATCAGCAAGGGGGGGGGGGGGCGGGGGAGAAGAAGAAAAAAAAAAAAGTCAAAAGGCCCGGACAGGTGAAGTTTAGGGCTCGAGATTTGCTGTAATACACAGGACTGGAGTGAACAAGGGCAGCCTGCAGCACGGCTAGACAGTCTTCCAAGGAGGTATTTTACGGGAAAACTGAAAAGTGCTGGTGATGGGATTTTACAAGGAATTTAGTCAAGTAGGGAAAACTGCAATACCTCGGACAGTCAGTCACTCTCACCCTCCAACAGATGATTGAGAATTATCGGACATTACTTGGTCAGGGTAGACGTTCCTTTTCAAAGCTCTGACAATGCGCAAAGTTTTAAGTACTCCAGAATGCAGCTGGCAAGATGAGGTGAAAGTACGGAGGAGCAGGAAAGAAACATGAATCTCAGCTGTCAAATTTAAATATGGTCTTAAACCCGAGGGAAAAGAGAAAAATCTAAATTAATTGTTTTGAAGGAAGCTGCTTAGGAGTACGTGGGGCAGGCAAACTGTTCTCTAGATGAGGAAGTTCCGTCTCCCAAGTGAACTGAAGGGTACTGACATCTGGCTCAACAAAGAATAGTAGTTTTGACTGGATTGGTTTTGTCTGATGTGGCCTGATACATTTTTTCCCAAACTGATAAGCGAGATGAGTTTTGAAATTAAACTCTACCAAAGGTGACCGTGGCTGAAAGAAGGCAAAACCCAGCAGCAGCAAACGTGTTCCGGGAAGTGCCTCCACTTTGAGTTCACTCTGGTCTCAGCACATGCTGAGAAGAGCTATTCATAGTATAAGTTGAGAAACTCCAGCTCGTTATTACGTGACAGTGTTTGTACCTACATGTGTCCAAGACTCACTTGACCTTAGTGTCACCCACACAGCTCATTCACTGTCTGCTGGTGTTAAGGTCTAAAGATCAGTATTTTTAGCATAGTCTGTCAGATATGATTATGAGCCATCAGACACCATGTACAGCAGCAGCTCTTAGCTTAAAAATGCTTTTTTTTTTCAGAAAACAATTCTTGTATGCTTCCGAGATAAAAGGAGCAGGGTTTTTGGCATAGCAAGCAATATTAGTTCTTGGGCGATAACTCATGGGAAGACGCATAAAGAAAATAGTTACATCTGAGATGGTTGTACGTAATTTTTTACAGATCTCATCAGGTCTTAGGAAAACATCTTGCTTTTATATCATAAAGCACCCTTGGTTTTCTGTAAGACAGTAAGTGCTTACTGCCATTGCAAACCTGACAGGACTATACCTAATCCTGCATCTCCGTCCTAGGCTTAGAAACATGTCCCGTACTTTCTTCAAACGTGGGGCATGATCCAGGCTCGTTTCCTCTAAAAGAACACAGACCTGGCATGCCAGATGGTTGCACTGCTACTTTAAGTAGCTACATCTTTGCAGCATTCTGCATTCCCTACCACTTTTGTTTCTTTTTCTGCCCAGTAAACAATAAAAATCTAAGAAACAAAATTTTCTCAGACTGCTGTCAAGAGATCCTTGGAAACACTTGCATCTTCTGGAAAGAGAACATTGCCAGGAAACTTCCTAGACTTGTGCCAGCAACAACTGCGTGCGTTAGTCATCTTTTTCCACTGAATAGGTAGATTGCCAGCAGCGGTAGAGCAGCCTTTCTGTACCTCAGCTGTGATCTAAATGGAGAACTTTTGCAATCAGTTCACTTTTTGTGACCCAGCCAGTCCTTGGCATTTCTTTTATAGCAGCCAACAAGATGAGTAGTTTTCTGTTGTGGCAGACATACCCAGTGAGAACTAGAGTTACATTCGCTAGCCCATTTCCTGGTATCTGTTAAGTATCTAACAGTCGACCGTAGCTTAACATCTTCTCCAGTCTGTTTGGGAAAGAAGAAACCTTCAACCCTTCTTGACCTTCTGGATAGGTGCAAGCACTAGTGTGTACCCAGCAAAAAGCCAGACCCTTCCCAGAACACAGCTGTCACCTTTCAGAGGAATGACTGGGTTTGGGGAAATAAACAAAACTGCAGAATGGTATTTAGCAAGAATTTATACCTGCAAACAAACAGATAAATCTTTGCTTTGCTGCTCATGAATTCATGGTAGACATGAGCCCACGTGGAAGTTTAATTTGTGTGAAATACTGTTTAAAAATCAATCATATGGGTTTTGGGTTACAAACTGGCATAGAATTGGTTGCTTTATAGAACAGTGCAAGGCTTACAGATTTTTCGTCATTATCAACAACAATTTCCCAAGCTTCTCCACCAATTTCACGTTAGTCAGGTGAAAGGGGGGGGGCGGTCTCTAAGCATCACAACAGTAAAAATCTAGCAATTAAATTGCATCTCTGGAGAGATTGAGAGAAGTTCAGAATACCACCTGAAACGAAGAGAGCAAAATTTCTCCTTGTCTCACATCTGCTTAGTCACTACAGACTTAAAGAAGAGGAAGGGGCATATTTGCTCTGTATATCTTCCCAGATGAACCGTTAGAGGCCTTCCCTCTGTCACAACGTTAGCTAAAATGAGTAAGTAAAAGCTCTTGACGAACACGACAGGCTTCCGAGTCCATTGACTCCATTTGCTCGTACTCTTCTTCCGGTTGTTCCATGTGTCCTGTGGCCGGCGAAGACCACACGTCCAGCCCGTGTTCCAGGGAGATGTTATGAAGCACACAGCAGGCCAGAATGATGTGGCTGGATTTCTCTGGAGAATACTGCAGGGTGCCTTTCGACCCATCCAGGCAGCGGAAACGCGACCGAATGGTTCTGAACGTCCGCTCAATGACATTGTGAGTGGCAGAATGCGCCATGTTGTAACGATATTCAGCAGGTGTCTCGGGGATATGCAGAGGGGTCATCAACCATGTCTGGAGAAAGAAGGAGCTGTCACCTGTTAGCAGGGAAGAGGAGGAGGACAGGTTACGTACCTACAGTTAACCACAGATTTCAGCTCCTGACCCTTGGTTTTCTGCTACTACAGGTACAGAGTAACTTATTTCTCTGGCTAAAACAGAAGGCATGAGAAAGCATGGAAGAGTGACAATAACTCAGGTTTACAAATGGGACAACAAAATAAAGGCATTCAGTTTTACACAGGGAAATCCTGGAAGAACACGGAAGAGCTTTAAGAGAATTCTACAGAATTAAAGAGAATTACTACATAATACAGTGAAAGACAGCTGGACTAGGATCCTACATAGAATTAAAAATTGCATAATTCAGCTTAGAAAGGTGTAGGATACTGAAAACAAGCTCTTAACAGAATTAATGTAAACTAATACATACAATGATCGGACTGTATAAAACACAGATTGGAAGTTACTGTTCTAGATTTCTAAGAGAAGGATCGTCCCAACTGAATCGCAAATCTCAAGGAATCTGCAGGAAAGCAATCAAAAGTCACTTGTGCCCAGAGGCTCCAGACTCAATAAGGAGCCGATATATAATAGACTTTCCACAGAAAACAACAATGAAAAGTTGACTTACCAAGTAGCCAGCCATCTTTATGTAGCTCAGTTTCAAACTGGCTTCTAAGGGCTGCCCGCTGTAACACCGTGCAGTCGGGCAGGCTGCCTGGCCAGTGCGTTTCCGCACTCAGCAGGACTCCTCTGGCATCACACACCATCAGGCAGTTCAGAGAATGGAGACCCTTTCGGTTCACGTAGGACAGGTCCTCAGCATTTGGCGCTTTGATTGCCACGTGGGTGCAGTCAACCACCCCCAGCACGCCTGGCATGCCTGCCAGCCCATAAAAGTCGTCCTTCAGGCTCTGTACGGTGGCTTCATCTTCAGGAAAGTGAATGAACTGTGAGGCTCTTTCCACCAATGCCTCGGTTACGTTGGCAACACAGCGGCTCATGGAGGCTTGACTAATGCCAATAGCATCCCCCATGCGAGTCTGGAAGGAGCCGGAGGTATAAAAACCCAGTGCAGCAAGTATCTGTGTCTCTGGACTGATGGCCCTGGACCGCTGCGTAGGGCGAGAGAGACTGGCTCCCAGGAGATCCACCAGGTAGTAAATGAACTGTCGGGGAAAGCCGTATGTGGATACTAAATACTCATCCGTGACATCCTCCAGCTTGAAGCGATCCAAAGTCCTGTGTCCACGGCCATAGAGCAAGAGGTCGCAGTCAAGAACCGCAATAGGTACGGCCATGGCAGTCCTCTAGGGCTCCTCCCTTACGGAGCTTTCCCAGAGCCTTCACCTGCACAAAGCAAAGGGGAAGGAGACTCAGAACGGGTTTTACTGGTCAGCCTTTCAGACCCCGTTACCGTTTTCCTTTTACTCAGGTTACCCAGCGAATCTTTTCACTTCTTTGTACCTGCTTTTTAAAAAACACGGGGGTCAAAGCAGGAGGGCTCACGGCGGAGCTGGCAACTCTCCAGCCCTGCCTGGCGGGAGGGGGCCTGCAACCCACAGGGATTCCTTTGCCGTGACGGGGCGGGGGGGGTCAGGCCGGTACACCCCAGCAGCCCTCTTCCCGGGCTCGGGAACCCTCCCCACTCACCCGCCGACCGGGCCGCCTTCACACCCGGAACGGCAGAGACACGAACCGCCGGTAGCCGTGTGTGTGTGTGTGTGTGTGTGTGTGTGTGTGTGTCCCGTCCCCCGGCACCGGAGCGGCGGGCCCTTACCGGCCTGCGGCCGCTTTACCAGGCGATTCCCCCCGCCGTTCCCGTCACCCCGCCGAGGCCTCCTCGTTCGCCGCGGCAGATTCGCCGCAGCAAGGAGGCTGCCGGCAGGCGGGACGGCGGCCGCTGCCCCTCTTATCCCGGCCGCGGTTACCCCTCCTGCCGGCCCGGTGTGGCGCGGGTGGGCGGGGAAATGGCGGCGGCGGCTCCGTGTGGAAAGTGCCGCCGCGGACACCCAGGCACCTCCTTCCCTCCCTCCCTCCCTCCCCGCCCGCAGCGGATGAAAACAAACAGCGGCGGCGATGGCGGCGGCGCGGCGCAGGCCGCTGCTCTGAGGGCGCCGGCAGCCCGACCCCCGCACCCC
The DNA here is from genome assembly GCF_947461875.1 of Haliaeetus albicilla. Classification (NCBI taxonomy): domain Eukaryota; kingdom Metazoa; phylum Chordata; class Aves; order Accipitriformes; family Accipitridae; genus Haliaeetus; species Haliaeetus albicilla. The sequence goes on from NC_091487.1 coordinate 44,071,079, forward strand.
CCCACGGGCGCCGACACCCGCGACGAGCCGCCGCGGAGCCGGCCGGCTGCGAGATCCGTCCCCGCCCCGGGCGCCGGGATCCCGGGGACCGAGGAGAAGGAGGGGAGCTGACCGGAGCCCTTAGGGCGGCCGCGGGGGGGCCCCTGGGGCTCGGAGACGGCGGCGGTTGCGGGCCCGGGGCCGCGGGGAACCCCCCGTGCCCGGGCGGGGCGCTGAGGAGACGCCGGGGCACGGCGGGGGAGCGGGGCGGCGGGCCCCCCTCGGGCAGCCGGGCCTCGGCGCGGGATGAGCCGCCGAGCCGCCAGCACTGCCGCCCCCGCGCAGGTACCGGGGCCGGGGCCGCGGAGGGGGGGGGGGGAGCTCCGGGAGGTTCTTCGAGGCGAGGGGATCGGGCCGCGGGGCTTAAGCCTTTGGCCGCGTTTTACTTTCGCTTCGCTGCTCGCTGAAGTCAGGGTTTGCTGCGAGCCGTGTCGGCTGGGCTTCGTTTTCCCAGCGGCTGGGGACCGTCAGCGGAGGCTGGGAAGGATGCGGCCCACCGAAACCTCTCCAAGTGGTGTCTCCTAAAATCAAAGTGCTTCAGAGGCTGTTCGAAATGGTAGAACTTCAGACCCCGTGGTCCCCTGTATAGTTTTCCTGTAACGTGAGTTTGCTGTCTGTTAGGAGAGGTCAGGGGTTTGCAAATCATCGCATCTTTCTTTGCTGTTAGGGCGAGCTGCGGCTCTTGGGGCACCGCCAGAGTCATTCCCATCGATTTGGTGGGAGCAGAGACGCCTTCCGTGTCAGTGAACAGGTAGGAAAGGGTCACTTTGGACTAAGCCTACGAACTGCCTACTTGCAAACCTCAAAAGTGGTGTGACTAGGCACATTGTAAGGGGGAAAAACACGGTAAATTACTGCCTTAGCTGAAAATTAGCTGGCTATGCAAATGAAGTGTAGAGCATCTCCAAATTATTGCAGGAGTGGCCTGACCTGGTGGAACCCTCCTTCTTGTGGCAAGAAGTCAGTCATTCAGATGAGCCAGGCTGTATTTAGGTGTCCGGAAGGATCATACAGGATCACCTTATTTTGCTTAAATGGTATTGTGTAATCCCGACTTTTCTGAACATGTATTCGCACAAAAGTTGAGACCTGGTGATTATATTGGTGGTTGTAGTACAGGGTATGTAGAAGCAGGTTCTGGTTTAGTCTGTATACTTTGGCCTGACAAACAAAATGAGAGGATGGACTTTTGGACTGACACCATATTTAGACCTTAGGGAAGTACAGAATGTAACTGCCGGTCAACAGGAATTACTTAATTTTGTTTTTTAAGCTGGTGGAGTGCTGGCTTTAGTAAGATATTTCCTAAACTGGGAAGTCATTTATCAGTTATGAAATAAATCTATTTCCTGATCAGCAGGAAAAATTGCCTCTTTATCAGTCAAAACTTAATCATATAGTGAACTACTATAGAGCCTTTGATTTTATCAACATATTATGTGAAACAGTTTTTCTGCTAGAATCTACTCTAGTCTTCCCTGAAAAAGATCCATAAACTTTAAAGAATGAGAGTGGTGCACCTTAAAATTTAGAACTGTTCTCTCCCTCACCCTCTCTCCAGGTTTCTGACTAACCTACTAAGAAGGCAAAATGGAGGTTCATTTTAAGTAATTGTGGGATACAGGAGTTTGACTTGTAGGCCCAGCCTTGAAACGGAGTGCTGTCTTTATGGAGATCTTTTTATAGTTGCTTATTAATGCACTCAAAATACCTGCTTGCAGTGAAGCTTCTTTGTCATTGAAGAGGATGTTCTAGGAAAGATTTCTTGGCAGTCAAGGCCATTTATCAAAGGCACTCTGTTAAATGCTTAAAAAACTTCCATGTGCTTCTTGTTTACCTGCATGATTCAACGAGGCTTTTCTGGAACTTCATGTAGGACGTTCTCAGAGATTGAATTTGGGTGCTCTATTAACAAAGAAGTTTTGGAAGAGTGGTAGGGACAAGGAGCCCGGTCTGGGGGGCACAGTCAGGTAACTGGGAACGTACAGCTGGGATGAGAGCTGTCCACAGCCCTCTCCTTACAGCAACTGCCCTTCTTGTTTCTTCCCTCTGGTCTTTTTAATATCACTCTGGGATAGGAACCATGAGTAATTACTCTGCATCGGTAAATATCTGTTTGAAAGGAAAGCCGGATGACTTTTAAGTTGTAGCAGCCATGGCTCAAAGTGAAATCGCAGAGGAGGGAGGTGATGGAAGCAGCCTGTATATACTTTCCCCAGCAGCCATAATAATGCCTGGTGTGCGTCAGGTGCTTCTGGTCCTCCCCCATTTATGTACGTGAGTGTCAAGCAGACCTATACGCTAAATTCCCACGTAGGAAACACATACTGTAATGCAAGTATTTACAAGTGTTACTGTGCACCTGTTGTGTGCCCGGGTTACAGGTCTCTGCAGGCAGCGGGGCTGCTGCTGTCAGACTGGAGCATGGCAGGCTGGTAGCTGTAGTTTCTCTGGGCTTTACCAAGGCACGAAGGGGAGGGCTCTTGCAGTTCATTGCATCATGCAAACAGGGTGCCTGCCATCAGCTTACGCTGATTTGTCCTTCTTGGAGAAGGAGAGTATAAATACCAGTAGCGTGTATAAGGCACAATGCTTAGATGTTAAACTGTTGGATAAGCCTAGTATTCTTCTCTGCCTCATAACCTTGTGAGAAAAAATAAGGCTTTAGTCAAAAGAGCCACACGTGGCAGTTCTCCTCTGAACATCTGTCTCTGACGTTTCTGTTTAAAGCAAAGTGGAGACAAAAGCAGACAAAAAAAGGCAGTAGTATGAAAATGGATGTTGCAGGAAGAGGGAGACAAAGCAAAAAGTCGTGTGGCCAAAATGCTTGTTTTTAGCTGTGAACAGCCTATGTGTAAGGATAAAGCAGTGAGGTATCAGTTTACTTAAGGGATTACTTGAGGGGGAATCGGTCATCTGTGGGTTTCTAACCTAGACCAAAGGTTATTTCCTTCTAGTTGTTATTCAGTGTAAAATTAGACAGCGTTTTCCTTGAGCTAAGCATATGCCTGGATACTGGCACTTAACAAGGAGCCGTGCTGGCGTTGCAGCCTACAGGACCCCAGAAGTTGAATAAGTTTGGTGGAACTAAGTTTAAGGCATTTCCTTCCTGTTCAGGTCAGCTGGTGGCAGCTAACCTGAGGGTACCGAGGCATTTTTGTAAATAAAATGTTTGCTGTAATTCTAGGCCTGTCTTGACTCTTAGCAAGAATGATTCTAAAGGTGAACACTGTCCTAAGCCTTAGCAGATCTCAGGTAATCACCAGAGGTCCTCCTGCAAAACTTAGGAGATGGTGGTCATCAGATGACAGCCCTTAGACATGTCAGGAGCTGAGTTCCAAGGTCCCAGTTTTCCCCTGAAATTACAGATGCCTGAAAGGAAACCTTGCCTGACACTTTCTGCTCTACTTTAGGCTCTGGTGAGTCAACTGTTGCTGGCATTTGGAGCTTGAGAGGTAAGAGTATGAATCTCCAAATGTTTCATGAATGTTACAGATAGTTTGAGATCTTGCAGGAAGAATACCATTTCTGTTGCAGCAGGGCAGAACCATGAACCCTGAATCTAAGACATGGCTCTGGTAGCTGTTTCTCTTCTTTCTAGAGACATTTGGGTATATAGTCATTAGAACTAATTCCTATACTGCGCAGAGAACCATGCTGATGATCTGCTTTGTTACGTTTCCTAACAGACCAGTGAGCCTAACACCTTCCATTAGTTCCCGAATGTCTTGCAATAGTCAATAACCAGAATTCTTTCCCAGCCCCATAAGGCAAATGTAGGTACTTTATTTGACAGCTCTTCTACAACATCAGGATATGTACTTCCTTGCACCTTTCTCCAGGGGTCGCATAGAAATGCCCTCTTGCTTCTTTTCACATTAAAAGCTAATTTGATTTCTCTTGGTATTTAAATATCAGCATTCTTTTTGCATTTTTTTAATGCAGTGTTTTATTCCCCATATCATCCAGGTTTTGTTGTAGATCTTGGGTCCCCTCAACTCTTACAGTGCTTTACTTAGATAAGTCAAAAGAATAATAACAGGTCATTCTCGCCTATTTTTTTGTAGTGGGAAGTGTCTATACTAAAAACTTTTTTTTTTTAAGTTACAGTGCTGCATCAATTAACCATCTAGCGCTTTTAAGTGCTGACTTCCTTTTGTATCCTCCACCCTGCCCCAGTAGAAAAGATCTGTAATCTCTTGTCTAGTGGAGGTAAAGGCAGGGAAAGAAAGTATAATACTTTTGATGAGGACGGTAAAATATCCAAAGGATAATTTGATAATGCATCTAATGTTGATTCACTTGTGTTGTGACTTCTCAATTTAAGTTATAATTTGTAATGAGAACAGTGCAGCGCTAGGAGATGCAGTATGAATGTAGCCTAGAAACTTTCACCTATATTAGATGTCAAGCTTTCTTTTTATCGAGTCATTCAGAAAGCAGCACTCTTCTCTATAAAATGCTCTATAAATTGCAGTACCCTTATCTAGCAGCCCTTCTTGGATGGTGCTCCTAGAGCATTACTTAAAATAGGCATTTACTGCTATTAAGTGAGATATTTTAAATAGAAGTTCTGGCTGTGTGTAGTCATTAAAGATTATATGATATTTTCTGTGTGAACAGGGCTATTACCCCCTTTGCCCTGCTGAGCTTTAATTTGTATAAATAGCGTACCTTGCTGCAAGTTCAGTCTTTGCTTAAAGATTGAATCCTGAGTAGAGTAACCTTGTGCATGGCAGCTGCTCATGCTTACTGACCTTAGACCGCCAACGTTTCTGTGATGAGCAGTGCGTTCCATAAATACGTGATGTTTGACAAGCTGCTTCAGGCTGATTAGCTGTCTCAAAACAAAAACAGCAACAGGAATTAAAAGTGATTTAATACTTTGAAGGCTTATGAGCAAAAAGTACAGTTAATGCTGCTAATTAAGGCATTTGTCCCCATGGCCTCTGTACGATTATTAACTTACACGTGAAGAAACTGAGAGACAGAAAAATTGTGATTTATCCCAGGCTGTGTGGCGTGATGGTGACAGAAATCTGATTAGTGCCTTGGCCTGCCTCACTTCACACACTGTGCAAGTTCATTGTATTGCTAGAAACAATCGGTATTTTGAAAAAACAAGGCAGGGTGAATGTGGGAGCTAAGTATTTGTTGTCAGAGCTTTCCAGAGAAGCGAACAGAGAATTTTGGTCTACCCCTTGGCAAAAATTTATCTTCTCAGTTGGTTGTAGGTAAATTTGTAGGTGCACAGGTTTACTGCAGGTACTATTTGTTGGAAGTAAAGAAGCAGCGTAGCCCGTTCCAGCAATCGTATATTATATAGATGTCAGTATCTGCTGAAATACCACTGGAATACTGTTTTTAGAATTTCAGACTTCAGAAAACAATTTGGCTTGGTTTTGACCAGTGCTGATAACTGAAGATAGATTCTTTCTGAAGCAGAGACTGCCATGTCTGATTAATAGCTTGGTATAGAATCCAGTCAGTGTGGTGTTGGGGTGTTTTGGGTTTAGGTTTTGGGTTTGTTTTTTTTTCTTAATTAAGCTAGCAAAATTGGAGAACTTGTACCCAGTTTTAATTGTGAGCCCCCTTTGTTGTTTCTTTGCTAGTGTCTTTTGCACTGACCAGATAAACTATTCATGCGTGTTTATACGTTGCACCCACCCTGCAAAGTTCTTAGCATGTTAGGATTTTGACAGGCAGAGGCCTTTGGTGCTTATAATTTCTTTTGAGGTAGCCTCTGATGGCAAAATATTTCAAAATCTTGAAATGCAAACAGAAAGCTGAAGGAAGACTTCGTTCCCATGCCTGTGCTATATTTCAGATTGCCATATGCAATGGACACTGATCTCAGTTCCCAAGACAGGAAGGACCTGGACAAGTTCATCAAATTTTTTGCTTTAAAGGTAACTTTTTCTCCTGTGGGCAAATGCTTCTTCTTTCTTGTTTAAGAAAAGCCTTACCTGCTGTGGCTAGAATAACAAGGTTGGGGTTTGGGGGTGGGGTTTTTTTTGTTTTTGCTAGAGACCAAAGCAAGAAAAGCTGATGTCAAATTTAGGAGATTTCTGAGAATAACTAGAAAAACATATTTTCCCCTTTTTTCTACCTTCAAATCCTCTTCCTTCCCCCAGCATTGTCCTGCTGTAGAATCAGTTATAGGCACTTCACACTTCTGTCAGCTTTGGGCTCCTATCAACACATCTAACCATCCAGCTGTTAGGTAGCACCTTCTGTTGGACTCTTTCTTTTCAGCCTATCTAAATTTTTATATTGCATCCAAAAGCAATAGTACCAGAATGTTCTTTTGAATTATGTTGATACGTAAGTATAAAATTTGACCTCACTGGGTACATAGATGCAAGTAGATACTCTGACAATAGCTATGTTATAAATGTACAGATTAACCCGACTTTCCTTTAGATTTCCAGGTTCAGGATATAGTTGTAAATTTTGTTTCAGTATTACCAAAACTGTGCAACTCGTGATTGCAAAATTGACTTAGTCACTTCATGTTATTACAGAGAAAGGTCAGCTTAAAATTATTTTCTGTCTGAAATGCATTTATGTATTATATGTAATAATTTAAATTTATTAGACCTGAAGATTAGCATAGCAAACTCCTCTATGTCTGGTCAGCCCTTTCTTTTTTTTTTTTTTTGACTTGGAATTTGTCTAGCTCAGGTTCTGAACTGAGGGCTCTGCTGAGCTCAAAACATGAGCGTGTATCTTTTCCTTTCTATTCCAGACGGTACAAGTAATTGTCCAGGCCCGACTTGGAGAGAAAATCTGTACCCGATCATCATCCTCCCCAACTGGCTCTGACTGGGTAAAGTCATGTTTTTTAAAGCAACTCCATAACTGTTGGGGTTTGTGTGTGTGCGCATGCACGCATGTGTGTGTGTGTTGAGAATGCAAGGTAGTTGTTATAGTCTTGTGCAGACTATCATAACTATTCACAGAATAACTACTATGTTCAGTTACGTTCATTGGTGGTGGGGGGGGTGTTTTGTTGTTGTTTACATGCAGCATGTCACTCTGGGCTCTTAAGGGCTGATAGAGGAGAGATAAATGATACGTTTCAGCACTCCTGCCAGCTAAGGCGCATTTCCAAAATCTGCTGGGGGTGGGGTGGTGAGTTCTTTTTTTGTCAGAAGTTTGCAACTCTGCAATTCAGGACTTTGTAGTAATGGGCTTTATTAAAATTGAAGAGACTCAGGATACTCTGTGGGTGAAGACAGGACTCAAGTGAGTGAAAAGGAACATGATTTTTATGGCAGGATGAAGAAAAACATTTGAATTAGCAGCCAAGGAAATATTTGCAAATATGAAAAGCTTAAGCCCATCTGGGAATTTTCTGTTTCATAAATATTTCAGTGGACACTGACCTAGTATGTTATGTATGGGTGTATGAGTCTGTCTACAGTGTACCATTAGGCAGTTTTTCAAAGAAATAAAAAAATTGAATAATCCCTTTCATTCTGCAGTTCAATTTGGCAATCAAGGATATACCAGAGGTTACTCATGAAGCAAAGAAAGCCCTGGCAGGACAACTGCCTGCTGTTGGACGGTCTATGTGCGTGGAGATTTCTCTCAAAACCTCAGAGGTAAGAATTGAGTCAAAAGAGATGCCATTTTTGTTTTACCTGAATCTTAAGTCACCTACCAGAGCTCCTGCCCTTTAGTCCAAGACAATGTGAAAATATCTTCATTTATGAAGTTAGATAGTATGCTAAGGAAAAGAAATGTACTGTTTAACAGAAGCAATTTACTGCAAATATCTGAGGCCAAACACACTAATGATAGAGCAGCAAAATTAAGTTTCTTAGACCATGATAGGCTTAGACATTCTGAGGAAGGTATTCCCTCAGGTGATCTAATTGTGCAGTGAGACTTCCAGCGCACCTTTTTCTATTATTGCATTACAAGAAAGTGGGAGCCAGGAGAAACATCTTAATTGAGAAGTGTGGCTGTTGATGATCACTAATGAGACGTGAAAAGGTTTGCGTTCTGAATTGAGCCTTTGTTTGCCATCCTTTCTCTGATCCAGGGGGACTCCATGGAGCTGGAAATTTGGTGTCTAGAAATGAATGAAAAGTAAGTGCATTCTTCACACTTTGTGTGTGTGCGTTTGTTTTAGCTGATGAAATGGGGAAGCCTGCTCAGTCCATGGTGATGACTGAGCACATACTGGCTGTGTGGCCTGGGTCACTTCAGAGGGAAATCCCCTCTTTGTCTACTGCAGCAAACTGTTTAATATTGGTGTCAAGAAAATAAACTAGTGATTTTATTACTTCTTCATTCTTCCATTACAACTAGTATGCTTCCTCAGATACAAGAATTCATATACTCAGTAATGACAAATGTTTTTAATAGTGAAAAGATGTTTCTCTCTAGTAGAAGGCTGCATGGCATTTTTCAACAATTACTTCTACAACAGGTGTCTAGATTTAAGTAGGACTCTTAGCTGGTTGGTCAGTAACAGGTAGCCACACTGGGGCTTTATTTTATCATTTTGGCAATAAAACCAACATTAAACAATTGGCACAGACTAATTTTGATTTAAAAAAAACAAGCAAACAAAAAAAAACCCAACAAGCAAACAACTTAGTTGGGAACAAAAGACTAATTTTTTCCTTTGTGTTCTATAGGTGTGACAAAGAAATCAAAGTTTCATACACCGTATACAACAGGCTGTCTCTACTGCTGAAGTCTTTGCTTGCTATAACCAGGGTAACTCCAGCCTACAGACTCTCAAGGAAGCAAGGCCATGAATATGTAATATTGTACAGGTAAAGCAGAATATGAAATTCCTGATTTGAAATACAAATAGCAGAGACTCTAGACTTGCACAGTGCAGCTGCAAATGTGGTAAAAAGGGATGAGTGATAATAAATTCAAATTATTTGGATTTAACTACTACTGATCAGTGACAGAAAAGAACTTTGGGCTGTATATCACTTTATAGCCTCCATCTGAGCCATCGAAAGAAAAATAAAGCACAGGCTGTGAAGTATTGTTGTTTGCCTACCATGCTGAGAAGAGTAAAAAATTCTACATGCAAGCACTGGTTGAATTGCTTATTAGCATCCAGTTGAGGCTTAAAAAACTTAAAGAGAAATTTCTGATTAGATTACCGTTTTCTCTTCCTTTTTCTTGTCACATGACATGTCTTCCTCTGAAGTAGCTGGAAGGTTTTTTGAGATGGGCATTCTAGCCACTTCTTTTGTGTTTTTTTTCTAAAGAGCAAAAGTAGTTCCAGCCTTTCAACTCATAAAATTAAATAAGGAATAAGGATATGTATAGCATTATGTCCCCAGTGGACCTAACACCTTTTCTTTTTCCTTTTCCTGCAGGATATATTTTGGTGAAGTCCAACTGAGTGGCTTGGGAGAAGGTATGATTAGGCAACACACACAAACTAGAGCAGAAATGTTTTCCATACTTGCTAGCCATTTATTACTATTCTTAAGTGCCATAAGGAAAATTAAGTCTGAGGTTTACATATGCTTTTTATCTGGATCTACCGGTGAAAGGTTGTGTCATAAGGTGACAGGTATAATGGTGGTACTTTGACAAAATCTAGGGTGATTGCCATTTTGACTCCAGTGATCCGTAACTGAAATAACTGAAGTCTGTTGATAAGGGGCAGGACAGGTAAAGGAGATCATGATTTACTCGGGAACAAGAAGCACTTCAGAGCAATATTTTAGACCAGGATAGGAAGTGACCTCAGAAGTCTTGTAGATGAAGCCTACCAGCAAGGCAACCTAGTGCTGCTGTTTTGTTATGGGTTCTATATGTGTCTTTGGAGTTCAGATTGCAAGGGATAACAAAAACACTATAGAAATAAGATAATGTAACTTCAGAATAGAAAAGTATGGAACATAAATAATCAGTGAAACTGATAATCATTCCTTAACCTTACAGGTTTCCAGACAGTCCGTGTTGGGACTGTGGGTACCCCAGTGGGCACCATCACTTTGTCTTGTGCCTACAGAATCAACCTCGCTTTCATGTCAACCAGGTGAGAAAATGTGATCATGCCAGAAACTGTTTTACAATAATATACTATTAAACCCCTCATATTATGAGCCCCTAAATCTTCCCCTTATGCTTATCCTTTCCTGCCGAGATTCTCCTTCATGGAGAATACTCTCTCTCATGATTAAGTCTTGCAGCAAGGCGAGTATTTGGGTAGCCCTGAGCCAGACTCTAGAACAACAAATCATTGAAGCATGCTTGGAGTTGCAGGGCTGAATTGTAAAGATGCCCTGGTCCCATCAATAGGCACAAGGGTTTTCTGTGAGGGCACCATGAATTGGGATGAGAGTAGAGAGAGGAAGCCAATAACAGCATTGCTTGTTGCCTTGCAGGCAGCTTGAGAGGACCCCTCCTATCATGGGGATTATCATTGATCACTTTGTGGACCGTCCTTATCCCAGCTCTTCACCCATGCATCCCTGCAATTACAGGTGAGGAAATACTGAGTTGAAGTCATGGGCCATGGTGAAGGCATCAATTATGCCCAAATACAGAGCCTTTTCCACTACTTGCTGACTGCATGGGAAGGGAGACTGGAGGATTAGTGTCAATCATATTGACATGGTTGAGCATATGAGGAAGGGTGACGTTTTTCTCCACACATCTAGAAGACTGAGTGCAGCAAGCCCCAGTATTTTCCCAAATTCCTTACAGAAGCACTTGGACACAAACATCTTAATCTTGGCTGTCTTTGGGAATTTGAAAGTGTAACAGTTAATCCTGCTGTAGAACTATGTGTCCAGAGACATGTATCTCCAGATATTTCCACTGGGGAAAGATCAGAGTTTAATTTCTCTTTGTAGATGGGAGGTTTGTCTTCTCTAAAATGCATGTGAGGACGCTCAGATTGGGACCAGTGGTATTGTTTGACAATGGTTCTGTAAGCACTGAAGCCAGTAGCATTAGCTGGTATAACAAAACCTTTAGTTAAAAATAACAGAGGGAAGTGTTTCTATGTGGGGATAGAAGAGGAGTGCCTGGAGAAAATTAAAGTTTTCATACCTTGTTTTCCTCAGTTCTGCCAAGTAGATGAGAGCCCTTCATAATTCTCCTTTCAAATCCACCCAAATACTCTCAACCTCCCTGCAGTGTTTGTCCCAGTGTGTTTTACTATTTGTTTGTTTTAAGGAATATTTCCAGTTAGAAAGCTTTTCTTTTCTTGCTGCTTCAGAGCTGGTGAGGACAATGGTGCAGTATACCCCTCAGTAGAAGATTCCCAAGAAGTGTGTACCACATCTTTTTCCACCTCTCCTCCATCTCAGGTAAGAGAAACGAGGCTCTTTTTACTCTTAGATAGAACAATCACTGTTAGGGAAGTGCACATACTCCTACATCAACTACTGTGCAAACTGGCAGCCTCCTGCTGCTAATTAAAATTTAATGTGTGGGTTATTTATATTGTTACACTCTTGAGTAAAACCTAGTTAGATACTAATTTCAACAAAATGCTAGGGCACTAGAAAGACTGAATTACTGAGAAAGATTAAAAGAACCTACTGCTGTAGCTGGGCTGAGATGTGCTTGCAGAGGATAGCAGTGTACTTATACATTCACATACTGATACTGCAAGAAGATGAATTCAAGAGGTTGATGCCAGGCAGCCCAAGTAGTGGGAACAGACTGACATTGAGAAAGAAACACTGAAATATCAGGAAAATGCTTACAGCACAGTCATATTTTCTACATTGCAGAATGGAAAAGCAGGAAAAAGCCAAAAGCTGTATTTGTTGGACGATCTAAAACTAGTTGGGGCAGCAGGAAGAAGTATCAGCAAACAAATTGGGTCATAGTATTGAACTAGCAACTTAATACTCTGTACTTCCACCTACCCATGAAAAGTTTCAATTTTAAGATAAAGAGATAATGGTTTCCTTCTGGATATCAAAAACCAGAAACTCCAATTCCTCCTTCTTTTACTGTCCTTAAGATACCTGACTCCACAATTCTGTATTTTGAAAACTTGGCCAGATTTCCAGTTGTCCTATAGCTTTAAATATTCAGGAATGTCCTGCCTTATTGTCCAGCCAAGCAGATGGCTTTGATCTTTAAAGGCAATATAAAGACTCTTAATCTCTTTTGCCGTCGATGTGAAACATAGAATGAAGTATAATTGGAATGCTGTTCCAAACTGAAAGAATTTGCTACGGGTCTTTCCACTGCTTCAGAGGAACTAGTATGACTGGTTTAGCAGAATGTATTCTGTATGAATGAGATAGAAATGAGCTTTTCTTACGAAGCATTTTTGTGCCAAGTGGATTTTGGGTGACAGGACGTCAGGCAATATTGAACTAATCAGCCAGCACTCACGGTAAGTCTGATGGAATAAAGCTTTTCTTACTCTGCAATATACAGCTCAGGAGATGAGTTTGTGGCCAAGTTGTGTCCTGCCTTTTCACAAAATGGGTTAAATGCAAAAGGTTTCATAAGGAAATTTCCACTGGTTTGCTTGTGCCAGTGTTCCTTAACAGTAATAGTGTATGTAAATACATTGAAGCTGACATTTCCCCAGGGGACATGAAGCTTTGCTGTCACTGAGGGGAAAAGCTTTATGAAACCAGATGAACCTCAAGGATTCACATTAAGTATGAGCCTACATTCTTGCTTTTCCTGTGGCTCATAGTTGCCATATGCTGAGTGCTTATTTATAAAGCAACTGCCAGTCTTTGTTACCACAGTTAGAATTCTAAGGCTGTCTTGGCAGAGTGGTATCTAAAGTAAATTAGAAGGGAAAAAAAAGTTAATTTCTTTCTCCAGCTTTCTATATACAGCTTAATGTGTAGGAAAATATTGGGAACTGTGTGGTTCTGTAGGCAAATTGTCCAAATCTCTGCCTGCCTTCCCAGTAGAAATGAGGCCTAACCTGCATGATACAAGGGAATAGGCGTTACCTTCACCCTGTAAACTTGCATAGCATGTCTGTGTGTGTTGTGGAGTAGCTCAAAATTCAGGAGAAAGTCTGGCCATGGGTAATACCCAGGAATGAAGCTTTCCTAAAAGTGAAAACTGTTGGTAGGAAAATGACTGGGAGACGGTATGGGACTGAACCAGGTTTGGATTGCCCTTTTTGCATTAGTACCCTCTGTGAGACAGCGTTTACTTCTGGACTGTCACTCCTGTTGACAGAGTTCTCTCTTCACATCAGTGTGTTTGAACTGCACCTTAGCCTGGGTCCCCTTTATTCTAAGGGTGCAGCACAGACCTGCCAAGATATGATCCCTCAGAATGCTGAAAGATTAGGAGTTTCTATGGATGGGGAGTATTGAAATACATGCAATCTGTACATTCAAAAAAAAAAAAAAAAATTACTCTTGGCTTTTTCTGGCATCTGCTCAGCCTTCTCCTTGCTAATTGGCTGGTACCAATTCTAATTAGCTGTGGAACAGTCTCTGGCAGTTACTTTCTGTCAGTGTTCACTGGACTCTAAAATATTACCTGAGTGGTTCACTGAGATTGGAAAACAGTCAATTCTTTACAAAATGAATGTGCTTCTGGCAATACTGAAGACTTCTGCTCTATGCGTAGGTGTGGCTGCTGCAGCCAAAACCTCTTCACTAGCATTCAGTTCATCCAACTCTTCATAGTTCTTCTCTGAAGTCCTTCTCTCTCTCTTTCTCTCTTCCCCTCTCTCACTCTGTCTCTTTTCCTTGTTTCCTCTGTGTGTCTGTGTCTGTGCACAGTGTGTTTTTACTGTCACAAAGGCACATTTTCAGACCCCTCCTCCTGTGGTGACGGACACCTTGAAGGTCCCAGTGATGGGACTGGCCTTTTCACATCAAGTGAGTTGTCAGTAGAATATGCTACACATGGCCAGATGTAGTTCTGGTATGACAGAACATATACAGGAAAGTAGAAATTTGACAGTGTGGAATGTTGGTTGTGCATGGGAAAGGCTGGTGAACCCAAAATGGGCCAGGCACATTATTGAGACTGGCTGCTTAAATGCCTTTGCAGATGAAGGTCTCCCAAAGACAGGACAAACACCCTGAAATAAACAACAGCTGTTGCAAGGATTTTTAGTGAAAGAGAAGTACTAAGGCACAGCACTGAGTGTTTTCTCTTAACAGCCAGTGTCCTTACAACGTGCACAGTCATTAGTGTTCCATTCAGCCTCATGTGAATAAAAGTGCTGTTCATCATTCACACCCCTGTAAATGATATGAGCATTGGCGCTGCTGGAGTATCACACAGAGAGCTCTGAAAGAAGTGTTCCTCTTGAGGTTAAGCAAGCTAAAACAGGAAAGTTTTATTTAATCTGACCAGCTAGATTTCTACCTGGGGTTTCACTGCTTCCAGCACTTCATTCCTAAGGCAATTTCACAAGGGTTAGCTTCCCAATTCTCTTTACGTAGCACATTTATGGGACTCTGTATTCTTTGGCTGAAGCTATCTGAACAGGCCTTGAAGATCAGCTATTTTAATGTGCAATGGGAATGGGTTCAAACAGTTGATAATGCAGTTGCTTTGGGGAAAAAAATGTTAAATATTAGCTCTTTAGTAAGTCGATGATGGCATTCATGCTTTTTCCAGTATGCGAAACAGGCCTGTAGAGCAGAGCTTCCCTGTGACTGGATGTCAGTCATACCTTGCACAACCTCCTCCTATGTGTGTAGGAAACCAGTCTTGTTTTCTTGTCAAGGCTCAGACTTAGTCCCCTGCAATAAGAACTTTTTAGAGTAATAACCTTCATTATTGATTGCAATGAAAATCTAGCATCCTTCTGCCAGCCTGAAATGCTGTGCTGTGCCTCCAACTTTTCCTGTTCCTTCTTCAGTGACTGATGATTATTCAGACTGGGGGGCATTTCCCTTCCCCTTCCTCTCTCCTCTCCCTTTGCCCTTGTTTTTTCTCTTCTTTCTTAGCTTTCCAGCTCTCGTCTTTCCTATCAGCCTGCTGCCCTGGGAGTTGGATCAGCTGACATGGGGTTTCCTGTACTCTTTGCTGGTGGCTTGAATGCTGCACACCCTCACCAGGTACTTGTAGAGGGTAGAACAACCATGGCTGGTATTGCAACCATTTGTGTCAGTTGTACATCTGAGAGAGGCTTTGAAAATAGTGCATGCTTTGGTATCCTGTCAGGAATGAAAAGAATGTAAGGTAAATATAGAGAAAGCACAACTTGCACAAGAGCTGGCTCCTCAGCATCCCTGACTTCACTGGGGTAGGGGTCATGTGGAAAAACTATGCCAAAAGAGCAGGCAGCAGACCTGTTTGCCTGCACCAGCATGTCACCGATTCCAAACTTCAGCTTCTTACAGAGCTGCTGCTCCTGTAGCTGTCCAAGCACAGCACTGTAACCTAGACATAGGGTATACTGACAGTCTTTATTGGCATATTTGCATCTGTTCATCAGACAATAAGTTGACAGAAGTTTTTTTTCTGCCTGTGATAGTGCTGCTACATCAGAGTTTTGCTGACACAATGATGGTAGAATAGAATAGAATAAACTTATTTCAGTTGGAAGGGACCTACAACAATCATCTAGTCCAACTGCCTGACCACTTCAGGGCTGACCAAAAGTTAAACATGTTTTTAATTTTTGTCCACATGTCTCTTAAACACTGACAGGCTTGGGGCATCATCCACCTCTCCAGGAAGCCTGTTGCAGTGTTTGACCACCCTCTCAGTAAAGAAATGCTTCCTAATGTCCACTCTAAACCTCCCCTGGCGCAGCTTTGAACCGTTCCCACATGTCCTGTCACTGCATACCAGGGAGAAGAGATCAGTGCCTCGCTCTCCATGTCCCCTCCTCAGGAAGCTGTAGAAAGCAACGAGGCTGTAGCAAGAGGATATGATTTTTTCTTTTTTTTCCCTCCCTCCTCTCCTTGAAGCAGAGGACCTATGGACAGAGAGCTCTGCAGTGGAGAGGAGTGGAGTAGAAAGAGAATAAAAAAGAGTTTGTATTGTGATGATCACCTTCTACTTGACACCTCTCTCAGCCTCATGGGGGCTAGAGCCCAGTCACATGCCAAAGACCCCACAAGCTAGTCCCAGTATGACAGAATCTGCTCTGTATTGCACTGTGGTGCTGGCCTGATTTTGAGATCTCTAACTTGACTGTTCCTTTCCATCTCAGTTGATTGGTCCAGGCAAAGAGGGGGGAGTTCCCCCAATTCCTAGCCAGCCTGCACATGGCACTCAAGCTGACCAAGAGAGGATGTGCACCCCACTGGATGGAGTCCACTACTCAGCAGCTACTCCTTCTAGTAGGTAGGTTGGTTTTAGATGGTTCACCATTTACGCTAGCCCATTCATAATCCTGTTAAGATAAAACTTTCTGTTTTCACCTTTTTATCTATTATTTGTAGCGTAACTACTGTCTTTCCATCCCCAAAAACAACTAGCAGCTTTCTCTGGGGCTTTTTCAGCCTTTCTCTAAACAATGATCTCGCCCACCTATTCACACTTGCTAGTCACTGTAACATCCTTGCAACTTCTGTTATCTCAACTTTAATAACTTTATTATCAATTTTAACTTTTTTTTAATCTCTCTACTGTTTTTGCTGACTGTAAAACAACAAGATGAAGTTAAGTTCACAAGCGAGTCTTAATTTCTCCAGAGATTTCATGTGAATTGTTACCAAAACCAGTTGTAGTTACTGCAACTCTGTTCACTATTTTATTAAGAAACTTTAGATGCAAAGTTACTTAAAAGGAAACACTGCAAGCTCAAATGGTCCTAAATCACCTCTCTCTCAGCTAATTAAATCCTTCCCTTTTTTTTTTTGGTCACCATATTTATTTCTTGTGAAGTCTCTCTTGGGGTCATGTAGTTCTGAGTCAGATATCTTAAGCAGAGACTTTGCTATGAGGAAACAAAAAAATCATAGTTGCACTAGCACTTTCCTGGGTATGCTATCTAAGTAGGCCTCTTGCCAGAAGACTCAAATAATTTTTTTTTGTTTTAAATTTCTGAATACCTGTGGTAGGAAAAAAATCAGGTCATACAAATAACTAATAGCCATGCAGTGAATTAATCATACTGGCAGTGGCTGTCATGATGCATTAGACTGCTGCCTTCGTAACCTGAGTGACAGATACAATTCTGGTTCTTGCCCTCACCTCCTGACAGATCTGTGACTACTGCGTTACTGAAAAAATAATAGTGACGAACAGGAATTGCTGTGAACATGCACATACTGAAGTTAAAAGTCCATCTCCAAAAGAAAAGCGTATTTCAGCTGGCAGCAACTTTTCATTGAACTAAATAGTTTTCGTCCAGCTTTAAACAAAAATCTGATTCCACAAGTATCCCACTCCCCTTTTGTGCTCATGACTGAGGAAGATGTGGTACAAGGACAGAGATTTCTGTTGTCCTTCTTCCAATACCAGGAGTAAACCTGGAAAAATTAAGGAGTCTTGTGAAGCATGTCATTTGTCCATATTGTTTGTGCAGTGAGTCACTAATTAGTCTATTTTCCTCCCCCAGCGAGGACACAGAAACAGTATCAAACAGCAGTGAAGGGAAGTGTGGCTCCCCACATGACCTTTTGGAGACCATCTTTATCCGGAAGGTGGGAGCTTTTGTCAACAAACCCATTAACCAGGTAACTAGCAGTAGATCTTCTCAGAGGGCACCATAATACCCTCCTTCTCCCATCTGTCCTTATACAGAGGAGCAAAAAGCACCACAATGCCAGGGCAACCCTGGAGACTGAGAGGGCATATTCCTGCCTGCTGCATTTCCCTACAAAGTCTTGTCATAGGCTTGTTTTTCATAAAATCCTTGAATCCTTTCATAATATCCACTGAATTTGCCCCACTTTACCAACACTCTGTTTGGGTATGGAAGACTTGATACCCTACTTGGGTCTCACAATGATCTGCCACTACCACAGGTTCATGAACTGGGGAAGCTGGTAGCAAGCCTCCCTTCCTTGAAGGGACATGCAGTAGACTAGTGATGAACTGGTAAGCAAGCATTTAAGCTCAGCTAGGGCAGCTTAGAGGTCTGCCCAGTTCCTAGGGCTGCTCTTCTAGGCCTTTTGGATGGATGAAGAATTGTTTGACTTTGTAGCGGTTCATTAATCCTTGCCTGTATTATACAAGATGTATATAAGCAATCCCACCTCAGGGTATGTATCTGCATTAGGTCAGCTGAGTACAATCTCTCTATTTTATGCCTTTTAAATGAAGTTGTCAGCCTCCTGCCTAGCTGCTGACGTGATCTGGGGCAATTTTTAGCAGGCCTGACAAAGACTTTGAATATCCTTTTCTGTGCTGGGTAAGCAGAGCATCTTAGTGAAATTCTGTTTGCTGAATCTCCTCAGGTGACCATGGCCAACTTAGACATTCCTTTTGCCATGTTTGCTCCCAAGAATGTTGAGCTGGAAGATAACGACCCCATGGTAAGCCTCTCCCAGAGGTATAATATGTGCCTTCTCAGCATCCCTTATGCAACATCCGTGCTATTCCCTACCTTGAATACACTTTGGTTTTTGAGCAAAGAACTAGTTATTATTTAGATTTGTTTGGTTTCAAGAAGTCTCCTGCGTTGAGTCTTGGGCTCTCTAGACATGCAAATAACAGTATGTGTTTGCTGCCCCTGCTGTAGCATGTGGTTGTTGTCCAACCTCCTAACTACCCCCACACTGTCAAAATACACAGACAGATATGATCATAAGATCAGTACTCACCGTCTTTGATTTCTTGGGCAGGTCAATCCTCCTGACTCCCCAGAAACTGAATCTCCTCTACAAGGCAGCTTACACTCAGAGGGCTCCAGTGGCAGCAGCACAGGGAACACCCACGACGACTTTGTTATGATTGACTTTGTAAGTGCCCTCATCGGTGCTCTCACGTAACACCTCCGTCTTAAATGGGCTTCAGGTGCTGGTACAATGGCAGATGATGTAAGAGTAGTTTTCAGTAGGGGTGGAAAAGAGCCATGGTTCCAAACTAGAGCTTGACAGTCCCAAAACTGCAAAGACACTGATACTTGGAACCAACAGCTACAAATTAAATACTCTTTCAGTTCCCTACCAACACCTGGGCTCGGCGTCCTCTCTCTAATGCCTAAAGGAGCCAGATTCCAAGGAAATGCTCTTTTCCAAGTGCTCAGGCAAGCACATCTTGGCTGTTCTTCAGTTATTTAATCTGCATTATTGCTACAACAGTTGTAATGCCAAGATGTTTACTGGTAGCAGGTAATGTGGCAAAAGGGAAGCCAGTGTTTCTGAATGGGAATTAACGGCAGCATCTTTGGTTCTAGAAACCAGCATTTTCAAAAGATGACATTCTTCCAATGGACCTGGGGACATTCTACCGTGAGTTTCAGAACCCCCCTCAACTCAGCAGCCTCTCCATTGACATTGGAGCGCAGTCCATGGCGGAAGATTTGGTATGGAACCCTGAAATTTCTGTTTGCGGGAATCATATGTACTTTATAATGCTGTCCCCATTCCTAGTTTGAAAAAAGTCGTTATCTTCATAGACTCATAGAATAGTTTGGGTTGGAAGGGACATTTAAAGGTGATCTAGTCCAACCCCCCTGCAATGAGCAGGGACATCTTCAACTAGATCAGGTTGCTCAGAGCCCCGTCCAGCCTGACCTTGAATGTTTCCAGGGATGGGGCATCTTTCCGCTCTCTGGGCAGCCTGTTCCAGTGTTTCACCACCTTAATTGTAAAAAATTTCTTCCTTATATCTAGTCTGAATCTACCCTCTTTTAGTTTAAAACCATCACCCCTTGTCTTATCGCAACAGGCCCTACTAAAAGTCTCCCCATCTTTCTTACAAGCCCCTTTTAAGTATTGAAAGGCAGCAGTAAGGTCTCCCCGGGCCTTCTCTTCTCCAGGTTGAACAACTCTCTCAGCCTGTCTTCACAGGAGAGGTGTTCCAGCCCTCTGATCATTTTTGTGGCCCTCCTCTGGACCCGCTCCAACAGGTCCATGTCTTTCCTGTACTTCTCAGAAGAGACACCCTGCCCAAAGGGGGTCCCTCACTAACATGTTCCAGACAAATGCAGTTGTTTATGGCACACCTGAGCTGCTGAAAGCTGCTGCCGCATGCTCGCTGTGGCTGTCATTGAAACCCCCAAAATTAATCCTACCTCTGGCGTGTCAGACTTAGTGGCAAACTAGGCCTGATCTTGCAGCCTGAGCAGAGGTAAAATCCTGGAGTGGCTGGTAAAAGTCATGTCTGGGTAAGTAAGTGCTGTATTGGGCTTGCAGGCGTTGTAACATACTGTGGGGAAAAACGAACACCAAAGGCCAAGAGCTGCAAGTGACTCAATGAAAGCGGTGACACGAGCAGGTTATTGTGCTGCAGCTGGTGGTGGGAATTGCACAAGGCGAGGCCCCAGTGCACCTACTGTTCCTGCAGAACAAACACCCTCTGGGCAGGGTGCCCTTCTCAGGGTCACTTGCTGGATGCTGCCAGAGGACTCCTGGTTTTGTGCACGTGGGAAGAGGAGCCCAGAGCAGTGGAGAGGGGTTGCATGACAGAATTTTTACCTTAGTGTGTGTTTAAAGCTTCCTTTTATCTGCTGTGAATGAGGCCTGAACTGTATCCTTCTTTACCCTTCCAGGATTCGTTACCAGAGAAGCTGGCAGTCCACGAGAAAAATGTCAAAGAGTTTGATGCCTTTGTAGAAACCTTGCAGTGAAGCTGTTTTCCAGTTTTGCTGCAGCAGTTCTTCCTCCTCAAGGCACCCTGGAGAATGAGGTCAACAAATACCTGTATCGCCCCTGCTCTGCCTGTTGTCTCACTTTGACTAGTTCCTTCCATCAAGTGAGCTTTCTTTGATTGCTCTCTTCAATAGCAGATACATACAGCTCATCTGCTGATTTTCCTCAACTACACCACCGCATAGTTCTGGACCGCTTTTCCTGCTCACAGTTGGTTTTGAATTTAAGACTTCAGTAGGGACACAGGAAGTCAAACTCCAATGTATGAAACTTAATTTCTCCTCAGTCTCTGTTCTGTGTGGAGGGGCTTTGTGAAATGTTGCCATATGCTTCCTCCAAAGGTCCTGTGGTATAAGTTCCCTAGGTATAGCTTCTTGCTAACAGACTTTTTCCTACAGTCTCCGATCCTGTTAAAGCATAGAAAGCTTTGGCTCATTTCCAGGGTCTGTGAGTTCAGCAGATTCAACAGTTTTAAGTCCAGGACATCCATTCTGCAGAACAGGGCGTTTCATCCTGACTTCAGTGTGAGTGCCTGGAGCCCAGGGAGAGACATCAGCTTTGGGACCTGTGTAATACAAATTACCTTTGTTTTCCTGCTTCTAAGGAACTGGGTCTCTACACAGTCATTTTGTGTGAGGCCTTCTATTATGCTGGCTGATAAGCAGGAATGAAACTACAGAAGCGCTTTCCACATTTCCTTCCTGAGTGTACTGACACTCGGCCATGCTGAGTTTACCAGTGTTGACTGTTGGCAAGCCTGCATGTAGCAGCTGTGATGATGCTGAATTCATAGTCTCTGCTTCTGAAATGTAACTGTAAATACTAGGAATCCTATTTCTTTAGGGTTATGTAACTAGGAGTCTTAGTCCAAGATTCTTTCCTCTAACCCTTGCAAACCTTCCTGCTTTATGGTTAATAGATGATCTTAAGAATCAAGAAATATTTATTGCTTTTAAAGAAACCTATATTTAAAAGATGTTCTGTTTTCACGTAGTCGTGCGGGTCATTCTGCCCAGGATCACTGCAGACAGCAAGTGTGCCATGGAACCCTGGCCAGTGAGACTGGTCTCTCTTTGCAGGAAAATATCCAAGATATTTATTTTCTAAGACAGACTTGATTATTCTAATATAATACTCTGTTTTGGGGACTATGTGTCCATTACATCCAGTCAGGGCCCATTGATGGAATGAAATGCACACATCAGTGTAGTGGAGTGGCAGGGACTTGGTAAAAAGCTGCATTCTGATAGGCATGGATGAATTTGCAGTGTTCTTCAGCCATTCAGAAGGCAGCTTCTTTAAAGAAGAAGCACATTTTTGGGGAGCTTATGGTACTTTTTAATCAGCTGGCTTTTGATTAGCTGAAATTTTATTTTTGTAATGATCTGGCTATCAAGTGTGACTGGCTGGCAGTGCTCTGTGGTTGATTTGGCTGTTGTGTGTCTTTTGCCTGATGTAAGGATGGGAGGAGAAACAGTGACACTAAACAGAAACTTAGATAAGGTAGGTCTTCTTGTGGTTCTCTCTCCCCCTCCCAAACTAGAGTGAGCAACTGCAAGACCCCTTACTGTCCTAAACCACTTCTTTTTTTCTTTCTTTGTCCAGAAGCGGGGTTGTGTTGCCTCAGTACTGAGGAACCATCTTAATTTCCTTAGAGTGGCTGAGTAACCAGCCTTCCAATTAGTGCAATGTGGCAGTTTCTTCAACTTAGCTGCATTCTTAATTGAAAGAGATTGCTAGCAGCTGATGGGGGAACCCCACCTCCTCTCTAGAACACTATTTCTGTGCCACTGCTAGAGCAAGGGACTAAGTTCAGAATGGAGCTTATTGTAAGGTCAGAGCAACACAATGCTTTGTACTTTACCAGCTTTTTTGTTGAGTGATGTGTTTGGTGGGAGGCCATGTGAGCTCTAAAACTCAAGGTAAGAGCTTTATTGAAGGAAGGCTACCCACCAGAACCTTTTTAGCTTACTCAGCCATTTCAGCTTTTCAGTAACCTCACAGAAATTGTTTAGTCTTTGCAAAATAAGATGCACAAACATTTAAGAAAGCTTCCAAGATAAACAGCTCACGTGAGTGCTTAAGTTACATGGGCTTTAACAAATACTTGATCCCTGCAGCCAGAGCCCGCTTCTTTTACAGGTGGAAAGGGTCACAGAAGGGTGCAGAAACACAAGGAATTAATGGATCAGCTGGCTCTCACCTCTGCTCAGGAAGTTGGTCTCTGCCATCTTGTAGGAAGTAGCTCACAGGCAGGTGGTTGCTGTCACCTTTCTCTTAATGTTACAGGCTGTACTTGGGAAAGTGATACTATCTGGGCTGCAAAGCAGCAGGGATGGGGTAAAGTGCTGGTTCACACTAGATTCACGGAGTAAAATAGACTAGGTTGAACTTCATCTAGCCAGTGCTACTGCTGTCCTCTTCTCACACTGACAAGCTGCAGAGTTGGCAGAAAGCATGCCATTCTTGCTAATCCTGTCCAGGAGGTCTCCTGAGCCAAATACTTGTGCTCATTTGTTGATGCAGTTCCTAACATAGCTACAGTTCCCACATCTCGTAAGGCAGAATGTCAGTGTAGCACGTTTTTTCTACTTCAAAAGACTGGCAATTTGCCTATATAAGCTGCTAGTGTTGAGCTGGATGGCCATAGCAATAAAGAGATTCTCTCGGGCTGAGTTATGTGCCTCTTTTCTGGACATTCCTCAGTTTCAACACGTAGTTGCTACATCTAGGCTCCGAGTTCCCTGACCACTGCACAAATGCTCTGCTTCAGGAAAGATCTAGCTGCTGCTGTGGCCTGCCACAGATTGTGTTATGAAGGCTGTTTATTTTAGCAGCTGTCTGCTCGATTCTATATTAAGGACAGTATGTATGTAGCTGCTGATTTACAGATACTTTGGGTGAAGGGGAAGGCTCCTAAATTGTATTGTTTTGGAAACAGTCTCCAATGTACTTCAAGTATTCAAAGAATTTCCAATAAAACTTTTACGTAAGCAACACACTGTCTGTGCTTTTCTCCACATGTGCTGACAGGTCTGGGACAGTCCCAACATCTCACTCTTTCTCCTCCAGGAAACAGGGTGGTCGGAGAGCTGCCTGTCAGCGAGTGCAGGATGGAGCAGGTTGCTGCCTCCAGCAGAGAGGGTAAAATGCACTGGCGTGTTACAGTTGGAGTAGTCACCAGGATCCTGGTGAGACCACTTTAGTGGAAGGAAGGCAGCGAGAAAAAAACAGAATGGATGCCTGGCTGGTCCCAAATGCAGGCAGGGGGAACAGTCACACAGTGTTTGGCCCTGGTGACCTCCCCAGTTTGTTGGGAAACTGAATTATCTGGATGTCCTGCCCCAGCTGAAATATCAGCTTGTCTCCAAAAGAAAGGGGTAGGAAAAGGAAAAAAAAAACCAAACCACCAGCAGAATTTGCATTGTACATGGTTGCTACTACACGCTTAAAAGGAGCGTGGGAATGTTTTTATCTGATAGAAGAGTTAGAAAAGACATGTAAGGTGTAGAAAGAACTAGTGTGGGCATCCCAGCAGCAAGAAATGCTGGTGAAAGAGCACGCTGCTTGCAGCATGTAGTTCATGCCTGTCTGATAACCAAGCTTAACAGCTTAAAGTTAATCCTGTATCAACACCTTTAAAGGAAAGACAAGATGGTAAAAATCTATGTGTAAATATAACAACTGCTGATTTGAGCTGCAGTGTAAAGGGTGTCTGGTTATTATAAAGAAGAGAGAATGGATGAAATGGCAGGAATGGAGAAAAACAAAAGAAAAATGACTGCATATAGTGGAAGCTTCTATGAATGGAAATACTCCAGCTCGGGGAACAAGGATAACTATAAAAAGCAATCTTCTTAATCTTATCTTCAGGAGTAACACAGTAAACTGAGTATCCCATTGCAACCTTATAGGTACTGATCCATCTACATTACATGCATGTGTATATGTGTGTATTTACAAGTATCATTTCATGCACTTGCAAGAGATGCTACACAATGTGGGGAGAGATAAATTGCTGGCAAACTTGCATAAACTCTCCTGTGAGATCTGGGCCTTACTATAGGGCCTTCACTATCTACTCTTTTCACCACATCACCAGTAAGGCAAGGGGATTGGATAAACCATCAGCAAGTAAGTGAAAAAGTAAACAGTCATAGAAGGATGATTAATCACCAAGGTCATGAACAATCAAATACCATCCAGTAGTGAGCCTAGTGTATGTATAAAAATAAAAATGTTCTCAGAATAACATCCTTAAGGCCCCAGGGCAGCTACACATGAAAACACATCCAGCTGCAATGGTGTTTATGCTGTGTTAAGTACTGTCCATGTGGCTGCACATGGCTTACATTCTGCCAACTACAACCCCTGTCAGGGATGGATCCACCTGCTCCCGAGCTCCTCCGAGGCCAGAGTAGATGTTGCCACAGCAGAGCCTCGACAGCAGCAGGTCACTGTGACCAAGCCCCGAATGGGACCAACTGCTGCACTCACAGGAGGTGTGAGATACTGCTGTATAGTCAGCTGTGAACCACACTGGCCCCAGGACAGGGGGCTAACACAGTCCAAGGCGTGGGAAATCATAGACTGTAGCCAAAAGCACCATCCACATGAAAAAGCCCCAGAGAAATAATTAGTAAACCCCTCAACTCTAGAACTGGAGTACTGTCCAGTAAGTTACAGCAGGCAAATAAATTAATAAATCAGAGTACAAGGACCATATGCAAAGTATTACCTGTGAACAGATGCCAGAAATACCTCTGCCTTCTGGTATATGGCTGACAGCTTGTCACAAGTCACGCTGAATAACATCAACACGTGGAAGGAGAATTGGCAACACTGGGAAGCCCTTAGCTGGATGGCTTATCAGTAATAAAAACTGAAAAGCAGCACAGTTTTAGAGATGCAGGTGTTAAAATCAGCATTAACACATCATCCAGATGACAAGGCCAGTAGCCAGGGCTGAAGCTACTGCCAAATGGTGATGCTTTTAGCTCCAGTGCTCTGTCCTCTTCTCACACATCGAGGAGTTAGTGATCCATGTAAGTTGAGATGAGAACATGCAGGCCTCTGCTGCACGTGTCACCTGGCCACAGTATAAACTTAGCCAGCTAATCCTAACTGGGGAGCTTGCAGGTGGCTCCCACTTGGCACCTGGTGATACCACAACCTGTGCAGCTGCCTGGGTCCACCTCTGGGAAAGGGCAATCCTAGGTGGATTGCTCATCGTGACAGGGAGATGGTAACATGGAAGCCCAGCCCTGTTCAGGAAAGAGCCAAACTTGCGGTACTTCATTTTTGGTTTAATTCTGTTTCCAGCCCGAGGCTCCTGCAAACTAGTGTTTCTTCCCAGAGTTAACTCACATAGGAAGCATTTCATACTCACTTTCCTCCCTCTCCGCACGGTTGTGGTTGGCAGCATAGCCAGCCTTACTTCTTTCTTGTAGATGTGCCACAGCTGCTGCCACGTGACAGACACACCTGTATCTGGGATTACATTTTGACTTTTATTGAAATACAAAAAGTGCAAACTGTGAAATATAAGATTGGTGCAGATTAGAAGGAAATAAACAATGTGAACCGTGAAAACCCCAGCCCTGCACCTGATGAACATCAACAGAAAAGAAAACAGCAAACACCAGCAACAAAAGCAAAGCCAAAAATTTTGCACAGGAGCCCCTGCGCATAGAAGAGGAAAGAGGGACCAAAAGGGCCCTCGGCTCTCTCAAATTAGCAAAAATTGCCACAAGGCATCCAGGTGGCCCCAGCCCCCCTGCACCACCCAAAAGCTCTGGTGTCAGGACATAGCTTGGGCCAGGGAGCAGGGAGTGATTAGAGGCCATTAAGACAGCAGGAGGCTTAGCAGAGGGGAATGGTCTAGGTGCTAAAAAGCAGAAGGTTGAAGTGGAGCAAGTACCCCCACAGGGTGAAATGGCTAATAGCTAACCTGAAAGACGAGCCAGGGAAGAGACCCTTGGGCAGCTCTACAGCAAGGAGAAAACCGACAAAAGACCAGCACCCTAATCAGATACAGCCCCCCACCTACACGTGGCAGTGAAACCCAGCCCAGCCAGCACCCTGCCTGTGTGAGGAGGCTGACCAGGCGAGGGGGGAATTTAACCCCCTGGGCTGCAGGCAGGCGCAGGCCAGTTCCTTGCTCAAGTCACAGGAGGGATATTTCAATACAAGGCATTCAGGAGAGCAGACTGCAGAAGTAAAGCAACCCTGGTTACTGTGCCTGCTCCAGGGCTCCCAGCAGCTCCAGCACGAGGAGCAGCAGAGAAAAGGGGATATTTACACTGGGTCCCTTCCAGGATTTGCATTTTCCCACCATGAGCAGAAGCAGCTTCCTGAACACCCTCCAAATCTGCTCCCTGCAGGCACTGAACTGGAGCAGGCTTTTATCCCTGCCTGCAGGGGATGCACCAGTCTCCATTTTGCTAAAAAAGGAAACATTAGTTCAAGAATTTAATTTAAAAAAAAAAAAAGGCCAAAAAAAAAAGCACCCACCAAACAAACTCCAGCCAGAACACGGACACTTGCAGCAATCCCTGCTCACCCCCAGCACTGCTCCTGTCGCTACAGGACAGGGAACAGTCCTTGCTGCTCTGCAGGGCTGGAACGTGCCACCCTCCCCAGGGAGCCAAGGCCTCGTGCCCTGACACACAGGCACTTCCCGTTCCAAGTTGCCAACCTTGGGTTTGTTTGTCCCAGGAGAAGTTAGCTGCGTTTGCCTTTTCTCTAGGGGGATATAAGCAAGGCCAGTGTCAGCTGCAGATAGAGTCAGAGCACCAAGTCTTCCCCCCATACCAAAGCCTACACAGAGCGGGGTGCCTGCAGGGAAAAAGGGGCTGCAATGGACTCCCTCAGCCTCCACGCTCCTCCCGGGCTGTCCAGAAAGCCTTCCCTCTTAAAACAAACACTGGGACAAGTACACCTCTCTCCACACTGTCCATCCCAGGAGATTACTCCTCCACAGCACATCAGCCCTGCTAACTTACTGTAGCAGAGATCACAGGTGAATTAGGAGCTGAGTATCCCTACCTCCAAAACATTTATTTGGTTACTGCTGTGAATTGTTCAGGCTGAAACAATTCATAACCTGGCCAAACAGGGAAGACTCCTACTCTTGGCAGTGGGAGACTAAGCAGCCTTGTAGCCTCCACAGGGCAAAGTCCCCCAGTATCTAGAAGGGATCAGAGCCAGCCCTCTCCTACAATATCTCTTGCTCCAGCCTTAGTAATGCTCACTGTTCCCACCCACGTGTTGGTGTGCCTCCTCCGAGCCAGCTGGCTGGACCTGTGCTGCCCTGCAGAGCTGCCTATGTTCGCACCCATCCCCATTCCAGAGCTTAGCAGAAAGAGCAATTTCCATAATTCCTACAGCAGATGTCACTTATTTTGATTACAACTGGGGCACCGACCTTTGGTCAGTGTTAAAGGCAGACTAAAATATTATGAAAAACCAAATTCTATTTAGCATCCAGTAGCTTTTTAAAAATTAGTCCTGCTTGGTCCAAAAGATTTGTCCCTGTGGCCAGATGCATCAGGGAGACCTGGCCCAGGCATGCAGGGCACAAGTTAAAAAGATAAAAACACACCAGTGAACTAAGGCTAGAAGCTCCCTGCTAACACCCTGCCAGGCCCAGACTAAGGAGAGGGATCTCTTTTAGCTCAGATAACGGGAATGCTGCAACCCAAAACCAACAGTGATGCCCTAACAGCATTGCAGCTGCTTTGGGCCAGGCTCACCCCGCTCCGAGCCTGCTTTGCGGACAACCCGATCTCTCCAGCCGTGCCCAGAGCACACAGGATGCATCTAACCAGGCTTCCAAGGTAGCATGGAAGGAAGGAATGAACCAAGGAGGAGATGGGGCAAAGGCCCTTGGCATGGAATAGCTGTTCCCTCACAGCTTTGGCACATGAGCGTTCGGCACCTGGACAGAAATTCATAATCCAGGCCTCATGCACTCCAGGATGAGTGTTAGCCCCAGTCCCTAGACCTTCCCTAAAGGCCATGCTCTCATGTGCTGGGGAAAGGTCTACTCAAAAAGACAACTAACCAAGGCGGTCTGTGCCAGTCAGCACAGATACACATGCCTGACAGAGGAGTAAAAGGCCTTGTGCTGCTGCCACAGGGAAAGGCAGTGATCCTCTTAGCGTTCAGTGGTTCAGTGCCAGCGGGGCGCTGGGTCCCTGCCACCCAGGCTCACCAGCTGTCAAAGAGCCCCAGCCAACCTCCCCCTCCCCGCACAGCCAGGTCTGGCATGAACCTTCCCAGCCGGGCTGGAAATGCTGCTGGAGGGACAAACACGCCCGAGGTGGGTAACTATGGGAGGCACTTCACCCACTACACCCCAGCAAACACGGACTAGTATCTGGAGCTGGTGATCCCAGAGGGGTTTGGGCTAAACTCAGCTTCCTTGTATTGGAGTCTGACAGGTAATACAGCCCATGTGCCGTGAGCCTGTCCTTCACTTGCCTGCCAAAAGCATGGGGTCTGGAGTGGGTGTTTGCAAGTGCAGGACATGCTGCTACCTGAAGCACATGGGCTGCCTGGCTCCCTTCCCTGCTTTGGGTGCCTCTGGGGAAAGGCAGAATGCACATCCAGTGCTGAGAGATGGCACTCGCAGCAAGAACATCTCTGCCACAAAACCCAGCAAGCCTGCCCTAGCCCAGACAGCCCATCTGAGGCGAGGGGGGTGAGCTGAGGCTATTGGGAGCTTGAAGAAAGAAGATCTTTGCTGAGGAAGGGACCAGGAGGGCAGAAAAACTGCACGTGAGGGAAGGAGGAAAGGAAGGCAGGTCATCTGATAGGGCAGCAGACTGGTGATGAGCCCTGGAGGAGCTGCACAGACTGGCAGGTGGGTTAGGACTCCACTCTCAGCAGCTGGGAGACCAGCTCCCCTCCCCATCCGGAGCAGCAGGTCTCCTGCTCGCTTACGTACACACTTTCTCCACCATCTCCACAGCCCTCGCTCTGCTCATCACCCAGAGGATCAATGGTCCCTTTGCGCTGGAGACACCTTGGTCACAGCTCCAAGACAAGGTGGGAAAGAAGGTGGAAGGTGGGCACAGTGTGCTGGTGTGGGCTGGCCTGGATTCAGGCCTCCACATCCTCAAAGAGCTCCTTCTGGTGGTCCAGCAGGAACTTGGTAAAGGTATTGATGGGGTTGATGGCTTTTAGTGTGATGGCTACATCTTTGGCCCACAGCAGATTTGGGCCAAACACAACTGCCAGGTTGGTGTTTGTCATCTTGTTTCTGTCACTGTGAGCAGAGACCTACGCGGGAAGGAAAGAGACCGTTGTGAATCCTACAGAACAATACAGCAGCTGCCCTCTACCCTCCCCAAAGCCAGAGCTGACAGACTCCCAAGGGCAAATGGGAGGAGAGAAGCTGAAGGCCCAGTGCCAGAAGGCAGCTTGGGGGAACACACATGACATCCAGCATTCAGGACGTGAGGAGCAGCATCTTGCCATTTGCCACTATGGATTAACCACCGCGCCATACCATAACAATAGGACCAACAGCACTGTCAGCCAGTATCTCTACAGTCTAGATCACCACTCAAAACAAAATGATCTTCCCTCTTGCTAGAATAGCCTTGCAGTGGCTGCCCTGGCAGCAGAAAGCTCTGTAGGGCGGATCTGAGACCCCTCTTCTAGTCTAATCTTCTATTCAGATATTTTGCAGTTGTACCTCCACCCTGGGGAGCTTCCAGCGTCCATGGTACAGACCACACGGGCTTACTGCCTGCCTGCACTTCTCAGAGTTATGAGAAGCAACTGCTTAGGCTAATTCATCATGATCATTCTTGATCTCTGTATAACAAGAACATAAGGTAAAGAAAGGCAATTTCCTAGCTTTAGACTTATTGCCTCTCAAAGGCAAAGAGGGAGCAGGCAGTCAAAAAGCTGATGCAAGGCACTGGCAACTGAACTAGAATACGACTGCCCACCTTCGGAGCAGCTCACCTGCACCAGAAAGGCTGTCAGTAAACGGAGCACTTGGTAGTTTTCTTCTGGCAGAGTCTGGAGTGTTTTGCGAACAACATCCACACGATTCACCTCTTCTACACCTAAAAATCAAGAGAGATAGGACAAGCAAGTCCATGAGGAATCCTCAGCACCCACCTTGATGAAAGCCCTGTTTGCAGTCACAGGGTATCCCATGCAGAACTGCCCCCCCTGCAAAAGATATCTTTGCCCTTGGCCAGTGCAACATTCAAGGAGTAGCACACTCTTGTTACAACTCACTCTGGAAGCTGACAACGTGGCTATAGAGGCCAAAAGTGAGGAGGGGCTCAGGTAGCTCCCTCAAGAAGGTCTTGAGAATCACAGCAGGGAGGTGGACATCTTCATACTGCTGGAAATCTACAGGCACACCTGAGAAAGTAGAGCAGAGACTCAGTGCTCACTGACCAAAGCAGGACCTCCTCCAAAGAATGGTACATAGCGGTCAGAGTCCAGAACTAGGGAAGCAGTATTTTAAAGAAGACAGAGAGGGTACTGAAGCAAAACATCTTCTAGCAGAGGGGAAAAACGTGTCCCAAAAACATATGCAAAGCACTGCTGAATCCAGCGCTACATCTTTAGAAGTCATCAAATGCAACAGATGACCAAGTTTCTTCCTGGTCATCTCCAGTCCCTCCAGAATAACCAGACCAAGATGGTATATCCCACCCCAAGAAACAGCGAAATTTTCAGGAAGGAAAAGGGCAGCAAGAGGAACATCAGTGGAAAGCAATATGCTTTCCACGCAGCAGAAGTGTCAGATGCTTTTCCCTTGCAACTCAGGCCATACCCTGGTGGGGCCTCACCTAGAGACCTATCGGAGAAGGACAGAAGCCATGATAGACTAGTTCCAACACAATTCCAGTTGGACAGTAGTAGTTCAGGAATGAGAGGGGCTCTGCTGAGTTTGGGTACTTACCCATGTTGTATTTTTGCTGCACCTCCCTGACAACCTGTGTATTTGCTGATCTCCGGAAAATCCCCTCTGTAGCAAGAGCTGTGAAGTGAGAGCAAATGGAGAAGAAAGATCAGCCATGTGAGTCTCTAAAAACGCTGGTCTTAATCACAAATCCATGCTGTGGGGCATTCAGACAGATGTCAGCAAGTCCCTTTTTTACAGTATGGCAATTCTTTCTGCTTCTGCTACCAGGCAAAGGACACAATGAGCAGTTTGCTGCTCTTATACAAGGGGCAGTATGGACAACTGGAAGAAAGAGGTCTCCTAAGCCCTGCACAATCTCTCTTGAAAGCTAACTCACCTAGTTCAGGCCTTTACAGCTTATTCTAGACTGCTGTTCTTCTTTATCTTACCACACTCTGGATGGGAACTTAGGTGGAGAAGAGGCCACTGACATGGAATTAAGAGGGGCTGCAGCTTCCCCTGAACACTTACCATGCTCCTGCAAATGAGCAATGGTGTCTCTGACCACCAGAGGAACAGGAGACTGATCAGGGTTCTTCTCCCTGAGACTGTGGGAAGAGACAAAAGGTTAAAAATGACTGGTCCTCCCTGCCCTGCATGCAGCCCCTGAATCTTGAAGTTGCCCCCACAAGCTCTACCACATAGGATCTTGCTATCCCAGTCCCTGGTTTGTCCATTATTCCAGCCTTCTCTCCTCTTCACCCATTATGCTACATCATTCACTGGAGCAAGTATGAGCTCATTACTACACCACAGGAATATTTCTCTTCTGTAAAAATCATAGCCTGTAGATGCCAGGGCAAAGGGGTTCCCAGAAGGCAAGGCTGCTAGTTATGAATCAGATGAAAAGGGTTAAGCTTCCTTTTTACTTCCCCATAGGAGCAAGGGCAGAAAGCTGACACGCGAGAGAAATATATATGGGGTAAGTTTACCCTCCCCACTTCTGTAACAGAAGATATATCAACCCAATGGCTGTCAGGGAAGACCTAGTGATGCCAAGGCGTTCGCTGCCACCCTCACGTTGGATTGACTATACCACTTGATAGCATGGAGCTGTTCACCCTTCGCAGGCTACTAACAAGCTCAGGCACACAGCATCATGGGAGTTACATTTGGAAATGTTGTGTTGAAGCTGGGGAATGTGCTCCCAGATTGCTTCAGAGGATCTGTCTGGCCACACAGTACTGGCTCCTCATCATTCGCCAAGGAGGCAAAAATCACGCTCAAAGTTAAAAATACCTGCAACGCTTAGCCAGTATCACTAGCCCTTGCCAGTGTTTGTGTTTGCCTGTGTCACCGTGCAGGAATGGGGGGGATGGGAATCAGTACAAGGGTGAGAAGAAGTGCTTTAAAAATAGAATTTATGATATGGAACAAAATAAGTAACAGATCTGCAGCACTGCTCAATCAAAATAGCATAGCCCTAAAGACACCTCCACCAGCCTGCTACAGACTTGCTTTGCTTAAAGGAAGTTTCTAGTGGCATAAAGCCATCCCCATGGCCCTTATTTTGCTCCTCCCTTAGTGACCCTTAGTTGCAGAAAAAAATCTTATCCTCATTTAGATACAATCTAGCCAGGGAATCAAGAGGGTGGAACTGAACTGAGTCAGTCAGGATCTGGACATGAGTGCAGAGTTCCTCAGAAGAATGATTAAAGCTTTTTAGGTAGTCTGAACTGCAAGAAATTTTACAGCCACTTTTGCTGCTGTTCAGTTGTAAATACAGTGACCTCATATCAAGCAAGTAAGGGCAAAAGCAACACAATCCAGAGATACTCACTGCTGGAGCGAGACTCCAAACTGCTGGTTTGGCAGCGGTGGGCGCGGGGGTGTTGGCTTCTGGGGCACTTGTGAAGGTTTCTGCAGAGATCTCAGATATTCATCATACCTGTAGCAAAACACAGACTAGTAAAAAGCCACTCCACCTCCTAGAAAGAGCACGAACCCAGCGCTACACTTGACCCACTGCACACCCAGTGGAACAGCTCCTGCCTAGCATGGTTGATTCCACCTATGCAAAAATGGGACAGGCAACTCTGGAGCATAGGGGTAACAAGAACAAACATCTGGTTGCCAGAAAAAAGCAGGGAGAAAGAAGTATCTATCCGGAATCAGAAGCTGGAGTAGCTGAGAATGACAGACAGCATGGGCAGGAGGCCAGGACACCATTGCTTGTGATGAGACAGTTGCATGTATGTGTTAAGGACAGGGAATCAATCTGGTAGGACTGAGATTGTGGCAACTTTGGGAAGCCCCAAAGATAAGCTGAACTGTGCAGAGTGAGCAAAGCAGGTGCCCAGATGCAGCAGATGCACACCACAAGCTCCAGGTCAGTGTTAAGGTCAGCACCTTGCAGAAAGCCCCTGAGGGGTGAGTGGGAGAGGCAGGAATGGTGCTCCACTGGAGGAGGATTTTTAACTGGAGGACAGAACTGGGCACTGGGGCTAAGGACACACAGGAAGGAGCATGGAGAGAAACAACAGTCAATTTGTCACCACTCCCTCCAAAACCACTGCCTGAGTGGAACAATCTCTTCCTCCCCTTGCCATTCCTCCAGAAAAGTCTCCTCTCACACAGCCCCAAGCAAATGGGAGACAGCAGCATTCTCACTTCAGCACTTGGCTTGGGATCCCCAACTGTTCCAGCTTCACATACTCCTCCAGCTCACTAAGGAAGTTCACATAAAAAATCTTTCGTCCAAACTTAAAGCTGAAAAACAAGAGAAAAGTAGGTATGTGAGGAATCAGGAAATTCAGTATCAGAATGGACTTTTCACAGGCAAGGAGAGCAGGGGTCTGCAAGAGACATCAATGGGGCAAAGCAGCAGGTATGGCTGAGCAGCAGAGATGTCACCCACATAGCTCTCCAACTCCATATATTTTACCAGGAGATGCCAAGACTTTCCAACTCATGTTGGAAGCCCTAGCAGCAGCAGGCTTCCTAAAATGCTGGATTTCTCCTTCCTAATTTCAGCAGCAGGTTTTGTTTTCAATTATTTTACAGAGTTAGAATTTCAGCATGAACACAATGAATTAAGTATAATTTGGACTGATACTCTCACTTCCTTTTTCATTATTAGCAGAGCCTGCAACACTTTACTTCTACTTAGCTGGATAGAAAGGGAGCAGCACAGAACTGCAAACTCTGTAGGTTCCCAAAGCAGTACTTCTTGTGTCTGAATATTTCTGAGCTCAGAAATAGGAGAAGATATCATAGGGTGAGAGACTTCAGGGTAGGCTTGGCAGTCTGCGCTCGTCTTGTACCCCACTGAGAATGCCCCATTATTCCCCTGCAGTCTGAGGATGTGGGTGAGCCTCCTATAGTGAGTGCTTCTGTCGTGGTTTAACCCCAGCCAGCAACTAAGCACCACGCAGCCGCTCACTCACTCCCCCCCATCCAGTGGGATGGGGGAGAAAATCTGGAAAAGAAGTAAAACTCGTGGGTTGAGATAAGAATGGTTTAATAGAACAGAAAAGAAGAAACTAATAATGATAATGATAACACTAATAAAATGACAACAGTAGTAATAAAAGGATTGAAATGTACAAATGATGCGCAGGGTAATTGCTCACCACCCGCCGACCGACACCCAGCCAGTCCCCGAGCGGCGATTCCCCGCCCCCCCTTCCCAGTTCCTAAACTAGATGGGATGTCCCATGGTATGGAATACACTGTTGGCCAGTTTGGGTCAGGTGCCCTGGCTGGGCACGAGAAGCTGAAAAATCCTTGACTATAGTCTAAACACTACTGAGCAACAACTGAAAACATCAGTGTTATCAACATTCTTCACATACTGAACTCAAAACATAGCACTGTACCGGCTACTAGGAAGACAGTTAACTCTATCCCAGCTGAAACCAGGACAGCTTCCTACCTGATCAGAGGCTTGAAGAGAATCAGCAGGGTCTTGATGAACATGGTTGGGTGCACAATATACAAGGCTTTGATGTTCTTCTTGTACCTGCCAAGACAAGCTAAGTAAGGATGAGCTGCACTTTAAGCAGAGGAGCCAACCTTTCCACAAGATTAAGGCACCCTGGATGCTCCATTCCTTTTGCACCGAGCCTCACCACTTGCCAGCACCCACGGCCTCTGCCCTCCCATGCTTCGTAGCTGTGTCAGGCTACTCAGCAGCCTAAGGGCACGCTCTACTCTATTCCAAGATTCAGCCTCGTCAAGAAGCAACAATTACACCATGCGGCTGACACACTTGCCCTGGTCCTGGTTTTGCTGCTTGCCTGCTGGCCTAAAGGATGTAACTACAGAAGGAGCTGTTTATCCCATGGATTCAGCCTGCATTAAACAACAACTCACCTCAATAAGCAGCAGAAATAAGTGACAGTAAATTATGATCACCCAGCTACATGGGGGGCCTGGGGAAGATCTTCTATGTTAGGCTACAGAACAGCATGTTATATCCTTGCTTGCTGCAGCCTTACTCACTTGCGATCAAATTCCCTGTAGGCATCCCGCAGCCAGCTCAGGGATGGCTTGTTCTCACTGGTCAGGCCATGGTGCAGGTACACCAGTGTGTAATCACTCTCCACATACTGGTCCAGTGTGAATTTCAGGTACCTGAGAAGAGACAACTGCTGAACTCGCTTCATGCTCTGCCACAGAGGCTCTTCCTCCCTTTGGGACTCATTTTGTGTGCCATAGCAGAGGATTTGCATCCCCAGCAATGGAGGTAAGCACTGTGGGAGGACGTGTCCAGCTAAAGAAGTTACTGCAGATAGATCTGGCCCCAGGAATCCAGCACCTGGGAATTATGTCAGGCTTAAGAAGTTAACAGCAGCAGCCTCCTACGATGCTACTCACCCCAGCAGTTTCACGTGATCAAGTTGATGACTTGGGGGCATCCGGCAGGCACTGAACAAAATGACTTTCCTTCCGTATTTGTCATCACCTGCAGATGAAGTGCCAGAGATTACAGGGAGTTTAAGGACTACATTGTGCTCTTGGCAGCAAGGGGTAAACAGAGAATGGGAAACTGCCATAACAAGGCAGAAGTCTGGATTGCCACAACTGCCAGGAAAGCTAAACCTGATTTTCAGCAGAGTTACCATGGGCCTAGTATGGAAGCAGAAACCCGAACACCAAGGGCCAGGCAAGTCAACAACGCAAGTGGAAAACAGAGTCTGTGCTGCAGCCCTGAAAGAAAAGGAAGGATTGGAAGCCAGGATGCCTCAGGACACATAGGGATGGAGGCCTCAAGTACAGAACAGAGCACTCGGAGCATTAATCCTGCAACAGCTGTCCCTGGGCACTGCTCCTGATGCACATGTGCCCAGGGAGACACAGGGAAAACTGCCCCTCACAGGCACGATAACCACTCCTTCCGTCCTGCACACAGTCCCAGACTAACTGCTTGTGGTCTGGTGCATTTGTTTCGTGCTTCACCTGAAGTTTAGTCCTGCACACAGAACCAAGCCATTTCATACCCTGGAAACCAAGATATTCCTAGAAACAGGGCAGTCCCAGCCACATCCCAGATATGAGAAGCAAGCATCATCATAAGCCTCTTCTACAGAAGGACCAAGTAAGGCTGCTGGATTCTCCAGGGGGATTGCAGAACAAGCTGTTCACTGCTTCCTAGATTTTCCATCCACAGAGATATTTTTCCAACCTGAACTGGATGGAGCTTTAAAGTGCAGCACAACAAAGCATTCTATGTGAAAAACCAGCAGAAAACAGTCCCCATCACACTGGAGCCAAATAACCCATAAAGCACCCTCATCTCGGGGAGGGCACTCCCAGCCACCACTTGAGGCTTCAGAGACAAGCAGCCAAGTTTTTTCCAGAGCAAGTCTTCATAGGTCAGTGGACTTCTGCCAGCAGAGATCTCAGCCCTGTGAACAAAACCTGAGCAGATGGGCATGGACAAGCTTACTAGACATGCTAGGGGGATTGAGAGATTAGGTAGAGTAAGAATCAGGTCACAAATCTTTCGGACACACAGAGTTTGAGGGAAAGTCTGGTTCTCTCCCAGACACAACACCCAGTCCATTTCCATAAGGATTACTTGCTTTTTAGCACCAGCGGAGATGAAATGGTTCCTTTAGTGTGAAGGGTTAAAGTCTTCCCATCTTTCTTGCTATTCACCCTGGTCCAAGAGCTATGTTTTCTTGTCAAGCAGAAGGAGCACGGAGCAGTGGAAGGGGCTACTGAGGTTATACTCAACACCACCCTCCTTCCTCCCCCACGGCACAACCATCTCATACAGACCACAGCACAGAAAAGCAGCAAGGATCGCTATTTATGTGGGACAGCCCTGCAATACATCATTCCTCTTGAAATATATCCTTTTCCCCACACTGATTTACAATATTCAGAGCATGCAGCCATTTTCTCACCTTTGCATGGGCTCTGGCCCTCAGCTACCGCTTGGTTACACTCACCGTGCAGCAACTGAGATCTCAAACTGAACCCCAGAACAGCAAACCTGAGGTTTCTGGGAACACTGCCTGCTAGTAACAGATGACCACTTAGTGCTGCAAATGGCAGCCAGAGAACTCACATACGCCGGCTGTGACATTAAGATGCCACTAACACTCTTTTACCCCCTTCCTGGCCAGAAGAATAGATTCTCTTGCTACTTGTTCACTTACATTTTTCCCTCGCAAGTCCCATTTTCAAGTCACTCACCAGACAACACAAGAGACAGAATTTACTGATGCACACAAGCCAGAACCTCTACAAAAGCTAGGGACACTGAGGCAGCACTAGGTACAGACCAGGAAAGGGGTGGCATAGGCCATCACATTGACATACACATGCGGAGGTAAGGGGCAATTAGGGAGGACGCATGACCCAGAATGCAGGACTAGGAGAGAGTGATGCAAGGCTCATCTGGAAAAACCAGGTACAGTCACAGCCAGGCCACAAGACCAACATCACATTGCATATCCCACGGTAGCCCACTCTCTGCCTAGCCCAGAGTTTCTTGGTAGCTTGCTGTGAGCTTTAGGGCTGGGTCTAATGCACATAAGCTGTCTATAAAACAAAGGTGCAGGCTACAAAGTCCTGGGCAGGGAATATGGCATATTGTGACTCTTCCCACTGGTCTTGAGCCACTCATATGTCTCTATCTGGAAGACAAAGGGTCCTGCCTGCACAGAGCAGCAAGAAGATGGTAGCATCTGAGAATCCGCTGAGTTTTGTAGTGATGAAAGAGAACGGTCAGAAAGACTACAGATCTTTGCAGATCATAGCTCTGTACTAAAGTCAGAATGGGTGCTATCTTCAGTTAACTGAGAGGCTGCATTTCACACCAGAGTGGATGGTCTGAGGGCCAGAAGCAGATTGCAAGCTTGATCAAGGCAGGCCTTGGTTGTGAAGAACTGCAGCATAGCACCATGTTCATGCGATGTTCTGGGTGGCCACATGCTCAGCTCAGGCTCCTGGGCACTAATTTCCAGACCTGACAAGTCACAAGTCAGGAACCACATAGCTTAAAACACCTTCCTCTGGAATGATGTGAAAGCCCACAGCAGGGCCTATGTAAAGTCTAGAATCTCATTCCTTATATAGCCTTGGTGAAAAGGTCTGGGATCGCTGGTAAAGAAAAAACAGACAATCCATGATTCTGCCAAAGGGGAGATGCCAGCCATGTTTCCCCTGGTTAATTTCCAGGGCCAAGTACACCAGAAGATAAGCTATAGTCCCCTGGATGACTGAAAAAGGAGTGGTCCATTTTGCCTTCCAAATCAGAATGAATTTATGCATGAGACCTACACAGGAACCAGCACGCCCATTACTGAGTTCTGGGTTTCGCTCCAGTTTCACCACACTGAGCTCAGCCTGTTAACACAGACACTTTCAAAACAACCAACTGCCAATCTTGTTTCCACCTGACATATATCAGATCAGTCTGGTTCCTCCAGACATGACAAAATTCAAAATTCAGCATCGAAGCTGAACAGTCAGTTGTTCCAAGTTATAAACAAAAACTTAAAGCCCATTCCATGCATTCCTGGCTGTTGGAGGAAACTGCCTGCAGGTGGCCTCTCTGCCTCCAACTGAACAAGTTTTTATGGTGTTTGATCTTTCCCAGATGCTTCATCCCTTGTACTGTTTGCTTTCCTGTTTGCAATATTAATCTTATGTACGTAGGCTTTCAGCCCTTGTTTGCAATTGCAAATAGCTAAAGTTTCCATTGAATACAACCATAGACCATGAAGTAATCATTCAGCTTTTCAGGTTGTCTCCTACCTCTCCCAGATGAGGAACACTCAATAGTTAACAACAAACCAAAAAAGAAACAATTATATACCATCAGTACTCACAGAACACCCGAACAACGTGCATACTTTTGAAAATATTTTTGAAGTATGAACTTACAATCTACACTGGAATTAAACTACGTCCCTATAGAAGGTAATTCAGATACTTTTTTTTTTTTTTTTTAAACAACAAAGAGCAAGACAGTAGCCAATATGCAAAGCCTCTCCAGTCAAGACAGCTGCTCATCTAAAGAGATATTAACTTGTAGCACTGATGGACATGATAATTCTCCTGAACATTGTTATGGTGCTTTTAAGGCCCAAACTCAGTTTTTCCTCTCACCCAAAGAGCATCATTTCCAGTGCACTTTTGACACAAGGGGCAAGGAATATCATTGCTGTGGTTCCAAGCCATCAGTGCAGGACCATACTTCTAAAAAGGCTGAAGTTTAAATACTGAGGCTAATGTTTCAGATTGAAACCTGCAACAATACAAACATATCAGAGCGGAAATTCATATCAAGGTAGCACTGTCCTGAGATGGAGACTCTATTAAATGAATCTGTACAGCCAACACAGAAAATATACACTTGACCTGCAAATCCTGCTAAGTATTTCTAGGTATTTCTCCAGAAATATATCTGTTAACCTTTATGCCATGATTGGAGGCTGTCATACTACTCACTGGCAGTGTAACTGCAGTCCAGACACCCAGCTCATTCATTCCTACCTTCATCAGGTACCCTTGGCTGAGGACCCACCTCAATGAAACATTCAAATGGGAATATCCTGGTACTTTGATACTGAGAGAATGCAGACAGGTAAAACTTGCCACCAAAAGCTAGTGTTATTGGTAAAACAGCAAAGTTAACAGAGTTCAGAGTCAAGGAGAGGACACCACTACAGAATTCTGGAACAGTACTACACAAGTTTCACAAAGCTTAGGATGTTTATCAGAGCCACTGTCAGTAAAAAACTTCTCTAATGTAATTTCAGGTTCCTGCCAAGCTTATGACACAGCTGGGCAGTGTTCAAGCACAGTAGATTTTAGTTGCCTGCTGAATTCCGAAGTGGATTTAGCCCCTCAGGAAAAGAAGGTAAGGAGCTCAAAGTAGAAGTATTTTAATACATGCCATCTTCCATCTAGCTATTCCCAACATCCAAACACTGCCAGAATCATAAACCCTTATCAAGTGACTACAGCTCTGATACAAAATATACTAGAGTGTCAGATAAAGAATGCAAAGTGGGAGGATGCCTAAGCATATGGCAAAGGGGGAAGAAGAGCCCACCTAATGAGGCAGTGAGGATCAGCATTTCCATGGACTATGCGAAGGTATTGGCCTGCTGCTCAGAAACAGCAGAAAGAATTTCACACCAAGAGAAGTTTTCATCTACATTGAGAAGTGCGGAAGCATCAGCAGCCAAATTCCTAAGGCTTGGGACTGAAGTCTAGAGAGTATTAACAAATGCTCAGCAAGCACTGAGCAGTCTAGCACAGCTTCAGGCTAGAATGAGGAACAAATTACCAAAACATATCTCTGCAGCCAAATGGAGAAGAAATAGGTGACAGTTATTTTCAGTTGGAGAATCCAGTTTAAGCGCCAGCTGCTTAGCACGTGAGCGCAGCAGCAGATCATATGAAGGAACAAGAAGTAATCCCAGGATGAACTTCCAAAGCACACGTGACAAGGAGGTAAATCTGAATTCCAACTGAACTGGTCCAAGCAGGCCACCACCATGACAGAAGAGGAACAGGATTTATACTGAGACCCAAGAGCCCCAAAGTAAAGCCCACACGCAAAATTTGGCTCAGATGATTCTGCTGTGCCTGAGGCAGAGGTCCAGCCCTCAGAATATAATTTTGTGCAGCCTTTGGACTCCTGAAAAGTTGCCAGTGCAGCCTAAGGCTGAGCAAAGTTTGGGCTCCCCTGAGACAGTCCAGCTACAGGCCACGGTCATGCTAAAGGAATACCATGATCTACAGCTACAGTACCAAATGTTAGTGCCACAAAAAATCTACCTACCTGGTTGGGCCCCATCAAGTGCACCCTGGTCTGGAGGAACAGAAACAAAGTTAAAGCAAGCCAAGCTTCGCACCCTTTCCCAGAAAGTAATCTTGAGTATAAAGTCTCAGAGTCTAGCCAGATTGCCGCTGGGATGCATTTCGTTGCTGTCTTGCAGCAGCCAGGCTCCTTCTACTTCATCTTTCCCCAATCTCCTCTCCACAGCAACCTTAGCTAACAATTAGAGGGGGTAATAGCAACCCATGATTCCTGAATGTCTTTCTTGAATTTGCAACTAATTCTGTATAATCATAGTCAAGTTTCTGGCCCTTACTGTTACACTTCCCCTACCAGCAAAATGGCAACTGCCATACTGCCACTTTTAAAAGGGTTAAACACAACTAATTCTGAAAGTCAGGATCCTTTGAACCACTTCAGAAGTGTATAGAGAATGGCATCATGCCATATGAATAACACATCCAACAGACTGTTTTGCAAGAAGCTAAATTTCACTAATAAGCTGAAGATGAGGACAATTTAGATCTTCAACACACCCGTAGCTTTAAAAAAAAAATTAGTAGATTCTGATTAAAAAAAATAAACTGCTAGTTAGAAAAAAGAAAAAAGGTTTCTCTGGGCAGGGAGGGGTCTATGAAGGCATTTATTGCTATGCCCAGCCCCTTTCCATCACTCCCACAGCTATATATGCAACAGATGCACATGGGCCTATCAAGACAGGAGCCTGAGCAGAGCAGGGCTCTAGAAAGAAACTCTCCATTCCCTTGGTCTCCCTTAGAAACTTAGAATCCCTTAGAAACTCTCCACTCCCTTGATCTTACATGTCAAAACATGGTGCACCAGCTCGTCTTGCTTTGGATGGGCCAATTCTACAGAAGCAACTCATCATTCCAAAACATACAAATCCTCTTTTACAAAAAAAAAAAAAAAAAAAAAGGCCAGAAACTACATCCAAAAGCAGCAGAAATGCAGGCACCCTGTATTAATGAAACCAATAATAATGTACCATACTGGAAGGGAAAAGGACCCTTGCTACCAGAGGCCTTTGCTGAGCCCCATTAGCTGCCAAAGACACACAGCAACATAATTTCATCACAAGTTTTGCCTGCAACTTCTACTTTTGCCTGCTTAGTGAAACAACAGCTACTGGTGCTCAAAGATTGATTCAACCTCCCCATGTCAATCACTGACAACAAAAGCAAATCATCAGCACTAGTTACAACTTTGGCACCTGCAGCCGACAGCCAGCTGCATTGCTTTTCATGTAGGTTTGGTACCAGATTCACCATTGAAAATAAGATACTGTTGAAACTGCAGTTTCAATCTACTAATACTCAAGAAGGTACACCCTCAGCTCTCTGCCTTGCTTTCCCATTTCAGTCGCAGGTCTTACACACACTAACATCACGACTCCTCTGCCAGGGCAGCCCTACAGACTGCCAATTAATGGTGTGAGGCAGATTTCCCACAAAAACTAGCAGAAACATGCTCTGAGCTTCATCAAAGCTTTAAAGTCATCAGGCAGGGACTACATAGCTGAAGTAAATAGTGATGGCCACTCTCCTGACAAGCGCTACATCAACTTCTAGCCTCCACAGCAGCAGAAAATTCATAAGCCAATCCTATGTTAAGCCCCAGTTTTCTTATTCCAAAAGGGAGAAAGCCAATTATTGTGTAAAATGGGAACGCTGATGCACCTCATAGCTATAGGTTTGCATATTAACCACAAAGGTGAGACCGGTTATTTCGGACTGGGCAGAACGAGGAAGGAACACATTGCCAGTGAGCTGTCAAGAGCCCTGCTCTTCCCACACAGCCCCATGTTTCCAGCAGGCACCGCCATCTCCAGAGACCTCCTTCAGACTGTTATTAACTACCTGCCATATTCTTGCAATTCAGCCTCTGCTGAAATTCAAGGCCAAGATTATGTCACCCTAGTCTGCCTCATCCCCAAAGGAGATGGAAGCAGCACCTTTGCCATATAAGAATTAGCAGGATGATACAGAAACTCTTAAACATAACAGAAATTTGGGACAGTTCCTCAACAGTCTTCAACCAGAAGCCTGCATCTCCTCCGAACACTATGTAATGTGAGCAAGGAAAAAACCCACACTTTGCAGAAGTGGTTTGTGCAGTGAAATCAAGCCGCTTCTGCTCCAAATTCTAGCCACGTGCAAAGATGAATTTCTCTGCTACAATGCCCACAAAAAGAGGAACTCGGAGTCAAGAAGAGCACAACCACACAGAGACATCTCCAGAGCCATGTACATTAAGGCAGGTCTGAAAGGACAGGCAGAGTATCATCTCTTTCCTTCAGAAAAGCACTGAATCCCAGAACCGAAAGAAGGTTTCCCAAAATGAAAATATTCTGATTCATAACAATGCTATGGTATTCCCTCAGAACTGTGACCTGGACGCCTTTTGCTGCCATCTTCCTGTGACACACCACTGCACAGCAATGACATGCCTGCTCCTTCCCCATGGACAGC
Organism: Haliaeetus albicilla; assembly: GCF_947461875.1. Classification (NCBI taxonomy): domain Eukaryota; kingdom Metazoa; phylum Chordata; class Aves; order Accipitriformes; family Accipitridae; genus Haliaeetus; species Haliaeetus albicilla. The sequence continues at coordinate 44,115,461 of NC_091487.1, forward strand.
CTCTTCCAGGAAGATCCCAGTCCTCCCAGAAGAGACAGGAGCATAGGGCACAAAGGAGAGTCTCCATGAAACTGCTGCACTATTTGTAAGTGAAAAACAAAACCAAAGCCCTTGTTTTTCTAGTAAATTCTGCAAAATGTTTTTCAATATTATTTTCCCTCTTTACACCAGATAGCCAGGATACTCAAATCCAGCGTGCCTTGAACTGCATCAGAAATTAAGGTCAGATAGAAAACTAGTGCACTAACTTTTTGTCATCAAAAATGGGCTTTTAGTAAGTTATTAACACCATGCACCCATCCTGCAAGAAGCAATTACTTTTCTGACCACACAGGATAACCCTGGGATCACGGAGTTCAGCCCAAGGATGGGAACTAGTCTTCTGCTTTTGTCTCAAAATAGCATCATCGTCCCAGAATATATTTCAGGGAAGGCAGGAACAGAGTTAGCCATATGCTTTCTGCTCTGAAGTGCAGAAAAGGGAAGGACACGGGAGAGAAAGCTCATAAATCAGCAAAATGGACAAAACTACCCTTGGTCTGCTGCCATTTGCTAATATTTAGAAGACAACTGGGCGTGGAGCTATTTTGTTTCAGTCTCAGCCTGGCGAGCATTCATTGCACGTGAAGGTGCCGAGAAGCACAACTTGTCAGTAGAGTCAGATCCAAACAGTTTCATATTAATCCTCTAGTGAGATTTTGATTCTCCAGGCTACTTCTAATAGGATTTTTCCAGATTCTCCTGGATTGTTTGCCTCCAACAACAGCCCAGAGAACATTACCCTGTCTGATTCTCCAAACAGTTAACGTTATTAATTATTGACCAAGAAAACTGAACAAACAGCTTCACCCCAGAGCCCAGATTACAACTCAGGCCCCTTTGATCAACTTCATAAATCCTGCTTTCAGGAGATGAGACACAGCAAGTCTCAAAACTATGGAGCAGCACATCTGCTATCTGGAGCTGTGCTACTAGCTCTTTCAATGCCAAGAAAGGCATTGCAGCACGTTCTGTGTGTGGGACCATCACAGGCTTTCAGATAAACCAGCTACCAGTGAAAATTGGCCAGGACCAGCCAACAACAGAAGCTTCTCTGAGCTGCTTCTGCACTGTACAGAGACAGAGAGCTCACTAGAAACACAAGTTTAAACCACCACAAGGAAGAGATCTCTTTCAGAATGCAGGCATGCCTCCCAGTCAGCCATCATATCACCCCAAAATCCTTTCAGGAAGTTAAAGAATTCTTCATTTGCTATCCTAGACAACGTGTCAAATGGCTGCATTCCAACAGCCATTGAGACACACCTCTGCTGGAGTGATACTTCATTCAGAGAGCTTGGGAAAAAAAAATGTTACCTGGATACAGAAATCCCGCAGAAAGCCTGGTGCTTACGTCAGAAGGCAGCACACAAAGTACATCCTTGGTTTGGGCTGACATTCCAGTCTTATCAATGTCTCTGATCTAAACTCTCTGCTAAGCACTTGGTCTGAAGCTTTGTCTGAAGCACACAACAGTATCATTTAACTCACCAGCTCCCAGAGCCCAGAAACACCAGTTACCTCTGCCATTTGCATTCCAAATATTAGAGCTATTATCACTGAAACGGTGGAGCCACACATCTGTCCCTTCCCAGTTTCAGCAGTAGGGAGGCCAGGGTGCAGAACTCTATTAACCCCAGTCCTGAAACTCCAGCCCCATGGAAAAGAAGGTTAGTAACACATTTGCAAATGAAAGCACTTGTGGCAAATCTACAAGACATAATGGCCCAAATGCTAAACACCTGGTCTGTCAACCCGAGCAGCCAGAGGCACACAGAAGACAAAGAACAACAAAGTGTTGAGTGTGCCATTATCCTTTTGTTCCCCAAAAGATGTAACATGAGAGGTTAGGAGAGAGAAAGCTCATTCTAGAGGACAGCCCAGAGAAGAATGATGTCAGGACAACTCTTACCAAGGTAAGTGACTGTGAATCTTCCCTCTGTGGTCAAACCCTCGCTGCAGAACAACCCTGAATCAGAGGGGACTCCAGCTTGCGCCTCTGCTTCACTGCAAATTCACTTGTGGGGCAGGCACCAAGGCACAGAGAAATGGCAATAGGAGGGGTAGGAGGTGGCTACAGGTAATCAAGGAGGAAGTGTGAATCAAGTCACAACAGGTTGAAGAGGCGCTTTTTTTTTTTAAAAAACAAGGAACGCAAGACAAACTGGGATTACCCTTTCCTCAGACTTACCACAGCAACCTAAAAACTACCCCCAAAACTCTTTCTTATGGAGGTCCCATCAGTAAATCACCAAGGGTTAGTATAATTAAAATAATACGGATAAGACAACCACACAGAAAAAATCCGAATGCTTGTGACTCTGAATGGTCAAGCCTTTCCTTGCAGTGACCCATGGGCCTATTCCCTCTATTTCAGACTTCTGTAGACGTTGTTTCTGGACAGGATGGCAAGCTCTGGCCATTCAGATGTAAAAGAGCTGCCAGACCTACTGTGGATTACTCAGTCAGCTGAGGACCTTGCAACAGTACTGCTGTAACTAGATAATTTCTGTGGCATTATCATGCAAAAAACACATCTTGTGCTCAGGATGTAGTCAAGTGCCACATCTAAAACAATTCAGCAAAAGCAACCGAGTCCTCCTAATAATATAATCAAGGCAGTAAGAGCCAAGAAGGAATGCAAGTTTAACCAAGGTCAACAAGAAAATTACACATATTGCAAACATTCAAGAAGTTTGGTGCTCCTCTTTACAATGCCAGCTGTCATTGCCATTTGGGCCTGGCATATAGCAGGTGCCCCCACAAACCCATTAGAAAGAACCTTCCTCAGCCCAGCTGCAAAGACATCAACGGAGAAAACAGAAATATCACTACCTGCTACTTCCACAATGTGGTGCCGTGCGATATCATAGTAGGGATCATCCCACTGCAGGTGAGTGACGGGCTCCGGGGAGCCTTTGGAGTCCTCTGCACAAAACACAAGGAACAAGCACTTAGGAGAAGGGATCTGGAGCACCTTGGCGAGGGGTACGCTAGAGACAGAGGGATGAGAAAAAAATGGCTCTTCAACATGGGAGGGACTAAGGTATGCACCTGTCCACCTTGGAAACCCACCTTTGAAATTCTGAGTGGGCAAGAGCAGCAATGACTTCAAAAGAGACCTGTCAATCCTATGAGGTCTATACACGTCCCTCAGACTGCACACCCTCTCAAAAATGACTGTTCAGATGCGTCACAAACATTCGCAAAGACCAAAACCCAAGTGCCAAGGGCACCATCATGGCTTTTTAGAGCAGGAGGATCTTAACATCGTCCCTTGATGGATGGCCGTCCTATATGGCCCTGAGCTAATTTCCCTGACCTCTTTGGGCAGCAGTCCATAGCACAGGATTTCAGAGCAACAACTCAGATCTCCAGCCCTGCCTCCCACATGGAAGCTCAAGACCCTTCCACTCAGGAAGGCCAAACTATCTTGCAAGACACCATAACAGAGGACACTCAAGGACTTACAGCATGTCTGTCCTGTCAGCACCAAAGTGCAGCCACCCACAGGACTGAGAAGAATATGTTTACATCAGCTGGCTCTGAGCTTTTTAGTGCTGTTCAATGGCAGGGCTAATTCACTTGGGTGTGGTACAAGATTAATGCATCTCTAAAGCTTTCAAATAGAGCTGGGGCTCTCTGTATATGTAGACATGACCACAGTGCTGCAGAACAATTCCTTTTTGGCCAAAACCCAGACCCCAAACAAGCAGGATACTTACCCGATTTAGGAAAAGCAGGGGCTTCATCTGCTGGCCAGCTCTTATCATCTATGGAGGCCAGTTTGAGCTGGCTGAGGGACTGGTTGGTATCATCCAGGTTCAGGTCATCCTGAAGCTCCGAGAGCGGGTCTGCAGCCATGGTCCCCAAATACCGCAGTTTATTTTGCAGCGTCTAGAACAAGGACTGCAGAGATTGCTAGGTGAGACACGGAGATCACAAGCTTACCTCCCCATAGAGGCTCTTCCTCTTCTGGCTGATCTTCCCCAAATCCTCCCTTATCTTTACTTATCCAGAGATCACACTTCCCCTCCCCCTTAACACAGGCAGGAACAACTCCTCCTCCTCCAAGCCAGGAGCACCAGCATATGACAGATTCTTTCTTATGTCAGATTCTTTCATGCCTATTGCTATCAGAAGGCCATCAGGAGCCTTTACCAACCCTCTCAGCGAGTCTCTGCTTGACCACAGCTCTGTAAAGAGCAGTTTCTCTCCTGAAACAGGAGCAGCAGCAAGACGCTGAGGAAGGCGACAGGCTACACCAGCCCCTGCTTGATACACTCACTGCACCAGCTCTGAGCTCCCCCTCCCTCCAAAAGGCTGGCACAAAGCCCAGCTGTTTCCACAGTTGGCCCAGTGCTGGAAGCTGTCCCAGGAATCACCCCCCCTCTTCTCACCATAAGGGAGGGCCAGAGCTCTCAACAACACCAAAGTGGGTGCTTCAGCATGCTGGGATCTGAACACAGAAGTGAACAGCTTCTTAAAACAGGATTTCGTAGGCTGAGCTAGTAAGACAGGGAGAACAATACACACAAAACCCTCATCTTCTTTCAGCATCATCCAGCAAGTCCTTTCTCCTACATGACAGCAAGCAGCCAGGAATCACCTCTTTAATTTAAAGCCATATTGCTAGAATGAGTATTTTTCACCAAGCATGCCATAATACCGAGGAGACCAAAGAATTAAGAGGGTCCAAGAAACAGACAGGTCAGCATGTTTGCTGCTGCTTGCAAATATGTCTCACTCTTACCTGGAGCAGAAGGTGTGTCAAACCCCGGACTGAGCTAGCGCAGCACAGAGCACCTCCTAAGAGTACCAATTCTTAGGGACAACCCCTAGGAAACAGCTGTTATCCTCTAAAGTCAGTGTCCTGGAAGTAAGCAAGGAAACACTGGAAAGGACAAGTACATAGATCTGGATTGCTCACACAGACCACACCGACAGTAATTCAGCAGCCAACAGGCAACAAGCCAAGAGGAACTGTAGCAAAACAAAATGACACCTTGCATCAGCAAGACTGTAACACTGTTTCTCAGCCGGGTTTGTGCTTATTTTGCATTATGAGGAGAGCAAAGAGTTCAAAGACGATCTGAGGAGGCACAACGCCTTTGTGTGGCAAGATTATATTCACAGTAAAGCTATTTCCTTGAGCAGAATGGAGGGGCAACGATGTTTAGCATCTTCCATCCCTAGAGACTGAATGTGTATATTTATCCAGAGAAGATGATGAAACAGTTACTCAGTTGTGAGCCCAGAGGAGAAAACCTGTGAGAGACTGAGCACTGGAAGGCATCACATCCATGCTCAGGGCAACACTCGTGACCAAGCTTGGGGATGTATTTCGAGAGTACGGGAAATTAGACATTCAGTGCTTGTCCCCTCCTTCTGGACTACTCCATGCTTATTACTTCCTGCCCTCACTTATCTGCTATTCATCATTTTACAACCAGTTTTCACCTCCCTGGGGCTCCCAAAGGACTGGGAGCTATTGCTAAGCAAATGAAATAAGTTTGCAGAAATATGAAAGAGCAAGAGATATCTGGGCAGCGGATCACCAAGACAGCACAGAAAACACACAGGGTCTGACCACTGCAGCCAAGCGGAGACCCAAGCAAAATTATTCCCTGCTCTCTGGTGAGGGCTGCAAGAGCTGTCTGACCTCCTCTGACCTCAAAGGGACAAGGAGCAAGAAATCAGGTTCCCTTGCACCGTGAGCTCATGCTGGAACCACGCAGCAGCAGAGCAAAGGGACAAGGACTCCCCACCCCTAGCAGTTGATCCAATTTCTATGGTAACGCCAGGCACCAACTCTCATGACTCAGTGTGCTTAAAGCATTCCCTGCTGCAGCTCAGCAGCCCCACAACCCAGCACCCCACACTAAGGAGGCATCCATGGTCCCCCAGGGCAGCCCCTCAGCATTCCCAGCTCCCGGAGACTTCCCGGCCCTGGTGGGGACAGAGGACCTACATTCAACTGCTGCCATCCACTGAGATGCCTTTCATGTCAGATTCTTGGGGATGCCTAGTAGCAACAGCGTCCCCAAAGTGAGGTCCTGAAGCGCTTAGGGACCAAATCCAAATCTTCCCACGGAGCAGTGATGGTGCTGCCATAGGGCCAGCAAGACACCAAGCATCCTCACTTGTCCCCATATGGTTCACAGCTTGGCTTCACAGTCAACTTGCAGCGCTTGATCAGAGGCAGAAGAGCTGGTTATTAGACAGCACTGGGGGACTTCCCCTCAGGCATAAAATTAATCCTAGTGTGGCACCATGTGGAAGAAGGAAGTTGTTAGTAGGATCCTTACAGTTCCACAGGGGAAAGAGAGCCCAGTGGATAGCGCTCTTGCCAAAACCTTCCTTACCCCTTGGAAGGGTAGACCAGACTGCCCAGATGCCTCCACGTGCTTTTCACAGCCAGCCAGGCAGCTCCATTCCTTGGCTCTAGGTTAGTGGTCCATGGCAGAAATGTTAATGGAAGGAGGATCCAGAGCAGAAGACCTCTCAGATTTCAGGTTCTTCTTGTGACCCAGACTGTAGCTCCCAGAGAGCCCCAGAAGGTTTTTTGCATAATTTTCCCCAGCCCTTTCCCAACAGCGCAACAGACCAAAGCACGGGGTCCCACATCAGGTAACCCTAGAACAGTTTGGAGAAACATAATCCTCCAAATGCCTGGGAACTAGCAGACACTGAGAAGGAGAGACCTGGAGTTAGGATGTAAGAAACTACTTGGGGATCTTAGTATAAGGGTATACATTTCACTTCCTGACAGCACAGCTGCATGAGATTTTTCCCTGGGTACTCAAAAATGACCCATAAGCAGGGCTTGTCATTGAACAGAAAGTCCGTCTGTATCAGTATAAGAGTGAAGTGGTTGTCAAAAAACAGCATTTCACCAGACTTAGCACAATTTAAGAATCCCACTTGTTTTAGATAGGCGTCATGACAAGATGCAAGTGATACGCCCTGTATAGTCAATCATAAGGTAAGAAAAATGATGTACCTAGATTTAAAAAGTAAAAAGCCTAGTCAAACATTTAAAAACTAAAGAATCACACTTGACATCAGAAGCATTTACTTACTGCCAGGTTCTAAAGAGCCAAATGTTTCCCTTTTTCCAAGCATTTAAGTGTGTTTTCTGAACCTACACTGGTTGAACCTGAACACTTGCTGTCTAATAAAAATTGGCTTTCTTGGTAACAGAGAGATGTGCTGGAGAACAGCAAGTTCCGCTGAAGGAGAGAAACCTCAGCCCTTTAAAATACAATTTTCACACAAATCCTGAGCTGGAGATTCCTTATGCAAGATCCCACCAGAATTTACCCAGGGAAGACAGTTCACTTGTATCTATGAAGTCTTGGTAGCTGCTGTTCATGCAGACTGATTTTATCTGCAGTTTGTTTCACTAATTTCCATCACTTATTTCTATGCTGCACCTACTCGGCAGTTTCCTTTTCCTGTTTTTCTTCCAGATATACGATTAATTCAGAAGTAAATCTACACATCAAGATACGTCCATGCATCTGGACCTGTACTTACACGCAATAAAGAATTAGAAAAGCCAAGTGGCCTCTTCTTCCCTGCCCAATTAACAAGCAATGCTCAGACCCAAAGGAATCCCAGTTCCGGAGTGACTGTATTATTTTTTTCTGACTCTGCTGCTGTTTGCACCTCCTCCCAGTTTCATTTCATTCGCACAAATGTCTGTTTTTCTGTACACAGCAATCAAGCCCCTGCACTTTGGCATAGTCTTAACATCGAGCACATTGCAAAAAAAAAAAGAGAGCAGTTACTCAGCAGCAGACCTTCAAAGTACTCACTCACGTGAATGAGCTCCAGGACTGAGACTCACTGAGAAAGTTCCAGCCCAAGTCTCCCTTCACATCAAGACTGATGATACCACTGAGAGCATCACTACTCCGGTACTACCCCAAAAGAACTGAATGGTCAATAGCCAGGCTTTGTCTGGCTTACTGTGACCAACTCCCTCAGGACAGACACACCACTGCTCAGGGAAACTCTTTGGTCCTTCATTATTCTAACAGCTTTTTAAATGAGCAGCCTTCCTTCTCCAGCCATCTCAAACCCTGTGCTGAAGGCCACCTCTGTGCCCGCTGGAAATCCACCCCAGCCAGCAATCAACCTCCTCTTAGTGGTTCTCTGCAGGGTCTGAGAGCAAAAGCGCTGAGCTCTGCTTCTTCCCTCGCAGCTGCAGCACCAAGTACAGAGGCTCCTATCAGTGCCGCGCAGGATTCACCCATCACACGCGGAGCATGTGAGGAAACGGGGAGGGGGGGCCACACACAGCCCTGCAGGGGCTGCACCTCTCCTCCTCCTCCTCCTCCCCACCACACGCCTGATTCTCTCCCATCCCCTCGGACCGAGCTCCCGCGACAACCCACAGCCAACCTCAAGATTCAAATAAAAGACTCCAAGATCTAGCTGTTTACGCCGTGAAAAGAAAACCCCCGAGTCCCCACACAACCTGCCGACCCCCTAAAACGGAGGGACGTTTCGCAGCCCCCGCTGTGAGGCACCAAGAGGGACGACAAGTTGCCCCCCCCCCCCCCCTCCGCCGCTGCGGACGGGACAAGCCAGCAGCTCGGCCTCGTACCCCGCTCCGGCAGCAAGCTACACCCCCAACACCACAGACCTGACTAAAAAAAAACCCCCGCGGCCTCCGAGCCCCTGTTCTCCCCGCCCGGGGTGCCCCGCGGAGACTCTTCCCGCCGCGCCCCGCAGCGAGGACCCGGGCTCGGCGTCTCCCACAGAAATAACCGCCTTCCCCGCCCCCCCCGGGCTCGGCGTCTCCCACAGAAATAACCGCCTTCCCCCCCCCCCCCCCCCGGGCTCGGCGTCTCCCACAGAAATAACCGCCTTCCTTCCCCCCCCCCGGGCTCGGCGTCTCCCACAGAAATAACCGCCTTCCCCCCCCACCGGGCTCGGCAACACCCGAGCAGGGGTTTCGGGGCCCCGGCCCGCCCGCTCAGCCTCAGCCCCACCCCGGCAGCACCAGGCCAGGCCGCCGCGGCCCCGCGACCCAGCCCCGGTTCCCGCTGCTGCCACGAAAAGACCCGGCTGCGCTTCTCCCCCCACACCCCGGTGCGCCCCAGCCCGCCCGCCGGCAACCTACCGGCCGCTGACCGCCCGGCCCCGGCCCGGCCGCCTGTCAATCCGCCGCCCGCCGGAAGCGCGGCGGCCAACACCGCCCCGCTCCGCCCCGCTCGCCGTTCCGGGCGCGCCCGCCGCCCCCGCCTCGCACCGTTCCGCCGGCATGGAGTCCCCCGGTGTCGGCCTGTCCGCCGCGGGCGGCGGCGGCGGTGGGCGGCCGGGTCCCGAGGAACCTCCCGTCTCCGCCTGCCCGGCGCTGCGGAACCTGCCTCCCGGGCTGGCGCTGGGACCGTCGCTGTCCGGGGTTCGGGGCACGGGCGTGTGGTGCGTGGGCCGGGCCCTGCCGGTCGGGGCGCCGCTGGGGCCGCCCGGCGGGGCCGGGGAGGAGAAGGAGGAGGCGGCGGCGGGGCCGGGGTGGAGGAGGTGAGTACCGGGGGTCGGCGGGAGGCGGCGGGCGGCCGTACCCGCGGCCGACGCTGTGGCCGTGCCTTGCAGCCTGGTGCGGAGGAGCCCGAAGGAGGCGGAGGCCAACGTGGCGCTGGGCCGGGAGGGCGGCCGGTTGCAGCTGCGGGCGCGGCGGCCCATCCCGGCGGGCGCGGAGCTGCTCTACTGGCCCGAAGAGGCCCGCGGGGCCGCTGCCGGTGGGACGGCGGCGGAGCCCCTGGCAGGTAGGTGCCGCGCCGGGAACCCGCTTCCCAGCCTGGGTGAAACGAACGGCCTGGCCTTGACGGTTTTTGGGGGGCTGGCGACCCAGCGCCTTCGGCTGTTCTCGCCGGGGTCTGTGCCCTGGCGCGTTCGGATTGCGGTCCTGACCTTGAGTCACTTTGAAGAGCTACCCGCCGAGAACGCAGCGTGCCGCCCTGTTTTATGCCAGTCACGGTGGTATCTCCTGGAAATGCTGCCTGTGAAATACTAGAAGTAGTGCACGGATACTGTCTGGGGTGAGAGAACAGAGATTTTCCCCTACCTTCCCCAGTTTTAAAAGGAAAAAAGTCACACAAATAACGGGTTTCATGCCAGGGCCCCAGGATTAGTGCACAGCAGAGCATGTCTCCAACGTTCATGGTCCTCTGATCCAGCAGCAGTTGTGTCGTATAGAACAGCCAGTGTTAATTCACCCACCGTGCTTTTGTGTTTGTGCAGGGGATCCCGATGTCTCCAGGATGGTGGCTGATGAAACTGCAGTCCTTGATGTCCCTACTGAGGTTAGCAGGCTGGCTGCCAAACGTTTCCACAGGCTGCAAGAAGAGGAAAGCACAGCTTCTGAACATCAGCCATGGGAAGCCAAGGCGGTGAGGACGGAGAATCAGCACCTCGAGACCATCTTAACCACTAAGGCCAATGGCAGGTGCGAGGAAGAATTGGACAAGGATGTGGATCCCGGATCTGCAGCAGAAAAAGTGGAGATGGGGCATAAAGAGGCATGTCCAGGAGACCTGGATCTGTCGTCGCCCTCAAGCGGGGTTCGACTCACTGCTCGCTTGGTTGCCGAGCCATGCAAGGTGCATGCTCTGACCAGCCAGCTCCAGGAGTGCCTGCAGGACTGTGGTGGCAGGACAGCTGGGCAGGAATCCCAGCAGCCCAGTCCTTCTGAAGGAGAGAGTGTAGAAACTTGTGAGAAAGAGAGCAAAGCTTCCAAAGACTCCAGACTGGCATCCCCAGAGCATGGGGGAAAGGGCCCACTGGAGGGGCCTGAGGGGCAGGAGGAGTATACAGAGCTGGCGGAGGGTCATTCTGGCAGCCCAGGCCCCCCACCAAAAGCTCTATCCCAGAAGGAGATGATCAAGCGCAGGTACCGCTGCGGGGAGTGTGGTAAAGCCTTCCTGCAGCTCTGCCACCTCAAGAAGCACCGCTTTGTCCATGCTGGCCACAAACCCTTCCTGTGCACGGAGTGTGGCAAGAGCTATAGTTCAGAGGAGAGCTTCAAGGCCCACGTGTTGGCCCACCGGGGTGTGCGGCCTTTCCAGTGCACCCAGTGTGACAAGGCTTACCGCACCAAACGAGACTTGCAGGAACACCAGGTCCTGCACACCGGCCAGCGCCCCTTCTCCTGCGAGCAGTGTGGCAAGGCCTTCGCGCGCCGGCCCTCTCTCCGCATTCACAGGAAGATCCACCTGGCCGCTGGGACTGGCCCAACTAGTCCCAAAGGATACCAGTGTGCCATATGTGGACGCCACTTGGCCAACCCCGGCTCCTTGCGCAATCACATGCGCCTGCACACGGGGGAGCGCCCTTACGCCTGTCCTTACTGCGGCAAGGACTTCCGACAGCAGAGCAACCTGCGCGAGCACCTCCGGCTGCACACGGGCGAGAAGCCCTACAAGTGCCGCTTCTGCGGCGACGCTTTCCCCAAGCTGCCGGAGCTGCGGCGACACCTCATCTCCCACACAGGTGAGGCCCACCTGTGTACTGTGTGCGGCAAGGCGCTGCGGGACCCCCACACGCTACGTGCCCATGAGCGCTTGCACACAGGCGAGCGCCCTTTCCGCTGCGAGCAGTGCGGCAAGTCCTACACCCTGGCCACGAAGCTGCGGCGCCATCAGAAATCCCACCTGGCTGGCAAGCCCTACAAATGTGAGCTCTGTGGCATGGGCTACGCCCTTCCCCAGAGCCTTGCGCGCCACGTGCTCACCCACAAGGCGGAAAAGGACCCGGAGGAACTCGCCACGGCAGTGGCCTCGCTCGCTGTGGACCTACCCCAGGCAGCAAGGAAAAAGCCTCAGAGGAAGGGCTGCCAGGAGGAGGTTGCGGCAGAGCCCACCTTGCTCATGGTGGAGGTGCCGGGGCCAGCAAATGAGGCTGAACTGCTGATCACAGCTAGCGGTCACTGCGTTGCTACTTACCAGTCTCGAGGCAGCCCCCCAGATCCTGGTGCCCACAGGAGGCCTGCTGGGCATTTGCTGTTGGCAAAGGACATCATTGAAATCACCATCTCCAAGCATGAGGACAAATGCATTATAGTGCAGGATGAGGGCTCACCGAGTGACGTGGTCATCATCCAGGAGGGGGTGGGCTTTGGAGCAGTGGCAGAAGTGGTGGAGGTCGAGTCTGGGACCTGACTATCCCAGCCTGCCCTGGCTGATCTTCTTCTGTGCTTATTAAAGTGGGGTAAAAAAACCCAACAAAAAAACCTAGCTCTTTTGTCTTTCTGTGGCAACAAGGCCCTGTGGCTCAGCCCCAGGCAGAATTAGCAGTCTTGGAGGTAACTGCCTGGGTAGACCTGGGTCTTTTCGGTAGCTGCTCCTTGGAGCTATGAGCCGGGCCTGGTGCAGGGAAGGCATTGGCTCTTGGCTGTTGATGGGAATAATTTCTTAGAGAAGACACCCACAGCATTAATGAGCAGTGCTTCTGCTCTGCCTCTGTTACACAGTGCACCATGGGGAAGGCAGGAGAAGTCTCAAAGCAATGGCTTTGAACAATGCCTTCCTTTCAAGTTTTTCTTTCTCTAATTAATTGTTGCTATTCAAGCACTTTCCTGGGCTTTTACTCTTGGAGCGCAGTAGCACTTCTCATCATTTGAAGGTGATGCTGATGCCAGACATTGCTGGGAAGCAGCTTCCCAAGTGTTTACAAGGTGTCTCTGTTGCAGGTTTTTTGAAGAGCGTTTTTCACAATTAGCAGGAGCAAAGTCCTGCCTTGGAGCTAGGGCTGAGTGTTCCTTCTCCACTGTCACCTGTTTTGCTTGCTGCCGGCTTCCTGGCCTTACAGTAACTGGATGATCTGTCTGAGGACATGAAAGGATAGCTTTGTGTCTCGCTGTGCGAAGAGCATTGTACAGTGCATTTTCACTGTCCCCAGCTGAGAGGCTCCTTCCCTCTCCAGGTAAGGGTTCAGCAGTTCACCTCAGCACGTTCAGAATATTTTGCCTTTCCCCTCCATGTTCAAGTTGGGTTCATTAATCTGTTTCCCTTGGTCTTTTTCTCACATTCTTGCTTCCTCTCTTCCACTTCTTTCCTGCTCCTGCACCAAAAAGCTAAAAGACAGCACTACCACAACTATACCCCAGTGTTCCCACTGCTCCATCTTCAGTGCTCATTTGCCAACTGAGACACGCTGAAGGAAATTGGTCCCATTTCAGGAAGGATGTGCACAGTTCCCAATGCCATGTGAACTTGACCTCATAGGAAGAGACTGACAATACCAGACCTAACAGAGATCTTTGAGACTTGCCCCAAACACTGCTTTTATTTGCTGCGTCCTCAGTTTTAGTTATTCTTGCGCTCTGTCTTGCACCTCTCTAACATCTGCATTTCCCAAAAAAAGTTTTGTTTAGGGCCTTAAATTCTCTGGGCTTTTTACGCCTACTGCACAAGAGGAGGAGGGTATAGTGTCACCAGGGAATCATCAGTAGCACAGTTTTGGAGTGCTACAAATGCCATAATGTGACAATCCAAAAAGTCGCTCTTTGCGGTTCCTACATTCAACTTTTTCCATAAACTTTTACAACCAGTTTGCAGACAAGATGCTAGCGTCAGATCCACCACACTTTGATGTGAAGTGAGGATGGAAGGTGAATTTGGCTAATAAACCTTTGGGTGTCCTTATTTTTAGCTATTATTTTCTTTAAAGTCAGGGGGCAGATGAGCCTAGTCTTTGCCCTGAGAGCTTGGAGACAGACCAGTGGGAGCACAGGCGTACGAGGGGGGGCTTGTATTTGAAGTAGCAGTGCTTCCTACTGCTCTCCCTTTGGTGCCTATCCTAACTAACTGTTGGCAGTTTTCAAATATTGACACAGCTGCAAAGTGTTCTCGCTGGAGCTAGGCTCATGTGCTGTGTTTGAAGCATGTGCCCTCTGTCACAGCAGAACTGGGAGAGAAGGGGAAACAACTGGGGGAAGGGGAGAATCCAGGCCCCTATTGCATAATCCGCTGACCTGTGACTACCTTCTTTATTCTGAGATAATAGGAGAGAAAAAGTAGGAGCAATTGTGAATTAGGAGGTCTTCACAGAAACATTATTCACCTAACAGTTGATCTGAGTAGGTAGGGGCAGGTCTGTGCTGCGCATATCACTTGGCTGCAGGATAAACTTAGCTGGCTAATCTTGACTGAGGAGCCCACAGGTGGCTCCCACTGGGCACCTGGTGATGCCACCACCACGTCTTTGTCTTTATCTTAGAAGCAGCATGTTCTTATGTGAACAACCCTTTGCTTGACAGCAAAATGATGAATAAAGTTGTTTACTCCTAAGAAAATGCTATAAAAGCCCTGAAGGCCACAATGCTGGTGAACATGGATGGGATCTGTGCAGTGTGCCATGGCCTGACTACGTATCTGTCTGATGCTGTACAACTTGATGTTTGCAGCATCTGAAGGCATGTAGGATTATCTAATGCTATACCCCTTTTTTGTGTTATGTCCCCAAAATGGTATTTTAATTAATTAATACATTATGGGCTCCGAGTGCCTTTCTTACTGGGATCCGTAACAAACACTTGCACCGGTGCATTACATTTGGTGGAGCTGGCAGGATCCTGGTGAGAAACGCCTTACTGGAAGAAAGATAGCGAGGAAAAGGATGGGTGCCTGCCTGGTCCCATATGCTGGCACGGGGTCCAGTCACACAGTATGCTGCATTATAATGCCAATAATCATTACACTTCAGGGCGGCAGACACCTGGATCACCTGGCTGGCTGGAGATCTTGTGTACCTGTTACCCTTACAGCTTCAGGCAGTGAGCACACAGGTCTCGTAGCTGGTGGGGCTCCACCATGCTCACAGGGCTTCACCAAGGCTTCGGGGTGCTGCTGCAACGCTCCGGGGCGACAAGTGCACAGGTCTCTCGAATGGTTGGGGTCCTTCGTGCTGGCAGGGCCTCACCAGGTGTCGGGCATGCATATAAACTTAAGCGTTACACTTAAACCTCACACCACGGCCAGGGTTAAATCCTCGGCCAACTTGTAAACTGGCTTAAACCTGACCCAGGTGTTTCCTCAGGGACAGGGGAACCCCTGTATGAGGGGATGGGGGATTCATCCTTTGTGATTGTATTCAAAGTGTACAATTGGTGATCAAACTGTGTAACTTGCTTCAGGAACATATTCAGAAATACCCCAACTATTGAAACAGCAAACTATCCGTCACAGAGCAGACAAAGGCCCAAGAAAATAGGCCAAGGCCAAACCCTCCATACTCAGCTCCCTGGAAGTTGGAAAAATAGTTACATAGGAAATAAACATTTGCCAAAGGCTTTCTTCACTTAAAAAGATGAGTCAGCTCACAGAGGGAAAGAGATCAAAACTCCCAGCTGTGTTGAAAGCCATAACTCTGGGAGGGTAAAGGTATGAATATCAACTCTCTTACCCTAAGAAAGAAAATAGCATCCATCACTCATGGGTGGGTGAAGGCAGAAAGAAAATGGAAATGATAAAAAGTTGCTTCCAGGAACAGTGAACAGATGGAAGAGTTAAATGTTCAAGGGGTGGAAGTCAAAGCCCTTGGAGAGGTGATAGCTGATGCACGCTGTCCTACTGCAGAGGCTAACCACAAGAATGGGAGAAACAGAGAGGAGCTCTAGAAGCATGTTACAGAACAAAAAAAAAGGTTATAATGTGAAGAGCCAGCATCTTTAATTACTAACATTGTTGTAAGATACCAGAAAGGGCTGGAAAATGTCCCAGGATGTAGCGAAAATCTCCAATTATAAAGCAAAACCAATGTAAAGAAGTAGTTGAAACTTAAGTGATGGATGTAACCTTGAGTAATCTTGAGAGAAAAAGTTTCAGCAGTTACAGTTAACAACTTAATGGCCCTGGTAGATGGGTTTGTCCTGTTTCACAGAGGGAAAGAGGGACGGCAACTGGAAAAGAAGCAGCCAGACATAGTGACGGAACGGCTGGTTTCAGTAAGGTTTTTTTTTTCAACAAGTGCTTAAGCAACAGAATGAATGTAGGAACCAGAACAGAAGTAACATTAAAGGAAGATGGCATAGGTAAGTATTAGAGGATATTCATACCTGTCTGATAACCAAGCTTAACTAACTACTGTATTCTAGTGTTGTTTAAAGTTAACCCTATACAATGCAAGACACCATGGAAGATGCTAACACCTTTCCTGTAAAGGAAAGACAAGAAGATGGTAAAAATCTGTGCATAAATATAATAACGTTGATTTAAGCTGCAGTGTAAAGGCTGCCTGGTTATTATAAAGAAGAGACAGAAAGAGATGCAGGAATTAAAAAAAAAAAGTAACTGGGAATATTGGAAGCTCTTATGAAGGGAAATACTCTGGTGATCCACGTAAGGTGACATGAGAAGGTGCAGGCCAGTGCTGCACATACCACTTGGCTGTAGGATAAACTTTGCTGGCTCAACCTAACTGGGGAGCCTACAGATTGCTTGTGCTTGGCACCTGGTGATGATGCTACCACTGTGTCCTTGTCTTTATCTTAGAGTGAAGCAGCACATTCTTACGTGAACATCCTTTTGATTGACAGCAGAAATGACAGAGTTGTTTACTTCCAAGAAAATCCTACAGAAGCCCTGAAGACCATGACACTGGTGAACTTCAGCACAGACACTATCTGCAGCGTGGCATGGGCTGATGCTGTACTACTTGGTGTTCCCAGCATCTGAAGGGCTGTAACGTTATCTAATATTATCCCATTTTGCCTTCTAATGTTATCCCCAACAAATGGTGTTTTAATCAATACATTACAGAGTCTGGGTACCTTTCCTATTGGGATCCATAATGAACACTAGCATCACACCTCCATAAACCACAGCAGCATCTGTCTCTCATCACTCCAGCTGGGGGGGTGGGTGGCAGTCTCCCTGCAGTGGTATTTCTTCCCTGCTTTCAAGTCCATATGGGCTTGCATAATTATGCCTGATGAAAGCAGCCCTGAGGTCATTTGTCCCACTGCAATGTGAGACCAAAACCAAATTACCATATAGACACTAAAGAAACTGCCCTTGCTGCTATCCTCTTCCCCCATCAGCTGAGTAAGGCCCTCTGCTTGACAGCTTACACAAATGTTGGGCTGTTTGTGCCTCCTCCCACAGCGAGGAGCGGTGGTGGCTGCTGCGTGGGACGACGGCAGCGGCTCTGATTTCACCACTCTTCCAAAACCTGTTTGTGCCCTGACCTCTCCTTCCTGTCCCTGCCTGTGTGCTCCACCTAAACACTTCTTCCCCTGCTAAGTAACACGGGGTGTTTGTAGGGTTGTGCCTAATCCTGTGCGAACGCACTCCTCCACCCAGGTCATCTCCACCCAGGGCATCCCAGCCATTCCTAAAGGTGTCTCTCCAAAATCTAGGGTGTGTGGGTGAGAACAGGAGATACTCTTAGACGAGGGAGGGAGCCTCTGCAACTGCTCTTTGTACCAGTGGCCACAGAGTCATTCCTCAGCCACCCTAATGCTAATATTTGCACTCCTTCTATGGAGATAAACATTACAGATGTATCTGCTGCACAGAGGCACAGCACAAAACATGCTCCCTGCTGGCAGAAAGCACTTCTGTGCCATGTGGCAGTTCCTGAGACTACCCCCACCCTGCCCTGCTTTCTGCTGGTTTCTCACTCTGCCAATTTTCTGCTTGCTGTAGGAATCATTAGAGCTTTCCCAGCTCTGATAGCCCAGTTCTTGACTTATTAGCTGATGTCATGACATCCAGACTATTTCTGCCTCCCTGTTCCTGGAAGCCCTTGTTTTCCTGGCTCGCTTCGGGCATGCTAGCTCTTTGCTCGTTAGAGCTTTTGTTTCCCTTTGGATGTACTTTTGCATGTTCCCCTGGGGTAGGAATAAAAGGGGGAGCCCAAACTTCATGCGGCTTCTCTCTCCTCCACTCTGCTGGGAATTGTAACGCAGTGGGAAGTATGCACTGCCAATGGCATTGCTGACCTAACTGGGAGGAAAATTTAAATTCCACATGGGCTGTCGCAGGCATCCCCTTGGCATAGCTGAGGGAGAAGGCGGGGAGGCTTAGCCTGTGTGTTCTGGTGCCAAAATATTTGGGTCTGAGCTTGCTGATAACTGCAGGGAGAAAAGACAGCTGGACTCTAGGGGGAAAAAGTCAGGGGTGGGGGGGCTTGCAGCTAAAAAGAGGATAAGGACTGGGAACGGCTAAGGAGCTCTCAAAGTCCTGCTGCATGCAAGGCTACTAGAGTACAGCCTCCGAGAAAAGTCAGCGGCAGGGACCCAAGCCAGCGCAGTGGGGAGGCAGTGATGGTGTGAAGAGCTGCACGGGAGTGGAGCGGCACTGGGAAAAGGAGCGAGCTGCTCTGGCTGGGGTGGCTGTGAGCTGACAGAGACCTCGCCGTGCCAGCCCGAGTTCTCCCTGTGTCCTGGGACAAGCTTGTCCTCTTGCTCCTCATGCCATCTTCCCTGTTATGAAATGGGATGCTAATTTTAGTCCTGTGGGGATCCAGAGACGTTTTGCTTGGCTTCTGCCAATTAAGTAAGAAAATAAAGATGCCCTGAAGGGAAGGAGAGATCCCAAGAGAGGAGGGATAAGAGGAGCCTCAGTTCCACTGTCCCTGACACACTATGACCTCTGGAGACCTATTTCTTCATTCTGGTTCAATATTAACCCAGTGGGGCTGTGACTCTGCTTATTCTGCTCCCTTTGCATTTCCCCTGCAGCCAGGGCTGTACAGCATGGCACGCAACAAAACCAGCATGCTGAGGGGCCTGCTCTTTTCCAGCCTTCTACACCTCACGCTGAGCCATGCCGAAGGTAAGACTCAATGGCACAGGGAGAAGGACGGTACCAGTGGGTGACAGGAGGAAGAAAGATGGGGTTATTTCTTTCCAGGGGTGAAGCCGGTGGCAGGTTTTCTTGGTAAGGCAGGAGGACCTTCTAAACGCTTGAAGTTGGGAGTGAAAGGGTGCTGAGAGTGGAGTGAGCATAGGGCTTTCCTGCTCGGGAGGATGCAGCAGCATCCAGCAACTGGTGACAACAGCTCAGTGGATTTTGTGGGTCACCTGGGAGACGGCGGGGAAGGGGAACGTGCCTTAGTCCAGGACCATGTGTAACGCAACTGTGGGCCTTTTTGGGCTACCGTTCCCCAGTTGACCTGAGTGGCTGCAATTCTCCATTGCCTCCCCAGCTGTCCCTTATCTAAACGTTAGGTCATACACAGTACGCTGCCTTCCTGCTCGCTGCTCCTTTTCTCTTATCAGAGCCTCTAATTCATCTATCTTTCCTTAATATGAGGTTAAGTCCTCTCTGACCCACTGCTGTGTGGGGGAAGACCTGTCTGCAGGTCTCAAATCAGGGTCTCTGAACACGAAGATGGAACCAAGCTGTGCCTATCGCAGTGGTCTGAAGTTGGCAAGACAGAAATATAGTGGCTGGCAGGGAGCAGTAGCAGGCTCCGAGCAAACAAACCTCTGCCTAACTGCAAATGAGCACAGCAGCTTTGCCGAGGGTAGCAGAGGATTCCTGTCACTTCTGTTTCCTATGTAATGTGAGCCCCGATTAATGAATTATAGAGAGCCTGCTCTGATCATGATGTAGACCTGACAGGGCTTCTCCTTTCTGTATGGTGCACTAGGGGAGGCTGGGCTGTGGGATCATCACATCAGCTGTGTATGATTTTTGGAAACTGCAAGGAGAGACAAAGGGGCCCTCCTGCTGCGAGCACCCCTTTGACTGGCAGTGTTCTGACCCGGTAGTTTTCCTGGAAAAGGGGCAGGCACTGTCACTGCTCAAGCGCCCACGACGTGCCAACAAGGGATTTCTGGAAGAGATGCTTAAGGGAAACCTGGAACGAGAGTGCTTGGAGGAGACATGCAGTTACGAGGAGGCTTTTGAAGCCCTTGAATCCACCGTTCAGACGGTATGTATGAGTGTTCCCAGGAAATTTTCCCTCAGCTGACCCCTGTAGTGAGAGACCAGCAGGTCACACACACAGCCAGGGGCTGGGGTCTTAAGACTCAATTCTGTGAACCAAAGATCAGGCTGATGCATGGGTGCCACCGGGAGAGCTTAGGTTTTCTTAGGGGCTTTCCCTCCCGGAGCCACTCTGAGTTCTTTCCCCCCACCTCTATTTTAAGCATGACGTTAAAAGGAGAGTCTTCCCATCAATCCTGAATTGCATCTTCCACTAGTTCAGCATGGTGCTGCACACATTTCAACTCCCACAGTCCCAGACACTCACAAAAGATTTGGCTTAGAAACCAAACACTGAGTGCAGGTGCCTCAGGCTCCTTTGAGCTGAAGCTTTTGCAGTCTGTCCCGTTTTCTGGCTTCCAGACTCGCTGACTCTGCTAAATTTGTTCTGCATCCTTTGGGGATCTACTCCTAGCCCCAAGGCCAGTATCCATGCTGAATTCCACACCCAAGAATACATCATCAAACAGATAAACAGCGAGGAGCCTAAGCCAGCAAGATACAACCTCTGTGTGGAGTATTTCTAAAGCAATCACCTCCAGGCTGCACAGCAGAGATGTAGGTATTGTTCAGCTCTTTGGATCTACATGTGAGCTGTAGCCTTAGAAGTTCTAGGTTCAGCTCCTCGAGCTTCTGCACTGTAGCCCAGGCACTGCTTCCTCTGCAGGTTGATGAAGGTTGTAAGCATCTTTGGTCTTTTTAGAATCAACAGTACTCTCAATTCCTGAGTCTGATGAGTGGGAATGTGGTTTTATATCAGATTTTTTGCTTTGTTGGACTGCATAGTAATTGATATCAACTGAGCTAGGTTAGTTTGTTCCATTTGTTGTGATGGGGCATGCCCCTACTGCTTTGAATTGCAGCAGCTAAGCAATGTTTGATGTTCTGTGTCTCTACTCTTAAATATATAATAATTTTTTTTTTTTTTTTTTTTTTTTTTTTTTTTACAGGAAGCATTTTGGTCAAAATACCAAGGTAAGTTTCTTCAAGTCCTGCAGGTGCTAAGCTACCCCTTAGGATGCCCTGTCCTATTCTGGAGAGATGGCTCCCTACCCTCTTACAAGAGTTCACTTTCCAGGACAAAGCATTTGTGTTTTGTCCCTAGATGATAAACTAGTTCAAACTATGATGCTTACTCGGATTCCTTTCATATAATGTGTTTCTTTCTTCTTATTTTGCTAGTATGTCAGGGCCTGAGAAAGTCCAGGACACTTCTGGATGCTTGTCTAGAAGGTAAGAAATTCATATTGACCTCAATGTCCCAGACACAGTGAGTGCCAGGAACTTGCTTCCTGCAGAGTTTGTAAGGAAAAAAGAAATAATCTAAAGATGGTGAAGCCGTCTGATTAGAAAGAAAAATAGCAGGAGGGGAGTTTGAAATTCTTTTTTCCCCCTCTATTTCCCCATTAACCATTTCACAAACAGCCTAACTCCCCCATTGAAACAGCATGCACCTGCACCTACAGCCAAAGCACAGCACAGAGCCTCAGGGCAAGCTCCCTCTGATGAGACAGAGAGAGCTTAAGCTGTGTGCTCTTCCCACCCCATGAAGAGAATGCTTGTTGCATGCATGAGCCTGCACAAAAGTTAAAGGGATTTGGGGGAATGGTACCTCTGGCCTTGAAAAACGCAACGTCCATTTCCACTGGCCCTGGCTTACACCGTGTTGGGATTTTGACAGGTAACTGCTCTCTTGGGCCGGGCCAGAACTATCGGGGGACAATTAGCTACACCAAATCAGGGATTGAATGTCAAGTGTGGACAAGCAAATATCCACATATACCTAAGTAAGTTAATCTCCTGCATACTCTTAAAGGGTTCTCCAGTGTGTCCTTCCTTCCTAGCCTAACCAGCTTTTTCTCATAGATTTAATGCCACCGTTTATCCCAACCTCATTGAGAACTACTGCAGGAACCCAGACAACAACTCAGAAGGCCCATGGTGCTACACCCGAGACCCAACAGTGGAACGGGAGGAGTGTCCCATCCCAGTGTGTGGTATGCCTCTGCACTATGCCCCAGCAAGCCCTTCACTGGCAGAGAACACCGCGCTGAGACTGATACTAAATGTGGCAAGGAAGGGGAGAGGGTTAGGATGGAGGGATCTTACATGAACAAAGGTCAGTTGGAGTAGAAGAGCTGCATCTTAAAAGATAAAGGAGCTGAGGAGGAAAAATCATTTGAGTTGCCCGTACATCTAAATTCCTCTAACATGCTGTTTTCTCTAGACTACACTAATCTAGATCTAAATTAAATCCAGTATCAGTGGTCCCCTGGAATCTACTACAGTTTTGCCAGTCAGGAGCACCCCAAAATTCTGGCTCAGCTGCCTCTAATTTGTGACAGCAATGAGTCATACTGGTTATTTTGGTCTGAATTCCCACCTTTAGGACAAAACCACTACAGCTTGTGCTCGACTGCCTGCCTTAATGTTCACTTATACGGAAGGGTGCAGTTTAATACCCACAACCTCAAGAAAAGATGCCCTTCTCTCATCATTGCATTTAACAGGATGGAGAACCATCCCCCTACACTTATATGTTCCCACTTCTTCAAAATAGAGAGCCGTCTCCCCTGGGACTTGTCCTCTGTCTCAGAGAAACCAGTAGAAAGCAGAGAACCTTCTCATAGCAGAAGTTTCTCTTCCAAAAGTAGAGACTAAAGGCAACAACTCTTACAAGTGAAAGTCAGAGAGGTCAGCAACCATTTTGACCACGGCATGTTCTGAAGTTTTAAAAATCATTACCATCACCCTGGTCTGCAATACGGCAAACTGGAAAGAGATACTGCTCTGCTTTGGAGTGAGCAGGCATCTGTACTATCTCTGTTCAGTAGTTAGTTTCTGACCTACAGTAGCTCACTGTTACACTTACACGTGCACGGATATGGCAGGACTAGAAAAGCCTTGGCTTTGTGCACAGTTCCTTTGCAATCATGTTGACATGAGTCAATCTCACACAGAAGCAGCCTCACCAGTTAAGGTGCATGCTACTTGCTCAGTGGCTGTTGTGCCCCAGGGCAAGTGGTCAAACCAAGGGCATCTCTTCACACGGGGATTCCCCCAGTGCACAAGGAAAAGGCAGCCTGAGGCCAAGCAACTGCGCAGAACAGGTTATCTGGTGCCCACTCACTCAGGAAATGCTGCTTAAAGCTTGCAGCCATTAGGACACTTGCAAGAAAAAGTGTAGAAAGTCTGGCAGGAAATTTTTTCTCTTATCATTAGATATCGAAACATTGGCAAAAGTTAAATTTGCTATTTTAGTAGCATATCATGGTAAGAGGCTCCCCCAAATATGGTCTCATTACGCATTTGAGAAAAAGGCACTGGAGGCTCTAACACAGCAGCACTATGATGCCTGAGGCACCTACCCACCCCTTAAACTGCTCTCAAAGATACCCCAGAAAGGAACACGATATTGTCCCTCACATCTTAGTGGCAGAGAGAAGTATGATGAATCATGCCAGCCTCACCTTACCTCCTGTTGAAAGAGCTGCCTCTGACACTGCAATATTGTAGAGGGCCACCACATGCATGGGAGCATAGTGGGAGCTCCCAAACATAATGGGATGGCCCTTGGAACTCTGGGCTTTAATAAAAGGGCTCTGGTGCTATTTGCTAACAGTGCTTCTGAGTGCAAAGCTATGGCTTAAATCACAGCGCTCTGTCTTTCCAGGCCAAGAAAGGACAACAGTTGAATTTACTCCACGGGTCACACCACCAGCGCCAGTGGGACCCTGTGAACAAGAAAAAGGCATGCTTTACACTGGGACCCTCTCAGTCACTGTGTCTGGAGCCAAGTGCCTGCCATGGAACTCTGAGAAAGCCAAAGAGGTGCTCCATGGAAAACACATTGACCCAGAGGTGAAACTGCTGGAGAATTACTGTCGGAATCCAGACGGAGATGACGAGGGTGTCTGGTGTGTCACAGATGAACCACCCAACTTTGAATATTGTGATCTGCACTACTGCGGTGAGAAGCCTGCATTGGTTTGGGTAGGCACACTTGTGAGGCAGTGGCAAACCAGGGTGAAGTGCTTGGCCTGGGAGGCACAGACAAGGAAGCATGCACACCATGCATGTGGAAGTCCTGTTTGTCCAAATATCACACATACCAACCTGCCATACACATGTAGAGCCGTTACGTCTCTCAGGTGTTCTCTTCTCCCTGAAAACTCACAATGGTGGACAAGGAGCATTAAAAAGAGCAGTGGTTTTAAAACATCATTTCTCCATCAGACCCACTGTGTGTCAAAAGGAACATTTACATTGCTGATAATTATGGAAACTGCAGCTAGGCCCTTTATCATGTTTGTCTTTCTGTCCCTCTCAGACAGCTCGCTAGAGGATGGGAATGAACAGTTGGAGGGAATATCAGGACGTACTACCCTTCCTCAAGAGTTCAAAACCTTCTTTGATGACAAAACTTTTGGCTCAGGCGAAGCAGGTGAGCAAAAACTCTAGATACAGCACCACAGTTTGTAGAAAGACTGCAGCTTCATCCCACAGGGCACTCACTGTTCCTCAGAAACACCAGCTTGCCAAATGCTGTCAAAAGCAGGGGGAGATACTTAAATTCCTTGAAGGACCCTCCAAAGTCAATTTCCAGTTATGATCATGGAGCTAGCAAGCACTTCCTTCCTAGGCTCTTCCAGCTTAGCATGCTGACTGCAGACAACATTTTTCCACTGTGAATCAGGTAGAGTAACAAAGCCAGATTGCCTATTTTTTCAGACTGCGGCACTCGTCCTTTATTTGAGAAGAAAAAGGTAATGGACAAAAGTGAGAAGGAGCTGCTGGAGTCCTACATAGGAGGCAGAGTTGTCCATGGGGATGACGCAGAAGTTGGCAGCTCCCCCTGGTAAGTGTTATCTTTGCATAGGCCTTCACAGGGAATTGTGTCTCCCTTCTCTTCAGTTCAAGCAGGGGAAAATAAAAGGGCTTTTCCATCTCAGGCAGCAGGTGGGCATTATGGCTTCTAATCAAAAGCTTCTCCAAGTGGTTGACAGGGCAGTACTAGAATAGCTGGAAAGAAACTCTCCTCTTGAGCCAAGTATGCAACCATCTAAAGTACGCAACCATCTAGGAACAAGAGTGCTGTGTTTCATCTTCGTCTCTTCCTCTTCCCAGTTTTGCTGGAGCAGAGAGAATGAGAAACTTCTCCAGGTGAAGGAAATAGGATAAATAGCCTACTACATAGAATATACATGTCCAGGGAAAACTTCTGCTAGAGACCCACTTACACAGTTGTCTTTGTCAGTATAGCGCAGCGCAACGCTCTTCCCTGCTCACTGCAAATTCTGCTCTTGCTGCATGACACCAAGACGCATTCAGCCAGCCATGCCTGTAGTCCTGCTAAGTCTTCCTTCCTCCTTGTCTCTCAGGCAGGTGATGCTCTACAAAAAGAGTCCTCAAGAGCTGCTGTGTGGTGCCAGCCTCATCAGTGACAGCTGGATCTTGACTGCTGCTCATTGTCTTTACTATCCACCATGGGACAAGAACTTAACTACAAACGACATCCTGGTGCGGATTGGCAAGCACATAAGGGCAAAGTAAGAGCTTGAGTGAAGCAAGAGTGAACCAGCCTTCCTTTTGGAGTAATGAGATACAATGAGGTTGGGCTATCATTCAGTATCCAAGGAAGCACATAAACAATATCACATGCCTCTCAATAACAGGATCGAATGGAGCTGTCATTTGCTGCTCTTGCTGATCCTAAAGGTGAAAGTGGAAGGGAGGGCAGAAGCATGGAGAGTCTAAAGGGGAGCTCCAGGGTAAAGACAGTATTGTCTCAGAGGGTACAAAGCACCTGAGAGCATCATGAACCCCAGAAGACTCTCAGTTGCTACTGTACAGCGAGTTCTTTCCTTCATGACTATTTCAGATATGAAAAGAATATAGAGAAGATTGCTCTGTTAGATAAAATCATCATCCATCCCAAGTACAACTGGAAAGAGAACATGGACCGAGACATTGCACTCATGCACTTGAAGAGACCCGTCATCTTCAGTGACTACATCCATCCTGTCTGCCTGCCTACCAAAGAGGTTGTGCAGAGGTGAGGAGACTGTCCCACAGTCCTAAAAATACAGGCTACAAAAGCCTCCTTCGGGCCTTCAAAAAAGACAGAAAAAGATGCCTTATTTAGGCTATTTGCAGCAAGAAAGCCAGGCAGGAGAAAGCTGCTACAATACATTTGATAATACTCAATGCTTCCTTCCACAGGCTGATGCTGGCAGGTTACAAAGGGCGAGTAACTGGTTGGGGAAACTTGAAAGAAACATGGGCCACTAGCCCAAGCAACCTCCCCACAGTTCTGCAACAACTCAATGTGCCCATTGTAGACCAAGATATCTGCAAGGCATCCACCAAAGTTAAAGTCACTGACAACATGTTCTGTGCAGGTAAGTAGCACTAGAGACACAAGGCCAACTTGCCTCAGGAGACAAGGGCTCTGAGCTCCTGGTGGGCCTCACACAGCAAGGTTACTTTCTGATAAATTTGCGAGTGCCCTCCATAAAGAATAACTTTCCTATGATAAGAATGTTTTCAGCTCTCAGAAGACAAGAGGGCTGGAGAACTTAAAGCTATGAATAAAGTTTGTAACACCATGCTATGTCAGGCTAACTAGCCTAATGGCACCACTCTGCTAGATATCAGCAACAGCTGTGTGAGAACCAGGCACATAAAAAATTATCTTTTCACCAGTATATGGAACAGTTCAGCAACTTCCTAAATTAAAGGCTGCACACCAGTTATCCTACGCAGTAGCCAAACAACCCCTTCTTCTCTACTAGCTTGTCTCAACCTTTTGGAGCCTATTCATACTTAACACCCACAACTTCTGTGGCAACAGCCTCCACAGATTAGTTATGCATATGTGAAAAATGTAATTCCTCATGTTCTGGCAAGTTTCCTGTCTAATAAATGTGAAGACCTACACATCTATACTCATAACTTAAGAAAAAAATACTTCTTCTCCATATCATATGCTATTTTATGAACCCTTTACAGCTCTCCATTTCTCTTCCAAGTTGAGAAGCATTTATTTAATCTTTCCTAATATAGAAGGCATTCCATACTTCCCATAATCCTTGGTGTACCTTCCTACATCTCTTCTGGCATTATACCCTTTTTAAGAAAGAATATAAGTGAACACAGAATTCAAGATACAAAGAGACTATGCATTTATGTACTGGTTTAATACTTTCTGCTGTATTTTTCATTTGTGCAGACTTTCAGCTCCTACAAACAAATCTCCAACAATTTTTGATGGAGCTTGTGCTGCTTGCCTCTAATAACGCACACAATTGCTTGAGTTAGTAAGGAAGCCAATTTTATGAGCATACTGACAAGACAGTGTTCTTATGGTTTCTTTTTCTAGGCAACATTCTTGAAAAATAGCTGAGATGCAGACATACAGCAGAAAAGGGGAGACACAGGTGATGGCAAAATGCAAAGATACTGTCTAGTTCATCAGGAATTAAAGTGAAATCCCTTTCCTCTTCATAGCAAGACTGTAGGAAGATAGTCAGTTGGGGGAGAGAAAGAGCAGAGCCTGCAGAATGACAGGAAGGTGAAAGTGAGGACAACAATGGGTCTTTATAGTAAATAGAATGAAAGAACAGGGTACATGGAATATTACACACACAGAAGTTTCTAAGAGAAGGGAAAGGCACAGTAGCTCAAGCTACAGCTGTTTAACACAGTGGCAGCTGACACTAACAGCAATCCTGATGAAAGAAAACAGGAATGAGAGCACAGAGGGTGGAAGAATATGGTGGATTCAGGAATGTTGCAGAGACAGAAGCAGAGTTAGCTGTTCTACATATAACATAAGAAACAAAGCAGTTTTCTAAATTTAGAAGTCCAATAGTTGGCAGAAGCAGTAAGCAGTCTCATGGCTCTCAGAAAATTTATGCAGCAGTACTTCAAAGAAAAGATGGCCAAAACCAGCCACTCTCCCTACACTCAAATGTCCAACTTTCTTCTTGCCTGTAGGTTACAGTCCTGAAGACTCAAAGAGAGGAGATGCCTGTGAAGGGGACAGTGGGGGACCTTTTGTAATGAAGGTATGTTCAACAAGTTCAAGCTCATAAAACATATGGAGCAAGGTTTGTGCTATGCTGAACTTTCATAATAGCCTAAAAAAATGGCAGCAGAGATGGAGACTGCCAAGTGGCTGAAGCAAACCCATCTCATGTCCAAGCTGAGCAACTGAGATGAATCCTGCAGTCATCCAGCCCCATTTCTGTACTGAATTCTCAGCACATACGGAGATAGCTGCAGAAAGCGTGAGTGATTGCCAATTCTCACTTAGAGGTTTAAGAGTAGAGACAAAATTACTCCAATAAGCTATGTTATCTAGTAGATGCCAGTCTGAATTCCAAAGTAGTATTCATCACTAAACAGGCTCGGGTGCATACAAAGCTTAGATCTGAAAGTCTCTTGTTCCTTGTGCCAATCCCATTTTTCTTTGCTTTAGAACCCAGATGACAACCGTTGGTATCAAGTGGGAATAGTTTCATGGGGAGAAGGCTGTGACCGAGACGGCAAATATGGATTTTATACCCATGTATTCCGCCTGAAAAAGTGGATGCGAAAAGCCATTGAAAAACATGGGCGATAGAGGAATCGTTTACCTTGCTTGCTCTCAGTTTTGCTACAATGCTCCCACTTCTTAAAAACATAAGCATAGAAGAACCTGAAGTAAAACAGTTATAGCCTTACAACTCGACAAAGGGAAGCGTTCTCCCTTAAAAATAAAAGTTCTCAAAACCAGCTTCTTCCTTTTGTTCATGCTGAGTTTAGTTGCCCTTGAATCTAACCCATCACAGTATCCAGGAGTACCAACAGAATGCCTCTAGTTGTACTGCTAATCACCTGTTGTGCTTCAAACAAATTCTCCTCCCTTCTATCAGCTATAATCATCAACAGATTTTAGACCTCAGATGATGGCCTTAAGGCAGTCACAGCAAGCACAACTGTGGCCCCAGGCACTGTCCATTTCCTCGCTTCAAGTCAACTCATTTGCTATTCTAGAAATTGAGCCAAGAACATTCTGGAGATAATCACCCTACAGTAACAGTGGCATTACACAGAACACCAATACCAATGTCAGAAGTAAAGCAACTATAACCTGTTTTGGTAAGACAGAAATTGTTCTCAGCTATAAGAGCAAACAAGTACCAGCACCACTGTTTTCAAGGTTAGTGTCTTAGAAAGTTACAGATGCCAGCTGTATGCAATTCACCCTAGAGAGGAATATGGGCTCGAATACATTAAGTGGCACTTCCATTACTGTATGGCAGTAATTTTCTACCTGGCAGGTGGTGCTGGGTCCTCAGAGTGTATTTTCCACCTGCATAGTGAGAGTCAGAAGGAAGCAATTCATACACAGTCATTGTCAAAGGGCCTCCAATAGAAGCATCCTGCACTATACCAGTTTGGTTGTCTTATAAAGCCTTTTTAGGGATCACGCCCAAGAGAAGCTTCAGTTCTTTCGTGAACTCCTTTTTAGCAGCAATTTGTGGACCGCTGAGGACCCAGCAGTACATCAGTGAACCCATACTCTTGACTAGCCAATTTGTTCAGCCCAGTTTTCTCTTAAAGTAATCATGAGATTTGGAAACTCTCCTTGCTCCCTATGACACCCTATTCCTAAACTCCTCATTCACAGTGCCATCAAGTCACAGAAACAGGCAACAGTGAAATTCTGTTTGCTGCTTAATACTCTGTACAAAGCATGAGTGACGATGTTGAAAAAGTGAAAGTAGAGGTAACTATCTGAAATTAGTTGGATATAAATAAAGTTATCAATCACTTACTGTCTGGCCATCTCCTTGAAGATGACCCATTTGGGAACCCACTTGAAGACAGCCCAATTTGATTGCCCAAAGAAAGCATAAAAGCAACCTCTCAAAGGCATCTGAAGAAAAACCTCAAGAGCTCAAATTCCACAACTGTTTGAAGTCATTGATAACCACAGGCATCGGACACTGAAAATGTTTAGCCTTTCTAATGTTTAAATTTTTAGCCTCACCCTTTCACTGCTATCTAATAATCTGTGAGAAATCACATACCTAAGAGGGGAACCAGGACCATACACCTTCTGAAGTCACTGTTAATACTGACTTGTTACAAACAATACAGAGGAATCATTTTTAAAATTCAGTTTAATGTTATTTAAACATTGTCTGGGCTAAAGATTAGGCTTTATTAATTTATGTGCACAAGTTTTAGTTCAGAACTCCCAGGATATTGAGTCCAACCAAACACTACAGAGACACAGGGCAAAAACTCATTCATAGTAAGCAACTATATCTTCTGCTACTCAATTATTCCTGTATTTCACTTCCAATTCAGCTTCAAATTTAAAATAGTTCTATGCAGGTTTGCAGGCATTTGCTGTTTTAACATCCTGAGCTAATTAACAAATAGCTCTTCAGAACGTCTGCTGGACATGGTAAAGGAACATACAGATTAATTTAAATATCAGTAAGTTTCAAAAAGCAGCTAGTAATTGAGAGGTAGTGGCAGTAACTCTAGTGCCAGCCAAAACAAACTATTCACAAACAGCCCCGGTTTAAGTGCACAAAAACCTCAGCACTTACCAATAAGGGCCAAAACTCCACTTATCATACAGCTCTGTTCCACAAGAAAGTGCATGCCCACTTCAGGTTAGGAGAGAAGACTGCAACTACTAAATCGAGGTGGTGGAGCAATGAATGGCATCATGTCAATTAACACAGGATGGAGAACACTCGCCAGTCACCTGCTATCACAGTGTACAAACTCACCATAAGCACCAAGCAGTATTAAGTCAACTGCAACCCCAGCCTAGGGGTCCTGTAAAAGGAAGGTTTCAGCCATTTGCAGAAGCTCTGGCATAGATCTGTTGCACAGGTACTAATTTAAAGCCACATTTTTACTGTAATCAGGCAAGATAGTTTCAGTAACGGCCCTAATGCAGAGACTGCTGGTCCACAGAGCAAACAACAAAAGCAGCAGTTACATGGAACAGATTAAAATCTAGAGCAGAAGTGTGCTATTTTAAGCCTGCCTGTCCAAGTCTTCAATAACTCTGTTTTAGTTATGGAACAGATGTGCAATTTATGCTTCACAACCAGCTCTCACATGGAAGTGCGGTAGTGAGGTGAAAATGCATCACCTCCCTAGAGATGAAAGGGTTAGAAAGGCTACACAGTGTATGTATTAATCTTCATACTTGTAGCTTCTGAAAAAGGCTAATCAGAAGACACCCTTACAAAAAAAACGGTAGCTACAGCTTTCATAGACTAGCACTACCAGGTCTCTTAGTCATACAAAATAGCAGACTTTACTGACATCAGATGTTTTAAGAGCAAAACAAATGTGGTGGTGAGGTCTACCTGCACAAGGAAGACTGCTTAACCAAATGAGTTCAGGATAAATGAGTCCACTGACTGTACATCACTGCTAATCTATTCCATATCAACAGCAGCAGGCTCCCTCAGAGAAAGCATTTGTACACACATGGGACTATGCTTAATCTGGGTAAAGGCATCACAAGGACTAGATAATTTAAAATAAGCATTTGAGCAAACTAAATATTCTCAACTTACTCTCAAGTTACAGAAACATGTTCCAAAACAAAAAAGCAACTATATGAAAAAATGCACTACCGCTCATAGAAGTAAGAGTGCAAAGTCTCAGGATTGCACCTGCAGATAGTATATGTTCACTCATCTTCCTTATAATATATCCAAACCCCAAGGTTCATGTCAACCCAAGGTTCATGTCAAGAATAGCTTAGCTCCATTTCTAGATGCCCAGTCACTAACATTCAGGAATAGAGAGTGACTTCTCTAACCAGCAGTCACTGCTGTTCCTACAGAGGCTGGTATAGTTAATGCAAACTTTATTTACAAAAGACACTTAAATTAGTTACTTCATGCCATGTGTCCATACAGAATCAACAGTTCAAGGATTACATGGAGAAGAATTCACAAAATTAAAAGTGAAATCACTAAAGATCTTCTAAGAGTTAAGAACTAGGAAAAGATCTTAAAGACAATTGTACAAATAAAAAAACAAGTTATGAGAAACTAGTCTGAGCAAGAGGATGGTTGTTTACAGGTCTGTACACTAAAACTAATACACAGACAGCCTTCTATTGTCAAAGAGATGCTCACTGAGAAGCAGAGTATGTACAAATACTTGTGCCACAATGACTCAACCCCCCAAAATCCACTGTATTATACATAAACCAGTTTGTATACATTAGGCCTAAATGAGGCCATTTAACTATGAAGACTTCTAGTTTAGTAAACTAAAGCTGAAGACAGCCCAAGCAACAGTGATGCTGTCTCTCTCACATCTCTATTTGCGACTGCTTTTTATTCTCTCCAGTCTTTTTTTCAAGTCATCAATATTAGCTGCTGCAGAAGAGGGTGAAGCCAGGGTAGTTCCAATGCCAGAGGAATGAGTCTGATTGGAGTCCAGGTCCAGATGTTGGTACTGCTCCCGTGACTCACGGAGCTGGGAGAGCTTACTGTGAAGCATATCTGTAGAGGATGCAACTGTAGGGAGTGCTGGTTTAGAGAGCAAAGATGTCAGAGGTGGTCTGTCTTCCTGCTATAGGGGAGGAAAGTGATGCATTAAGACAGATAACGGCAAAAGCCATATAAGAAGTACAAAACCTTAATCAATGGCTTTTTATCTTCACAGCAAACACCAAAAAAACAGAGGAAAGGGAAGGAGCAATGCAGCACAGGTGATCTGGAGTGATAAAGTCAGTTGCCATCAAAGTCAGAACCATGCAAAGCTAACTACTCAATTCCTGTCATTTAAGTAGTTCGTGTTTAGCTTAATGTCATTAGGGACAAAGGAACTAGTTTTTAAAGATCAAAAATTCACAGCAGACCAGCGTTGTACTGAGATGGCCTGCTGCAGTCTTGAACAGCCTGAATTCTAACACCACAAGAGGAAAGTCCATGCCTATGTGCCAGTGAGTCTTCTGGAGGAACAAGAAGAGGAAACTTGGATTGATTGGTAAGATCTGCTCTGCCAAAGACTTCAAATGTCAATTCACTGTTCTTTTGAATTGATATTTCCATCTGCGTTAACTTGTTACTATCATCTAGGAAACATTTCCCCTCCTCAGAGCTGTGAGCTGACACGCAAGTTTGTGTTAAAGGTTAAAACAGTGACGTGCCTAAATGACTATTCCTAGAATGAACATTGCTTCTCATGTAGCTGAGTGCAAGCTTCAGTAATCAGCACTAGATTCCTAACACATAGATCACCAAACTGTTAGAAATTTTGGCCCACATGTTTCCAATACTAAGCTCATTCACGATTTCTGTGCCTCAGTATCCATACACCCAAAATACATAAAACTTCATTCAAAGTCTTCATTCAGCTTTTATGGTTGTTTCAGAGCAGAAAGATCTAGAATTTCCACATCATTCAACTCGGAGATCAATATATGTTAACCTTTAGAGAACAGTAGTTATTTGAACCTTTCTGAGACTCTACTACATGGCAAGGGAAGATACCAAACTATAAGGCTGTAGAAACAACTGCATATACACCAGTGCTGCAAAGAGTAGACTGAAACATAAGCCTACTTGGCCAAGTAATGAGTTTAAAGCCATTTATACTAGGCATGGTGACATGCAGTGAATAGCTAGGACACGCAGTATAATGAAAGATGACCAATTCTGATTAGAATATGCCTTTGGTACAGGAAAACCAATCACTTGAATTCTTAAAAAAAGTGCAAATGAAGTGCGTCCCCTGGGGATTTACAAGTGTTGTCAAGTACCATACCTTTGCATTGTCAAGGCCACAACGTTGCCTGAGGATTTTTAATCTTTCCAAGTAAACTGAAGGCCCCACTTCCTCCCCATTTGTGTTTCCTATAGATGAAGATACAGTGTGGGTAGAAGCAGGAACACATGTTCCTTCCATCTGAGGAGAAATTCCTGGAGGATGAGGGGAAGCAGGGAGGAAAAAAAAAAAAAAAACATCAAACAAGCATGACTGTCTTGGTCAGTTCCTTGAAATAAGATGCAATGGATGAAGAATCAACCAACTTATAAACTACCAAGCTATTCGCATTTGCTAGTATAGGCATATCAACCCTTCCATTTCCTTGCAAGAGTGACAACCGAAAACCAAGAAAAGAAATTGAAATATTTAAGAAGTGGCAGCACAGCAGCTCCAGAAGTAGTGCGGAGGCTGACAGCTGAAGACAACAGTGTGCGGAGAGGAAGATGCTGATGTGGATCAGCAGTAACCATGATGTCCAACAGAGAGAACTCAGCAATTAGCAGGATGGGAAATATTTGGAGTCTTCTGTCTTTTTCTAAGTTTAGTAGTGCTTCTGGGCAGACCTCACCACTGATTCTAACCCCTCTTTACCTCTTGTTCAGGTAACTTAAAGCTGCTTCTTCTTCCAGTTCAATCTGAAATAGTGATTTCTATCATTTTACCATTATAATTTTCAATCATTATCATGATTTCTATCAAGGCATGTAGCAAGGTTTTTAAAGCTTCCCTACCAAAAGACTACGAAAAGATTTTACATTATGAAAAAACCTTTCCATTCTGAAACTAATGGCAAGTTCTAAGACTTAGTGTGGACAGAGATTTGTTATCAGTTGTTTACTGCAAGGGTATTTAAAATAGGTAAAAGGAGAATTAAAGTTAAACATTTATACTTTAGTCTAAATAAAGCACAGTTGCAAGATGGAACAATATCCTTTATTGTATCAAACTATTATAGTTAAGGAGGAAAAAAAAGACAAAATTGGGGCACTTAAATTCTGTTTTGAAATATCTAACTGTTGAACTAACATTTCTTGGTTGTACAGACTTTTAAGATGAAAGGTATAATTTTCTGTCCTATCTAGTCAGACAGATTTAGGAGGTTCTGAAAGAAACATCATTTTCCTTCAGTAATTTACAATACAGGGATAGGAGAAGGAACAGTAGTAGGAGAAAAGGCTAAAGTTTCACAGGACACTGTGCAATGTGAAAGATATTAAAGTTAAAGCTAGTTTTGCCAGACTGGGTACCAGTTTTTACTGTCAGCTAATAATTTGCTACATTCCCTCCCTAATATTGCATTAAATACTAATTTGTGCTTATCTGCAATGGAAAGACTCACTAACAAACTAAGTGTTTTATAGT
The DNA here is from genome assembly GCF_947461875.1 of Haliaeetus albicilla. Lineage (NCBI taxonomy): Eukaryota > Metazoa > Chordata > Aves > Accipitriformes > Accipitridae > Haliaeetus > Haliaeetus albicilla. The sequence goes on from NC_091487.1 coordinate 44,150,620, forward strand.
AATTTATCTAATTAAAAAGCTGATTTACTGGAAAGGGGTCAAACACCACTATAGAAACACTTCAAGTTATTTAAAATAAACTTTTTGATTCCACAATAAACAACACTATCAAAAAACCTCCTGTACCATTTTAGTAACCAAAAGGTAAAAGGAGAACCTGAAAGCTGCTGCTGTTATAAACTAGCTGTATACTTTGCAGAAACAATTCTTGATACCAGACACATGAAGCATAAGCTAATGTTCAACCCAGACTATAGGATATGAATTAAACCCACTTGTTTACCAAGCCTTTCAAATGTTTTCTACATTTAGCATGACAATGGTTATAACCTCTTTTTCTGTAAACAAAGACTGCATAATCCCTGCAAATGGTGCCTCATGAAGCAACACAGGTGCCAAGAACATACTTGACTCACTTTGGAAATCCATAAACCTCTGCAAATATTAGTTTCTACCAGGGGACATGTAACTGCTCTCCCTATATCTCTGCATCTCATAAATCAATCAGTTTTGCTATAATATGTACCTGTAGAAGCAGCAATACGTCCTTTCCCCTCCCGTTCTGTTTCTATCAGCCGAAGGCCTCTTTCCACATAGCTCTGGAAGAACTGAGAGGAGTTTTTCAGGAAGGGCTCAATGTCTGCATCAGAATATTTCTTTTTGTATTCATACAGCTCTGCCAGACCCTGGGAGGGAAGAGTTCCTGAGCGTTACTACAACTGCTGCATACACCGTTCTAATGTCTCATGCCCTCTTCCTTGCAGGAAGGGAGCACTTACCTCCTTAGTGTTCTCCTTGGAGCCAATCTTCTTAAATATTTCTGCCAAAATATCGTTAACTTTGGCCTTCGAAGCCTTTTCCTCCTAAATAAATAAAAGGAGACTTCTAAAACAAAGCAAATAAACACAAAGGGTAGTTAAACAAATCCACAGTGCCCTCACACCTGCTAGCTGGATACAGAGCTTCCAAGATGAAGAAAACCTTGAAGCGTTAAGGGTTTACATAGCCACTGTTTACATAGAATGAGTAAGGACATCAAACTGTAGCACTCTTTTGAAGCCGCCAGTGTTTAAAACTTGTTTTTGGTATAGTTAACTTTTAAAATGCAGTATCAGGCAGCACAAAACCTATGCTGCACACCTGAATGTCCTGGAGAGCACTTCATCCTGGGATATGCACAGAATATTCAGGTAATAACAGAAACACACTGCAAGTTCCCAAAACGGCCATAAATAAAAGTGAAACTAGAAGAGTATTTCCAACAGTAGTTGCATGTTGGAAAGGCAATTGCTATTTCATATTCCACAACCACAAAATTAAGCTTGTTTCTTAAATAAATTGCCTTACATTCCCTCTCCCTACCAACAGATTTACATTACTTACTGTGCGAGAAGCTCCTTTTTCTGTATCCTTATCAGCTTTGCTTCCAGTCTGGTCCATGGAGTGTTTCATTACTCTACACAGGTGAGCCTCCAGCTCAGACTCATTTTTGTTGTCTATCATTGTTAAATGATCTAAGATCTAAAAGGAGAAAAAGGGAATAAATTAAAAAAAAAGATAAGGAAAAGCTTTAGAGACTGCATGAACATCCAATTCAAAAGTACATGATTAGTGACTGCTCTGACCTTAGGCCCTTTCAGCTTGCACAGGGTGTGAAGCAGAGTCTTCAGTGTCCTTATAGGAAACTCACTCTTACATTGCTTCAGTTTCTCTTTGGGAAAGACCTTCATGAAAATGTGGATATCCAGTAGAATCCGATCCAGATTGATGCTATTAATGGTTTCCGGAAGAAGACGCACCATCCTCCACAGACACTGGAACAAGAGGCTGACTTAAAGCAAGACAACTCAAGAGAGAAGCATTTAATTAAATAAGGAGAGATTATACAAAACTATCATTGAGCCATTTCACTCTGCTACCACAGACATGCACCATGTCTGTCTGCTCAAGCTATATTTGCACTGGTACATACTTTCTCTTTTTAACTAGCTGTACTGTATCCAGATCCTTCTTTAGAGCTGATGCATAAAAGTAGTGCTGACTTCTCTACCAGTAACAGGAGACTGAATGCTTTGCGTGAAGAAATTTCAGCAGATAATGCATATATGCTGTGTACACCCCCGCACAGCAAAAGTTCTTTAGGTTTAACCTCATTAAGAGCACCTAACCTAAGTTGTCTTTAAATCATGCCAATTACAAAAGGGCATTCTATTATAAAAAAAGATCACACCCATGCTTTAAATGCAGACATTTGCGTGTTCACTCTGCCTATTCTTAGAGATGACAAAATACAAGCCAGCTCCAGCCTGGAACTGTTTGAATCCATAGTACAGTGCTGTGCCTAAGTAAATAAGCCCAGCAGGTGACTGCGCACCTCTGTAGGGAGTTTGTATTGGTACACACAAGCTTCTGTAAACTACTAGCAGGCGTTAAGCTCCCTCCTGGCATACACGAAGTCACTATATGTAACATCTAATTATAAGATTGTAATTATAAGAGTTATAAGAAATATTTCAAGTTATGGTCGCCAATTTTTTTTTTAAATATATCTGTTTTTTCAGCTAAGTTGATTCAGATAAACCAAGTAAGTTCAAAACCTCTACTACAGGCTCACCTTCATGACAAGTTCTGAAAACTTAGGAGAGCTGGCTGTTGCTAGCAGACTGTCTTGGAGCAAAACAAGCAGAGCACTGGAAGGATAAATTTATAACAGTTACACAGGAAAAGTGCTACACAAAAAAAGATGCCAACTCCCCACAGAATATCACACCAGAGACTGGGGTTAGTCCAGCAGTTTACGTCGTGTTGTGTAACGGCTCTTTCTTTCTTTCCAGCATGTTACAAGAGTTTAAGAGGAAGTCTGAACTACAAAGCATACAGAATCATACAAAGCTGGCTTGTTTAGCCTGCCTCTAGCTGTGCAGATTGAATGATTCTACAGACATCATTCTTTGCTTATAGAATGACTAACAAACTCAGCCATTCAATGAACACACAAGAATAGGTGAAGAGAGGCAGTAATTGTGCAATTTTCATTATATACCTCAAGATGTTGGTCTGGTCAGACTTTTCCAGAACTTTCACTACCAAGAGGTTGACTGATCGGATGACCTGCTCACCCTCTTCAATGTCTTCAACCCGAGAATCCAGCATTAATGTAATAAGACCATGCATTAGGTCCTTCAGCACGCCAGTGGAGGCCTCTCGAGCCAGGCTCTCTATCTGAAATAGCTACAAATCAAAGACAATATTAGAAGTTTTCCCTGCATGCAATGCTTTAATATAGGGATTTTTCTAGACTACACTGTCAAACCATTTGACATCCCCCCCGTCTCTCCCAACATTAAACAATAAAAATGCAACTAGGAAGAAAGTTATTTCTACTAAGTGACTTCTGAAAATACTTAGGCCACCAACTAAGCACTCAAAAGGTAAGGACTATTAAAACAGAACTTAATAAAAGTGTTAGAGTGGCTGTATTCTGTAGAAGCAACAAACAGACCTTCTTCCCTTCCCCAGTTTCTCATTCCCCACTCCCTCTCAAAAAGGGTGCATTGGCGAGCAGACAATTAGCAACAAACCTTCATACATAAGATTCGATAGTAAGCTAACTTAGCTTCAGGACAGACATTCCATTCTCCTGCAACTTCTGCACAGAAATGATTTGCTTTTCGCCTTAACTTTTAGGTCAAAGCCTTACCGAGATCATGCTCCCAATAATACAGCTGTAAAGTTTGACTATCTCATCTTTGTCTAGCTTCTCATCTGCCATGTGCGTATTGTAGATTAGCCGAAGCTGCATAAATGTAGCTATTAGGAATTGGTCAATGTGGCCAGACATAGCTTCTGCTTTGTCTTCCTGTCTGAGAACTTCATCAATCTAAGATTTAAAAACAAAACACCCAAGTCAACATAATGCAAACAGTGTGAAATAACTATAATTTAAAACCTTTTATATAGGAAAGGTCTTGCCCTGGCCAATTCATTTGCCAAGGCACTTGTATTCTAAGCTTTCGCCTGAAATCAGTAGCCTATTGCTAATCCCAATACAACCAATTATTTTAGAGAACTGCAATCCTATCCTGTACACAAGTGAAAACATGAAATGCTGCATTATGGATTCTGGAACTAACAGCTTTATGAAATCTCCTGGATAAAATACTTCTAAGTAGTTAAGTCACCCTAGAAACATGTAAAAGCTATGAGGCAAGACAATTCTTTTGCTGAGGATATGTAAAACAATTTACATATAAAAGTTAAGTTTCACTGGCTTTTTCAAACTTATAGCACAGATACTTGACAAAAACAGATACGCTTTTTTTTTTCCTTAGTGCTTTGTGTTAGGAGTCTATTCTACATCATCCAAGTGGAATTTCTATTGCTAAAGCGAGTCAGATGGCCCCTGTGCACTTAGTTTTGTCATCAGGGAGATTCTGAGCAGAGTCCATGTCACCTGACATGATTGCTCCACCACAGTGCAACTCATCACCCTCGCAGAAAAATAGTTCAGTACAGTGTGATTAGTTGCTACCTTAATTCACTTACCTGTGCCAGAGCCTGGATGCTTGTATTTATATCACCACTGGCTACTTGGGAAATGACAAAGTTGATAGTAGAAGCTGTGTTACTGTGCATGTCATCAAAGTGTGGGGATACAGCACGGATTCTGAACAGTTGAAGAAAACAGGATTCATTACTCTTTGGAGAGAGAGCTCTAATTTACACTGAACTGCTATATTTCATTGACCATTTAGAGACAAGGGAAAAGGACTTCATTCTTCACAGAGGATACTCAAGGAAGGAATCATTCCTTTTAACGTCTATTGCACTACTTTTAAAGACACTGACTTATGATGCACTTACAAACTCAAGAGACTTTTACTAAAAAACCACACAAGCAGAACTCAGGTTTTTCATTAGAAATAACTGCTCTCCAGATTCCAGAACAGTACAACAGACTGTCACTTTGACATCTCTCTTCAAATTAGCTGACACTACTTTCTTGTGTAAACAAGTCTGAATGTAGAAACTAGCAGAGTCAATTCAGCTTCTCAAAATAGTTTTTAAGTAGACCTACTGGTTTCACTTAGGAGTTAAGACTAGACTCACTTGGGCTCAGGAATCAAGACTGGCTCAAAGATGTCATCTAGTTTGTGCTGTACAAGTGCTGGCATCTCACATCTGACAGTACCATTGTCATTTTCAATTTCATCAAGATCCAGCTGAAATTCCCGTGGAACTGTATGCGTTGTCTCAGAGTGACTGCTCATGTTGCGATTTTGGCTATAGAAACCAGGAGAGAAATGTTTATTATATATACACAAGAGGCAAGAGTACTAGCACTAGCATCCACTGGTAGCCCTAAAGCTCTCATAACAGAATAGCACAGATTTTGAAGTTCTGATTTTATTCAAGCCTCATAATAACCCCCTTTGCCTTTCCCCTAGCCATTAGTAAAACAAGCTTTTGTAGGCCAGAGGAGTAGCTGCTAGTGACTTGCCTTCCTCGTTTCTCTTATAACCCACCACGAGACCCTCTGCATCTATGATAGGTATGCACTGGTTCATTTTGAGAGATATCTAGCACAGTTTAAAGTAGTATTAATGGAATACAGTGTTAGTGAGCAGGCTGGTTTGTTTTTTTTTTTTAAAAATTATGGATAGGATGCATACATACATAGCAACCTTGCAAACTCATCTGAACCTAGGACTCCTAGCATCCCACATGACTTGTACTGCATATCAGATTTTTCAAGGAAATGTTCTAATACGTAGTTCTCAACAGGGACTTTTATTCCAATATAGTGAGCAAGGGGGTACTGTTGCTCCAGGCTCTACAATCCACACATGCTCATTCATTTCTGCGCTGTGTGTCTGCCCTAACAAGTTAAGAACAGGGTCCAATCAACACCAAGTTTAATGTAACACATAGGAAGGTCACCCAATATTTCTAACAGCTGCTTAACATGGAAGGACCATGTCTGCCTGTAGTTTTAATCTATAGTCACCTTGGCAGAAACCTGTATTTTTGGTTTCTTTCTTTTCTTTAATTCAGAGACCTGTAAATAACCTAGAATTTGCCATGGTAAACCTGTCACCCTCAGGAAGGGATGACTAGGGTAGAAATTGAAAGATACAAGAGCCTTGCTACCAAGGAGTTAGTGGGCAGTACTTACATCCTATAAGTGCGATACATAATTCTGTCCATGGAGAAGCAGTGAAAAAAGGCACAAGACCATTTAGAAAGATTTCAAGACAGACAAGACAAAAAAGTTTCAGACATTTTGTTTTATATTATTTGGCCAATTTTCACAACATGCAAAGATGATGATACAAGAACTAAAATAACATTGCCAGACATGATATTAGCACATACACTATGCAGGCTACAGACCATAATTTATCATTACATACTTGAGTTTGGAGGACATGTCCTCAGCTGGTCCTTTCCGCAGCATGCTAGCATTAGCACTGATGTTTTGAGTACGCTGAGGTTTTTCCTCTGCCTGTCTCACTGGAGCAGCAGATGGTCTCTTGGCTGACCGTTTTATTCTTTCCTCCAGCATGCTCATGTCTTTCTCAGAAAGCTATAACACACAATGCTTTCACTCAATTTGAGTTGTATGGATTTTAGAAATCTTGGTCACCTACAGGAGGTATGCCACTTATTATTGAGGACTGAAGTTCTCCAATACCAAGGGTATGAACTGTCAATGCTACCATCCATCAGCAATCCAATAGGGCCACTCTGGACTGCCAGGTGCTACTTGAGGAGCTAATTAACCCACACTGACAAGCTGTAATACTGAATACAGCTATTTCTAGCCCACATAATATCCAAGAAACAAGCCAGCTTGAACTCAAACTGTGGTACTACCATGTATTTCTAATTGTTGCTTGTGTTGCTGCAAAAAACCAACCAAACAAAAAATCCTCACCCACCTTCCTACAGCCCCTATTAGGAACCCAGGCAATGCTTTAACACTATGGACCCTACCACAGAAGCCAGAGTCCTTCTAACAGTTGACCCATTCAATGTACTCTTAATTCACCCTGAACAGAAGGTAAGCCAACTGAACACTCCAACTCATGCAGTGAAAAGAATCATATTTATCTGCTTACTACAGGGCCAAAGGTTACCAATGACTACGTTTGAACAAAAGCAGCCATGATAATTTTGTGGGAAGTACTCTCCAGCATCCCTATGATTTGGAAACCTTCCTGAAAAGCCATACATTTGGGGACTAGATGGACCATACTGAAGCTCAAAAAGCCATGGTCGGAAGGGGTTGAATTATTCAAGGTGCTACAGTTCTTTTCTGAACCTTTAAAAATTCAAAAGCAAATGGACTATGCAACTCAGAGGGCAGCAGATTGCACTCTGAACAATAGTTAAAATAAGATGGGAATCTAAAACATTAATGAAAATGCAAAACTAATTTTCATGGAAATGGTTACCAGAGAAAATAAGTCACATGAAATTTCAACATTTCAGGAAATTGGGAAAAAAAAAAAAAAGGGGGGGGACGAGGGGGAAGGCAGCCTTGCTTTCCTGCTCATCATACGCCATAAAACATCCATCCAATAGCTTGTATGCACTATGGCATATAACAGAACGCAAAAAATTTGTACAGGCATTAACATATCTATCATATTGTAATCAGTTTAAGTGCTGCTAGAAACATTACCAGGACCACAAAAATCAGAGAATAGAACAAGAAAAAATGGTCTAACCTTGATTCAGGTTAGAATTCAGTACACTTAATCTGTTGTGCACAGTAATTGTAGACAACACAGTGACCTTGCTTTCCACTGCTGGAGACTGAAAAGTGAGTTTTGCCACCTTTAACTTTCACTGCACTTCAGATGAAATGGCCAAGTATGATTTCCAGAGAACAAAACAGCAGCAATACAAAGCAACACAGTACTGACACAGACCTTAAGCACTGGAGCACAGTAAGATAAAGCAAACTAAACTTACCAGACTTCAACTACAAAGCAGTTAGTGGAAACAGGCATAAAGAAAAAAGCTGAGTACTTGATGAAGCCCCAACAACTAGCCTTTTTTGACCAAGTTATCCAAATACAATTCTAAATCACAAGTGTTACCTATACAGTTGACTATAAAGCAAGTTACTCTTTATAAACAATTTAATTCCCATGAAAGTCAGTGTCTTGCTCATTTTTTCCAATTTAGTTTTTCATTCATGAACACCCAGGTTATATATCCCACAATGAGGAATTAACTAACAATTAACTTTTAGTGGATCTATGGTGTTGCAAGTTATTTTCAACGTTACAAAATGCTCTTGACACCAACAGCAAGATATACCACAACCAATCACAAGCAAAACAGTGCTAAACACTACAAAAGCATAAGGATTTGAAAAAAAAAAAAGTAAAAAAAATAATCTTATTTCCAGTTACACTCACATTTCCAATCAGCTTGAACACTTGGTCGCCATGAACATTATAGACAGTCACAATGGTGTTCAGTGCAGCATTGCGCACAGTGTTGTCCCTATCACCAATATGAGTTGCCATCTCTTTTAAGGCTTTCCCTGGAGTTGGCTGGCATACATTCATGCCATATGATTCAACCAGACATCCAAGCTCTTCCAGGCATTCTAAAGGAAGAAAATGACACGTGCACATTCAAGTTTAAAGCTGCTGGGCAGAGAGCCCTCCCAATTTCCATGTTGCTTGCACAACTTGAACATTCACTGTAGAGAAGTGTCAATCACGGTGCTGATGATAGATATACTCCAGGTGATTTATGGGATGAATAGTAAACTAATGGTTCAGACTACTTCACACAGACAGTATCTAAAAAGCTGTCAGTCATCCCTATACCCTTCAAATATTTCCCATTACCATATATGAGCAATGTTACAGTTAATGTCACATCTAGGTGGTTTAGACAATTGTGAGCTTGCAATGCTATATATCATGTATATAGTTTAACTTCCCGGTTATATCAGGATAAGACATTTTCAAGGTGACTAGGGAGTTGTTTGAACTACAAACACCATACCACAAATAATTTCTATAATAAAGTTGAAACAGATGTACAGTGTAGAGACATTTCTTTCCAAAGTCTTAATCAGATTAACAGATTCCCTTAGTCACTTGGACAATAGTACTGTCACTGTTCTCCCCAGTACTGTTTCACTAAGACAACAAGCCCACTCATGGGAGACTCAATCTTGATGCTGAGAGCAATTTAACAGATTGCTCATCTTTGGAAGGTACAAAGACACCAAAAATAAAAAGCAAGGTGATACTACTTTAAAATCCAATCCTTTAAACAATTACAAGCATTTGCATAAAATTCTACAAAGAGGCAAATGTCACATTCCACCAAACATTATTATGCTGGGTTTTTCAAGATGCAAAACAAAGCAATTTCAAGTACTTTGCAATTGCCCAGTTCATCATGCTGTTTCCCACCTGCACGCTGTTTTGAGTTTTTGGATTTTGTCCCCTCCATGATGAAAGTGAACATCTTGCTGGCTGGATAGATGAGACACATCCTGTTCAGAATGGCACGTACATCCTTGCGGATGACATCTTTCGGTTCTCCCACCTAGGGGAAAAGTCAAAAAAAAACAATGACGGGGGGGGGGGGGGGGGGGGGGGAGAAATACAGAATATTTTAAACAGTCTCATGTTACTGTCAATTAGTCTAAATGTTAGGAAACCAGAATTATTCTCAATGCAAAAACCCTTTTTGGTAAATGGCTTCTAAAGGCAAATATGCAATATAGAATCATAGAATCGTTTAGGTTGGATAAGACCTTTAAGATCATCAAGTCCAACCATTAACCTAGCTAGCACTGCCAAGTCCACCGCTAAACCACCATGTCCCTAAGTGCCACATCTACATGTCTTTTAAATACCTCAGGGATGGTGACTCAACTACTTCCCTGGGCAGCCTGTTCCAATGCTTGACAAACCTTTCAGTAAAGAAATTTTTCCCAATACCCAATATAAACCTCCACTGGCACAAATTGAGGCCATTTCCTCTTGTCCTATCATTTGTTATTTGGGACACTGACACCCACCTTGCTACAACCTCCTTTCAGGTAGTTGTAGAGAGCGATAAGGTCTCCCCTCAGCCTCCTTTTCTCCAGACTAAACAAACCCCAGTTCCCTCAGCTGCTCCTCATAAGGCTTGTTCTCTAGACCCTTCACCAGCTTCATTGCCCTTCTTTGGACATGCTCCAGCACCTCAGCATCTTTTTGTAGTGAGGGGCCCCAAACTGAACAAGGTATTCGTGGTACGGCCTCACCAGTGCCAAGTACAGGGGGACGATCACTTGCCTAGTCCTGCTGACCACATTATTTCTGATACCAGCCAGGATGCCACTGGCCTTCTTGGCAACCTGGGCACACTGCTGGCTCACATTTAGCCGGCTGTTGACCAACACCCCCAGGTCTTTTTCTGCTGGGCAGCTTTCCAGCCACTCTTCCCCAAGCCTGTAGCGCTGCATGGGGTTGTTGTGACCGAAGTGCAGGACCTGGCACTTGGCCTTGTTGAACCTCATACAACTGGCCCCGGCCCATCGATCCAGCCTGTCCAGAACCCCCTGTAGAGCCTTCCTACCCTCAAGCAGATCACTCCTGCCCAGCTTGGTGTTGTCTGCAAACTTGCTGAGGGTGCACTCAATCCTCTCATCCAGATCGTTGATAAAGATATTAAACAGAAGCAGCCCCAATACTGAGCCCTGGGGAACACCACTTGTGACTAGCTGCCAACTCAATTTAACACTATTCACAATATGTTTGGAATGAACATATTACAGTATTTGATGGTATCCTGCTATACTCCTAATGAAAAATAAAGGTTAGTTTCTGTACAATGAACTGTACCTTTAGGATAAGATATGGGATGAAAGAGGATGCTTCATTTTCAGTAAGGTGATACTCTTCTTGACTCAGCAAATTGAAAAGCAATTTAAGGTATTCAAGTGCTTTCATCAAAACACTTGTGTTGGTATCAAAGAACCGCAGGGTAAGCCATTTTAAGATCAGATCCAGGCAGCTGATGACTCCATCTTTTTCACTTTCCAAGTGCTTGAAGGAGATAAAAAAAAGTTGTGCAAAATGAAACACTCTGTTCAAGAAAAGAACAGAGAATAAGGAAAAGATATGCCTGATAAGACTGTCTACATTTATTGGTTGATTCTTAGAATCATAAGTACTCACTTTTAACTTACACAGCTTTCTGGAATTCTAAGAGAAGTCTCCAGTGAGGAAATTTTCCCTTCTCCCAAGAAACAATATTAATACCAACTTCATTATTCCTCTCAAAATTATTTTTATGTACATTAAGGTTTCAGCTTCACAGAACAATAGCCCCTGGCTCCTCAGAGAATTCCAATTTGATGTTAATTCAAGCAGAATCTTTCATAGCAGAGAATAATTCTACACAACATCATCTACTACCACAGATGCAAACTCACCTCAATCATAACAGCCAGTGCTTTGTTGTGGTGCTGAAAGTCTGCATGAAACATCTCATCCTGTAGCCATTTGGCCACACAACTGGACATCTGAGTTTTTAGCTGCTCAATATACTCATCACGGGGAGTAGTGAAATTCCACTTTAACACCTGTAAAAGGCAGCATTTGCAACTCAAAGCAAGCAATACCTTTTCTTCCTGAAAGAATCTGCAAATTGCATTCCTTTTAATTCTGCTTTAGAATCTGTTTTTAAAGTCTTCTCATTATCAACCAAAAAAAAAAAAAAAAAAAATCAGTGGTGTTTGCTCACCTTGGCTTCCATGAAAAATTTTCTCTATGTGGAGTGGTTATCTTTAGGCCATTACCTTAATTATTATAATTTAAAGTGGTTGTTTTTAAGCTACAGATAGGCCTATTTACTAGCAAGTTACAAATAACATGCGTGTTTTAGGTAACAGAATTTCCCTACAAAAGACAAGCTTGATAAGTGAGGCTTTTCAAAGTGAGTATATTAAAGCATATATCCCAGAACTCTGAAATTAGTCAACTGATTTCAGGTAAAAGCTTGATGATACTTCACAACTGAAGACCACCTCTTAGAAGTTATAAAAAGGCCTTTGGCTTTTATAAGAGCGTATAAATGCACAAAATTTGAAAATCAGAACAGAAACACCACAATAAACCAGATATTGGCCTGAGAAGGTCAACTGAAGAACTAGATAATCAATTTAAGGGATGGACAGAGACTATCACTTTCATACCACAGCATGTTTAATTCTACATTAAAAACCAAAAGAATGCATTAAAATTACACTCCTTCAACACTTGTGAATACATTCAGATTTTTCTCACCTTCAGCCCTTTCTCATCTTTCATTCTCTGTTCTTTCCCATTTGGGACTATGATAAAAATAGGACCCGATTTATCATCGTCTTCTTTCAGATTAGGCTTGCTTAGCACTTTCTTCCCCTGTACACCCTGAAAAAAGCAAGGTATTAACAGGCAACACAAGACCTACGTATGCCTCAGTCCTATCAATTGCAAGCGTTAGATACCAGCCAACCTCATGCTGCCTATGTGTACAAGAGCCAGAGAGAAGCTGGAAGAATAACGTTGATTAGAATTTTAGAAGTATGTGCTCTGCTGCTGTGGAAGCAATACCCATAACAGTGTGCACAGTAGTACCCTGTGAAATATGACACATCACTCTCAACCAGTGTGCTAGTCACCCACACGCATCCCTAAAACCCAACGGGGTACCTGTTTGATAGATCTGCTCTTTGTCAGACTTGTACTGCCTTTGCTGAGGCTTGTATTAGCTTTGGACAGGCTGGTATTGCCCTTGGACATACTGCTATTAACATCTGACTGCTGTAAATAAGCCACAGAAAAGGCTTTGTTGTTAGACAGCCATTTACTCTTAAGAGTTACCATTCCAAACCTTTTAATGTGTTCACAGCAAAGGCATCAACTCTAGCATCAGAGTTTTGACAGAAGAACACATCGACTTAGGCAAATCTACAACATCCTTCCAGGTTTGTTCCATTCATTCCTGCCACGAATCTGAACCTACATCAAATGTTCTCATCACAACACTACTTTAGACAATGGAGGCAACGGGACTGTAGAACAATTTGGCTTTTTTTTAGTTATACACACACCGGACAAACTTTAAAGTTAATAGCAAAAAAAAATTACTGTAACACAAAACAACAGAAAAGCCTAGCCACAAATTCAAACGTAATCAGCTGAGATTATTATTATGCATTTAAGCATCTTCCTTTCCTTTTTGCACTTGTGACTGAGAACATTTTACCCTTCATATGGTAAAGGAGAGATTAATTTCTTTTGATACATGGGTTCAAAATTACTGTTCAAAGTATAACATTGGAACTGCAATGGTAAGAACAAATTCTCAACAGCACAAAATTAAGAAGGTCAAGCAGATTTAGAACATAGACCGAGCTGCTCACAAGACTGCATTTTTGACAACACAAACTTTAAGAACTAAATAAGTAAAGACAAAAGTAGCGATTAAATAAGCGATATGGGAAGACCTGCCATTTCAGAACTCATACAAGCATAAAGATTCCCAGTAAAAGCAGGCCCTAGGAAGGGCTATAGTCTTCTACCTATAATACATTAACAAACTACAGCTATTAACTTTATAGAACTGATTTTATACATAATGAAATCAACATACCTTAGCTTTAGAGGAGGTTCCTCCTGCTTTGGCTTTTTTTGGATCAGGCTTGGATTCCATGGTATTGGACCCTGAATCTTCAGCAAGTGCTGGAGAAACAATAGACCATTTCAAACTACCAACAAGCCCATTTTAGGTCAGCACAGTTTTCCATTCTTAGGACAGAAGAAAAACTGTTCATGGATAAAATACGCTTATCACACAGAGGTCTGAGGATTTTAGACCCATAAAATAAGTTCCTTAAATTCCATGTTAGCATACAAAGTTTTCATAATTAAGATGATAATATGTTAGCAAATTTGTCATTATCAGAACAATTAAAAAATGCACACACAGATATACTGTGCAGGCTAATGTCTAGAGCTGTAGTTGCACCCAGTTTGAGCAGGCAAGCTAGCCCCAGCAGAGAGATAAGGCAGGGCTGCTTCTTCAAATCACTTGTCCCCTGATCCTGTTACCCTGTCTTATGCATCAGCACAAGCATTCTGGTAGTACCACAGTGAACTACACAGAAGAAATACTCCAGATAAAAATTAATGCAAAAACATTTAAAAAAAATGTTATGTTAATATCAGATTAGTATTACAAAAAACCCAACAACCAGCCCTCTAGTCCATGGAGTTCAGCTTGAATACCAAGCAGGTATTTTCAAAGAGCAGCTGACAGATGGTTGTGTGGAAAGGAAAAACCCTCCTACATTGGAAGCTGACTCAACTGCAAGACCAGAACTGCAGACAGCACTCAGTAGATTACAGAGCTATTTGTGACCCTAACTATGCTGAATTCCTCTCCTCCTGCTAAGTATGTTTCAAGTATGTTTCTTCCTCTGGCATGTCAAAAGGCTTCCAAACCCACCCTTTCCTCAGTTGTTTCCCAGAACATAAGAGAAGTTACCTGATGCAGGCTGGTATTTGGCTGGAGCAGCTCCCCCTACCACCCTGGAAGATGCTTTAGCAGGAGGAGCTGGTTTCGCTGGCATGTTGGCTTTGGCTTTCTCAAGCATGGCCAGTACCTGGTCTTTGGAAGTTGGCTAGAGAACAGAAGCAGGGAGAAAAAGTGATAAATTCAGAAAGATTAGTGATACTGATTACTAATATGTGCCACAGACAAGGAAAATGACAGTAGTTTGAAACAGGCTGTTCTCTGTTTAGCATCTTCCAGGATGCTTATCTTAAAACATCAGTGTTTTCAGGTATTTCTGTTCTGAGATAAAACACCTTTCCATTAAGTTTCTTCTGCAAGACCTATGGGAAACATGAACCAGCAATCTCTTCTAGGTGAGCAGTCCTATGACGTTAATGGAGTGCCCTAACAGTGATTAAGCTACTCAAGAGTCCATAAGACACACCAAATTGCTAGAAGCCATCTTAAAGCATGTGTTCAAAGGCATACAACAGGACAGTAACTGGTATGGAAGCTATCTGCAGGTAGATTTTTTCAGAAGGAAAGCAGAATGAATAGATGTCAGGCTCCTGAAGTTATGAACCTGTGGTAGCAGTAGACTCTGAGGCAGAGAAAGCTCTAACTCAAGTCTCCTGATACTATTTTCAGCCTCCCCTGAAAATATTCAATGCAGACAAGCTTACATGACGCAAGATAGCATGCCATGAGACTGTAAATGTGACTTGTTAATATCCACTCATTCAAGGTCACATTATCTAATCTCAGTGACAGAAAATACCTTCAGCTTGCTGGTGGCTTTTGCCATCTTCTCAAAACCAAGATGCATCATAAAGAATGGCAGGGCATCCTGCGCCTTTTTACGCACATCCCCATTTCGATCTTCAAGGCAGGAGTACAGGTGAGGCACACACAAGAGTAGGTCAGAAGGAACAGAACGGAGGGTAGGCAACTTCTCAGCCAACCAACCAAGAAGCTGAAAGAAAGTTTTATTTTAAAAGTTTTTGAATAAGTGCTCACAGTGCTCTGTCAGGCCACAAGAGCCTGAATAGTAGTCCTTCACATACCTCTATGTAAGCAGGAAAAACACCCCACCATTTGTTCAGAGAAATATTCTTAACCAACATAAATTTTCATGTCAGCAATTAAAAAAAATTTAAAAATTAGGTGTAGTATGTTAATACCCAGCTGTCTTAAAACTTGGGAGCCTGGTCTCTTAAGACTGCATGGACTGTTTCTTCCTTTTGAAAGTAACATCAGAATTTCAGCTACACTTTATCAGTCTCAAATATATTAAATGCCTCCACTTCAGTTCTGGTCTTCATTACCATGTGGTTAATTTGAGGGAAAACACACTATCTCTTAAAATACTAATCAAAATAGACAAAAATGTCATTTTGGAGGCACTGAAATCTGAATGACAGCTATCATCAGGAAGAAAGGTCATTATTAGCCTTTTGAGGTTTAACAATTCTATGTCAGTATGAAGACACAGCTACTTGTTTACTCATGTAATGGTAGCATTGTGTCATTTCAGTCTGCATAGATAAACACAGTCCATAGGCAAGTAAGGTTATTTTGATTAGAGTTTAATCCATAGAAGCCTACCTCTTGTCTTAGGAAAGGATTTTCTTTTTTGAGCTCCTCAGCCAGGTCTTCCCCTTCCAACCACTCTTTCATGCCAGTTTGTTCAGCCCAGGCATTCACAGTTGCTAGTGCAGCAGCACGAACATTATTCTGTAGCAAGAACAAGATTTAAAAATAATAATCCTAAAGAGAGGTCAGAAGATTACAACAAAAAAGGCAATGGATTTATCCTTCCCATGAAAGCAAAAAGCTTCTACATCACAGGCTTTGAGATCTGTTTTTCTTCATGGCTTAAGAAGTCTAAGATTCAGAAGATTTTAGTTTTAGTGATGGTATCAGCTGCAGAAATCACCAAATCAGACACTCTACTTAACTACCATCATTTTTAAAACATAAGTTTAATAAAGACTTAGCACATTCATAAATGAAGGCAAGTGGGTTATGGAGCCTGTTATTAAGGCACTCATTTAGGACACACATGAGCAAAAGTCAAGTCAAGAACAGGGGAGTCTTCTAACTCCTACCAATTTCCATTTTTAGTGGTTTTTTTCCAAACAAAATTTAGAACAGCATGCTTTTTTGAAGCAGCTATGTGAAGTCAGGAGGAGTCAGATGGAATACTTAACAACCATGGTTCTTCAAAATGTTATCAGTATAGACATGATTCCATACATACAACTCTCTCCTGTAGACTGAATTTCTGAAGCAAGCTGATAATGTAACAGACTCATTTAGCTTTAGTATGAATCAATTTTCAATGCAAAGGTAACATCCAGTCATGTGTCTAAACAAGAAGTAAGCATCCTTGCAAATAAATTTTTCTCAATGAGATTAAAGATGGGACAAGAAACAAATCTTGTGCTGCACATAAACAGATACTCATCAGCCTCTCTGACAAGGCCTTGGTTCCCATCACTCAAACTTAATTTGTCCTCACTCATGCTACAAGCTGTTGATTTTCCTCAACTATTCAGTGGGTCCACTATCAACATTCCGAAGTAGGGCCCAAAAAGCATCCTCCTCATCATCAAAAACTCTAGCAATTGGATAATGGCTTGGGACAGGTAGATGCAGTTTCTGCTCTTTTTCCTACTCACATTCAGAATAGAGACATCTGAAGTATGCCACCACTTCTGGCATAAGACACTGGCATCTTCCCAAGCCTCCTTCCCCCATTGCTTCAAATAGCTCTTTCACATGGTCCTAGCTTTGATTTTGACATAGCACCTTGACAAGCTCAACACTGACATTATACAAGCTTCAGTGTCAGTTGTGAGTGCCCTGTTTCTACCTACAGTTCAAAGGTCTCCTACACAGTGACACAAAGACAATGTACATTGGAATCCACACTGATACGCTAAAAATAACAGAAGTTCTACAAGCAACTTTACCAAGCAAACTTGATTGGAGTCTAACATAGTGTATTTTCAGCATTGCAAGTATCACAGGAATCACCACATTTCATTTAAAAGCTGAATTATGACACTGACTGGGCTTATTTACAAGCAGAGGAATACAGCTCAGGCAGAACATATATTCAGGCACACATTCATATTTGGATAGTAAGTTATCATTTAGGCAAGAACCTTTCAAAAAAAATTTGTAAGCTTCCAAAGAAGTTTTAACTACCATCCACCTCTCAAAAGCAAGTCCAAACAGCAATAGTTATTCTCAGGCATGACTCAGATAGTGAGCAGCAAAAAGGAAAGAAAAGTTGATGAGTGTCCTACCTTACTGTCTCCTAGGACTGTAATGACAGGAATGCCCAAATTTTTCACATGCTGTTTGATATTGGGACCCATTGCCGTTGCTAGCTGCTGAAGGATGCTCAGTGTTTGTTGCACCTGCACATAAACAAAAAGTCTTTGAATAAAATACTGCTACAACCACATGCACAAAACTCCCAAGTCACATGGGGAAAAGTAACACTGCTGTACATCTAGGCCTTTACTTTAGAATGCCTGCTCAATGATATCTATTCCAGACTTCAAATTAATCACACAGATAAATACTATTTCTATATTCTGAGTAAACTGAAGTTCAACTAAAAATATTTTCAGAGAAGGGACACCTCACTTTTGTCACAAGTGGAGCAATTATCCAAACATTTTTGTGGTTGGTTGGTTGTTTTTTTTCAATTTGCTTGCATTACATTCAGAGTAGGGTAGATTTTCCCTTTTTTGAAGGCCTTTATTTTTTAATACAAAGACAAATACTTATAAAAATAAGCAAATATACGATCTGGAAATACACAGTTCACTGTTTTCCAGCTGTTGATTTCATGACATTGTAACAGACTGAGTAATAGGCAAGGTTCAGAAATCACAAATAGTTTGTTATAAGTTCTAAGCTGGGAACAGCTGAAACAGGATTTTGAATAACATACCAAGATTTTATTAGAGTCATTGAGACGACTCTTCAAAGCAGCTGGAAGTTCTCCTATGTTTGGCTGTATGAACTTAGCATCATTTATTATGCTTGTCACTTCATCTAGACCTTCCTTTCTGATCTTCCAGTTTTTGTCCCCAATCTTAGACACTAGTTCAGCTGTGATCTTATCACTGTAAGAGAAAAAAAAAGGTAAACAGCCCATTTTCTTAGTTATGTGTCTTTTAGTATTTAAGTGCTTTAACACCACAGATTTCTGCTTCGAAAGTGTTTATAAACACAAAGTTTTGAATTGCAGTGGAAGTATGTCTTCAGGTTGTAGAATTGAAACCTACCCAATATCTGTTCTTGGCAAGAGATCCACAACATCATTCCCCACATCCTCCTGTTCCTCTTCCTCACCATCATCCCCACCTCCCCCACTGTGCCTGGAAATGCCACGAGTTGGTGTTGGTGCTGTCTGCCCTTGCATCTGCAAGCAACACAAAAATCAGAAACACCTATTTCACAGTTTTTCATTTGACATTAAAAATAAAAACACTTGCATGATATGAATGCGCTGTCTCGGGGTGATAGACATTATGCTATTCAAACCAATCCAGAAACTTTTTAAGTTAGTAATGAAAAAAAAAAGTAACTATTGACATAGCTAGACATAACAAGTTTGTAGCTGCTTTGGTGAGCTGTCTTAAAAAAATCTGGTTCACTTACAAAAACACAGGTTAGACCACAATATTACTACAGATTCCAGCTACTGAAGTTTCCAAGTAGTTTTAATGATACTTGGTAGTAAGAGAGCTACACTTCATACCTTTTCAAATTCTGCATCTATCTGGGAGAGAAGGGCTGGCTTCTCATCCTCAAAAAACATTCGCAAAGGAGGTCCCATATAAAGATACATGACTCCCAGCAAGGTAATGGCAGAAGTCCTTACAGCCTGCCAGAAAGAGGATAAAAGCACTCAGTCTTCAAATTAGGGACTGATAATAATTCAGGATTCAAATTCTACATTTACTCACTGGGTTAGTTGCAGCAAGAGCTGTCTTCACATTACTGATGAAAGCTTTGACATTCAGTCTGTGGGAAAAAGACATAAGTAAAACGCAACACAGGAAGTACCAACAAGAAAAAAAATCATCACAATACGCTAAAGAAAAAAAAAGTGCTGAGAACAGGTTCATACGACTAACTTACAAGCAGAAGGTATTTCCACTTATAAAAAAATATCACAGGCACAGTGTAGATGGTAACTATTTAAATAGCTACCAAAAGAGACTGCTTTGGGAAATAGCCTACTATGAAAATCAATACAGTAAACATAAGTGATATCAAAGACTGCTATTATTACAGCTGGAAAGTTTCTTGAACTACCTCACCCATATGATTGCTAGGACTGAAATCCTGAGGGATGAGCCTAGAATCATTTTAAGCACCTGAAACCTGGCTACATAATAAAGGTGAGAGAGGGGGTTGTTAGTCTGTCTCAGGATCCTCCAGAAAGACACAAATTTCAAAGAGAAATTTACAAGAGAAAGAAGGGAAGGTTTAGATTATTGCATCTTCTATACCACCACTGAATTCAATAGAAGAGAAAACAGGCATTCATGGAAGCTTCATTTGTGCAGCCTCAAACACTGCTGTTCTAGCATTATATCTACACATAGATTACTTTGCTGGAAATACATACTTTTGGGGGAATTTACTGAAGAAGAGAGTTTATTTTCCAGATTCAATCAATGTTACTATCCATTTAATAGCTGTGAAACAGCTTGGACAGGCATAGTAACTGCCCAAGTAGTCAAATTAGTATTTGAAGTCTTCACCGCTTAGAAATTTTGTTCTCAGGAGTAAACTGTATTACATATGCTTGACCACTTTCAGTTAAGAGACTGATGATTAAAAATTAAGGAATGCTATCCCTGGTTCTGATGGAGAATCCATTTCTTAGCCATTATTGTATCTGGTGCTGTGAGGTTATCTTGTTGGCTAAAGCTTCATCCTGTTATCAGCCTCAAAATCTCTCCCAAGGAGAGTCATAAGCATGCTGATATGTACTCTTCTATAGGCTGTCTGGTTTGGGTTTTTTAAACTATAAAATACAGTGATCCACCTGGGTCCAGGTGTATCCAAGTAGAACAGGAACAACAGACATGCAATACCACAGCTCCTTGCCCAGCCTGCTCCTATAGTATATAAAGTTTAAGAAAAATGCTCTTCAGAGAAGGCTGAGTGATGAATAAAGTAGATGAATTAGTAGTGTAATAGTATCCTATCAGTAATGTCAGATACTTTCATTTACACATTTAGAGCTAGAAGAGCACCTGACAAAGTTTAAGGAACAAGAGTTCAGATGCACTTGCAGCCACCCTCTTCAGACCAGTTTGACAAAGAACAGATTCTTTGTCCTAGATTAGAAACATTTTCATTCAAGTTTCTCTTAGCAATTTACTTAAAAGACGTACCCAGAAAAGCCAAACTCTTTAATTGCATTTGAAAGCCAGTTCAAAGTTTCTGACTGGTTTTTAGGATTCTTTTGAGAGAAAGCCATAGCCACAACCTGGAACAGAAGAGAGTTAAGCGTAAATTTTCACTGACAAACTAGGTGACAAAGCACTGTAATAAAGGAGTGAAGACACCTGCAAAAAAACACAGGGCATTGCAAGTAAACAGAAACAGCTGGGGTAACATAGGTGGAAAAATCTGTTGTGTCACTGTAGCAGAATATCATTGCAACTCAAGTGAACCAGAAGTTCCTGAAGTACTTAAAGGCAGCCAGAGATACTTTATTACAGATGTGTACCTGCTTTGGCAATATTTCAGCAAAATACTTATTTACTACTCATTATTTCCTTGTTTGGAGGAACTTGTATTTAACTTCTGCCTTAGGAGGTATCTTGAGAGCAAACAAATCACTTTCAGGCAACTAAGAAAAATCAAAGATTTAGGATTTACTCCTCAGACTGAAAGAAGTTTTATTTACTGGAAGAATACCTTCACTGCTCACTCACCTGCTCAGCAGTCCATGGCAACTGACACGCCTCTGCTATTGCTGTCATAGCTTCTTTTGCATTACTCCCACATTTCACATCACCAACCTTGTCTACAAGGCCATCCAGTACAACCTGTGCTGAAGTTTTGGAGAAGTTTCCTTTCTGTGCAATCAATGCAACTATATGCAATTTCATTTGCATCACCTGGAATGTCCATAACAGCAAGGAAGTTACTCATGTCTGCATGTATTTTAGACCAAATTTTTTATTCTATGTATTTATAGATATAAAAAAATATTAAAATAATATAGGTATTTGTGGGTAAATACAAATGTATACATAAAATACGTATTTGTGTATATATACACACAAAAATGTATACATATATTTGAATATATAAAAGTGCATTCACACACATTTGTGTACCCAAATACATATTTCATACACACACGCTTGTGTATATATGGTTTTGTGTGATTATACACACAGATCGTGTGTATACACACAAATCGTGTGTATACACACAAATACATATTTTTCCATCTGTATGTATATATACATACACTATCAATAATACTTGGCAGCCATTATCTACTTTTAGATTTTATATATACACACATTCATACACATATCCGCACAAATGTATACATCTATATATCTTCAAATGTTGTCTTTAAGTCTCAACCATCAGCAGAAATAAAACCTAATTTCAAAGTTTATATTCTCATTAACTACAGATACAACTGTGTTCATAGTGCTAGGAATGTCATCAATGACATATATGCACCTACCACCTTTTAGTTGGACACACACCTTAAGTTAAGTAACAAAAATGGACTGTTAGTTACTGAAGGATAATGTATTACCTGAAAATTTGTTTCCTTCCAACCAGGTTTCTTGGCCAGCATTCTTACTAGAGCTTGGCAAGGCATTTCACTTCTCTCCATAAGCTCAACAGCCTAAAGGATAAACATTAAGTTAGCCGGTGGGTCACAGGTGATATAAAACCTGTAACACAACCAGAAATTACCTCAACTGTCCTGTAAATATTTTCTTACTACCAAACTAAGTTGCAGAAATTCTTAGCATAAGAATTTACCTGAAGAGCCTTACTACAAGACCCACTTTTACAAGGAGTCCATTCTACCGGTATGGAGCCAACATTTAAACTACAGCATTCACATTGCTACGCTTTGTATGTTCTTTAACAAGTGTCCTTACAACCACTATTGCCCATTCGAGCCCTGGGAATTTAACACTTCACTAAAAAAACCCCAAGCTACCTTTCCCTCTCTCTTTTTTATTTTATTTTTTATTTTTATGATGAAGTATACTGTGCACCTTTGTCCTGATTTCTGCTGAAATAAAGTCAATTTTCTTCCTAATAGCTGGTATAGTGCTGTGTTTTGGACTTAGGATGAGAATAACATTGATAACAGACAGATGTTTTAGTCATTGCTAAGCACTGTTTATACAAAATCAAGGACTTTTCAGTTTCTCATACTGCCCTACCAGCAGAGGCTGGGAGTGCACAAGAAGTTGGGAAGGGACACAGCCAGGACAGCTGACCCAAACGAGCCAAAGGGGTATTCCAGACCATATTATGTCATGCCCAGTATATAAACTGGGGGGTAGTTGGCCAGGAGGCTCAGGGATTGGCTGGGCATTGGTCAGCAGGTGGTGAGCAATTATGTTGCACATCACTTGTTTTGTATATTCTATTATTATTTTCCCTTCCTTTTCTGTCCTATTAAACTGTCTTTATCTCAACACACTAGTTTTACTTCCTCCCCCCCAATTCTCTCCCCCATCCCACAGGGGTGGGGAGCAAGCAAGCAGCTGTGTGGTGCTTAATTGCCAGCTGGGGTTAAACTATGACAACCTTTCAAACTGGAATGCTGACTACACAGTAGAGATTAACCAAATGCAATTTAAAATACTGTTTTTACTTGTTGTTAAGCTTATCTATTGCACTAACATCTTTACATTTGAGTAAAGCTGGTTTCTGCAGCAGCATTTCAGTGCAGCAGTCACTGTTTCATAACTTAAGTTAGCCACCTTTTCCACTAAAATATTACAACTCTGTCACAACTGTAATGGTGTAGCAGTATGAACTATTTGTGCATCTACAGTTGATGTCTTTTTGACTATGAACTCTAAGGTCTTACGACTGAAACCATGTGAAGAAAGCCAGGCTTCACATTTGAGTGACACACGATGTTTTTTTGTTTGTGACTACGTGAAGCACTCGCCACCAGCTGTGAAGACTGCTAGTATTGTATAAGGGTTCAAACATCAACTATTTGCCAATTGAAATTTTATTATTATAATCAACTGCTGCCTAACATTCAATCAGCAGGGACTTGCTTGCAAATGGTTTTGCCCAGTCATTGCAAAACTTTGTTTAAACCTAGTTATCTTTGAAAATAAGCTTTAGAATTACTTAGTGTTTTGAAGAGACCTCTATGCACCCTCAATCCACATACAAATATTTTTGACAAAAGCATAACTATATGTCTACATTAAACCAAA
Source organism: Haliaeetus albicilla (assembly GCF_947461875.1). Lineage (NCBI taxonomy): Eukaryota > Metazoa > Chordata > Aves > Accipitriformes > Accipitridae > Haliaeetus > Haliaeetus albicilla. Next base: position 44,174,685 of record NC_091487.1, read on the forward strand.
TGACTTACTCCACTACTGTTATGGAATAAGAACTAATTTAAACCACGTAAGCCGCTTGTCTTTTGCGAGTATTGTTTAATCCATCTGAAATGCTGACATATCACTACTACTGGTATGTCTTTTAAAAGTTACCAGGCCTAAAAAGCTGAAGAAATTACAGTTTTTCTCTTTCCCTGCTTGCCTCTCTTATCAACTGCTACAAACTTACCTTCTGAAACTCCTCCATGCAGGCAAGCCTCTCTTTCCAGTTACCACTGTCCAACTGCTGGATACAAGAAGCTGGAAGGACAGCAGCAGCTTTCTCTTCACACACTTCTATCTGTAGACAGATCAGAACAAGGTTAACACCCCACTGTATCCCTTCAAGAGGGGGCAGCAGCCTTAAGGACTGGTAATATACTGGAATGACCCTTGCACTGTGGTGCATTTACAAAATATGAGAAGATTTCTGTTGTAAATTGGAAGATTTTATATGGATTATAGTTTAGGGGCCTCATGAATTAGGAAGCTGCTAAGCTGTACTGCAACAGAAAAGCAATCCCTGAAAAGTATGGTAAATTGTGCAGACAGTCAAAAATAATCCTGAGTAGCCACTATCTACCTACAGAATCAAGCAGAGGTAACCTAAAATCTGCAAGATAATTTTGTGTGAAGTCTGAATAAATATTCACAGCAATGAATCAGTAGTTGATGAGGGTGGACAGGAGAAGACGTATCTTCTGCATCCGTTTTAGCAAAAAGAAGAATTAAAATTATTTAGTATATGAAAAATGATAAAAACTTCCCTTGTTTCACTGGTGTCTGTATCACCTTCAGGAAGAGCACACTCATTTTCCACTGTATAACTAGCAATATAAACTGGATACATAACAGAAAGTATTCATTCTAAGCAACACTCTAAAGATACCCAACAGTCCAAAAAACTTAGATACATCTAGCAAAACTTTAATAGCTTTTTGTTACTATTTGACCTACAGATAGCTTAGTCTACCCAGTTCCCCACCAAGGAGATAGGTAGATGCTCAATTAACATGCAGAATTCAATCATATTTTTGAAGTGTAACTTAATATGAACAGCACAGAATAAACTTGCATTAGTTCATTTAATTATTACTGTACTCTACTTCAGATTTCAATGTAAACTCCCGAATACTGTATTCTCAAGGCTTTTAATACCAGACACCTTCAGCAAATCATGCATCCTAAATTACATATAAATTAGTCATATCATTAGTTTTTTCATCTGGTCCTAGTTCAGGGATGATGTGATATACCCTATTATATGAGCATGATTTATTGTTTACTGTCTTCTATGGCCTGGTACCAAAAACAACCTGAAGAACAGGTGTGTTTACCACAATATATCAAACATCCATTTTACTAGTTATGAATTCCGTTTATTTAAACGTATTGCTTCCCCTTGTCCTAACAAAAACCCCCCAATTTCAGTGAAAAATTCTGTAGTAGCTGAAGAACTGATTAACCAAAGCTACTTATACAGAGGACTTCATATTTCAGAGAACAGCAGAATACTCACCGAGAGCTCCGATTCAAATATTTCTTTGGTCTCAGGACCTTTCTTGCCTTTAGCCCCAGCACCTCCCACACCTGCAGCTGCAGCTGGTTTGCCTTTCTTGGGTGGGCCCCCAGACTGGAAAGGAAATGGACAAGTTAGCCAAGATCAAACAGGTCTCTAGTTCATCAGATACCAAAAGAACTGCTGTTTTTCCACACTTTTACATTTTATGTCAAAAAAGACATACCTCTCTAGTACCATAACAGCTGCAGGCAAAGAAAGCCAGAGCTTATTTAATTCATATGTTGCTTTCAGACTATAAGGTTTTATAAAACACATACAGTAATAGGGACACAGAGGACAATGAAAGATGAAAAGGGAAAGAATGTATGTATTTGTGAAGGTTCAGGAAATAATGAATTCATCTATGTATTCTCCTATGGGTGCTGATTAGATATTAAACTTCTGACTGGTGTGTCATTTCCAGGCTACCACAGTATCAAGAGATTTTAAAAAATATGATCTATTTTGCTACTCACTTCCAGGTTTCCTACCTGAAGAAATAAGCAGGGTATTACAATGACCATCTACAGTGCTACTTAAGTCAATTTTTAAAATCCAAATAGTCATTTTAAAGTAATACAGGCTAATGGTTCAAATTATTTATGGTCACAAACTAAAACCAACACTGAACAGAATACTCACTTAAGTAGTAACCTTGCTAGTTATAAGAAGAGACATTGACTTCAGCCAAATATTACTACATCAACACAGAGCATATTAACGTTACAACATCTGAGGCTCCTCTGAATGCCTACAGTGGTCTATCACTATTTCAATATAAAAATCTGGTATTAAGATGTAAGTGACAAGACAGTTTGTATCATTAAAAACAGATTTCATCAAGTACGTTCTTGGAAAGTCCCAGATTCTTTTTGCTGTTGGGCTCACCTACTCCTACAGAAGGACAGCAATTCCTCAGTGGAAGGAGATATTCAACAGGCCACCTTTGATCTTCAATAACTATTCAATGCAATCACAGACAACTGTGATTGCCAGACAATCTCTTAGCAATCTCTTACCTTCACAGCAGGTGCTTTTTTTAGCAGTCCTGGTTTGGTTGCTGCATCTTTTGTTTCTTTATCTCCACCAGCCCCTGAGAGAGCAGGGGTCTTTCCAGTAATAGGCTTGCCTTCTTTTTTCTCAGCAGGTCCTCCTGTCTTTTTACCATAAACCAGTTCTACCTTCTCAGCACACTCTTTAATCTGAGAAGTTAAAAAAAAAAAAAGAGGAAAATAAAGCTATGTAGCTACCACAATTGGATATATAGTGTCCTTTCAACAGCAGTGGCTCAAACTTGCCTACTCTGGAAAAAACGTTAAGAGTTTAAGTTGTCTACTTCACAAAATTTTGTTATCCTGTGTTCCTTATGGTAGTAATGTTAACTACTCAACGCCATCAGCCATCGCTATATTACAATTTTCCTAGTTCAAAATGAAGTGCATTTATACACATAGAAAGCATTGACACCCCCCCGATACTTTTAAGATGCTACGAATTAGTCTTTAGAGCATCTATATTATAAAATCAGACAACAAACCTGTCAGCTTATGCAAAAGCATAAAAACTTTGTTGTTTGTGAGTTTGTAAGTCTTTGATACCAAATCCTGTCTAGTAATATAGAATTAGACCATGTGGTTGGTGACGTAAAACCCTAAACTTTGTTTCAAACAGAGAAAGTGTTCAAAAACAAACAAAACCCCACATACAACCAACAACAAAAAAACCCAACAAACAAAAAACCAAACCAACCCCAAGCCTTACAACCCACCTCATAGATAATACAGCCTCAAAGACAAACAGATACTTTACATAAGAATGACGTGGTGCAATGTTAACATACTAATGCATTTTAGGTAGTGGAAGTCAAAGAAAAAATGCTTGATAATCTAAGCAAGAAATGAAGAGATTTTCAGATTCCCTGCAACAACAGTAACTTTAAAGTAAAAAATAAATTTTCAAAAATCTGTGCTGAAAGTCATTAGCTAAAGCATCCTCTTTAGTCTTCTCCAGCCTAAGATGCATCTTCAATGGATAAATGGAGCATTTTTTACATTTATGATTATAAACTCACCCGATCAAGCTTTAGTTTGTCTACATCTGCTAGAAAAGGATTCACAGCTTTCTCTCCAGCCACTTTCAAGGCAGTGCCTAATGCTTCAAATCCAGCATCTCTTACTTCAGGAGCAGAATCATTGATATGCTGCAGAGAAAGACAACTTGTATCATATGACTTGCAGCTCATATCTAAACAGATTCTTAAATCCATCTTCTGTATAAATCTCCTCCCCTTTTTTAAAAATCTACATCTACTACAGAATAATCCTTAATATTCCACTGCAGAAGGAAAAAGGTTGTTTTTCACTTCTGTTTTCTTACATACTGATCAAGCCTACTGTTTGTCAGATATAGACAGTTTCCCATCTTTGGCTCTTTCACACAACAAGAAGGTGGTAAACATTCATGATTTAATAGATATTGCAACACCATGAAAGTTCGCAAGGAGTCTGAAGTTCTGCAACCCTGTTCAAATCTCCATTTTTGAAGCCAGGGATATTTCCCAAAACAAGAAAAGGGCTATTTTGCAATGAGAAAAAAAGTATACATCATGATTGTTGACACTGATAAATGCTCTAGTGTAACTGCAGTGTATGAATCCATGATGGTTCTTTTATTCATGGTAAATGATATGTAACATTCCAACAGAAGCTTGCTAGAGATGTCTGCAAGAAGCAAATTTCTGGGCACTGTGCCACTTAAGTTGTAAATCACTGTCTTAATCTATTATAAACTTGGTGAGTCTTCAAGTTTCAGAGAAGCTAAGAAAATGACGACTAAACTGTTCCCATGACTGACAGTCATCTTCAAGTTTGGTATCAGTCAAAATGGACTCCAATAGCTACATAGCACACAAGAACTCTTTAGTTCTCATACTACCAGGAGGGTCTTTCTCCCAAAACTATTCAACACTTCACAACAACAGTGCTTAAGTCAACACCAGAGAAGTACCAACTCCTCCTGCTTTACCTTGAGAAGTGCAGCACAGAAAGGTTTTAACAGGCTTTTTGGCAGAGTAGAAGGTGTGCAGTGACGGAAGCTTCTTGCAATAAAAAGGGATGTTTGTTGCTTAATTGTTGGGTTTTTGTTGTCCATCACTGCCAATACATCTTCACTTATGTTCTGCAATGTGGTCTACAGTGTTGGATAAAGAAGCCATTAGTTTCACTAAAGTAAGAGAAAAGCAAAATCAGAGACCAATTCTCAGACAATGGGAAAACTGTCACTCTTACTTACCGTTAGAAAGATTGCATCAATGGCCTCCTGCAGTGCCTGCACTACCTGAGGCTTCTTCTCTTTAAATTTCTCCAGGATTGTTGGAACAACCTATGGAAAAGGGAAAAAACCCCAAAAAGTCAATCCACTCTTCACTACTACAACTGAAAAGCCTGACAGTCTGCTCCCTGGTATTTTGCAGAGAAGCAAATAAGGCAAACATCACTGCTGCCCCCTCCGGGGATACACAACAGCAGTATGAACTAGTTTATTCTAGCTGATGTCCAATATTAAATTCATTCCAGTCAATCTATCAAATACAGATTTTTGAGCAATTCCATAACAATGCTAAACAATAGGCAGATATACAAGTTCACATAATTGCAGATGAATACTCTGGCTCTACTGGTCTGGAACGCAAAGCAGTAGAATGGAAATTGTACTATAAGAACCAAAAAGGTATATAACCTGTCCATTCTTTCCCAGCTTCCTGACAGCACTCAGCACAACTCATTAAGAAGCCTTCATTTAACCCACAGCTGACAAGACCGTGGTTCTAAAGCAACCCAAGTCCTTCCTGGAGCAATATTTTTCAGATCTATCACCTTGAACAAAGCACACCTGACATTAAACTATGCCATACTGGAATTTCACAGCAATTTGTACCCAATCTAGCCGCTTGGTCAGTCACTGCTGAAAAATAAAATAGATAAGGGGGGGAAAACAACCCCTCAACCAATCAGCAGACACTCACGTGCCAGTAATACTAGCAGCTCCATTTAAGTATGGCCTCTGTTACAGTAAGAACTTTTGTCAGTGAGCCAGAAACATGAAAAGGTTTTAACTGTGGAAAGCAGACTATTTTCAATATTTTCATAAACATAATGCAGTTCATAGTTTGGAAGCGGTCTGATGCCTTACAGAAGTTATAAGCTCTTGCATAATACAAAGTAGATTTTCCACAGATAATGTTTTCTATTCAGAAGCTGCAAGACCTCAACCACTTGTGACACACAGTGACCTAGGCTCAGGTGGTATCCTTTTCTGGGCTGCAACTTATAAATTCCCTGTTCACAAAGACTTTAGCACTAAAAAAACACCCCAACCTTAAATTAATACAGAATAGCACCATAAAGACCCTCATACATGCTACTGCAGGAGCTAGATTTCCCTAAACCCTACAGAGAAAAAAGTCATAGGAAGGAGATATTCAAAATCATTAAGTCTCTGTTTTAGAAAACACTGACAGCTAGAATTAATATTTTTTTTAACATGGAAGTTAGAAGCTGTATTTATGTGAGAGAGGGAGGGAAGGAAGAGTCAGTCCAGGGCTCCAAAGGCAGCCAACAGAAGTGAAGTTGGGCCACATGCACTCAATTACAGTGAGTAGTATGGTTCCGTGCTTGATTTCATCACTCTTGTTTTAACACAGACTGCAACATTACAGTCCTACATTTAACTAATATAGTTTATAGTAATCCCACAATTCTAGCAACTGTTTTATAACACTTCAAATGCTCACTCACAGGAGAACTCTATATCTTCCTCACTAGTAAGTCCAGCAAACAAATCATGTGAACCGGCAAGATGAGTGCTGAAATTATGCAATTCATAGCTGCCATTACAGTGCTGAAAAAGTCATCTTCTCAACACCATTTGCTTGGCAGCCATGGAGCTATACCCTTATTTCAGAAGCTTGGCTTTTTCAATACTAACTCAGTAGCTATGGGGGTTAACCTTTAAAAACACAAATCAAGTGTAAACAGATGCAAGAATACTTCTTACAACTACAGACAGCTTTCAGAATGAAAGAGACTTTGTCCAAACTGCTGTTCAGAATTCAGGAGACTTGAATGTTTCTGAAGCAGTGAGATTCAGTAACTTTCCAATTCATCACAAAATAACACCACCAGCAGCCAGACACATCAGTTCTTTCTATGTCTAAGCTCTAGCCCCATCACTCTTACTTATCACAAGAAAAATCTGACTGAGCAGCTTAAAGAACACAGCAAGAGAGGCCTGAGAAACAAGTGAGATAACTACAACTAATTAAAAGCTCCCTTTTCTTTCCAGAGACTGGTTAAGCTTCCCTGCATTCCCTGATATTAGCTGTTGGCAAGAGTAGCAAAGGAGAACAGAGAGGCACATTAAACTAGATCACCAGAACATTTTGATACCAAGTATCTCAGTAGTTTGGCTATTTAAAGCCGACAAAAACGCTACAAAACCCAGACAACAAACAAAAAACCCAGCACCAATCCTGCCCCAACATTCAAAAACACCCAACCAATCTAAAACATACATCATGGAGGTGCTAAGTAGAATTCAGGTTCAGGAGCTTTTCTTTTCCTCACTGTAGCCTACAAATGCATTTCTGTGGGTATATCTCCAGGATAAGGTAATGTAAATAAAGTTCATTTCATGGCACAGTAATTCAGAGTTGTCTTAGTACAGAAGATTTATTGCAATAGTAAGCTTCATGTTGCTGAACGTGAATAAACAAGGGCCTTTTAACCTTAAACTGCAAGAGATCTTGGCAGATATTTCACTGCTTGCTCCATTAAGGGGTAGGTAAGCATTCATAATGGTACAAAGAATACATTTGATAAATACCAAGGTTTGACAGGGGAAGGGGAAGGGGGGGGCGGGGCGGGAAGAGGTGTCCAGCATCAATAAAAACAGAAAAAAGTACATACTCTTACTTACATGCCCTGCATACTGTCCAAATTTCTTTCGGAGGCCAGTAGCTAGTCCAGCAAGGCATTTGGCAGCCAAAGCAACTAACATAACATTTGTATCCTTTCCAACAACCTGAAGAGGAAAAAAAACAAACACACCCCCCCCCCCAAAACCCCAATGTTAAAAGACTGAAAATCCAGGTTTCAGAGACTTGGAAGAATTTCTTACAACACTCAGTGGGACACAGATTGGGTTATTTCCACCACTGCTCCAGCTAATAATTTTCTACTCCTGAGTATTATCTTAACTGTAACTTTTAAAGTATAATACAAATAAATTACAATAAGATATTAAACCATATGTGCACTCTGGGTTTTATTTATTACCTTTTTGAGAACTTTCACCAAGTCTGCATAGTCTCCCGATTCTAATTTGGGATTTTTCACCAGCAGTTCAACAGCTTCTAGAGCTTCTTTCCTTTCTTGCCACTTTTTTGCTTCCTGCAGAGCAAATAATTTACATTCATTTATAAATGTAAACAGTTCTAGAGAAGCATGCTTGCCACAAATCATTGATTTTAAAACTTAATTCTATCCTAAGAAAGCCAAAGTCTCCCGACAGTTCAACATCAATAATTGCAATGAAATATGAAATGCAGTCCTTTCCCAGGATATATCTCAGCTTCTTAAAATTACAGCTTTCTTGTTGGTACATCAGATATGAGACTTCTTTACCATAGTCTATATTTTACTTACACTAGTCTGTTATTATCCATGTAGCAGTAAAGCATACATTGCAGAATGCCAGTAAGTCTTAAGACTGATTAGCTCCACATGTCATAGAATTAACTAGTAGTATTTAAGTTTATACTTACTATTTTCTCATAGAAGTCTTTGGGAAGCTTGGAAAGAATTTCTACAGCTTCAAGCAACTCATATGCATCTACTTGTGGTACCGCCTCTTCCTCATCATCACCTCCTGCAACCAGAGAGAGAAAAATATAAGCAGAGTGACAGATGAAGTTTTGACTACAGCACCACCTAAGGCTCTTTTTTAAAAAAGTACTATCACCAGTTGTGATTTTGCTAGTCCAAAGGACAGATATTCTTTTATATAACGTTTTTGCCCCAGCTGTGTTTTCTTGTTGTGTACTGCACCCCACATGTTTTGCACCAGTTCGAGTAAAAGCACCTTTACAATTTAATGCAGTCCTTCACAAATAACATACCAGTGATATACTTTCCAATGGAGTTCAGAGATTAAATAATTTACCTCCATCTGCATCTCCCCCAACTGCCTGCTGCTGCTCAAATTTTGCTTTCAGCTCCTGTTGGGAACGCAGGAACCTGGTCTGCTTAGGAGCAACTGATGACACTTTGACCCATTCTTCTTCCAGTTCTTTTAGCTGCCAAAAGAGAAAAGAATCATCCTATCAGAGACATTTTGCACATACCCCAAGACAAGCAATGCTTCATGGAAAGCCATGGAGTTCTCCCATTTCAAAGCCGATAGCACTACCCTTCAAGTTCTTTTTTCTGCCACCAAAGAAGGGACTTCCCCTTCACATTCACTGTTCAGGAGCTTTTGACCAAGTATATCCTCAACAAAAATATCAATGCAAAGCATTTACATAAGAACAAACTGTATAACAGTCAGAACAGTGTCTCCCCTCTGTAGCAGCTTTAAAATAAAAATGGCTGGGCATGAAGGAAAATCTTTTTGTTACAGCCATGCTATTGTTACACACTAAAACTAAGACAAAACAAACATGTTGAGCTATGTTTAATGAGACAGTTTGGGTTTTTTTTAAACCATGCCTTTTTCCAGCATGTGACTGCTTTCCACCTGAATACAATTAACTCAAGTGGGTAGAAAGGAAGGATGCATAAATAATTTATAAAGTTTTAAAATACTGGCATGTTCCATATCCAATAGCATAGTTATCCATCATAATGTAATGTCACTTCCTCAAGAGGAACAGTCCTGAGCACCACCAGAACAAGTCTGAAGGGCTGCATAGAGGAAAAAACTTCAGGAAAAAAGAAAACTTAGAAGGAAAATCATAAACTTGAAGACTTTCAGTGCAGAGTTCTTTCATAAGGGTAACCATTTGCCCTTGGGTTAGGTCTCCCAAAAAATACCATTCTACTTCTCAAATCCCCTCCTCAGTTTCAATGTGATGCTTCACCCCCCCCAACTTCACATATATTCAGAGCAATAAAACATTGTCACAATTTCTTTACAAATAACAAAGAGGGACTAACATTTTAGGTAAAGTTACAGGAAGCTAAAAAATAATGTTGCTACTGAAAAATTCCAGCTTTGACTTTAAGAATGACCAACACCACAAGATCAGGGAGGATGAGCACAGAAGTGTTTTCTCAAGTGTTTGGATACAGAACTACTTTCTGCCTACCTGAACAGAATTTATGTTCTGCAATGGAGGTCTCAGAGCATCCCTTATCCAACGGTAGATCTCCACAGCAAGGAGTTTGGCTTCATCTCGAACGGCCTTTTCCCGAGACTCAAAAAGTTTTGGCAATACTTTAATGATTGGCTTCAGTGAGATAATTTTTGAACCAAATTCACTGAAAGTTAAAACATGGAATAAAACATGGAATAGCATCAGGATCCACATAGGAACCAGAGAGTAAGCCACAAATAATAACTGATTTTTTTTTTTTTTTTTTACAGTCTATGAAATACTTCCAGTACACCTTTAGGGATTGTGTCATTTACTCAAATCATTAATATAGCTATTATCTTTCGGAAGCTACTAAGCTACTGTAAGATTTAAAGAATATTTGCCCTATCATAATTACCCTCCACGCCCAGCTTAGAATTACAAAATCAGGCCTCTGAAATTACTTCAAAGCACTTAATCCAGTCTGCTGCAAATCTGTTCCTTTGCCAGGGGGAGAAAGAAAAAAAGAGAGAAAAAGAGTGTCCTTAGACCAAAATTTGTATGACCTACTTTTTTTTTTTTAAATCAGAATAGAGTGTCCTTTGTCTATCCTTGGAGGTAAACTGCAGTAAAAGCATTAGTCACTTTTCTCCTTGTTGGACCAGATAATTATAGTGAACCTGGGTCATCTTCACAGAAAACACATGTGTTGAAATATGTGCTGCTGAAAGGACACATGAAACAAGTTTCCCCAGCCAGTCACCCTTCCCTGTCAGCAGATTCTACATGTTGTTGAACCTAAAACACTAAACTTCCTTTTCCAATCACTACTTAATGAGAACACAAGAACTTTCTTTTCATATTCACAGTAAACTGCTACAGTCCTTAAAGCATCATATCTAAATCACCTCAGAAGCCATAAATTTTTTTGATTCAGAAGCATTTCTCTTCCTTGAGAATTCTGAATTAACCTTTCCACCAAACATTCTTCTGTTTCTCTCCAATCAAGTACCACATGAAAAAGCTAGTAAAAATGGGTGCTCAAGAACTAAAACTTACACGTCTCACTTTCTAAAAAATCTAGTGCTAAATATTTTATTGCCAAGTCCACTTTGAGAAATACGAAGTATTAAAACCTGCAAAAGAGGCTCCAGTCTCAGAAACAACACAATTTAAATGCAGAATATGAACAAATGAGTTGCCTGAGATTTTTATTTTTCTACCATGACTCAAAAAAAGAGCATATTAGGAAAAGTGCCCATGCAAATTCTCTTATTCTTACTTAATTCATGTAGTATTATCTAATTCATATAACAACACAAGAAAGAACAGAAACCTTAGCACAAGATAAAAACCACCAGAAGCTAAACTAGTTATGCACTCAAGCTACCAACCTAGACAAATTTCATTATCAATGCAGAAACCCTGTCAAAGTACAAGACAAACTTAGGTAGCAACACAGCTCAGAAGCAGAAGACAAAGGTTAAGTCAACAGGGCCCCATGAAAGAATTTGATCTTGCCATCTCAGAGATAATAAAATACTGCATATAAAAAAAAAAGAAAGGCAGATGTGGCACAGTTTATAGGCGTGGTTAGTTGAAAGATATTGAGGAAAGTTATGCAGGTGTCTAATTACGCTGCACCGTTAAAAGGACATTTGACTAGATAAAGCAATTTAAAATAGCTAAAATATATTCTTAAATGTGGGACAGCAGTTTCACTTTGAAGCATAGGTAATGTGCTAAGCCCAATACTTTATTTTGACTTCTATTACAGAAGCCTGCAACAATCAGTTCAACAAGGACCATCTATAGATATGCCTCTGCAAGTTCTCTTAAAAATACCTAAGACACTCTGCATCTATAATATATAGTTTTCACATGAGCTACTTTACTTTGAAAAGCATTCTGTCAATTAATACCAAAATTATCTGTTTTCTTTTTAAAAAATGAATCTAATGGACAGTGAATTATATATACACCAAGTATATGAATTCGATAAAACCCCAGTATTTTTCACTCAGCTCACAAAGGCAGCAAACATACTTGAAGTGGAACAAAAAAAGATGTTCCAAATCTAACCTTGAAATCACCTACCCCACCTTAATTAAACTGGATTTGATTTTTAGGGAGCATTATCAGCTTTTCTTTTTAATAAAAAAATTATTATATGGACAATGGAAACTTACTGTGCAATGAGGTTTTTTTTTTCTTTTCTTCCAAAACCACACACCATATACCCAATTAAAGATGCTCACATCAGTGAGGAAAACAGTGGTTTTTTTAAAAAAGAGTTTTTTTAAAAAAACTACAGTTCAGTTTTCCCATCAGTGAGTTTATTTCAGCTATTCAAAAGAGAAGCTCCACAGTCTGCAACAAGACACACTAATCCTGCCCTTCTTTCAGAGGTCCATAGTAAAAACGAAAGTTTGGTAAACAGTTGCTATGAAGGAAAGTGATCCAGACAAGGCTTGTACAACAAAAGACATCCCTCACATCTAACAAATCCCATGATGCTCTCAACTGTTGTTGTCAGAAAATATCAGTTCAGAAAAGATACATCCTATTCAACAATAACAAAGGCCTGCTAAAGACTTCAGCAACAAATTAAACTCCACATACTGTTGGGGGTGAGGGAAAGAGGGAGAAAAAGAAAAAAAAAACAACCCACAAAACCATGAACTAAAAACTAAAAGCTTACCTTAGTGCTTTCCTCAGTGTCTCTATACATGCTACTATGATTTTCGGGTTTTTGTTGTCCAGACCCTTTAGTAATTCTTCTTGTACTGCCTCCCCTTTCTCAATTTCTATATACATTAGACATATATCTAGACCCAGCTCTTTTGCTCTGGCTTTTGGTTGATTGAACACTTTATTTACAACTCCAGATGCTACTTCTCCTGTTGTCCTGAAAGATGAGAGTGTGTTACTTTTGGAACATTTAAGTGAATTAGGTGTTCTACAGCATTATTCACAGACAAAAGCACACACAACATCCAAACATGGATTAAAACTCAACAAGTGCTCATATAATAGGGACTAAATTCTAAGTTAACTTCGAAGGTAATAACTTTTTGTAAGAGATTACTTCAACCTCTAGTCTAATCAAAAGAACTCCTGCTGACTGAGTGCTAGTTAACATGTTCCTAACACTGGACTATACCAGACAGTGAATAGTAGACATTTTCTCAAAACTGTATTCATTAATATACATTAGTTAAGGTCCACAAATAAATGCCATTTCCTGGAATCATATACGTTACAGTTAACTAACATACAGCATTGGTGCATAATCCCTCCACAGAATTTCACATCTATTTCAAAGCCTCCAATCAACTAAATAATTTTTACCACTTTTAAATCAAGGGTTTTGGAAGGTTAAGTTTTTAAACAAACCTTTGGGTTTGTTTATTTTTTTTAAATAAGACTTTTATTCATTTCATCAGGTGACAAAGTCAGTGGACCAAAGCACTGATCTAGCCCATTAGGTGTTTTTATTTCACCCTCAGAGTACAGGCTATTTCACAGGTTAGACAACAGTGAAATACTGAAAAACATCCTGTGAAGAAATTAGCAGGTATGAAGATTCATATGGGTCAAGTTGGATGCAACACCGTATAAACATAACTACATTTTATTTCATGGATGAATTATACAGATATCTCCCTGGAATAAAAGACTCCCTGTACATATAGACTCTTCTAGTCAAACAAGAACAGGGATTTCAGTTCACAGCACTTACACCACCAAACTACTGATTCACTTTCTCTACCATTTCAGAAATCTTTACTACTGCCTTTAATAGTTTCTTTGAACATTGTAAGCAATTTCTGACAAGTTAATATGCACATGGAGGCCATCTACAAGGAAAGCCTACCATCGGCAAATTCTCTAAATCAGAAATAAAGTTCAGCTCTCAACAGTAAAGATCAGAATTGTTAGTGGCCACTGTACAATTTATCTGCAGCCTTTCTCAGAAAGGCACATTAAACAGTCATAACAGCCTACATAGCAAGAAAAGGCTACTTACTTCCCAGCTACATGAGCGTTTTCAACATAAGCAAGTGCTGCTTCCAGTCCTTTCAACTGAGCCACTGCATTGGAGTCTGTCACAAATTTCTTTATCAATCCAAGATACTTGGACCATTCAGGACTCTTTTCATCATCTATCTTCTGGAAGAGCTTAAGGGCTTCTTCATAACCATTTAATCTGGCTTTCCACAGCTGGAAACAGAAAACAGATGTTTAAATGTTGTGGTAGTGCACTCTTAACTCACCAATCTCACACAGTTCTTCAATTGTAGTTGAAAGCATGCTCAGTAAGCTGTCATGTGCAAGATTTCTCTTCAATGACTATATGAATAACGTGCAACAGGACAATACATTCATTCTTGTCCTGCCAAGAATGATCTGGATAGAGAGATGCCAGTCTTCCCCACTGCTCTTCATAAGCTATAACCACCACTGATGACTAGGTGGGAGCCCAACAATAGTTTCAGCTACAGATGAGTAATTTCTCCACATGAATGACTGCACTGATCTTTCAGTGCACAAGCTTACGCCATACAGATTATCATGCTACTAAATTCTGCTTAATAAATGTTATTCAGCCTCTAGCTTGGGTAGAACTGATACAGTTGCAGATCTGTTATACACATGCTGTGCAGCTGTCAGGATTACCCAACTATGGTATACTTAGAGGAGTACCACAAAATCACCGCAGCAGGAGACATACAGCAAGCCAAACCCAAAGACAAGATTTCCTACCTTGTGTTCACATTTCTGGTCAATGGGCAGTTTCATCCACTCACTGTCGTCCCCCATTGTAATTCAGGTTCTCCCTATAAGTACAGTAATTCCTGTGGAGATAGCGACAAGTTAGAACACAGAAAAATATATGTCAGGTGCTACCCACAACATACTTCTACTTAAAAAATAAAACAAACCAAAAGATAATTCTGTAGCAAATCTACAACATAGCTAATGTGCAACCCAAGCTTGTAATTACATTTAGATATACACTAAGACTAGACCACTAATTTGTTATCCCTGCAAAGCTACCAGAGCCATTAAAGATTAGAGAGTAGTGCATTTGTAGTATTTCAGACACTGGAAGTCTTATTCCATGAAAGTTTTAGGAAGCCGAGAAGGCATGCAGAATATAACCTCATCTAAGCTTGAGGAAGAATGTACTATGGTTAAGGCGCTAAAATGAAACGAGTACCCATCAACACTAGAAAACTGACTCGTACTGACACATGCTTTCAGCAACAGGTGCCATGAATCAGTGTCAAAAAATAATCGGGTGCTAGTGTAAGGACAGCCATTTTATCAACTTTACAAACAGCACAATTTAAATGAACAGTACTGTGAGAGGAAGAAAAACCATTTTTGCGAGCTGGCCACTTTATGCCCTAATTCTAATGTAGCCAGCATCAGCGACTGTCAACAAGAGGTCAATTTCTTACCACACATAGGGCTCAAATCCTTACTCATTCAAGTTTCTAAGCATTCCCCCCCCCACCCCGCTCCCCCCTCCTTTAGGGTACGAGAGATGAGACTTCAGGCTCAATGCCCATTGCAGACATATTGTACAACTAACCTGACTGCTGGGAGAATAACAAGAGAATATGCCTGATGCAGGGAGATTAGCAAAATGAAAATAGCAGCAGCAACAAGGGCTCCCAACATTATTTATACAAACAAACAAAATCAAACCAGACAAGGAGTAACACGTTTCAGCACACCAGTTCAAATGCATAGACAATGATGAGCAAAATTCTAACTAGCCAGTGTATACAACAATTTATAACTAAAGGCATATAAATACACAATACTAGCAGAATATTCCTAATGCAAATTCAGCCTATGCCAGCAAAGCTGCATACTTTAACCTACAAAGTGTTTCACCTAATGCACAGAGGTTCTCTGCAGAAAATTAACTCCTGGAATTAGGAGCGTAATTTAGCTGGTCTAAGTTAACATAATCAAGTTCTCCAAAGCCTTCTGCCAGCCACACAACACTAACATACAGCTAACTCAATAGCAAAATTATGCTAGCAACAGTCCACAATAAAAACAATCTTTTTTCTTCCTTCCTGGATCAGTTAGGAGATACTAAAAAAAATAACAACCTAACCCCCAATAATAATAATATTAACAACAACAACAAACAAACAAAAACACAACACCAAACCAACCAAACAAAAAAACCCCCAAACCCCCACCAGCCACCACCACACACACCAAACTACACTAAGCTTACCTTAAATATTTATAAATTCTTATGGACATTAATACTGTTCTCAATACAATTGCATAAACCTACGAATTTGCCCAACGGCAATAAAACAAAAGTCAATGTCAGGACAGAAGTTGACTACGTATATAAACAAGCGTATCCAGGCATTATTATGGTTTGTCCTTCTCATTTCACAAACAGTGACATGGCTATTTTTTCTTGACATCGGCAGAGTTGCACAGTGGTACTGAGAAGTGTGTTTTTTAAGCAAAAAAGAGAGGCAAAAAAAAATTTGTTGAGAGGGCCAAAGATGAAAACTTAATTAACCCCTAGAACTATAAACGACTGAGAATGAAGGGACTCCTCTGCTCATTATGTAAGAAATGAAGTACACAGAAGTGAGGCTACCTACAACCCATTCTACTGAACCATTAATTCTGGCACAGCATCTTCTTAAATGTACAACTTCTTGAGGAAAAAAAAAAAAGCAGCTCTGGGTTAAATACTGGTCACACCATTCCTGCATGTCAGGAATTGACAAGATACTCTGACTTAAAAGTTACAATGAAAATAAAACTCAAGCTTTGAAATGCCATACCAAAACCAAACAATCATAAGAGGTCAACAGGGCAAGTGAGTTACCATATCTTTTTGCATGGAAGCCCACCAGCCTTTTGCAATAGAACCTGCTTTCATTTCTTTAAACTCTTCTGAAACTCTACTGCTTAATTTTTTCTGCCCAAACCTCTCACTTGTTCTCCTATCCCCTCCTTCACCCTACTGAACAAAACCAAACACACCCCCAAACAACAACAAAAGCCACCCCGCAGGCAAAAGCAAGACACTCACGCAAACATGGAGGTGGGGGGTAAAACTACATCTAGCTCTATGATTGTGATGATTTCTCTCCAAAAGCAAAAATGAGACTGCATTCACATGAAAAACTTTTCAAAAAGCTCACCTAGCAAAGGACACAGGAATGCCCTAGCGTGAACGCAGTTACAGCAGCAGAATTCCTTCTGTCATTCAAGTTAGTTCTGCAGCCAAGAGCCATCAGGAAAGACACAGCTTTGCCAGTATAAGCTGTGTTTGCATTAGGAATACCTTTATCTTAACATAACAGTATAGAAATAACGGGGTACTTCCCCAGTGCAGATGCAGATGACAAAGAGATAACAGCAGTCTCTTCCCAAACTCACACATGCCTTTGCCAAGAATAAGCAGAACTTAAGAGGAAATTAGGTAGTTCTGAATCTTGATCAGAAACTTGGAGGTAATTCAAGCCATTTACCTGTCTATATCATCTTGTTGAGGAAAGCATAAGGGATCAATACAAGGACAATATTTATTCAAAGAAAACAGGAAAAGAAATAAAGCACTAACACACCTGCCAGCAGCAAAAACACCAGAATAAAGAGTTTTGGCACCTGTACTAAGATAAGCCCCCATCTACAGCCCATTCTTTTAGAAAACTGTCAACAGCATCACCTTCTTACTTCAACAATAAAAAGAAACATTTATTTCTCTCCAGAAATCTGTTACACTAAGGAAAATCTTATTGTAGTATAGTGACTACCTTACTACGTCCCTAAAGTCAGTTTAAGTCCCTAAAGTCAGTTTAAGTCCCTAAAGTCAGTTTAAGTCCCTAAAGTCTGGAGCAACTCTATTAAAAAGGCTTGTCCATTGCAAGGCTAATACTGATTTACAAGTATTTTTACCCTTACAGTTCACTGCTACAAAGTGCAAGCTCTTGTTTGTACAGTCTGGTGATGCATTATAGAATCTAGAAGAAAATTATCTAGGATTTGCCTTCCCAACATCACGATGTACTCAACTTTGGGGGGGAACACACATGATGGGACAGACACAGGGAGGGGAGACAGATGACCATGAAACAGTGTGCATTTTCTTACCCATTTTTTTCAGTCTGGTCGAGTCAGTTCCCCTACTATTTTTAGTCATTAACATCTACAATGGTTACTTCAATTATAAAATGGGTTAAGTTGCCTTCTGTGCCGAATCTGGCATCTAAAAATAGTGATAAAATTGTACTTCCCCCCACCCCTCCACAACTTACAAATCCCTTTAGAACAGACAGTTTATCAGAAAGTATTCCAGGGTCACAGAGGGAAAGCTGCTTCTTAAACATCCCATCTTTGCAGCTTCATCACTGCTCACGCCTGTCCTAATGCCAAGATCTTGTACTGTCTACATCTTGCATTTACTAGAATAAAAGACCGTTGTTTCTCCCTTCAATTAAGTCACTGGGTTCTGTATGTTCACAGAATATCCCACATTTGACAAAAAGCTTTTTTTTTTTAAAAAAAGCTTCTTTGCAAAGACACATAAACCTCCAGCCATTACTTCTCAACATCCAAATAGGAAGTAGCATCATTATACAATAATGCAGCTAAATTATGTTATTACTAGTGAATTTGCAGCAATGAAGTGTTTGACCTACATAGCTTTCTTGTTACCATAACTCAGAACAAACAGATTTAAGTCTTTCAGTAACAATATTCAATGTGGTAGAATCCAGAAAACAAGACCTCCAAAGTGACTGAACCACCAAAATAAGTTCTGTGAGAGAGGTTTGTTATTAACGTGGTCAATACAACATTTCCAAAAGCAAGTCAGCTGAGGAATCTGCAATGGAGATGAATAACAAATCCTCCCTGACAGTTCTTGGCAGAACAAGTTCTTATATTATGGAGCAGTGAGAAAATGAAGACCATCAAGGAAAGAATAGGATGCCTTCAAAGGGAGACCACGTAAAAGCAGCAAGAGCATAAAATATTTACAAGGCAGCACAAATGCAAGAATTTCAAACGTAAAAGTGAGAATTCCCCACTGAGTATAAATAAGTTTAGGAAACAAATTTTTCAACACATTAAGAGATTATGGGAAAGTGTCAATACATGAAAGTTTGGATTAACCACGCACTGCTCTGAACAGCTCCTACTCAGCTTCTAAATAAACGCTTTCTCTGCTACAGTTTTTGAGGGCTGAATAGCATCAACCTTACGGCTTCAAGTATGGGGTACTGCTAAAGAAAATCCTTTCATCGTAAACATCCTGAAATGTGTTTTATTTTCAAGCACACATTTATCACCTATCACTACATTTTATTGCAAAGCTTCAGCTTCCAGACCCATTTTCTACAGAAAACATGCAATGGTAAACTAGGAAGCCATTTTATGCTAAACAAAACCAGATATTTATTGATACTGATTGTCCACTTCTCCATACTCACTTCCACTTATTGAACATCACAAGAATGGCATGAACCATTTTGGTTATTCTGAAAGCTACTCAAAAACTTTACTCAAGCGACTAAGTTCTGAGAAAGCAAGACAGGCCTTTCTAAAGAAAAAAAACCTGTTTGAAATGTTCCTATACAGTAGGGCACATACTTAGAGCATATTGCTGTATGTCACATTTCAGGTGAAGCTATACTTCTCAGTAGACAGTTCTCTGTCAGCACAGCCCACAGTCTTCCTAGCAGAAAGAATTTTTATTTGTTTAATGGCAGTTTTGGGTCATATCTGCTCTTTGGCTCTGAAAAGATGAAGTTTCACTTTCTTAGAAGTGTAGCCCAGCAAGTTTTTGTTATTTGCCAGCTAAACCTTCTCATTAGATACAACATAAAGTAGCTCAGAAAAAAGGTTGAAAAATTCAAGTAATCATAACATAGTTAGATTTTTATTTCACACAACATCTGGACACACTAAGCATTTTGAACAGCCCACAAATCTAAGAACTACAGACTAATCAGTCAGTGAAATAATGCAATTGCTTTAGTAAATTCTGCATAATCAAAAGGAAAAATTGAAGTCCAGCCAACAATCCTGAACTACAGATACCTGTAAAAGCAGCAAGAGTCAGAAGAACTTTCAGTCAGACTGCAAACGTGCTTTCCAGCTTCAGTCCACATATCTTTTGATGACAGACAACAGAACGAGAGGTTAAAAAAAACCATGGAAGATTATTTGCTGCTTAGGCAATAAAAATTTCCTAAGATCTTAAAGGCTGGCATTTTCAATTAAAACATGAATTAGAAGTTGCAAGATACACAGACTCTTGACGCAAGGAAAGCAGGACCTCAGAATAACAAAAAAGAAATAGGAGAAATGCATGCTAAAAAAGGAATTGTTTTGCAGGTTGTGGAGTAGATGGCAGCTGAGAGATGCTACTGCTTCAGCAGCAATGAAATGGCATTCAAGAATAAACAGCATTAAATTCTCGCTTGCCTGCTCTAACTCATATGTCCTAACTCAGCCCAGTGACATCTTAATAGCACAAATGGCAAGTTATCGGTAAGGGAGATAGATACTTCATTTCTCTGGAAGAATACATTTTAATACATGGTCTCCGAAAGTAACTGAGGCCATTCTTTTCCATGTACCTAAAAGTGGGAGACAATGCAAAATAAACTGACCTTTTGCTACAGCTAAGAGCAAAAGCGATTTCTTACTGCATGGGTAAGCCTGGAGTGAAGCCAGACTTCCAGAACAGAGAGGGGCAAGAGGGAAAAGGGCAACCCATGGGCAAGTTTGCGTGCACTGACATCGCTCTAAGGTGTGCACTGACATCGCTCTAAGGGTGGCCAGCTGGAGCGAAAGATGTCAGTGGGGCCATGCTTCTCAGCCGCAAACTCCCCCATCCCTCAAGGTGTTTACAAAGCTCAGGCGTGGAAAGGCTCATGTGATGTTCTTTAAAAGGACGGCCTGAACTGCTGATGAAGGAAAGCTCCCGCGGAGACATCACGCCCCAGGACCGACCACTAGCTCCCTCCCCCTCCAAGGGAAGCACACCCTCCGCCACAGCAGCACGGCCCTATCCCCGCCATCCCCAGCCCCTTCCAGACGAGCACCCCTCCGCTTCTGCCCGCTGCGCCGCCCGCAGCCCCAGATATCCCCTTCCTCCTCCTCCACCTCCCCCGCACGCCGCAGCCCGGAGAGCTTTCCCGTTCCGCGGCGGCACCGGCAGCGGTTATCCGACAGCAGGCCGCGGCCGGGGCAGCGGCGGAGCAGGCCGCCCGCCCGGCATTGTTTCTACGCCCTCGCCCCGAGGGCCGGGCCGGTCCCCGCCGCGCACCGCCGGACACTCACCCTGACGGGCTCCAGCGGCGAGAGCGGGCGGGGAGCCGCGGGCGGGCCGGGCCGGGCCGGGCCGGGCCAAGCCCCTCCCCGCCGGCGGGCGGGGCTCGGGGCGCCGCGGCCGCACCTGGGCGGGGGAGCCGGCCCGCGTCGGGGCCAGACAAAGGCGGGCAGGGCAGGGCAGGGCAGCGCCCGGCTCCCGGGCCTCGCCGCGCTCCCCCCGCGGCAGCCCCGGGCACGTCGGGCCACCCCCCCCGCCCACACACACACACACACACACACACCCGGCGCCGCCGGTGCGCAGGCGGCAGCGGGCGCTCCCCGGCCTTCCCGCAGGCTGCGGCGCCCGCCCTGCGGCTGGGCAGGGGCTACCGGACCGCGGTGGCCGGCGACCAGCTTGGCCCGGCAGGCCTGCTGTTCTCATGAGTCATACGTACCCCTGAACACCCACAGCGGCAGAGCAATTATGCTGGTGACAGGGGTTGCTGCGGTCACCCTCGAGCACGGAGCAGACATGATCGCGGGCCACCGTCATCCAGTGATCCCTAACCGAATAAGGGAGCAGTTCTGCAACCCCACGGCAGGAACAAGGCCTGCCGTGAAGAACAAGAAAGGCAGTACCTTCCAAGGGAGGTATGAATGAATGGCCTGGCACCCTACCATCATTGCATTTCACGTTCTGCTGCGAGATGTGTAATGACAGTGCTCCGGCGGAGCTGATTCATCAGCAGTCTCTCTAGCCCACTGCCTGACATTTTGAGATGCCTTTTCTACAGTGACAATAGCAATTGAAGAAGCTGGTATGGTGGAAACTGGGTGTCGGTAGCTTCCTCCTGAGGAGAGCATCAAGCCATATGATGCAAGGCTGCGTTTCTTCAGACATGTTTTTCACTAGCTGAAGAAAGAAGCCTCCTCTAGGCACTGCAGCACCAGCCACACTCCCCACTGCATAATCGTCCAAGTTACTTCTTCCACTATCTCAGCCTCCCCCCTGCAACAGGGAGGCACGAACGTGCACAATTGCTTCTGCTTTTTAACATTCACAGCAACTGAACTGTCATAGAGACAACCCCAAACAACGCATAACTGCTCAGGTCAAGAGACTCTTTATTCAAACAAGCCACAGCAACACTGCCCAGTGCAAGGCAACGTTTAATTTAAACACGAGGGTACAAGGTTTTCCCGTGTCACCCTTCAGAACTCCAACCCTACAAGATGAACCACTGGAACAGTACAACAAAGCAACAGCAGCAACGGGCTATTAGTCTTAAGACCATGTTGTCTTGAAACCAACCATTCTGTTACAAATAGCTTTAATGCCACCCTACTCTGGGCAGGGACTTCACAAACCATTTACATTAAACAGCTTACAAACAAGTTAGCAATGCCAGGTTTATACATTTCTTTTAAAAACCAGAAAAGGACATCTGCTGGTACCATGGAACAGAGGAGAGATAGGAAGGGGAAAAGAAGGGAACTAGATCATCACTGACCATGATTTTGAAAACCCTAATTAGAAGGTTTACAAGTATTTACATCTCTCAGGGGTCCTTCAAGTCATACATCCTACACAACAAAATCTTCCAAATTAGATACTTAAGATTGAAAGACAGTTATCTCTAGTCCACAAAACATTCAGAGCATTTTCTAATTGTACATACTGTTCAAGATATTCATAAGTGATCTATAAAAAGGGGTGAACAGAGGTGTTACAGTTTACAGATGACACAATTAATCAGGGTAGCAAGAAAAAAAAAAAGGCTTGACTGAAAGAGCTTACAACATGCCAAGTGAGTTTCAGCTGTAAATTTATCACCTAACACACACAGCAGTGCACAAGAGAGAAACAACTTTTAACATGACACTGGAAGTCAGGTTTTCTGAGCTGGCTATTAAACAGGAACAAGACCTTTACTGTTTTAACAGACATCGGTACAAAAGCATCAGCTCTGCCATGGCAGACCAGGTTTTCAGAAGCACAGGCCCTGATTACACAACTGGCCCATATCAGGGGAAGGACAAGAGCCACCATGGAAGTTAAGTCCCACCAAATACAAGTCATACACATATGAGAATCCGGAATCACGTTCCATTACCATGCATTCACTTTTTTTATATCAGAATATCAAACGAGAAGTCTTGTGTCAGTACAGTTTTAAAGCACTCTGAGTAACTCTAATTTCCCATGCTTCTGCAACCCAAGTTTCATTTATTTTTGTGCAGGTGTCACATAAATAATTATTTTCCATAGCAGGTCCCCTAGTTAATATTCCCAACTTTGTATTCTTGAGAATTACCTTCCGTACATCTGCAACAATTGTAATTTGTTAGGAACCAGTTTGTTGTACTTGAAAGCCATTTTTTGTTGATTCTGCTTTGATATATCACTGTATCGATGTTGCTTAAAAAGTTTAATGCTATTGCAACTCTTCAAGTGGGGAACAAAAAGAATTTAAAGAAAAAGAAAAAAAAAAAAGGTGCATCTGTGAATTTTAAATGGGGGAAAGCTACCAAAACAGCAAAGTTTAAAGAAAGGCCAAGCCTGAGGCAAGTAAGTCAAACCAAATTCTAATTTTTGCACAATCAATCAAATGATCTCATGTTGGACACCAAAGAGTCAAAACTGTAAGGGCAACTTGCACCCAATCTGCACCCAATCATTCTTCTTTCTGACTTGACCCTATCACAAAGTTTTAATAATAGATTTTTATGAGTAGCCTTTTAGAATACATCAATATTTGACACTCTCAGTATTTGAAGTTATGCATCTTTACAGTTTCAAACTAATAGAAGTGTTCATTGAAAGTCTATAGCAACACTCTCTCTGATACACGAGTAATAAATAAGGAAGGTCTCCCACAGCTGGTAGCCCAACATCCCAACAACTACTACTCATCCCATTCTCATCCACAGAAGGCAACTTTAACAGCAATGCAGTTTAGCAGAAGTACTGGAAGGTGCAACACTAAACGCAAAATAGTAAATTAGCAAAAAAGGAAAACTGCAGAATAATTACATAGGGGATACACACCAAACATAAATCAGTTAGAAAATAGTAGCAGATGAGTTTGTGATTTTTTTTTTTTTAGAATTTCATTTTTAGAACAGAGTCCAGGTCAGTTTAAGCTGCATCGAGGTTTCATTCCTCAGCCTCTGCTACACAAAACTTTGGGTCTCTCACTGACAGAGCTCCAAATTCCAGAGGCAAACCCTCTACACACCAACGTGGAAGCTACTGTCTTAAGAAGACTCACAAGACTCTGACTCAGAAACAGAATCAAATTAAATAGAAAGGCGGGGGGGGACGGACATGGGACCCACATTCCTGTCCAGACCCTCTTCCCATACACTAGAGAAGATTCAACAGGAATCACCTCCTGGTGAGGGACCCTGGAGATCCAAGGCTAACACCTGCACCCAACAACAGAGCTGTAGAAATGGAGATGAGCTCACGCCTTTCACTTTAAAGATCACAATCACCTCAGGAAACATTTTCCCTGGGTCGTTTTAGAGGGCAAACCAATTCTGCACGCAGTCTCCCGAAACGCAGGCTCGGCGTCAGAAGATGCCAGGTCCGTATTTCCCTCGAAGGACGTTAGAAAGGGGCCGAGCCCGACTCCCTCACCGGTCCCCGGGCCCACCCTGCCGGCCGCCTCCCAGGCAAGGCCCCAGCAGCTCCCAACCGCGCCTAGGCCTACAGGGATGACACGAAGGAGGCGACCGCGGCGGAGCAGCCCGGACCACGGCTCTCTACAGGCCCCGATACCCCCCCGCTCCGCGGCCGGCCCAAGCGAGCGGCGGCCCTTAAAGACTCTACAAGGCAGCGTGGCACAGGCCGCAGCCTCTCCCCGTTAGCGGTCGCGGTCCCCCTCTTCCCCCCCCGCAGCCACGGGAACGGCTGCAAGCGAAGCCCGCGGGCCTGGGTCGCTCCTGCGGAGGGATGTCAGCGCCGCTCGGGACTGTGCCTCCACCCAGTCCCCAGGTGAGACGGCGGAGGCTCAGGCCCAGCGGCGGAGGGAGGCCTACCCCGCCCTCCTGCAGGCCCGGGGAGCCCCAGCAGGCGGGAAGAAGAACCGGGCACCCCACCGGGGAAAGGACAACGATGACAAACTCTCACCTGGGCCCCGGCGGGTCGGGCGCGGCGAGTTGTCCGGCCGCTCCTCGGCGGGGTTTGAAATCACTAACACCGCCCGCACCTCCCAGTGTCCTCAGTGCCCATTGGCCGCCGACGGCCCCACCCATGCCCGCACCCGCGCGTTTTATTGGTCCGTTTGAATCCAGTCAGCGGCGACGCGTGCTCCCCGCTCTCCTGAGGCGGCCGGGACGTACCGGGGAAGGAGGCCGCTCCGCCCGCCCCGCGGCAGCCGCCGTGGCCCCGGTGAGGGCGTTGGGCGGCTGCGGCCGGAGCAGCGCCTGGCACCTGTACCGCTGGCGGCCTGAGGCAGCCGTGCTTGGGCCGCTGAACCCGTCACCTTTCGCGTAAAGGGCTAAAGGAGCTCTGAGGTGGCTGCGTTCGGCTGTGGGGAGCGTCCCCTCGTAGGGGAATGGGCTTTTCTTTAGTCTTTCCTGCGATTAGTGGGTTTGTGAGCAGTGACCGCGTTATGGGAGTACAGTGTTTTTCCCTCCTTTGTTTCTTCGCTTCGGCTGAAGCAAGTGAAGGAAAAATTCTTAGGGGTAATCGGGAGGCAAGGGCTAGGAAAGTGCCATCAACGCGACCGCGATTATCTTACAATGCCATCTCTCCCCACCACGCTGTGCGAGCATCATCTGCTTTTTTAAAAAGTGAGGTGGTTGTATTTTTGCGTGACCTCAGTGAAATCATGTCTGCGCTGTGCTTTGTGAAATGAGCAGGAATAAAGCTGAAGTGTTTTAAATGGTTTTGGTACTCCTTTCATCAGAAAAAGGGACAGAATGTGGGACGAGATTAGCACCAGTGCTGCAGGGTCAGTTATTACTGAATGTTTCATTCATTATTCAGCCTTTTACACCATTTAAACTCTCAGTTATAATGAAAAAAATGCAACAGAATCCTGAATAAAACCCCTTACAGATAGAAAAGCAGCTCTTCTTCAGAGCTTTGTTTTCCACTGGGCAGAGGCTTAACACCACTACTGTCCTAATACTTTCCAAAAAGAGGAACATCCTCTTCTGCTGTTGCCATGTTGAAATGGTAACAAAAGGAAAAAAGCAAGGTGGGGGCAGGGTGAAAGGTATTCTATGTGCACAGGAATTTGCAAAAGTAAGTGAGTGTGGATATTTGGCCCTTGATTCAAAGCCGCAGTGGCAGAAGAAGTGTGTGTTGCAACCAGATTATCAAAAGAACCCTGAGCCGTTCCTACCTCCTTGCTCCACTCAAATGAAGCAAAGTTGAGGTTCTGTGCAAACAGGTCTGGGAGCTCCTCTTTCAAAGGAGAGTCCAAATAACATGCATGATTCACAACCAAAAGCCAGGCAGAGTGGTTAAGAAAAGCTAAATTTATATTAAATTATCATCAACCCCTAAAATACTGAACACAGTGGTTAAATAACTCCAGAAAGTCCAATGTCTCCAGTGAGTAACGTTAAAACCATTACACAGGAACACACGGAAATCACTGACGTTAGCTTGGGACAGACAGGAGAGAGGTTTGCTTTTTACAGAGTAAATCAGTGCTGAGGAGATCATCCTCCAGTGGCCTTTCTACATTCTTAACATCCTAAGTGCAATGAGGGTCTTCTTTTCCCCAGAACGGGGAACCATGATGCACCCCCTAGGCAGCATCTCACTGGGGCTGTCTCTAGGAAAAAGAAACTAATTTCTGCCCACCTCAGCGGCAGAGGAGAGCCTGCGGGACATTTTGTTGCTCCTTTTCACCACAATCATTCGAGGAAGGGAGCAGAGGGCAGTTATGAATGGTTTTTAGGCTGGAGTGTGCAGGGTCCCCTCCTAAGAAGCAGCAGAGAATATTTATCAAGGTGGAGATCACAAGCACCATGAGTTGTTGAAAAGACTGACTGGGTTTTCCTTTCCATTCTGCACTTGCGACTCGGACAGCGATTATTTTCACAGGCTGACTGAACCTCAAGTGACAGGTCTGGGCAGATATTTCCCTTCACCCCTGTCCCACCTCAGGATTTTGGTGCACACTCACATAAGCTATTGGGGGAAAAAACAAAACAAAACCCAAAACCCAAAGAAACCCTGCTCTCCTAGAAGTCAGAGCCTTCCTCCCCCATCCACCCACTCACTCCCAGCTCTGATGCCCCTGCCTCTACACGTGGTTTCTGTTCAAATCAATTCTTCTGCCTGTGCTTGAGCCCTCTGGTGTTGTCCCTCCATGAGGCAGCTTAGACAGGCAAGGTCCATGTCAGTGATACGCACTCCTTTCTCAGTTCCCAGTCAAGTCCACGCCTCAATGCAAAAGTGCCTCTGCCCAAAAAAAACAACGCTTCCCAGGCTGGAGTCAATCAAATAAATAATTAAATAAAAATCTAATTAAAAAGAAAAAATCCCTCTGGGAGTAGGGAAGAGTCCCACATTAACACAGCGAAATTTCCAAGCCTTAGCTCCAGTTCATTTTCCACAGGAATATACACCAGTCAGCCCAATGGTGCAGTTATGGACAGTTTCAAGCCACCTAGCCAGGTCAAAACTGTAATCTTCCCCTTTCTGCAAAGCTACCTCTGCTGTAAAAAGTACAGTCAACCCACTGGCATCTGTCATGTTTTTCAGGGGTAGCAGGTCTGTTGGTACATGAATAAGGTTAGAGCAGAGTAGGATGGATTTTCCTTTTTTTTTTTACCAGCCGGAAAAATACCGCATGGAAGATGCACCCTCCCCACACCTCTAAGCCATACCCCTAATGTATGCTTTGCTCTCTTTACACCACAGGTGGGAATGTACTTGACCTCTTCCCAGGAGATAAAGAGGTTACAGAGTTTGCCGTGAGAAATTCTTCACTGGAAAGTTCTGCTTCCAAGTATCCAGCTTAACACTTCATTACCATGATAGTATCCATATGACTTGAGGGGTTAATATAAATCTCATTTTTGAAGAAGCATAAAGAGACACTTTCTCTATCTTTTTTCCCTCTGAACAAATGGACGACAAGAGAAGTCAAGAGAATGTGAAAATGCGGCAATAGTCCTTGGGAGCATGCAAGCCCCAGCTCCAGATGCTGCTGGGGTGTAACTACAAGGGTAGGATTACATCCCCTAGAGGATAAAGGCCTTGGAGGCCAGAGAACAACTGAAGCTCATGTAGCTGATAGGGAAAATGACTTTGCAAGGAGAGCTGTTTAGTGGTAACAGAGGAGCTTAAAGTGCAATTCTATCTGATAAACAACTATTTAAAATGGCCCTTACAGCTCCCTGATTATTGTCTCCTATTCTAGGTCAAATAGGCTCAGCCTAGTAATAAAGCAGTTCCTAATTGTCAGCACTGAGCACTCCCCTGGGAAAGACTCGACCTAGGAATTCTCTCTTTTTCCCTCATTATGGTAATCAAAGGTCCTAAACGCCAAGAGAATTGGGACCTTGCAGAACTGGGACTAGTGGAGACTTAGCAAATTCTCTTTTTTTCTTTTTATATATCAGTTACGCAAAGACAAGAGTAGAATTTAGGTCTTGCTGAGATCCATTTCCTCCCATTAGCTCTGTAGAGCTAAGAACAATACCAATCTCTTCTTTCCTCAAGTTCAGCACTCTGACTCCAGTACCCACAGGGAGCGGTTCTGAAAGGGCCATTTGCTGACTCTTGTTTTTCCAGAGTAGAAACATGTTTTAACAGGAAATGGGAGAACAGGAGCGGTGTCCACTGCCAGCAACAGACACAGTGCTCCAATCTGAGCATTCCTTAAAAGTTTTTACTAGCAGATGGGAAAGTAAGCAGTGATGGTCTTGTGAAGCGAGTCACAGCAACTGTGGTTAGCCTCTTTATGCCCTTAAAAGGTGACCTGATGCTGTGTCAGTGTCCCCTTGAGCCCCAAAGTACACCCCATCTATTCCAAGACCTCTCTCAAGTCAGAGACCCCTCAACACAAAGCCTCAAAGAGTGCTGCTAGTGCTGGAATGACTAGGGGAACTTCTGTGACCAGGACAGGAGCTAGCAATGAGGCAGCTCTGCTCTCTTCATGGGCATTGACCGTGAGCTGGACGGCACAGGACTTGCAGGTTGCCAGAGAACACAGAATCTGAACCAGATTCAGGCCAGAGGAGTCACTGCAAAAGTTAACGTCGCAGCTTCCAGGAAAAGGGAACATATAAATAAACCACAGACAGTGAAAATGAGCCAAAAGGGTCTCCGGGTTCCAACCCGCCCATCCTCCCTCTCCAACCACAACAGCACAGCTGCCCAAACTCCTTGCTGAAAGGCAGTCACAATCTCTGGGCCCCTCACAGGAGAGGCCGGTCTCTGTGCCCTTCCTTGCCTAGCAGGCAGAGTCCTGTCTTTTGTGCAGAGCAGAGGCTAGGGAGGGTACGAGCATTTCCAAAGTCGCATGTACTTTAGACCTCGCTCTCCGTGGAGGGCTTGCGTTGGTGTTTCCAGCCTGTGTCTGGGAGCGAGCCACGCCGCTCAGGAGTGGCTGCTGCTGTGTTAACACTGCTGCATTCAGACTGTTCTTCTTGTAGCAGCTGCTCAGTTTCGTTGTCATCCAGTGAACCAGAACTAGCCTGGATAGAGACCGTGTCTGTCTTCATGCAGACATGGTCCCGGAGGATCCCTCCTCGGGAGCTCCGAATCTGCTTAAGGTCATCCCACTCGGACTCATCACTGGATAAAAGGCATATCCCCTCCACAATCTTGATCTTCTCCTTGGTGTAGCTGTGGTCAGGACCAGTCTAGGGAGCAGACAGGTGAATGAAAAAAAAACCAATACATAAATGGAAAAATATGGCAAAGAGCAAAGCAGACTGGAATGTAGACAGCGAAGCAGACAAAAGGCTGAGCCTCCACGTAAACAGCCACTAGCTTTCACTGTCACAATGGCAGAATCCCTTCAGTTCTTCACTACCCCCAGATGAATCCTCCCTGCAAGAGCTCTCATTCCAAACTCCAGGAGCCTTCAAATCATGGAAGGTGAATGAGGATGAGCTGGCTCTTCTAATTTAACTATACATATTCCCTGACAGCAGGGAGTAAAACCAACACTGAGCCTAAAAACCCCCAAAAACAAACCAAAATGGGAAGCAGGAACAGCCAGAATACTTCATGGTAAAAGTAGGCAGGGAATTGACTCTAGGTCTGCAATATCTTTATATCTGAGTCACTCTAGATTCACTTCTCAGGAAAGCACAGCTGGAATACCACTGTTGAGTCCAAGTCTCACAGTGACACAGGAGAAGAATATAGGGAAACAATGGAAATGATCAGAGGCTAAAAGGGACCACGCTGAGACTAAAGTAGTGAAATCTCTCTAACTTGGCTCATTGACAAATAAGAAGCATTAGAACATCTGATCTATCCCTAAGGAGAAAGTGACGGGGGTGGGGAAATATACATCTGGCTATATCTAGGAGCAGCAGAATTAAGACTCCCAGATAAATAATCTTGGCTTATCCTTAGTAGATATGGGTAAAATGGCAGGAAAGTTTGGGAAATCTATTGGACAGTACCTTTGAAAAACAAAACGAGGGAAAGCTCTCCTCTGCGTAAGTCTTGCTGTGATCCCTGCTAGAGGAACTAAGTGATCTAACAGATTTTTTGATAAAGTCCTACAGAAATTACCTTTTTAAAATCTCACACACTGAGTATGAGTAGCCAAAGCCAAGACCAAAGGATCTGCCATAGAAAATTACCTATACTTTCTTGACAGACAGTAGAGCTGGTTTAAGGACATAGAAGCAGGGGAAAAAAAACAAGAAAGAGCAATTAGTATGGGACAGTGCTTGAGCCACACAACAGAGCTTGAGTGAGGGAGGCAGGATCAAATACAGAGTAGTGATACCTGACGTGAGGATGTGGACGGAAATCAGAAGAGGGAAGATGAGAAGCTATCTGAGTGATAAGAAAGCTTCTGAGGAGAAAACAGAGGAGAAACTAAGTGCTGCAAGAGATCATATTAAACCCTCTCCATCCTGTGACACACAGGGCAGACCTCTGCAGGGCCTTTAAAATGCTCCATTTAATAACGGTTCCAGTTCTTTCCCTATCCTACCCTTTCCAGGCAGTGCACAGTGAGGGGCCACATTCTTGTTACCAAACCCCTTCTGGCTGCCTAGTTCCCTTGGTGACTGTCCAAAGCAACCTTGGTGCAACAGTCACTAACCAGGACTGTGTCCAGGGATGACAACTCCCTTTGACTCCTGTACTTCGAGAGCCAGCACCCAATGCAAATGAAATGCAAGACACTGTGGGAGTGGGGAAGAAGCAGAGAGCTAAAGACAGGTCTAATTCACTACAGCTCACTGGGGAAGAAGTGCTGCTGGTTGATCTCTATAGGAGTCTGAGCAATTCACTGAAGCTGTCCTCCTATGTCCTAGAAGTAAATGCTGACAAGTTGCAACATTTTCACATACTAGGGCCTGTAATACTCAACAGCAGCTTGAGCTGGGCTCCCATGTCCTTAGTAGCAGCTCTTACCTCTTTCTTATAGCATAACTGGTTGTACATGGTTGGTTTTGGAATCGCTTCAATCTTCACCTCCTGGGTAGATGTCCGATATGAGGGATTACTGTAGGTTAGGTTCCCCAAGCCAGGGTCCGTGAACTTGGATTTATTATGCCTAGAGGGAGAAAGCTGTCAGAAAAGACACAGGGCCCTACTGCCAGGATCCAAAGTTCCTGAGTGCTCAGTGAGTGGAAAGCTCCAGCAATCTTTACTGTCCCTCAAAGACAGAGAATGCTGGCTTCACCTGGCTCTTCAAGCTACCAGTACCTTCACTGGCTACCAGTACAGCAAGGCACTGGCATGTAACCACAACAGCTACACTGGCTGTTGACTGGTGAAGCTACCTGGCGAAAGCATATGAGCTCACACACATACTGAGTTATGTATTACCTCATATCCCTGTCTGTAACTCATAAGCTCTCTGCAGAAAATTTAGCCAATAAGGCTTCAAATAAGAGAGTTGCATGCCCAACACTTCAAGGCACAGTACTCAAACCTTGCAAATAAAATCATCAAACACTGCTTCCAATGGAGAACAAAGGGATTGTAAATGAAAATAAAGAAAGACGAAGTGCTTTCAGGAGCTTTCTTCTCCTACAACCCTAGATTTTACTATTGGCCGGGGGGGGTGGGGCAGGAAGAAAGATCACTTACCTGTATATAATTAAAGCAGCAATAAGCAGCAAAATAAACAAGATGCTGAGAAGACCTCCAATGATGTAGCTGACATGTAGTCCTTCCCCTGAAAGTGAATAGCAAGGGTATTTTATGCACTCTCCTTAACTTCCACTGGATAATACTGACCTCGGTGTAATGCCTAATACAGAGATTTTACACCATACAGAAGTATGTGAAGTAAAATGTCAGCACGCTAAGGTTTAGCAGAGGGTTTTGTTTGGCTTCATATGAAACCAAACATATGATAACCCTTCCTCCCACCCAGGCTCCAGCAAACCAAGGAGTATCAAGATCTTTGTAATGGGATTGGATGAGTTAGACCCCCCCTTGCTGACAGGTTACTCCTACAGTGGGAAACAATTACCCTAGTCAACCATCCTCAAGTAAACACAAAGGGGACAGTGAAGAAGAGTGTCATCAATGGGAGGAGCCCAACGGATGAGGTATGGGATGAAAGGAAACAGAACTATTCTTCAGACCAAAGTGTTATTTGGAGAAGTCTCCATATAGGCTAATGAATGTGTATGACTGATGTTCATCCTTAGACACACTTTGCTCTGATCAGAGGGCATTTTAGTAAATCAAGTCTGAGTTTCAGAAATTTGAGTTTCAAACACGAGGGACTGGAATGCCCTGGGCACATCTGGAAGAACCACCATGGTGGAGAAGCGTTAAAGAAAAAGAACTCACCCATGGTTGCCAACACCGCCTCGTTGGCATGGGTACACAAGTCTCGCCTAGCATCTTTGTCAGAGCAGCTGAATGACAGAAGGACAGTTAGTTACTGAAAGTAGTATCAACAGCATCAAAGGTATCAAAAGACAGGATGGGCCAGGCTAGCACTGATATCCCTTCCATCTCCAGTTCAACAACAGGAGCCTTCCTTTCTCTTCTTCAGTACCCTTCTGTATCCAGAGAAGAGTGGACCATATACATACATACAGGGGTGTGTGCATGTATATATCAATTATAGGTCTGCACAATGTTTCATCCAAGTCATTCTAGATTCGCCCCTCAGGTACATAGATACGTACACATATCTCTCTATGAGAACACAAATTTCAGCATCAGTGCTGAAGCAAAAATCAGAACATCCAAGAGTCAGCACAAAGATCTTTCTGTCCAATACATCATACTCAACAAAGTGGAAGTTTTGCCTTGTAAATAACCCAGCCAGATATTATAGAACATACTTTTTTGCTGGGCAGTAGGAATAGCAGGCTGTAAGGAATTAGCAGAAAAAAGTCTCTTAACTACCTGCACTGTAACTTACATCTTAGAGCTGCAAAGGTTCTGTTCTGCCCCAAACCAGCTATCCCCTTACGGCCAGGGCAGAAGCACTTCCTTGGATGTCTGGGTCAGGTCTGAGATGTCTCAGTGAATTAAAGCAACAGACTCCCCTCTCCTCCTCTCAGAAATAAGTTCTCAAAATTAGGAGTTCAAAAATCAATCAAATTAATGACAGGGTCTCAGGAGGATTTTAACACGTCAGCACAGTCAGCGTAGACACATGTTTCAATAGAACAGACAGAAAGATCTCTGCATCTCTCTCTTGCTAGCTCAACAGTGTTCTGCGTTCTTTGTCAAAATGGTTTTCCCCACTGTGAATGTGAAGTCTGGAGCTGGAATAGCCTCTTTTGGCTAAGGAGAGGTACATTTGGATGATGACAACCAGAGGGGGGGTTGCATGCTGCACCTTGCACAAGCTGTGACTTTCACACCCCAATTCCAAGAGAACAAGAGCACTTACTTTCCTTCCACTGCTTCCAGAGATGTGAGAGGCTTGGTTGTTGAGGTACCTACTCTGCCAGGTGGTGTCTGACTTCTCTCACTTATACTGGTGGGTTCAGGACCAGGGGGCACCACACCAGGAACTAGAACAACAGAGAAAAATAAGTAGAACCCCAACTTTGTGGGACAGATGAACAAGTCTGGTAAGCTGTAGAGAGTTTCTAAAATGGCCTATATGAGCAGCTTTCCCATCTCAAACCCACGCTGTCAGCAGAAAGGACAGAAGAAGGCTATATTGCTCACAACCACCTTTTTTCCAGTATACAACTCTGCATAAGTGTTTATACACTGCAGAGTTCTGGTTGCCACTGCCACTGCATAAGTAGTGGCAGTGGCTCACTTATGGAAGCTACTACCCAAGTGACACCCAGTAAACTCACTAGTAGAACAGGGCCGCCCATCTGGTTCATCTGGACACGCGCAGACAAAGTCAGAAGCCCTGGCAAAGCAGAGGTGAGTGCAGCCTCCATTGTTCACTCCACAAGCATTAGTACCTGGAAGGAACAAGCAGTTTCCTAAGTATGTTGCAGATGACCAGGTAGGAGCTCAGATCAGCAACGTTTTTTCCTGCTCAGACAGAGATACTTCCTAGAAATTCAGCAAGTTACTATGCTCTGGCACATGCCCTTCATCTGACTGCTAAAAAAGCGATGACAATAGCCAGACACTGGTAGGATTAGGGCAGTCTTGAAAGGAAGGCACTGGAAATCATTAGACAGGAGCCCAGTCAACAGAGCTGCACAGATTAAAAAACAAAAAGCTCACATTCCTCTGTTTTATCACAACATCAGATGAACAACACAGAAAATGACATCTGCTGATCAAAGCTGTAACAGAATACCGTTAAGATGTACTTGACTGAAATGTCACAGGCAGACAAGGAATGTGCCCAGGGAATATGAATTAACAGTTTGAGTATAAGAAAGGATGCCAACCTCGCTTGACATCTACAGTAGCACAGTGGTTCCAGAGTTCTTTCTGTCTACAATTAGCACTTGCCTGAATCAAGGTCTTCCTATTTACCTGTCTGTCTCTGAGGGGAAACCACAATGATATCCATCA
Source organism: Haliaeetus albicilla (assembly GCF_947461875.1). Lineage (NCBI taxonomy): Eukaryota > Metazoa > Chordata > Aves > Accipitriformes > Accipitridae > Haliaeetus > Haliaeetus albicilla. Next base: position 44,210,076 of record NC_091487.1, read on the forward strand.
GTCCCTCAACATTGGCTAGGACTGTCTCTTTGTTCCGCCCAGAGTATTTGTCTACTCTCTGGATAGATTTGGTTTGCCAGTCAGTCCAGTATATCCACCTGTCCTGCTGCTCAGGGAGACAGCAAAGAAAAATCACAGCGATTAGCATGTTTAGCCACATAGACACAGGATACCCACAAAAAACACATCCCAGTGACAGAAGGCCCCAAACAAAGGCCTTTTCAACCCCTTACCCGCTTACCATAAGGAAAATGACTGTCTACACCCCACAGTTCAGACAAACTTCCTTTGTTAGCCGCACAGAAGAGTTAAGTACTGTCTCCTCAGCCATCTTAGCTTCCCCAGACTATAGCACTTCCCTGTCCCCAAGATCCACTGTCCGAACTCATCAACGCACCAGGGAGAATGGTGGCAGCAGGAAAATCTTCTTACCTGTGTCAGAGCAAAGGGATGCAACACCTGGCTGACCAACACTTGCCGTAGCTTCCCATTGAGATCACAACTCTCTATGCGATCAAGATGCGCATCCACCCAGTAAATCCTGGAGGAACAGGGAAAGACGTGAGCTTCCAGCTATACAATCCCTCTTGACTTGCTAGTCATTCACTAGCCGAGATGGATCAGAAAAAAAAAAAACAAACCACCACAAAAAACCAAACCTTCAATGCTACTCCAATAAACCAAGCTAAGGTGGCTAAAAAAATTCATTACATCCCTTAACCCTATGAAAGTATAAGAAAATCTTTCACTGACCTCCTGGTGTCATAATCCAAAGTCAGTCCATTAGGCCATCCTAGGTCAGTGTTAATCAGGATTTTACGTTCAGAGCCATCCAAGTTTGCCCGTTCAATTTTAGCAATGTGACCCCAATCTGTCCAGAAGAGGTACCTGAACAGATAAGAGACAAGTATAAGAAGAAAAAAACCCATTTCATTTAGCCTAATGAAAGTTTTAGTTATGAATTAAACTGCCAGACTCTTCAGGTTCAAAAAAGATCACGTGGTCTGTAATTTGCTTCTCCCAGCTATCTGCCCAACCTTCAAATTCACTGTCTGCCTGATTACATCTGTCACTCAGAGTCAGCCCCTTGCTAGTACCTGCAGATTCACATGGCACATCTCTTCTTCCTCCCACAACCTCTTATTCCAATCTGCCTCTGCAGAGCCCTTCTCCCTGCCCCACCAATACCCCATACCTACCCCTTCTTGGGAAAGACAGCAATGGCTCGGGGCTCATCCAGGCTGTTATTGATCAGCACTTTCCTGGAACTTCCATCCAGTCTAGCTACTTCTATGGTATTGCGTCCTGTGTCTGTCCAGTAGAGGTTCCTGGCAACCCAGTCCACTGCCAGGCCATCTGTAGTCTTCAGACCCTGACCAATAACAGTTTCCATGTTGCTGCCATTCAGATCAGACCGCCTGGATGGAAATCAATGACAAAAGGCAGTGAGGAACAGGTAGCTCCCAGAGAGCCTTCACACCTCCATGTGTGATCCCCATCAACCACAGGGCAACTTCATACTGCTACCTCTCTAATACCTTTTTCCCCACAGTCTCCAGCAACCTGAACACACCTTCAGCATTTAGTTCTGCGATACATATGATACTGTGTACCAAAGAGAAGGTGTACATAGTGGTGTAGTGCCAGCATCTCAGTCTCCCCAAGTTACAGGCACACTCGACAGCTCACTGTGGCACAACCAGCACAAGCAGCTGGGTGATCTGGGCACTGGCCAACCAGATGACTGGCACCCACCTGATGACATCAAGAAATACATCTGTGTAGTAAATCTTGCCATCCACACTATCATAGTCCAGAGAAATGACATTGTTCAGCTCGGGAACAGGTATGTGCACATCTGTGTGGTCACTGGTGTCCAATGAGATACGACGGATGGAAGCACGGCTAGAGAAAAGTAGGTACGTCTCTGGAGAAGAGTCACACGTCTGCTCATCTCTCTTCAGCTGGATGCCAGTGGGGCAGGCACAGGAGAAGCCAGTGGGGTGAGGCAAACAAAGGTGGGAGCAGCCACCATTACGAACTCCACATTTATTGAAGCCTTTAGAAATAGGGAAAGCGTAGTTTAAGGATCAGTGTGGTCCCACAAACCAAAGCTTTATTTTAAAGGCTACATACGTGCACAACTTGCTAGCAGCTGAGTTCGTCCTTACCATCCTAGCCTTGCTGGGAATCTACAGCCCTTCATACAGACACTGCCTCCCTCCCCTCCAAGATTCATGGTGGGTATGGGCATGGTTGGGCAAGGAGAACAGGAAGGCACAGAAGAAGCGGGAGCATTAGAAGCAAAATCTTGACCTGCATTCCTTGCTAATCATAGTTTTCCCATGGAAAAAGGAACAGCCAAATGCTGATAGATTCACACAACTGCAGTTTAGCTTTATTATTGCTGCAAATGGTAATGCTGACAGAAAGATCCAACCCTGTGGGGAAGCAGCGTGACAATGTACCAGAGGCCAGGCTGACAAAGAAGCTTCTGTTTCAACTTAGCTGCACACAGTGGCAAGTAAACAAAGGCATCAGAGAAGGCTGCTGAAAGTGCGTGACATATTAGGGTCATATCTTTTTTTTTTTTTACATTTAAAAAAATGCAGCATATATTTACTAGGAGGGGATAAGGGCAGAAGACAGGAGCAGGGAGTGGGAAGAAGACAATGGGGATACAATGGCTAGAGTTTGGGTTAGCTTTAAGTTACATTGTAAAGTTATACTGTCAAGAGTGATGTTCTGCTGTTAGTAGCCACAGGAGAAGCAGCACAGACTTTTCTGTAGAAGTATGTATTGGGGAAATTCCACCAAAATGAAGCCACAGCACAAAGCAATAACTCCCACTGAAGAGCAAGGATGCAAGATGGGATCCTATATAACATAAGGAATCTGACTCTCGCACAAAATAATTGGAGAGCATGATATACTAAGAGCAACTAAAGAAACAGAGATTTTGTAGAGCAAAGTGGCAGACAGGAAGATGAAGCCTGCAATGGTTGGGAAAAAAATTACTAGAACTTGAAATAAGGTTTCAACAACTAGCTTAAGAGGAATTATTGCCTTTTGGAGTTAAAAAAGGGAAACTGTCCAATGCCAGCAGACTCTGGTGAAGCCTAATAGGGCATGACTCATTCAGTCTTCCTAAGAAAATGGCTCTGCTGTGTGTGAGAATGAGGTTGTCAGTGCAATCCAGTGAAGGAAAAGGGATAAAGGGGGTCAAAAGGCATGCAGTAATAAACAAACACCAGACCTATGGAGCTGGGTAAACAGGGAGAAGTGCAAAAATAGTTAAAGAAGAGGGAAGAAGAAAAGCTGATTTTTGAGAAGTTACTCTACCACTCATGGTTTACACCAAAGGACTCTTTTCAGTGACAGCTCCAATGGCTCCCCTAGTCACCACAGACACCCACTGATTTGCGAGCAGCCTAGCAACTCACCCAGGGGCCGTGCCCTATCAACAGCTTGAATGTCCATGAGGCCAGGCAGGTTCGCCCTCACTAAGATGACATTGGCACCAGTGTCCTTGTCAGCCCTGTGAATGCTGCGAGTTTGCCAGTCAGTCCAGTAGATGTAAGAGTCCAGCAAAGTAAGGCCATAGGGATGTTGCACTGGAGACAGCAGGGTGCGGCGGTTAGCACCATTGAGATCTGCAGCCTCAATCCGCTAAAGAAAGAAGTAAACATCAGCCCCATACTCAAAACACTGATCCTCGTGCTAGCAATTACTACATCAAGTGGGAAACAGAGCACGAGCAAGTGATGTTACTCAAGTCCACCCTCCCCATAGCCCATTCTCTCAGAAAAGCTTATGTTCCCCTTGCTGTTTCAACAGCTTGCTCAAGAGCTTCAAAACAGCCTCCAGGCTACCAATGGCAAACAATGCTGAAAAACAGAATCGGACCTCAGTGTGTGCATCAGCCCAGAGCAGCTGGGACCCAGCCTTATCCACTGCCAGTCCGTTAGGCCAGCCCAAGTTGTTGCTGATCAACACCGCACGTCCAGAGCCATCCATTCCAGAGCGTTCCAGCTTGGCATTCTCACCCCAGTCCGTCCAGTACATATACCTGGGGAAAAGCCAGCAAGTGTTACAGAAACAGAGGTCAGAAGTCCTGTTCTATCCTCTAGACAGCCTCTTGACAGCACTAACCCCATCTCATGGTATAAAGCTATTGCCCGAGGGCTGTCCAGGTTCTGCCAGACCAAGACTTTCCTCATGGAGCCATCGAGGTTGCCCACTTCAATGCGGTTTGTTCCTGTATCTGTCCAATATATCTTCCTGCCAATAGCATCCACAGCCAGCCCATCTGTAGTCAATAGACCTGAGAAAACAGAAAGGTCACTGGTCATCCTCCCAGCCTAGTCAGGAGCTTCCGGTATTCTCCTTCTGCACCTCATCAGGCAGTTGCTTTAGGCTTTGCTTGCCCTTCCACCGAAAATTTGAAGATTATTCTACCAGGTTATCAGATAATCTCTCTTCATGCTGCATGGAGGTGAGAGGCTCCCAGGCCAAAAATCTCTCTTACCTGTAGTGATGATGTCCTCAAATTGTGAGCCATCAAGGGCAGCCCGGCTGATTTTCCGCAGTGTGCTGTCTGACCAGTAAACCTTTCCTGGGTGGAAGAAGAAAGAGAAACTTAAAAAAAGCCGACAACAAAACCAAACCAAAACAAACTCCAACAACCAAACAGCAAAATCCTTAAAAAACAGATCCAGGTCTCTGACTACCAGCTACACCATTCAAAACAGATCTGACTGCACAGGAATAACAGCAGCACAAGACTATTAAGCTAGAGTGATAAAACAGTACAAATTACCTCGTTCCAATCCTCCCCAAAATATGTAGGAGCACTGGCACTCTGACCTTTACACAAGGCCAGAGAACACATAACACATTATCAGCTAGTAGTATAGAGTCCCACATCTGATTTCTCAAAATGTCCCAGGAGGCAGTAATCAGATCATCTACCTTACTGTACAACAGTGGGTTTGCATCCAGCACAGCATCAGATGTTTAGTATACAGGAACAGCCAGAGTCTCAGCTTTACTGTTGTGAAAGGCTTTGGCAGGAGGAAAGCTTTCTTATATCAAAAATGCACAGGAACCTCACTCAATGTAACAGGCAGCTTCTTCCACAGAGTGGGGGTTCTGTGTTTTCCTATAAGGACATTCCTTTCCTGACTGCAATGGAGTATTTGCAGCATGTACTAGAAAAAAAACCAACCACTACCCAAATTCACAGCCTACAGTAAGATCTGCGCCTGGGTCTTTACTCAGACATTTAGATATGAAGTCACTTGTTGCTTTTCAAACAGACAGTCAGACACACTAAGAAGTTCAGACCTTCATGAGCATCCACTCCAATTGCAATGGTGTTCTTCATAGTGACATTGACTGAGACGACAACATCTGCAAAGTATGGAATATCCAGAGAGACCATCCGGATGTCCGTCCTTCTGGCAAAGATCAGAAAGCTGGTCATTCCTGCCAAGAGTTGAAAATGGACAGGTATCAGTGAGGAACATGTTCAGTCAACTGTAGGCATCATTTATTTAACGTTCTGGAGGTGACATCCACTTCAGTGGAAAAGATGAAGCCTCAGACAGATCTCGGCTTATGGGGAGTGTGGGTACAAAAGCTTTACTGAGCGTTACTGAATGTTTCTTTACATCCAAGTTGAAAAAGAGTGCACTCATAGAAGAGTTACTTCTGCTAATATGTGTGGGAAATGGGAATTAGGAGTCAGTTTTTTCCTGCTAAGGATATACCCTGGCCTGAAGCCGAGTGCCTTCCACAATCCTCAAAAAGAGGGTCTATGGGAGGACTGTATACAGACCTATTAAAGAATATAGCACCTTGTAGTTAAAAAAGAATCCACCTCAAAATTAGGGCAAAAGTATGGGGAAAAATGTGACATCTGATTTAGCTGCCCAACATGATTTCAACAAAAATTTATTCTGCATCAGTCCAGTTATTAGTAAGTTTTTTCACAGTAATTCCCAGTCAAATTGAAGGTACAGGCATCAAATCGGTTTTTCAAGGGGTAAAGCAGATAAGCACATAAAAGTGAATTTTGTTCTCTAACAAGGCAGGAGCAAAATGTAGGTGTGATACAAAACTGCAATGAGGAACCTACAGAGAGGACTCACCAGGGGAGCAGGTCTTGCCATCAGACTGCAGGTTGATCCCAGTAGGGCATGTACAGCTGTAACCTTTTGGAAGAGGTGCCAAAAGGCACAGGTGACTGCAGCCTCCATTGCTAACTTCACACGCTGTATGGACTATAGGAAAGAGGATGAGAAATCCATAAGCCAGTAGCACAGGCACAATGAAAGCATGCAACAGCTATAGAAATGCATTCTAGAATGCCCTTAAATACCGAGACCCATTTTCATGCTCTCATATTCCACCCAGAGAATTAAGGCATTGGGGGCTGATAGACAGGTCAGCTCTTTGCAGGAGAGCTGTGCCACATACCAAGAGCCTGAGCAAGCTCTCAGCTCAGTGTGGCTTGGGTCGAGCTCTGTACCTGGTGGCCTGTGCCGGTGGAAAACATGAATATCCATAAGATTCTCCAGATTGTCCTGCAGCGTTTCCCGAGCCTGCCCAGTCCTTCTGTCTGCGCTCTGGATGCTTTTGGCCTGCCAGTCTGTCCAGTAGATTCTCTCGCCATAAAGAGTAAGTCCAAAGGGGTGAGGCAGATTGCTCCCAATCAGCACCTGGTCAGATTACCCCCAGCCCCCCCAAAAAACATTACTAAGAAGTCACTTGGGGGAAGAGGCTTCCCTTGCCCCCTCTCGACTTCATAGTGTACAGTCACAGCAAAAGGAGAGTGATAGGGCAACGTTAGCCCTCAAAAGAACGTTCCCTCACACCCAGTTTGCAACTGAAAGGGAGCTCTTCTCTCCCAGTGAAAGCAGCTCAGTGTGTCTTGATTTGGAGATTTCACTTTCAACTGGAAAGAGAGGCAGGGGCCATCAGCACTCTGTGCTCTAGGACTTACACCTCAGGCTCCCAGACTCCCTTCTCAAAGATGGCTTCCTTACCTTCCTGTTGCTTCCATCCAGACTGGCATACTCAATGGTCTTCATGCCTGCGTCTGCCCAGTACAAGCGCTGTGACTCATAGTCAATAGCCAAGCCATTAGGCCATGTCAGGTTGGAGGAAATGATCACCAAGCGGTTTGAGGCATCCATACCAGCACGCTCAATTTTTGGGCTGGCTCCCCAGTCAGTCCAGTACATGAACCTGAACACAAGCCCAGAGAGAAGTGAATGCCCACACTCCTTCACTGCCACTACGGCCAGGCAGTGTTACAGAGAAGCAAGAGAGCCTGATGCCTTCAGGTCCTAGCAGGAAGCAGCACTAGACTAATATTGTACTCATGCCCAGCCTTGGGTTCTTGTAATGTACCTGAGATCATACTCAAATTTATATACCTTCTACTGCTCATGGGCTGACCTAATTACAACATGGAGAAAAAAGTTCAAGGTCTAAAAATTAACTAATTATTTACCAGTCTCCACCATTGACCCTGTATACTCTTGCTGCGCTGGTCTTTCAGTAATCCACTCAATGAAAGAATAGCGTGCTTTTATTCCAGGCCTTCAACATTGCTTCTAAAGCAATGGCTGGCGAGCTTTTTCCTATCCACCCTACCCCCAGCTACACAAGGTCTTATGATTCAGAAGCAAAATCCATTATTGAAACCATTTGTTTCTGTTACTCTACTCAGGTTTGCTTTCTGCGGCACACCTGATCCCTCAATACTCTGATGCAGTGCTTTGAAGCCAAGAGGCCACTAATGTTAAAGCTTGCTTGAGATCAGCAGTAATTTACCTGAGGAAATCCTTCTGACTGAACTCTGGTTGATAAGCAGACAGCTTGAATACAAATTCAACATAGATGTGAAATACAGAAATAGAAAAGGTCTAGATGGTCTCATTCTCAACGTTTTTTGTACTACAACTTTGTTATTATGTCCCCAGGATAAACAAATGAAAACACCAGCCAGCTCCTGCAAGCTCTACAGCACAACAGGCAATTATCCCTGCTTATCTTGTTCCACTAGCATCCAAAATCAGGTCTCTAATTTCAGTCTTTGGCAGGATGTAGAACAATAGCACCAGAAAGATAATTGCACAAAACCAAAGAACCTGAACATCTTTAGACATGCAAGAATTGCCATGTCATCCTAGAAAAAAAAGAATCTCTCACCCTCCAACAGGGTCCACCACGATATCTCTAGGTCTGTCTAGGTTCTCCCAGATTAGAACAGTTCTCATGGTCCCATCTGTGTTGGAGACCTCTATCCGATCTGTTCCTACAAAAGTCAAGAGAGAGAATGAAAGAGAGATCAAAGACCTCTGGAATCGCAAGAGCTAAGGCAAAAAACATCCATACAACAATGCATTCTTCCCCTTCACCCATCTCTGTTCATAGCTGGAGACTGGTAAGAAACGTGGCTCAAAGCGTCACCTTCCATATCTCTCAGGTCACCTCTGTGGCCGTCACTGATGTGGAGTCCTGTATGAATGTAAACCAGCTCCTTCCTAAGCCCCCAAGGTATCTACGTAGGCATGAGAGAACAGCTAAAAAAGAATCATCTTCCTTGCATCTCTCTGAACTATGACTTTCCAGCAGGGAATATCCTCCCAATACCACCTGCTGCACCCCAAGATACACTCTTGGAAGATAGGCAAACACACACAATCACAGGCTCTGCAGCAAGACAACAGTGGTGCTTGACTTCTACTATAAACCCTTCTACAGAATTAGCACTGGGGATACTGCAAAAAGAATTAAACTAAGGATTCCACCTCAGCTCCCACTTTGTTAAAAGCACATGAGATGAAACTCCATTTTCTGCTAGACAGAAATGGACAAATTTGGAATGAGACATATAGAACTATCCAGCTGTTTTCAGTTTTCATGACCAATAAGGAAGACAAAAGCCTAGGTAAAGTGGAGGATCCCAGTACCTGCATCAGTCCAGTATAGCTTGTTGGTGACCCAGTCAATTGCCAGTCCAGCTGGACTTTCCAGGCTGGTGTCCACCACAACCTAAATAAAAACAAAAAGAAAAAATCCTCAGTGAGATTAGACCTCAGGGAGAAAGCACTTGCCCAATGCACTACCCATTCACAAACAACATTTAACTTTCAAAAGGCAAAAGTCCAAGCAGAGCAATGCCATACAAGAGAGACCATTAAGGACTTAAAAGTTCAAATAAGTCTTACACTTGGAGAAACATCTAGTTTTCATATCTGTTCAAACTGCAACTCCAAACTTTGAACTCTGTTCCCCTCACTTATGGCAACATTAGCCTAAGGGCATGTGCAAAAAGCATTCCCAAGGAGTGTGGCTCTTGTTCCAAATGTAGTACGTAACAGAGGATTTAATACTTCTTCCTTTCAGATTTTAGGGCTACAACAAAGGAATTGACCAGAGCTTACAAATCAGTGTGCTTCGTGTCCCAATTCAAGGTTTTCCATACAAGCAGGAACATACACCAAACCTACACATGAAATGTTCAGTGATCTCAGGGCTCCTCTGAGCCAGAACTAGGCAAATTAATGAACAACAAATCCAGCATGAATTGCAGCTCCTTAGCAGGCCTGTGTATCCCAGTGGCTTCAAATCTGATGCTCAAGGAGCCTCCCGGCTAGATGACCTCCACATGTAGTTAACACTGTACCTCCTGGCTTGATCCATCCCATTTTGCTCGGCTGATTGAGTCTGTGCTAACATCTGTCCAGTAGACATAGTCATCCTTTGAGTCCCAGTCTAGAGCCACAGCGCTGCGAACATCAGCAAGGGGGATGACATCATCTGACAGGTCATCTGTGTCAAAGCTGATCCGACGGATGTCCATCCTTCGGGCAAAAAGCAGGAACTTGTCAAGACCTGATCAAAGGTCGAAAGGTCTTCTTTTAATTTCTCTAAGTTCAACAACACAGTAATAGACACAGACAATTCCCTGCTATATTCAACCTTAACCACTTACATCATCTCTCACTGGCAGGTCACAGCCCAGGATTTTACTGGTAGCAAAATACCACTGGGAGGGGATGGGTGGGGTGAGTGAGCAGGGGGGAACAGAGTAGTAGGGAGCTGTCTCCTGGGGGTAACCTATACTGAGGGAACAAAGTCAACCATATTCTTCAAAGAATGGCATAGACCTCCCTCCAAATCAAATACCTATTTGAGAATAGCTCTTGAGAATCTAGGAAACAGTTGGCCTAATTCTTCCACATGGTTGCAAACAGAGAGAAACTGTGGCAATTAAGAGGACTGAATTTTTTGTTCATCACTGACACAGCTCCTATGGGAGTTTAAGGGAAATAATCAGCTGTGACAGGTAGCACGGCACCAATAGCAGCCCTGAAATAAGGGCCCAAGGATGGAGCTTCTCCGTATCCCACCCATCAAACCTAGCAAGGGAAATGCATCAAAAAGGTGAAGCATCCTCTGGCAGCGCCCTTAATACTACTAACTCAGTGTATCCAGCTGCGTGTCCTTGGAAGCAACTGTTGCTGCTGACTCCCATTGCCAACCCTCTGCCACCCACTGAACATCTGAGCATGCAGGCTGTGGTCCCACCTCACTTACTCTGGGCGCAGGCATGGCTGCTGGTCTTGCGGAAGCCCGTGGGGCAGGCGCAGGTGTAATCCTTGCTGCTTGGCAGGCAGAGGTGAGTACAGCCCCCGTTGTTGGCCCCACAACGGTTTCTCCCTGCTCAAGTAGCCAAAGACAAAACCAACCACGCATAAAGCAAAGAGTAAAGAAAAGAGGATAAACACCAGTCGAGGTGTCCAGACCCACATGGATAAGATAACTTGTCTAACCAGAAGTTAATTGAGAATAAGGAAACATATAAACTAAACCACTAACTCCATTTGTAGAGCTCGATTTTAAAATGAAGCATTAAACTCAATCTACTTCTAGAGCAGATTATGGCAACCGAAGAGGAATAAGGGAGGTGTCAGTCACTACTAGTGCCCACTTTTTAATTTTTTCCCTCTCCCGAAACAGCTCTTGCATAAACAAGCTGCAAGTACTTCTTACTGAAAAGGGTCCACTCCTACGTGTCAGCAGGGGGAGCTGTGGTAACACCGAACACCAGGTTACCGGGGCTGAGGGACCTCCACTGAACTGCCAGATGGAGCAAGTCCTGTGACAGCTCTGGACAGAGGTGGTGGATGTGTCGATATGCTGGGTTCACGCTTGCCATCTCCCTGCTTTACAGGGTGGTGGGTGGCAGCAGGTCTTCTAGTGGCTCAAATGGGTCTCTACCCTCTCTGCAGTTACCTGCTGGCTGGCGCTGAGGATGCAGTGTGTGGATGTCCATAGGGAAGTGGAGCTTGTTGCGGATGATCTCCTGGTTCTTGCCTGTGAATTTGTTGGCACTGTTGATGCTCTTGGTGTGCCAGTCTGTCCAGTACAAACTGTCCTCAAACACAGTGATAGCAAATGGGTGTGGGAGGCCTGTAACGGACATCCAATACAGGGATATAATCAGGTCCAACAGGACTCAGGCTAGCAGGGAGACAAGGGAAAGCTCTTTCCATTGCCCCTTAGGTCTTGTCACAGTCAAGCTGCTCAAATCCAGCTTACACTAATGTAACAGACAATTCTTCTCTCCTGTCCACTGAAGACTGGGTAGCAAACCCCCTCAGCAGTGGCAGAATTCATCCCACAGTGAAAGAACAGGAGAAAAGCATAGAAGTAGGAACCAGTGGCTCTGAAACTCAGAGTAGCCCTGTGCTACTCTGTCTTCTTTACTGCAAAGAGCACTCTCCGTATGTAGCCCTGTTACTTACCTTGGCTAATAACAGCCTTCCTATTCCGCCCATCGAGGTCAGCCCTCTCGATGACATGATGTTTGGCATCTACCCAGTACATTCGATGTCCTGCATAGTCAATGGTCAGTCCATTGGGCCAGAAGAGGTGTGTATCCGCAATGATGCGCCGATTAGAGCCATCCATGTTGGAATACTCAATGCGGGGAGTGTTGCCCCAGTCAGTCCAGTAGATAGTGCTGGAGGAGGCAGGGAGAGACAGACTAGAAAATTCATGTCCCACATACTGCACCCAGCATCACTCCCTATCAGGGCAGAACAGTATCAGTCCTGTGATCTTGAGCATGAGAGTGGGTCATAGCCATGGGAGAAGTGACAGCAAACAAGGTAACACCCAGCACTTTCAGGCTGGTGAAACCCGAAGGGCCCAGAATAGGATTATGGCTCTGAAGGACCCCAGCATTGACAGGTTCCCCAAACTGGCAGTACCAAATGAAGGCTTGAGCCCAGAGGCAGCCTTTGTGACCAAGGATGGGGTTTTCAATGTTCACCTGGAAGCACTTGCATGGAGGGGCTCACTGGGGTCCTACATTTTCACTCACCCCTCCATAGGATGTAGGGCAATTGCTCGGGGCTTCTCCAGATTCTGCCACAAAAGCACTTTCCTGTGAGTGCCATCCAAGTTTGCTACTTCAATTCGAGATGTCCCAGAGTCTGTCCAGTATAATTTGTCATGGATCCAGTCAATAGCAAGTCCACCTATCTCCAGGGGAGAATTAAGCACAGAATGAAACCAGGAGCATGATCTGCTCAGAAAATAGTTCCCTTTCCCTCTCGGCCTCAGAAGAGGCCCAATTCAGTCCTCCGGTCTCTTCTATCAGCCAAGATTAACGCCAGGGGTACACTGATCTCACCCCCGTTCCATGCAACCCATCCCCCTTGCTCAGGGAGATGCACTCCATTTTGAATGCTGGGTTCCCACTTCCATCCACCCACCCACCCACCCCTATTCTCACACCATGGTCAGTCCCCAGGCTTTTGCCTTTTTTGTAGTGACGCACCTGGGCTCTCCAGCCCTGTGGAAACCACCTCTTCCACATTGCTACCATTCAGATTGGCCCTCATGATGCGATCAAGAGTGACATCAGACCAAAACACCAGCTCCTTGCTGTGGTGGAAGTCAAGGGCAATGGCATTTTCCAGGTTGTTCAGGAGCAGCGTATACTCTGAGCGATGAGGCAACACTTGTCGGATATCAATTCGATTGGCAAAAAGCAGCACTGGCTCTGGCCCTGTGAATATATGGGAAGACAGCATTAGAGTACTTTGACAGGGTCCTGCCTACCATTCCCTCTGCAGCAAGTCCCAGAACATAGTTTTGCAGTATTGTGTCATGGTTTAACTCCAGCCAGCAACTAAGCATCACACAGCCACTTACTCACTCCCCCCAACCCAGTGGGATGGGGGAGAGAATCAGAAGGAAAAAGGTAAAACTCGTGGGTTAAGAACAGTTTAAGAGAACAGAAGGGAAGAAACTAATAATGATGACAATAATAAAAAAAGGACTGGAATATACAAAACAAGTGATGCACAATGCAATTGCTCACCACTCGCTGACCGATGCCCAGTTAGTTCCTGAGCAGTGATCCCCCCAGGCCAACTCCCCCCAGCTTATGTACTGGGCACGATATCACATGGTATGGAATACCCCTTTGGCCACTTTGGGTCAGCTGTCCTGGCTGTGTCCCCTCCCAACACTTTGTGCCCCTCCAGCCTTCTTGCTGGCTGGGCATGTGAAGCTGAAAAATCCTTGACTTTAGACTAAACTTTACTTAGCAACAACTGAAAACATCAGTGTTATCAACAGTCTTCTCATACTGAATCCAAGACATAACACTATACCAGCTACTAGAAAGAAAATTAACTCTATCCCAGCTGGAACCAGGACATACTGGCAGCAAGAAATCAACTCCCAAGTGCAAAACACTTCAGAGAGCTGTTTTCACATCCTCAATACACAGTCCTAACTCAAAGATGAGCAGTTTTAAACCTTTTGGCAAACATTCAGTCAGCAAGAAGTGTTCATTCCAGGTCCCACCTAAGCCTGCCTCACCTCAACCTCTGAAACCATACCACTAGGCAGTTACTTAGCAGCTGGACTATAGTTTCCTTTTCATATATCCATCTCCTAGCCATACAAACACACATGCTCTACCACATCTTCTACCAAAGACAAGAAAGTTAAAAGCCACCTCAGCCAGATATAAACTCAGCAGGTACTTCCACTGCAGAGAAAAAAGAAAAAAAAAGAAAAAAAAAAAAGGAAAAAGAATATCAATATCCTTTAAGGATTTCATTAGGGGAATTCCTAATGAAGTCTTAATTCTTTAAATGGAATTTCTAATTCCTCAGCTCCTACATTAGAGGAGCTGAGGAATAAAGTTAAACAAGTATATAGATGCCCTTAAAAAACAGCAGATGTCCATACAGCAGCCATTCACAGCATTCAGGACTGGTGAACAGCATCAAGAGTCAAACCACAAAGAGCTGTGATAGAACCTTACTGACTGGAAAGATTAAGACACTTCCTGAACAGAGACAGAGGCAGGAGGTTGTTTTTGTCCCAGGGTCTGGGTCACCAGGAATGACAAGGGACTAAGAAAAGAAGGCAAGGGCTGTCCTGCTGGCAGGGAAAGGAAACAGTGAAGTATCTCTCCATGGTCAAAATCACACAAAATTTTCACAGGCATTTACCAACAACCTGGGCATATCTAATACAAATCCAGATACTTCCTTTTCGTCACATGTTGGCTTGGTGAACACCATAATGCTGCCAGTGAAGCATTAGAGACAAAATTATGAGAACTGGACCAACACACACACACACCAGAATAAGGCTGAACTCCTCTTTACCTAGAGCTTTGCAGCTACGCTTGTCAGGTCTCAGCTCGTAGCCTTGCTCACACCAGCACTGGAAGCCTCCTTCACTGTTGGTACAGCCTTGGCTGCAGTAACCTTCCTCAGCACATTCATTCACATCTGTGTGTTACAGACAATGGGAGAAAATTACCATTAGATCATCAACAAGCCAGGCAATCTCACCGACAGCTTGCTTCTGCTTTCATGCTCTGATTTGCACCCTATCATAGCCATCAACCTCAAGCACATCAAAGCAGCAGGGAGGAGGTTACTGCTCTAAAAACCCACCTTGGCATGATCGGCCATCTTCCAGGAGCCTATAACCTGTGTGGCAGGTGCACTGCACCATCCCTCGTACCATCTGGCACTTCTGAGCACAGCCACCATTGTTGACATTGCAGTTCTCCTCCCCTGTTCGTGGACCTGTGAAAGGAACACGTGAAGATAACTGAGCTGAAATCACAAGGCAGCTGCTTGTGTCCTCAGCTGTTAGGCAGCAGTCACCCTTCAGAACAGGCTGAGCAATATGGGGAGAACACAGACTGTGCTGGAAGCTGCCTCTTCACAATCAGAACTCTCCCCTGCAGGCCACCACTACAGGGGACAACAAAGCTCAGAATAATATGCTTTTAGGATTCACTATCTCTGCAGACAAACTTTGATATGTGAGATCATAATCTTCTCCCCATTATTCCTTGTCTGCAGTATGTAACTGGCAAAATCACCAAGGCCTTCTTTCTCAGTCTTCAACTCTGTCCCATTACCACAGCCCAGGTTTTCTTCCTTACACACATCCTTCAGCAACACCAGATAGACTCCCAACACAACACAGTGCCTCCATTTATGTTTAAGACTGAACTTGGAGGACTCACGGCAGTTTTGATGTGGGCTCTCATCACTGCCATCTCCACAATCATTTGCTCCATTGCACAGCTTCCTCTGGCCAATACAACGCCCGTTCCCACATAGGAACTGGTCTGGGGCACACTGAGGAGTCCCTGCAATAGAAGAAGGGGAAAGTAAGCACACCACAGCTTACTGATGGAACAAAAGTCACAGGGAAGAAAAGGATATAGAACATTTTCTAAGATTTGTTACAAACTTTACATATGAGCACAAATCCTTTACTTCCTTGAATTCAGCTCATCTTGCACTCCTTACTGCTCCACATATCTTTATGCTGATTTGGAGGCCTGAGAACTGTCCTCCAGACTGAGTCCAGTGTTGCTTTACTGGAAAGTTCAGCTATTTAGTTTCTCTCAGAATGACTGGAAGGTCCTGGCTTAGTTCCCTTTGGTTCCAGATTCCACAACCCTACTCAGCATGTGCAGGAGAGGAGTCAGTTCCTCACTTTAATCATCTGATATGTCACCCCAGCATGGCTATGGATCTTAAACCTGCCTAGGAATGAGTGTCTTGTCCAGCCCTAACTGCACTGTGATGGACCTGGAATGAGATTTACATGCATCCTTGAAATCTGAGCTCAGGCAACAGGATTTCACACGAGCTACACGCTTCAACTTCTGCTGTTGGCAGGGACACTCTACAGAACTCTTGTAAGTAAAATAATACTGTTTGTAGGGACTTTGCCAATCTGATCGTTTCTTCAGCAATAACTGCATTGTCCAGTTGCCTCATTTCTTGTACCTCTTAAGCTGACTTGGTTAGTGGTTTCCAAATCACCACCCTCTGATAATCCTAGGAAGACAACAGGACAATACAGTTATCGGCAAAGAAACAATTAGATTGGCAGACTGCCTGTAAGCAGCATGGAAAAGGGTAGTTGTGAGATTAGCAACAAGTACAAATAGGAACTAACAGACACAGCAACAGGGAACATAAAACCAAATCACATGCAGATTCATTCACTTTTCAGAGCACAGGAATGCTTTATATGAAGGATTCTGAAACATGGACTGTATTTGTCATATCGAACGCAAAGATCCTTACATCAGCTGGTCTCCTAGTGTTCTAGGAATCTTCTCTCTGTTGCCAATAAAAATATAATTCTGCTCTAAATCCAAGAGGTGACACAGGATTTTAACTCTTGCTACAGACACTGAGACAGCACACTATTTCACTTAGATGAGCCAGTAAACATTCTGCTAGGAAGCCCTAAGTTAATTGTTACCTGCTGACTATCACCATAGACCTAATGCAGAACTGCACAACTAACCTTACAGTAACAATAGCTGTACTCAACCACCTTGGGTTTCGTTTGACATGGAGAGGTTGAATTTTAGTGGCTGTAGAAGTTTGACTTGGCTTCTGGGTGGCAACTCTTCTTTCAATACCTCTAAATACCTTTGTTATCAGGATGAGGAAACTGGGTTACCAGCTTGTCTTTAAATACAATTGCTTTTTCCAGAATCACCACCATCTCCTGCACACTGGTGCTCATGACAGCTGAGCAATCTAGAGCAGCTGCTCTCGAAGGGCTACAAAGTGTGCCTCTCCAGGTCCTCTGAGCTCAGCTGTCCTTGTAGAACACCCACTCTCCCCTCCTCAACAGGCCCAAACAAGGGGTACAGTTTCACAAACCCCTTTCGTCAGCCCTAAACCCACTGCTTAAAATACACTGATCCAGGAGGGTCAGTATGCGCAGCTGGGCTCCACTCAGTGGGATGAATTCATGGACCAGTACACACTATTCCTCAACAAGGCCTACAGACATCCTGAAGGATTTAAGAAAAATAGAAGATTCTAGATATTCCTTGAATCATACCATAACACTAGGGTCTGTTGAAACCCTCCTCTTCTCCATAACCACTATTATATAAAAGAATGGCTATATACGAAATAATTACTAGAAAGAGAGAGAGCGACTCCTGAGCAAATATCTAAAGGAGGAAGCTGACACCCTTAACCTCTAAAACAAAGACTTTATCGTTCACTTCCACAAAATGCCCTTTTTGATTCCACTGCCTGCTAGAATTGCTTGGCAATTTCACAAGGCAACATGAAAGCTATCCAGAACTATCTAGAAGGCATGAGTTAGACACAGTCCATTTGACAAAGGTAGCAACTTTGCACACTATTAATGCTTCCAAGTCTGAATGGAATTGTCTCAGACCTTTGTGGTTATTCATAGTGTAGGGACAGTACAGGAAGATACAGGGATCTGATATTTGACAAAAAAAACACACTTAAGTTAGTTTAAGCACACAGACCTGCACCTGTTTGCAAGCATATAAGATAGCCTATAGATCCCATTCTTCAGGAAGGATGGAAACTCTAGGCTGAACTCAGTGAAGCAATCCAAAAGAGACTTCACTACCTATTACCTCCAGAATGGAAACAGTAGCTATAAGCAGCAAGGCAGCAGGCCAAACCTGTGTTCTCACAGTTCTCCTCATCACTGTTGTCAGAGCAGTCATCTTCCCCATCACAACGCCAGGACAGACGGACACAGCGCCCTGATTTACAGCGGAACTGGTCAGCTGTGCACATAGATGTAGCTGAGGGACCAAAAAAAAGAACATTAGATGAGCACAAAGGATCAGAAGAGACCCAATTCCAAAGCTAACAATCCCAAACACTCTTTTTCATCTGCAGAAACTGAACACTTCCACCAGTTCCCAGCACTCACTGCAGTTCCTCTCATCTGACTGGTCATCACAGTCGAAGTCTCCATCACACCTCCAGCCAGCGTTAATGCACAAGCCACTGTTGCACATGAACTCTCCAGAGCGACAAGGCTGGTGAGATGCTGCAGAGGTGGTAAAGAATATAAAGAGCAAACTCAGACCAATGTAACATCCCCAAAGCCTCTCAGCACCACCCTTACACTCCACTATAGAGGAACTTGGTCCTGAATATGACTCCTCCTGGAAACTGCTTTAATTCATGTATGCAGAAGCGTGCTGACTACACACATCACTATTCTCACTTTCCTCAGTTAAAAAAAAAAAAATTATGAAAGAGCCAGCTTATGTATGAACAATTAGATTGCCATCTACACTGCAATGCCTCTCCAGCCAATGCAAAATCCATTTAGGCTTGCAACTCATATGCTCGGACCAGTATATCACCTTGCACTAACTTACAGCAGTCAGATTCATCAGACCAGTCCCCACAGTCATCATCGCCATCACAGTGGTAGATGTCCAAGATGCAGCGTCCATATGCACACTGGAACTCCTCCAAGTTGCAGGTGGCAGCTGGAACATCTGATGCTAACAAGGGAACCAAAGAAAAAATGCCTGAGGTGACAGGGCACAATCCAGTTTAGATGCAACCTTCTCAAATAATGGACTAGCAAGTATTCAATGGAAAGGCATTGGAAATTACTAGCCATTGCTGCATATCTCTGCATGACTTGTATTACTGAGAGGAACTTAAGTGTTGTTTGTGCTTCACTGAGAGGCAGGTTAAGCCTATATATAAAGACACCCATGCAGACAATCCACTAAAAATAATAATAATAAAAAAATTACATAGGATGTTAGTCTATAAACACTAACTTTTCAAGAGCCATTAAGTTCTAGAGAAGGAAACAGCTATGAAGGAAGGGCTGATGGGAGAGCAACAAAAAGGATCCAAGAGTGTCACCTTCTGTCTTGTGCTTGAGAAACTACGTCTTAGTGCCCTCCAGAAAGTGTTTAAATTGTTTACTAAACCTGAAAAAGGTAGATACAAACATAGATGGAAAAATAAAGATACCCTTTAGGATAGGTCTATATTAAGGACTGAGGCATGTCAGAATGCAACCTTAAAGTATGGAATGATTCCTTTAAAATTTTAACAAAAATAAGCACCTGAAGACTAAAGGAAGCAAGCAAGCAGCAAGGTGCCCAAGTCTGCGGCTAACCTTTGAGGATTTCCCCACCTCCCTTTTCTCTCAAGCTGTCGCCAAAAGAAACCATAAGGAGCACTGCCAGACAGATGACCCCGGGCAAAGCCCAACAAACTCATAGTCAAGAATTTGCCCACTGTTGTCTGTTTAACAGTACACTATGTGGGAAGGGGTGAAAAATACTGAGTCCCACACAACAGAATCTGACACCTCTTCTCATACTGTCCAGAGAATGAATTGCATGTTTCAGGCATATGAGTCTCCCAGCTGAGGAGCTCTGAAAACAAATCCATTAAACAAAAGGGAAAAAAAAACAGACTGACAGTCTGGGAAGTGAACTACACCTGCCTCTCCAACCTGAAGTAGTGGACACAGCCTCAAGGCATGCCGTAAGAGCTTTAGTTCAGCGAGTATCCAGTGGCTAGATACTGCAATGTGTGTTAACGCGTGCCTCGTGAAAGGAACCTGAAAGGAGTGTTTGGGTCTCCTTGAGGAGAAAATGAAGCCAGCAACTTACATTCTCATGTAGTGTGATTCAATTGTCACACACACACTCTCCAAAAGAAACACACACACACACAAGAAAAAAACACACAAAAAAGAACAGTGTAGTCCCACCTTGTCTTAGATGAATGACAAGCAGGATTGGAGATAAGAAAAAGATGACAACCACATGGAGGAAGATAAGAGAAAGGGAGGTAGCCAAACTGAGCTTCTCAGTGAGTTACTTAAAATGCCTTATAGAGACAACTGCCACCCAGGACTGCAGAAGCATTCCAGGTCAGAGAAGCAGGGGTGCCAATTCTGGGTGCCCCTCCACTCCCACAGGAGGCAAGGTTGAAACATCTCCCCTCCCTTCCCAAGGGCCTATTCATGGCCTGCAGGGAAGTGACAGACAAGGGAGTGAGAAAGGGAGAGGGAGAAAGGAGAGGGAGAGAGGCTGGCTTCGTCTTAGAGCCCTTTCCTCCCTTAGAAACGTTTGCAGCCCCTGGCTCCCTGCCAACTCTCATTATCTGGAGAGATAAAAGACGACTCCCCCATGCATTCACTCCCCCTGCCCTTCAGGAGCTGGCGGCCCTGATCCCCCTCCCAGAGCCTTTTGAAGTTTCCTGCTATCTAGAACAAATTCTGCAAAATGCCTTTGAAAGCAGGGTGGGGGAAGGGACCACTGCAACTTCCACAGACACCCACAGTGCTCGCAGATACAGGAGAGAGGCAGTGGGGGTTAGGAAGGGACATAATAGACTCCTGTCCCACTTGCTACAAGCCTGTGAAGGTGGACGAGAAAAACGACTGTTGTGGGCTCTCACGGCCCCCCTTTCCCATCAGTCACTTTTCGGACAACATCCCCCATAAAGCATCTGAGTGAAGAGAGGTTGGTCACGCAGGCAGCCCCTGCAGCATGTCAGCTGGGGACATGCAGTCCCTGAGGATGCTGTCAGTGGGCAGAGCGCCCCACAAAATTTCAGGCAGGAATCAGACATGAGGAAAAAGAAGGGAATAGTTTTCTCCCCTTCCCCCCTGGCCCCCAACTCCTACAGTTTTGTAAAAGCTGTATTCAGTAAAGCATAAGCCTCCTGCTCCCACTCAAGATCACACAGCCATGGGAAGGAACAGAGAAGCAGCCAGGCACAGACGAAGTATGCCTGTGAGGTAACACAAGAGATACACCATTCTCTTGTGCCCTCTGGGGTAGGCAATAGAAGGCAGCATAGCTGCCAGTACAGGCAGGACTAACTTGTTTTTGATCTCTGCTGCAGAAAACATGCCAAACCCCAAGACAGGAGCAGGTCCAAAGGGCTATTTCCTGTGGTTACAAAGCAAGGAGAGCACTTACGGCAATTCTCTTCATCTGAGCCATCCTTGCAGTCTGTGTCACCATCACAGAACCAGTGCTCAGCTATGCAGCTACCGTCACTGCAACGAAACTCCTTCTCCGAGCACTTTCTCATATCTGCAGAGACAGCAACGCAAACAGAGCCTTGTTTTTTCTCACGAGTACCCAGGAAACAACCACACCATGCTCCCAAAGCTCCTAGGGCACCCACAAACAAGATTGCTCATTAAACTATACATACCTGTGTCATGCAGTGCCTGAGCAAAAACATCATTGTTCATTTAACTGACAACAGAGTGCTGGATTCAAAAGGAATCCATGGGACTTCACAATGGCATGTCAAGGAATAACAGGTCTCAAGTGATTTTTGCCTGGCAGGTAAGCCACACAGCCTGAGATCCCAAGTAGCCAGCCCTGGGAACAGAATATCCCACAAGCCCAGCCCAGACAAGCCAGCTGTGAGCCATCGCCATGCTCAGGGGATCCTAGAACTGCACAGGTTAGAGTCTATACAACCCCTTTTAAAGCACTGTCAGGGCAGCATTTGTAGGACCACATTACTCACCACACTGCTCATCGCTGTTGTCGCCACAGTCGTTGTCACCATCACAGTGCCACAGGCTGCGGATGCAGTATCCATTCTGACATGAGAACTCATCTTCCTCACACTCCCGTGGTGCTGCAGGGATACAATGGAGATAAGGTGAAGGCAAGGCAAGAAGATTTACCTTGCAGAACACCAAATCTGTGACATATTACAAATTGAGCAACGTCATCCTCCAAGGACACCATAATGTTGGAGAGCCGATTCCCTTTCCCCTAACAATATCAGGAGGGCCACTGTGAGGTTTCTTGAGTGTCTCTCTTCCACTCCATCCACAAGTCAATAGTACAGCAGGCTCTAAAAGTTGAGAACATGGCTTGGAGGAAGTACCTGGAACAGAACGATGGAGCCACCCGTCCTGTGCTGGTTTTCTAGCACAGCCCCAAGCGAGGCTCAAGAGCTCCCTGCACAGAAAAAAGGCAATCCAGGCCTCTTTTTAAAGGCATTAATAGGCCCTATCGTTATCTAACAAATAATTGTTGGTAGAATTACATCTCCACCTTCTTTTCACAACAATGCCAAAGCTACGTTCAAAGGAAAGGAAATGTTCATTGAAAAAGGAGAGAGAGAATTTAAGCTTCCTCTTCTGAATGTCACAGTATTTGCAGCCTCATTCCACCCTCTTTGCCAGACTTCTAAGGAAGCTTGTCTGTAGACCAGTAAGGAAAGGAAAGGGACTGCAAAATTTGCACCTGAGGACCTCAATCCAACAGAAACCCTCCTATAGTTACATGCTAGTCTGAACAACCCCCGAGAGTCTCTTATTCACAGAACCTTGCCTTCCTCCTTTTATTAGTCTCCAAATCTTTTGACCACACCCTTCTCCACTCTTGTCTTAGATATGAGGGCATTCCAACTTTTTCTGAAAAACAGAAGACCAAACAGACCCCGACCTATACACCTCTTCTTTCATGAAAAACCTTTGAACAGACTGGAAAACTGAGCTTAGTCCTGTGATCCAGAGCATCACAGAGGATGTCAAACCCCCGAACCTTGCTTCCCAGCCCTTTGCCCAGAAGGGCAGGCAAAGATCAAGGGCATACTGATGAAAAAGTAAATTCATTTCCACACAAGTATTGGACATGGAATACTTTATAACCAAGAGCTTTATTTTTGCATTTCTTGAGATGTGGTTCCTCCATCAGAGCCACTCTGGGGCACCAGGCACACAACTTTTTTAGAATTCAAGGGCTATAAAGTAATGTTTATTAAGCAGCTGCAACCATCTCAACCAGACAGCAAAACAGTTCTGCCCCTAACTGCAGCCTGATGCCAGCCCTAGCAACCAGTGCAGTTTCAGAGAAGCTGAAGCTCCAGTGCCACATAACATGCTGGTTCTCTGGCACATGCTGCAAGTACAGACCTGATGATGTGTCGTAGAGAAGGAAAGTTGTATCCCTGAACACCTTTTGCTAATGGAAGCCAAGTACAAGTAACCCTTGTCCTCAAAGGGGAAAGGAGGGGGCTGAACTCTAAAGACTCAGGCAAAATTCCCTCTATTTTAATAATCTGTAGGAGCACAACAGCAGTGCTCACAGCTAGCAGCCTGCCATGGCAGCTCTTCTGAAGATGGCACCTCACTTGGCAGCAGTCAGTCAGTTTTCAGGGTAACTGGTCTCTGCGTGGGCAGCATCCCTACAGCACCTCCCTCTCCTCAGGGAGCTCTCTTTGAAAGGAGAGGATGCTGGGGACAGGCCGGCACAGCAGAAAAGTCAGACAGTGGAACCTGAGGCCCCAGGAAGTCTGCCAGACAGGCAGTTCAGTAGGATTTGGCAGGGGTTAGGTGTTTCCACGAACAGGGGAGGACACAGCTCAGGGAAGTGCTTCATGGGACATTAACTAGCAGGGCTGCAGGGCATAAACGGTTCTCCAGCTGGATGGAGAAGCATCCCCTCCCCCAGGACACGCAGCTGAACAGCAAGCCAGGTGCCAAGGTGTCAGGGCTTACAGGTATCAGGTACACACCTCTGTCAGAGGCAGGATATAACTTATTACAAGCCAAAGGTCTGATTCAGTGGATAAACTCTTACATTCCTGTAATAAAAAGGGTCAGCTTTCCCCAGCCATGGCAGGCAGGCACAACACCCACCCTCTCCCCTCAGAGAGGTGACTTACGGCAGTCCTGTTCATCAGAATCATCCTCACAGTCATTGTCTCCATCGCAGACCCATGACCGGCGGATACACTTCCCGTTGTCACAGTGGAAGTCCAAGGGGGAGCAAGTGGGCAGCACTGCAACAGCAAAGAAACACCTCATGGAGCTGCAGCCAGCTTCCTTCCTGAAAGTGAAGTTCCTTCCCTCCTGAGGGAGGAGGGCTACACCTCTTAGAAACAAAAGACAAAATTTCAAGTCATGAGGAAGAGCTCTTCCTCAGATGGGGTGCCAGGGTAGGTCTGTAGCTTGGCAGTCTCTGCTCTCCAAAGAAGCCCTGACCTTTCCACAATAAAGTAGCCACCACAATTCTCCCACTGAGTTCCTTTTTTCTCTTTCACCCCTGAGCCTGCTGCCCTCCCATAACTGTGCTTGTTTTATAACAAGCAAAATTACATTATCAACATCTTTCATGCATGCTTCCCAGTTCAGTCCATCCTGTTTCGATTACACAGCAAGTTCTTTAGAGTGAGAACTATCAGAAGCAACGTTTTTGGGAACAGGATTTCATAAGATGCATGCTACAGTGCGTGTTCCAGCACAGGGACTCTGCCAACGTTTTTGTCTAACAAACCTGCAAGGAGAAGCTTAGAGGCAGAAATGCACTGCTGGGGATAATTCACTGTACCTCAGGTGTGGGCAATAGAGTCCAAACCCTGCTAGAGGTCTCCAGAAGGGATGGAGGAAGGGGGCAGACATCAGATGATGCTTGCCTACACAGGAGTCTGCTGGCAATTGAGTGGAACCACAAATCCACAGTGTTTGAAGAGGCCTGGAGCCACAAAGCTGGAATTCAAGGGGTAGCATCAGCCCTGTCCTTCCTTCCCTCCCACAGATGAGAGGAACACTCAAGCCAGGGAGGTTCACACTTTTAAGTGCTGCCAGCTGTGGTAGGGAAGGGGCTGCACAAGACTGTTCCTGACAGGTGTGTTCTCCAAAGAACAACGTTTGCTCAGCAACGTGAAGGGGTGAGGGCTGGAGAGGCTAGTGCCTGAAACCCTTTCATCCCAGCCCAGCTTGCCGACAGCATCTCCCATCTGTCACCAGGCAGGCCAGCCCTCTTCTGCTATGCTGCTACTTCTTCCCTTGCCAACGCTATCCTGCAGGTAGGAGCACAAGGGGAGGGAGGCGGGTAAAAGAAGAAGGTGAAGACAGCAGCCACATACACAAGGAGGGGGATTTAATAAGGAGAACACATAGTCACATTTTCGGCTATTCCAGCTTCCTCAACCCTCCACTTCCCCTTGGGCCAGGACTGCTGCCAATGTCCTGTGAAAGCAGCATGGATTACACTATACAGAATCATTCACTGCTCTCCATACCAAGTCCTCCAACATTGCTCACTAAGGGCCTGTCCTAAAAGCCTCCCACCCTAAGAATACACTAGTGCAGTTAAATTCAGACTTGCTCTAACATCTCTTTTCCTAACCACAAATTCAGATCATCTTCTCAGCCATTCCTGCAGTCTGGCACGCATAGGCATCTCTGTATCTGAGAGAGATCATTGCAGACACCACTGTTCTCAACGCTGAACCCGGCACTAGGTGACAAAATACAGAATCTGGCACTGGCCCTTGGGAAAAGGTTCTTCCCATCATGTCCAGGATGCCCCATGCAAATATATGTCCAGGTCAGATCCAGCTACTTCTAGACCGCAGAGAGGTATGAAGGAAAGGGAAGCATACAGATCTGTATTTTCACCCCACAGGTTTGAAAGCACCCTGGTTTTCCAATGGCTGACCCGTTTCCTTACACTGAGCTTTCTCTGAACACCCCTGTGCTGCTGCATCAAAATGGAGAGGGAGCTTCCCCTTCTTCCCCAGGGCAGGCAGAAGGGGAAAACACTCCAGTTCCCAAACTCTGCTTCCAAACAAAACCAAGACAGATCTTTGGATTCAGAGGGTCAGTCCCACAGATCAGCCCTCTCTTCCCCAAGCACAACTTCCACACACTGCACACTGAGCAAACCTTTCCCGGCCTCAGCTGCAGTTTCAGGACTAAGACCATCCCCCCAGCATATGCTTTTCTGTCTGCTCTCCCCAGTCCCAGCGTGACTAATCACCAAAGGACTGCACAGGAGCCACCTGGAAGGGAATTTGCACGCTGACTCTCCAGGGGAGAATTCTTCAGGCTCCCAGAGGGTTAGGCCATTAGCACTGGTTCAGAGCCGATACCATTATCCCACTGAACCGCTGCATCCCTTCATGAGGTAACGACACAAAATGAAATTCCACCCCTACAGGGAGCAGTTCAGCCAATTTCATACCCCCCCTAAATATAAAAATTGAGCTTCAAGCACAGGGGAGGGGAAGCAGGGGGAAGAGGGCGAAACACAAACTGCCACATACAAAGGAGGACCTAATTCCCACCCCAGCAGACAGCAAGTGTGTGCCAGCCCAGACAACACCAGGGGGGAGATAAATCCCCTTCTACAGGAGCTTTCCTTTAAAGGAGGAAGAAAAACCACAAACCCACTTAAGACAAAAAAAAAAAAAATTAATGAAGGCTGATGTCTCATAGAGCAGAGGAACTGCCAATGGGATCAGGGCAGGGATCCACGTAAACTTGTAACCTGAATCTAATAATGGTCAGAAGCAGATGCTTCAAAGGAAAATGCAAGAGATTCTGGGAGCAGCTTTCACACAGGGGCAGTCTCTTCCTAACCCCCTCTTCCCAGCTCTGCCCTCCCAATCCACGATCCCTTCTTCCCATTAAAAAGCAAACTGCCTACAAAGAAACATTCCTGTGTTTCCTTCTATTTGTTCTAAATGCATCAGGCTTCAGTTCCACAGTATGGCACTTTGCTCTAGGGTTGTTATTATTCAGCCCTTCTGTTGGTCATTTATTACTTCATATTTTGATGAGTTATATTCCCATGGAGTTAAAGCTGAGGGCATACCACTACCCCAGAGTTAATGTTTAGTACTGTTGTAAATATATCCAAAGTGTTTGGAAATGTGAAGTTAACAGGAAATTCAAAAGTTAAGAGGTCACACTTAGAACATTGAAACAACCTCCACTATATTTTGTCCTGACATCATGGAGCAGCTATACAATTTGGTAAGTGTATTGCTTTAACTCATGTAACTCATTTCAAAAGCCACACTTCCATGGTCAGAAGAAGAGTATATGGCAATACAAAGGAAGCAGTAGGAACTCCTTCCATTACCAGAGATGGAGCAAGACCTCTCTGGACAAGCTGGATTAGCATCTAGGAGACTGGAAACAGAGCCCCTATATTCTCTTCCCAGCTTGGTATTGACGCTTGCATGACCATGGCACAGTTCTGTCTCTTTAGCCCCACTTCCCCAACTTGTAAAATGAAGGATATTTATCACTTCCTAAGAAAGCTGCAAGTCCTTCGTAAGCACTGCTTCCACTGATGAGAAAGTAATCACAAATTGCACTAACATGCTTTCACCACTACTCATACCAGGATTAGGTAATGCAACAGTAAACACAGTTAAGCCTCACCCCCCCCCCTTCCCTGCTCAATTCTAGCTTGATCTCTCCGTATCTGTGCAAAGAAATAATATTTTTCTAAAAGAGATGAGCAAAGGCAATTCCTAGGATGAAGGCAGACAAATGCCCAGACAGACAGGGACTAACTCATCTCCCTAGGCAGAGCAGAGAGGCAGGATGGGGAAAAAGCCCAAGGAAGGGAAGCTGGTGGGAAGAGCTAGGCTGGGCAGCAACAGCCCAAGAGAGCACATCTGTCAACTGACAGTGAACAACACAAAAAGGCCTTTGAACTTCCAACCATTTCCCTGAGCTCATCCCTCTGCATGGTCACACTGGACATCATCCAAGGTTTCAGCAAAGCTAGGTCTATCGTAAGCCTGCTATTCCTCCCCCTCTCCCAACTCCTATTACACAGGGCACTCTTTTATGGCTGAGCAGAAGGGGAAGGGGGAGGGCGGGGGAAAAGGGAAGTTTATAAGGTGAAACGCAGGCTGAATCACGTCCCACTGTCCTTTGAACACTTTATCCCTGTTGCCTGTGGTGAGCAGGTTGCTTTGTACCCAAGGACAGTGAGCGACTAGTGTTCAGAACCCTGGAGCGCAGTGGTTTGAACAATACTGCTTGTTTAATTAGACAAACTCTCAGTCATGTGAAGAATGAGAAGTTAATTTAAAAAATAAATACAGACTCAAAAAAATTCATGCTACCTACATTACAAACAACTGCAGCCTGACCCCCCAGCTATGTCTACGCTCATGCATGTGTATGAGCACAGATATACACACAAACATAGATCTGTTAGCTGAGATCTGTAGCACAGTGGGCAGTAAGTCCAGAAACAAGAATAAAGGATGTTAGTCAATCTCAGGAAGAAATAGGACACACTGCATTTTGCTAACTACATTTTGGAAAATCTAGTTCCAGAATAACATAAAACATTTCTAATCGCACTGCTGAACTGTGTTTAAGGATGTTGCTACTCAAAAGAAAAAAAAAAAGAAAGAAAAAAATTTTGAAAAGAGTATCAGCACCCCATCTTTCACAGCCCTTTGATCACAAGCGCTCTGCCCGAGGGGGCACTGCATTAATTCTGATGCCTTTTAAAGGAAACACACATACTCCAAGCCCAATAAAATGACGAAGTATGGTTCCAGATATAGAACTGGTGTCTTTTTTCAAGAGAAACTTGAACTCTTGTGAAGGGTTCCTAATTAGTAAAACTTGAAGTTTGGAAGTGAAGCTTCATCTGAGCTCTTGCATCTCAGCTCAAGGCTGCTGATTAAGTGAAGGACAGAGGGAAGATGATTCTTTTAAAGTTTCCATTAATTTTAGTAAGAGACCTGTGAGATTTTTATCCTCACATCACCTCAGAAAATTTTGTTGTGGGACTGATAAGTAAGCTATACTAATAGCCCTGTTCTCCTGGCAAGGAAGAGACCCTCTCCTGGTCTTGAACGAGTTATAGCTCAACAGGAACTGCCTAAATTTCCCAGTGAGATAGGAACAACAGCCCCCTTTCAGTAAGCTTTAAGGTAAAAGGAGTAAATTCTTCTTCAATCCCTTTAAATGAAAAAGTATTGTACATCAGTGCATGGAGCTAAGCAAGCAAGACTGTGTCCCAAGGAGCTACACATTTACAAGCAGATTAGGTATGATACAGATCCAAAATTCAGAGTAAGAAGGTTCTACTGGGGGATGGTTATGGGGGGATTTGGCGTATCTTAGGAGAAACAGAACTATTTATCAATCCTCAGGCCAAGTTTACTCAGTTGTCCTTTCACCCTTGCCACAGGAAGTAAGACTCATTCACACCACGCTGGACTTCAAAGCGCATGCAGGAGGGCAGAATGAAAACCATTCCTCCGCTTGCATGCGGCTTTCGTTAGGGACAGTCCAAAGTAGTCTCTGTTGGCACAAGGCAGGAAGGCAGCTGAGCTACTCTGTGCATGTGTAGCAAAGGCTTCCAAGTCAGACACTGTCAGCAAGCCAGAGAGCTGACACCAGAGAAAGTCTATGAAGCTGGCATGACAGCTGTGAGGTTGCTTATTATTATTATTACTACAGCATTCTGGCTTGTAAACATGATCCAGAGCAGGAAGCAAACATGTCACTGAATAATTGGCTCCCATCACAGCAGGACTTCAGCTTTGCAAGAAAAACAGTTCCTGTCAAGCCAGGTAAGCAGAGGCAGGGCTCTCCCAAAAACAACGGGAAAATACCTAAGAGAGGCAGACATTCCGAGGACACCAATACAAGCGGAAAATGTCTGGGGTGTGCAGAAAGGGTAACAGTGGAGGAAAAACTTAGTGCAACTGACTCAAAAAGTGGGAATTTGTTTTATAACTTGTAACAGAACATTAAAAAAACCCAACCAAGCCAAAACACACCACATTTTAAGAATTTATCTCAAATTGAAAATCTCTCTGAAAAGGAAATGTTCCTTGTGTCTGCTCTTGTTTTTCATAGCTGCAACTCCTCTCACTCACCGCCAAGTGTCTTGCCCCCGCCCCTTTTTTTTTTAAATACACAGTGTGTTTCAAGCTATCTGTCATTCTTTAACTGAAATGATAGATTACCAGTTCAAGGCTAGAAAATTGCATTAATATGGAATTTAGTAAACTCCAATCAACTACTTAAGCATATGCAGTGCTATATATACACAGATGCAAGACTGGATCTTGACTTGCAAAAGTAATGTTCACCTTTCCCCCCACCCCACGTTTCACTCTCTTGCTTTACTAGGAGTCCAGCAGTCCAACGTCTTCCCATTCTCCTCTCCCTTTCCCAATGAACTGGACAGAACTCTCTCAGGAACTCATTCATGTCGCTGTATCGGCTTACAGCATACATATGAGCTGATACACTGAAGGAAAAGTAGACCTTAAAACAAGCATGACTGCAGCTTTATTTCTCCGGAAAGTTAAGACATTCACAGGGAAAAAAAGAAAGTCCTGTAACTCTGTAAAACTAGCTTGCAGCAGACCAGTGGAAATGTGGAATTCCTTGCAATCACTTCTGTTTACTCTTCTGATCAGAGACATCTACTTGATGATATTATAGTTCCTGTCTTTAAAACGCAGAACTATACTTGCATACGTTGCTGAAAAAGAACCCCGGCAGCTTTAGCATCTCAGAAGAGTCCATATACGTGGTTGCACAGACTTAGGTTCATGAGTCAGAACAAACCACTGGGCTCACCCCAGCATGAAGACTAGCCCCATGGTCTTTGAGGAATCTCACTAATTTTTTCACTAGATCTTCAACATATCTGGGGCTTGTAGGATGACTTCATCAGGACAACCCAAAACTACAGCTCAATATTTATATTAAAAAGAAATTCACCAATTTCAGACCTGGTACAAGTCAATAAATAAAAAATAAATCAAGTTTAAAACAGAGTTGTCCAAAATTTCACTCCAACCAGAACACTGTATGCATGTCACAGACAGATGGCCAGGGAAGGAAAGAAAAATCTGTGAACTGACCATTCTCATGTACTATGTGCAAGTATCAGTGCTGATTTGTGAGAAGCTTAAATTGATTTAAAGTTCAAATTGCTGTTCCAAGTGGCTCACACCCCACCTCTGCTCTTGCACTCCTGCTGCCTCTTCTTTATGCTTGGCACAGTCAGAAAACAGATCAAATGAAAAGTTAACCCCACAAATGAGTACACATTCACAAGGCTCCTGTGTGCCAAGCAAAAGAGAGGGATTTAGCAAGTGATCTGCTCTAGCAAAAAGTTTCAGTGCCATAACAACTAAGCAAGATGGGAAATAGCACAGACAACTACCACAAACCTACGCTGCACTACACTAGTTCTTACAAGCTAACAATAATATCACATACCTGGACTCGTAATGAGGAGCTACTCAGAGCAAGATTCAGCAGGCTTAATGGAATAAGTGTTCCTAGGACCCCTCCACTGCAACCTTGCATGTGTGTGCAGAAGCCATGCACTTAATAGAGTCCTTAGCCCCATCGCTTTACTTCCATTTTTGCTTTCTTCTTTCCACTAAATTATACTCAGAGTACTTCTGGCTGTCAGGTGAAAAAGTTCCCCTCTTCGTATTTATTCTACTACAATGCAATATTTAAAAAGGCAGCTCATATTCCAGTCCTTCTCCTTGAGTCACTTTTCTACTTTGTATAAATGCAGCTCTATCTCCCCTCCCATCTTGTCAAATCTACTGTTCTTCTCTGTACATGCTAGCTTACCTCTCTCACTAAATTGCAGAGACCTACAGCACAAGTCATATTCTGAATGAGATGTTTAAACATTCCCATCTTATACGTGCTGTTTTACAGACAGCTCCCTTTCCTTCAGTCTTATTCCTCCCTTTGCCTTGTTAGAAACTGTAAATTAAGAAAGGCAGAAGTTAAACCCAGTTCCTACAATCTCTGTTGCACTTGGTTGTCTGCCTCCACTTTATACACTTCCCAATGCCTGAGAGTATCCGCAGATTGATCACAGTTCACTACTACTCCCTAGTTTGCACAGCTTCCATTCAAATCCATATGGGCCAAATTTCCTTAATATATTAGGGATACACCATAACCACAGCTTTCCTGTGCAAGACCAAAAGGTTCCTCTCATCCAGGCCACAGAGAGACACGATGCAACAGCAGATGCCGAGAGAAGAGTGTAAGAACATAGCATGCAAATAAACATTCTTCCTTAGAAGACAAAATCTGCCTCTATTTGTGATACAAAGACTTCCTGAACAAGAGGTGGCATATTCATCTTTAACAGCCCTCAGTGGATTTTACATCCATAAACTTGTCAGACTGCTTTCTGAGAATCTTTGAAATTTCAAAATCAATGTTTTGTGGCAAGGAGATCCACAGCTTAAGTATATGTTGTATGCACAAGCAAGTCTTGTTAGCTTTAAACAGTCTCCTGCTAGTTCCTGTGAAAGGTCTTATCCCTCCTGCCCCCCAATCCTACAACGCCTGCTTAGCTTAAAAATCTTTGGTGCTGGATTTTGTTGAAATACAAAGTAGACCTTATCAACAAGTATCTCTTGTCTAAATCATTACTATTTCACCACGTTTCAATAGATTTGTGAAGCATGACTTCCCCTGACAAACACCTCCCCCCCAAACCAAAACAACACACCAAAAAACCCCCACCAAAAAAAACCCAAACCCAAACCAACCCCCCAAACTCCCTCCTCCCTGCAAAACACACACACACAAAAAAAATCTTCCCCTGCGCTCAATAAGAAGCCAGCAAAATCAGTTTAGTTATTGGATATGCCTTACGTCCCCAATCCCCTTATTCCTGCTCAGCTTCTCTTTTTTTCAGCCTGTGCAGTTGAGTACAGCCTCCTCTCGCCTGCTCTTTTGAGATTTTAATACTATTTCTTCAGTTCCCAGATCCTCATCTCCTCTTTCTTGAGCATGGCAAGTTCTCAAATTTGCACTTTTCTACACTGAATGTAAAAATGCAGGTTTACCTTCCACTTTCTTTGATTTCTCCACTTAAGTTCACTTCCTTGCCCAATAACCCTTTCACTAATCATCTTTAAACCAAACACTGATTACCTCAGTTTGCGGGCAATCTATTTTTCAAAACCCTATTTTTCACCCAAGGTCTTCCACGTTGCTCACTATTTGCAAAATTAAAAGAAACAAGAAGTAGTGAGAAGGAAGCAAATTTTCACAAAGCTGGATTGAGATCTCCCACACTTAAGGAAGAAGAGATTCTCCAAAACAATATTTCAAAGATGAGGAAATGTCCTTTCCTTATAGCAGTCAACAGTGGAAACCAGGGAAGGCTAGAGAAACATCCAACAGAGGAAGATAAATTCCTCAATCATGTTCATTGACAGGAGCCTTAAATCTTCAGCTCTAGGGAAACTTTCAGGAAAGCAGTTCCACAAAATTTGGCCTTTTCTCCCTCCGTTCAATTCCACCACACTCTGTGGAATATAAATAGATCAGGTAAGAAAGCAACTTAACTTGTGGCTCCAGGGAAAAAGGTTTTCTCTATTCATCTATATCATGCTAAACCCACTAAGAGTTACACTTCTTATCAGTTCTCACCTAGCTGGGCTCAGCTACACAGATGCTGACACCATGCAGATACACAGTAGCTGCAAGGTAACTTCTCTCAGCAGACCCCAAGACCAACTAATGTTGATTAGAGTGCTTACGTTTCCCGCCTGTTATAAGGCAGCCAGGACAGAAACTAGAATGTTACTTAAGAGGGCAGACACTATCAATACACTTTTTCACACTGCTTATTTATTTTCCATTAATATTTATAGCAAACCCATATAATTTAGTTCACAGATAGTGCTTTTGCAAGGGTGAGAAAAAAAGAGGTACTTCTCTCTGTCCCTCCTTTCCCTCTAAAACACTCATGTCCAATAGCCATCTAAAACCAGCTGCAAAAGGCACAGTTGGGCTTTCATTGTGCTTTACATCAGTAGATACTGGCTCTGTTAGCCTCCAAGTACTGAAGTCAGTCAAAAGTATGTAATCTACCATCTTAAACATTTGTCATACAAAAACTAGGATGTGCCTGTAAAACAGAGAAGCACCAGAAGAGAAAAAGTTAAGACATTCAGTTTTCACAAACACAAGTCAAGAATGGTATTCTTACTGCAGCCATCTTCATCACTGTGGTCCCCACAGTCATTGTCTCCATCACATTGCCACTGAGCAGGGATGCATGTGCATTCACCAAAAGCACTGACAGCACATGTAAAATGATTACGTCCACAGGAGCATTCGGTGCTACTTGTAACACCTGTAAAGGAACAAAGAAAAACAGTATTTTGAAGACATCCATCTATTTTAGGGTAAATACATTAAATACAAAGTGACATCACAATTTTTCTCCATGTACACACTGTATGTATGAACACATACTCTACTGCAAAGGAAAACATTCACCTCCCTCACACTGTTGAAATAGGAGATCAAGTACTATGAACAGTCTGCTGGAATGAGGCTATTTGAAGGCAACAACAAATAGCAACCTGCCAAAAAGAGACTCAGGAATCAGTTAGCTGAAAAATAACTTAGCGCTAGTCACAATCAAATTCAAGGAATCCCAGGTATCAGAACACCCTTTTTATTTTACAGACTCAGTCTTCTCCTAGAGCACAGTGCTGCTGCTGCTCCACTTAGTTCTGACACCACAACAGAAGGTATACCAAAGATGCTACTTCAGAGTTATCTGGGGTCTTCTCCAGACCCTGAACTTTATAGATGCAAACCTTTTACATGTCACTGCTTTAGACATTTCAGACTCCAGTGAAAGAAAAAAAAAACCAAAACCAACACACTATCCTTTCTTATTTATCTGTAGAGATTAAACTGTGACATTATCCTGTTCATAACTGGCATTTATAAAAGAGAAGAGGATTTTCAACTCTACAAACTGACCAAAAGAAAATACAGCCCAATGTCAATATATAATCTGTTAAGAACACTGTTTTCCAGCCTTAAAGTTAGCTTAAGGAGGTCCCAACTCTTTTCTCTCCTCTCCCAGCTACAGAACAATACTCTGCACAACTCTTGACTCTCACCCCTGTGCAAATGCAGCTATTTATGATATTATCCCACACATTGTCTTAATAAATCTCTGCCTTGAGAGAGAATAGGCTATAGCCCACCTCTCAAAAAGGAAAAGGTCATGCCTGCACTTCTGTCTGATGTCATCTAGACAATCTATATAATCAATATCACTGTTAAACAAATGATTATTCTATCAATCAACAACCCCCTCAGACCAGTCTGTGACTGGATTCTTTTTGCATGGCTCCTCTTTCTGCAATTCAAACAAACATAAAGCTCTCAGATTAAACAACAGACCATAGGGAAAGAAGTACAGAGGGATACCTGCCCAAGTCGTAGTTATACACATCCTGAACTATTGCAGACTTTTTGATCTCATTTGTTACATCTAGTGTTCGACTCTGATGAACCATGAGCTGTAGCAACACAAGCCAAAAAAAAAAAAAAAAAAAAAGAAAAGAAAAAAAAGAAAAGCACCTCATAATTTCCTTGTTTTCCATTCTAACTGAGAAAAGCAGTATCTGCAAAATTTTATGTAACTATTCTGCAACTCTCCCAAGAGCAGAATTCCCTCCAGCAAAGACATCCACTTGTGCAAGTTAAGCTGATTTAAGTTTAGAGGGGATGCACTTTTTCCTTGAGGAACAAATCCATGATAAGTTTCTTCTGCAACAAAACTGGCAGAGGTTTCCGCCAGCTTCTGCTGCCTGCTCCTAACTGCTACACTGCAGGCTGCAAGGCTTTGCTATGAATTATTTTCCAAGCACATTCACAAGCCGCTGAATTGGGCCAACCAAATCCGTTGCAGGACCTCCCTTCACAGACTGCCATGGGTGTAACAACCTTTTAATCTTTCCCCATCTCTGCTACAAATTATCATTAAAACATTTAGTAGAAAACATTCATCTCAAGGTATTACTCAAGGTATGCTAGAGAAAGCGGCCAGTATCTGGTGTAACAAAGGACAGAAGCCAGAAGAACATAAGGTGGATAAGGAACAGAAAGAAGGAAAGGCAAATGGAAGAGGGCAGAGTGGTCAGATCCTCAAAGAACTTATCAGGTATGGCCAGTGCAAAGACTGACTCAAAAAAACAGCAACAGGGGTGATGTAGAGTTGGAAGGCAAAAAAAGCAGCACAGACATCCCTAAGGAAAAGCAATGCATCATCTATGCAACATATCCAACTATTAGAAATAAACATAAGGAAATTCAGAAGAACCACAAACCTCCCCAAAAATCAAACAGGTTCCTTCAAACTGGCAGCACAGGAAATTCAGGACAAGCCATCTTCTGCTGTTGCGTACCACTGTTTAGAAAGGCAGAACTAGCCATATGTTGTATCCAAGGTAGCTGCTGTTCAAATCACCTTTTCCAAAGCAATTTTTCTACCATTATCCTCAACAGTACCCCAAAGCACTTATCTCAGCTACTTTAAGCTCCAATACCCCTTCCTGTTGGAATACACCAAGATGATCATCATCCTCATTAACCCTAGAAAAAGACAAATATGAAAGACTAGTGACTGGCTCTATCTTGCCCAGGCTCCACAATGTCTTAGGGTAGCTTCACCAACAGGAAAGGATCAAACATCAAGGCAACCAATTCTTAAACTAGGGGAATGTATTTAATAATTTATTTCTAGATAAGCACAAATGAAAGCGTTGGGGAAAAAAGTCAAAGTGAGTTATTTTAGCTCCTGAATAGCAGCATGGAGGTACAGCTCTGCAGCAGCAGAGAATTAGTGCAGCTGTCCCAATCTGCAAACTGCAACTTAATCTGCTGTATTGTCAAACACACAGTTATCTTCAAAAGTTGCTAGCAGTATCAGGTTACATATATATATATATATATATATATATACACACACACGTATTAAATCTGTTCTTCCCACCTCATTGAAGTTCCTATGTTCAGTCATCTCTGGCTTGTGTTTTTACCATGTTATAGAAACTGTTGGAAGCTGAAGGATATGTTATGACTCAGATACCAACACTCTCTCATATGCACTAGCGTGTATCTGTAGTACCATTATGCAAGCATACTTTGCTTAACTAGTCCACATTATGACCTTTGTGAGTCTAATGCTTTGTGATCTGTGACCTTTAGGGTAACTAACCTTCTAGTCATTATAATGATGCATTTTATAAACCATGATTTACCCCAGTCTTACACTTGGACAAGTAAAGCACATTATTGTTTAGAGACCACACTAATTCCAACCTATAAACAGTATCAGAAGAACCAATCCTGGATGAGTAGTCTTTATCCAGTAAAAGAACAGGTTGAATGAAACCTGGGATCCCCTGTAGACAGCAGGAATTTTCTCAATTATTTCAATGTGTATAGTGTTTCACTCTTGGTGTCCCATGATTATTTCCCAGGGCTCAGAGCTCCAGCAACATTACCCTGTAACTGTATCTGTAACAGTAGACAGCCAGGAAGGATAAAGATGAGAAGTATGTTTTCTCCAACTCCCTCAAAGACAAGCGGAAGTAGCGCATTTGGTGTGAGAAGCCTCAATGGAAGACTTACTCTTTAATGTCAAGCTCTCATTAAACATAGGGAGTGTGAGACAGAAGACTAACCAAGCACGCACAAAAACCTCCACTGTCAGGTTTCAATCCCAGTTAGTCAGGGGTCCAGGAACAGGATGGAAGTCAGCACTTGCTGTTCAGGCAACTGGACCAACAATCAAAGCAGACATATCTACTTACACTTCTGCACATTCTTCTGGAGCAGGAACAATGAGAGGTACCTCTGGGCTTAGCCATGACAAATGTTTTTCCTAAAACTTTTCATCACACAGCAAGCTTGGACATTTTACAAATCCTCTATATTCACAAGTAATTTCACTTATGCAGGAGGCAAAAACCTGACATTTTAACAATGCAATATCTACAAAACAATACACAAGAGCTAAACAGAGGCATTGCCAGGTGCTGAGCTGACATCACTCAACTTTCCTAGCCTCTCGATACCTCATGAGACCACCACACAAGTTTCCTACTCTCTCACTTCCCCATGGGTACAAGCAACCAAAAAAATCATCTTCACTGTCTGTAGTTTGGTTCCCTCCAGATGTGACAGCAGCAGGATTTAGTAACCAAACAGTTTTCATAGTAAAGCATTATACAAACAGCCTCCAGATTTTAAAAACAGGAAGTCTGTCTAAACACAGGCCTCATTACTTAACATCTGCCATCACCTTAAATTTAGCATGGTATGCTCAGTTTCTTCAGATTCCTTCCAAATACCCTCCCTGTCTTCATGTTTATCTGACAAATAAAATGCCTCTTGAGGGAGGGTGGGTTCCCCCCCCCCACTTAAAAAAGATAGTTAGGATCTTTGTAATTTGATGTCTAAAGTATGCAAAACAGTTATGTCATTCCTGGCTGAAAAGCAAAAGTCAATAATCATCCTGTTATTTCTGCACATCTTTTTTTGGGGAGGTGGGCAAGGTTGCTTAAACAATAAGTCGTGACTCTACTTCTCTCCCCGCCCCGCCCCCAGCAACTCTTCATCAGGCCAAATAATACAGCCCGTAAAGAAAAACCTAATATACAAAGCTTCATTTTGCTGATGAGGTCACTTGCAACCCTCAGAGCTATTACATAACAGCCCTGTATTTGCCACAGAGTCACAGAAACATTGACATTACAAAGGAAGCTTAAGTAGACAGAATAATTACCAAACTGAACTCTGTAGCCTTTGTTTTGTTAGGGACAGCAGATATCTAGGGGAGAGTGAAAACACTGTTTCTTTTAAGTCCTGATGGCATGTTTTTTTCCCAAAAGGAGAGATGCTAATTCTATTTTCAGTAGAAATTATGACAGATGGTGGCTCTTACCACTATTTTGTAGCAATTTAACCTTCTACAGGCTGGTGCTTCAACATGGAATCATTTAACAGCCCAGGCTGGAAGGGACCTCAGAAAATCACCTGGTCCAACCTTTTGTGGGAAAGGGACCCTAGATGAGACCATCCAGCACCCTGTCCAGTTGCATCTTGAAAACCTCCAGTGATGGGGACTCTACCACATCCCTGGGGAGGTAGTTCTGCTGAATGATTGTTCTCACTGTAAAAAACTTCTTTCTTATGTTGAGATGAACATGTTCCTGCTCTTCAGGGTCCATCAGCTCTGTCAGGCCCTGGCAGTATTCTAGCAATAGCAGGATTTTCTCACAGTCCCATAGTATGGATGAAGTTTCCTCACATGGATGTTGATGAATAATACTGCATGCAACTGCCAAAGAACCTGCCATCTATGGTCAACACCATGCTGTCTTTCCACATTTTCTTTCTTTCCAGGTACCAACAACTGACTACAGAAGAGACTCTTTCACTCCACACCACCCTGTTAGTTGCATCTTTTCCCCTTCATCCTAACACAGAAATCTTTACTGTTTTTTTTTTTAAAGTAGCAGTATAATATTCACAGCCATCAGTTTGTTTCCATCATCCTGCAATCCTGCATTACCTACATGGGATAGCATAGCTAAGTATCCATTTAGGTCTTCTATACTGCAAGGAAAATAGCACCAACAGGTTTAGAAAACCAAGAACTATGAAAATATTTGGCATGATTTACAGTTGCAGACTGTTCAGTTCAGAATCAGAAGCCTCTGGAAAGAACAATCACTCCTTTGGTCCAGGACTGAGTAACACATGAATCTGGGTTCCTTCCCCTCCATGACTAACACATGAATCTGGGTTCCTTCACCCTCCAGGTGCCAGGACAGGCACCTAACTCTGCATTTCATGGCCTACAGAAGACCTTCAATGGAAGGCAGAGATCTTTCTGCAATCTCATTACTACAAGAAACACAACCAAAAACATGACAGTACCAGCTTTTATAGTTTTAATTCTACCACATAAAAATCCCTGGCAGAGGACAGAAGTAAGTGGATATCGAACAGGTGTGAAAATACAGTACAAATATTTGAGTTAGTGGCAAAGAGGAAAAAATCCAGGACTGTGTAGAAGAACTGGAATATGAATAACGGAATTACAAGGAAAATGAGAGAAAGAAAGTCCTAATACTGATGGGCATAAGGCTGTAATTTTTTTTCCCCAGAGAAAGTGTGGAAGGGTATCACCAGAAGCATTTTTGAACAAATTTGCACTAAGCATCAGAATATTTTGCTCTGGCTTCAACAGATACTTCATTTCTTATTTCTGTATTTTAAGAACCCATGAGCATCTGATTGTTTAGTCGGGGTTAAAATTAGTAAATTCTGTAGCATAGCCTTTAATAGCCTCTTTAACACCTTGCACACCTGTTGTTAGAAGGCCTGCGTCAGATACCATTTTCTCTCTTTCTCCACTTCCAGGCCAGGCTCACTTTTACATTCCATCACATACACACCTTGATGAGGGCAGACATTGGACATTTCAGATGGCCTTGAACATAGTTCAGTTGATATATTTTTCCGTCTTCATCCAGCACTTCACTGAATGCTTCTACAGCAAAGCAGCTCAGCTTTCTTTGCTTGCCTATCTTGAGGGAAAATGAAAATTTTGGATTCCTCTCTCTTACCCAAATAGCAGTTTCCACTGAAGGAAAGTACAGTTAATCCAGCTTTAGAAGAGGGATTTGCTGACCATTGTTTAAACCCAGAGCTCTGCTGGCAGACACAGCAAAGGCAACATTACAGCACAACAGTCTGATGTCAGAAGGGGCACCACGCACTGATAACAGCCAACACAGTTTTCTCTTTTTTTTTAAACTCCCATTATGGAAGCATCTGAAGCTGTTCTGACGGGGTGCCCGCATGGTCTCCAAGTATTTGATGCCTGCCTAGAGTAAAATTAATCTCACTAGGAAAAGCAACCCAAAAGTTTAAAAAAACAAAACAAAACAAAACAAAAAACAACAGAAAACACCACCACCAAAAACCAACCACAAAACCACACCAACCAGAGAAGAAAGGTCAAAGATGTTACAGCTTTCTGATAATTGAGTACTGTGCCTACTTTGGCAGTCTCCAAGTGAGGATGAAAGTTTCCCAGGCTTAGAGGTTCCCCTTTCAATTTGCAAAAGCAGGGATACCTCAGTCCTGAACCAGCTGGTTCTCAATTAAACACATGGCTGAACAAAGTTCTAGGGAGAGGCACACTATCAAGCACAACCACCCTTCAGTTCTCATACTAAACTGCACAACTACGCAGGTTAGACCTGAAAAATTTTAACACTCTGTATGACCACAAGGAATAGGAAGCCTAACGAAGAGAAATTCCACAGGGTGTCTGCTAATTAGGACCTAAAAAAAATAAGGGGTGCAACAAAAGTGCAGACAGAGTTAGTGTTTGGGGCAATGGGTGTATGCACGAGGTAGAGTGAGACTGGAACAGAAGCCATATTTTCAGAAACACTGCATGGGTCAGGAGATCCGAGGCCTTTAAAAACATGTTTGAGTCTCTGAGGCCCAATTCTGATCCCACAGAAATAAAGACTACCAACCCCACTGAAAACCTCACACTGCACCCAGGGAATAGGAAAGCATTTATAGAAAAAACTATTGAAAAAGAAATAGTGAAGAAGGATTTGATTTGAATATAAAAAGATTCAAGAATCAAGAAGCAATTGTTACAGTTCCTTCTCCCAAATGCTTCAAGTCATAAATGAAGACCTTGCAATAAACAACATGACTAGAACCAAGGTCTCTAGATAATTGTTCTAACGCTATTCATATCTTCTACAGTGTTTAACAAAATTACTTCTTCCCCTCTAGAAGTGGGGATACTACTATTACGTCAGCACAGTGTATTAAGGTTTAATGTGTGTTTCTAAATATCCAGAGTCTTTGAACAGAAGATGCAGCTGAAGAGACAGTATTATTGCCATGAAATCCCAGTCAAAAACTAATTCAAATTGGCTGTGCTACCAGCACACACAGATGAAAAAATCAGCTGAAGGACCATAAACAAAAGATAATGAGAAATGGCAGCAAGTCAAGCTGCAGGGGGTAGAGATGGCTAGTAGGTATCATAGGGATCAGCATTAGATCCAGTCCCATTAAATAACTTCATTAATGATCTGGAAGAGAGAATAAGTATCATGTTAAAAGAGCCTGCAAATGACACCAAAATGGGAAATATTCTTCTACAAACACCACAGAGGAAAAAGAAATAATATAGAAGGGACCTCAGAAGATTAGAATTATGGGCAGGAAATTAAGATTCAATCTTTAAAAAAAAAATTTTTTTTAAAGATAGTGCATCTGGTGGAAAATAATTTGAAACAGATACTCAAATGAAAAGAAAAATCTGGGATGCAGCAATGCCTGGAGAAATCAAGGAGCAATAATAAAAGACAAGCTAGCCATTGGTTTGTGTTATGACACAATATGGCATCCAAAAAACTACTTTAGGCTAAATATGCATAAATGTCACATCATGGAGGAAGAACCTTTCTCCCTCTGCAGAACTGAGGTATAAGATTTGAGTTCCACATTGAGGCTGATACAGGGAAACTAAACAACATATTCTAACCACAGCAACAAAATGTTTATCAAAGGTGTGTTATGGCACACTGCTCCCTCAAGACTTCAAACAGATTCTGTTTGAAGCCTGAACCAACATGGCATTCCCCCTCCCCCCACTGACTATTTAGTTCTTGAAATAAGACAAAAGGCAATGACTATGAATTCTGTGCATTTTTTTTCCTAAATAGAACTTTTATTATCCCCTGTTTCCTGAGTAACCCCTCAGTTGCCTACAGAAATAGCTCACAGTGGACAACCCATGAAATCCCAGTATAGAAACAGGAACCTTTCAACCACCAAAGCATGTTAAACACATCAAAATCTCAGCCCAAAGTCCCTCTCCAAAGCCAGGCAAGAAGTATCAGGTAGATGACAACTATTTCCAAGCAACTGAGGAATTCTATCAGGCAAGGCCAGACAGGAGAAAGTCGTATCTGAGTGACTTTCCGCTCTTGACCCTCTCTTCAGATTCCTGTGCAGCTCTTTTGTGGTAACACCAGAACTACTCTGTATGAACCTGGTAAAACATCTCAACTCTAGTTTCCAGATCTTTTGCCTGAAATGTGACCATACTGTGATGCTTTTTGCACATCTACTTGCCATTAATGGCAAATGTTCCACTTTCCCAAACTACAAGGTTCCCTCAAACATCTGCAGCTGGCAGAGAAGTGAAAAATGCAGGTTTTGTTCGTAGCTCTGCATGCCTGCCAATCACTGCCAAGAAACCAAGCACCCTATCA
Source organism: Haliaeetus albicilla (assembly GCF_947461875.1). Taxonomy (NCBI): domain Eukaryota; kingdom Metazoa; phylum Chordata; class Aves; order Accipitriformes; family Accipitridae; genus Haliaeetus; species Haliaeetus albicilla. The sequence goes on from NC_091487.1 coordinate 44,253,401, forward strand.
GCCTGCTTCAGGTGTCATGTCCAATGTCAATAGAAATAGACATCTTTTAGAAAGGGCTTTGAGCCTTTCAAAAGATCACAATTCAAGATGATGGTTCTCCCATTCTCTCTGTAAGTGTGACCAAAAACATTAGACAGTGGGAGCATCTGTTTTCACCTTCACAGATTCTTGGTAAAACAAAGACCACAGAAAGTCATGAGCTGCAGCATACTATCTCTTACATTCTGCTTCTCACCTCAAAGGCCCTTACTGGAAAAGATTCAGCCTCCTAAATACTTTTAACCCATGTATTTCCATTTTCTCTGTGGACTAATTCATTTTTCCTACATATAAACTTGGATGCCAAGGAGCAAGAGCAGTATGCTTCCCACCTTGTGAAATTTTCATCCTGTTACTGTTAAAAGCATCCCTTCAGCCTTGGCACTTCATTATCTGTAGATTTTCTCTCTTAAGCAGAGAGCATTTCATCCATATTGTATTATGAAGTGCAGAGTGATACCTGAAGGATGCCATCAAGAAACATGCTTTGCTGATTTTTAGCCTGGAGTGGCATTTCCTTACGTAGCTGCAAGCTCCTGTGCAACTGCATGTCAATAGAGAACTACAAGGGACAGAAGAATCCAAGGGACAGATATAAATTGCTCACCTGCAGCACTAAATTACTTGTCATGCAGGACCATTCCACTCAAGCACATTAAAAATGAAATTAAATACCACTCAGAAATGGACAGAATAATAGAAGGTTGCTGCTGCATAACATCATTCAGAAATATCATCATCCGCTCTAGAACAGTACAGGAATGTTTAGCTGAAGCACCAGGGCCTGGCAGGCAGAACTACGTGACTCAAACCATTTTAGAATACACACACACTAGACAAACACTTTAAAATACTACCTTAAGCCTACATCATGCTTTGCAAGAATTAGTCACCTCTGCAACACGAGACACATAACTTTCCATTCCTTTCACTGTATTTTTTTTTAAAAACCACACACTAACAACCTCTATCCTTTCCTGTCCCATAAGGATTGTGAACAATTTACTGCTCGTTTATCATGAATCATACAGTACAGTAGACGCTAAAATTTAGAAAATAATGGCACAACAGCAGCAATGTTACCAGGAGACCTTCATGATACCAGGCAATTGCTAAGTGCCAGCTAGAGAAGCAACCTGCTGTTTTAAAGAGATAAACCATAGGGAAAAAGGTTGTTCTGATGTATTTCACCTACTCTAGTCACCAAAGAGTTTCACTAGCATGACAGCTCTTGAGAAGGAAGCTCACTGAGCAGTCAGAAATCCTTCTACTATATCAAAGTTCATGGAGGAAAGCTACAGACATGGATCAGGACTAGTGAAACACTGGAGTTTGTTTTCCCAGTTACAGGACATTAAATGCTGGTATTTTAAGTTCCATAAGCTTTCCTTTAACTTTTCCACTCCTTCATAGACAGATGGATTTCTCTCATCCTTCTTTTCTGCAAAAAAAATGAGGAAACAAAGGGAAAGAGGCACAAAGACATAAGAGCACTACTGGCATTTGTTGGAGAATACAAGGAATGGTCCAAAAGGAAAAACCTAAGCAGCTTTGATTCATACATGTCTTAGAGGATATTTCTGTGATAGCAGTTGATGTATAAATTTGGGGCAGCTAGGAGATCCATATCCATGTTTTTAAAATTTTGGACAACCAAAATGCACCTACTCCCCTAAAGGCAAAGCACCACTTTAACCAAATGCTGCCGCTTACAGCCTTCAAAAGGAAAAATTTGGGCAAAGCAGGCTCTCAGCAAGTCCCTAGGAACAGACCCCTGCTCTTACTACTACAGAGAGTGTTTTGTGAAAGGTTTGCTTCAATTGTTGCTCTCCCTCAAATGTACCATAGATCTACTCAAGTTAGCCTTAAACTAGCTAACTTGGGGTTTGGTGGCAGTATATCACAAAAGCACAGAGCTGCAATCCACCTGCAAAAGTCAGCAAAAGCAGCAGAGGAAATATTTGAAGCAATTATCCTACAGTGAGCCTTACATTACCTCAGCTACAGGAGCACCCAAGGTTTACTACAGTCACAGCAATGATACACTTTGTCACTTCTGGGAAACGACCTGGAAGAATCAGAACTTGAGAGCTATTTCAGAAATTCTGAAGCTTTGCAATCCTCCCCCTTCACTGAATGGAGATGAATGCAAGCAGCCTACAACACCTAATGAAAACCAGCTTGGCATCTGTCACTCATAACAGTAATATGAAGAAAACAAAGGTTTAATTTGCATCCATGCATTCGTCCCTCTTCTACTTCACTTCCCTTAGTTTAAGTAACCCAAGTATTAACTTTTAAGGCAAACAAACTTTAAGTACTTTTCCAACATTCATTCTGTTTCTGCTCCCATTCCTGTCATGTCCTCTTCCAAACTGCAAGTGTCTTTGGGATTTCACTGAATCCCTTGCTTAACAGCTGAGAAAGACATAGCTGTCATCTCACTGTGCATGGACTAACTCAATCTGACTCAAGCTAAAAAACAAGCAAAGAAAAACCCACTCAGTTTTCAGTTTCATATAGTACAGCTACACATCTTCCTGTCTGCATATACTCTTGAACAGTAATGGCCTCCAACTCTGGCAGATGCTACTGAAGAACCAGTTACAGGTCACAACATTAAGGAAAACTGAAATTAACGGCAATTTACTTTAATCTACTGTCTGTAAACTACACCTGTTTAACTGCAGCTTCACAAGAAGCAAAGCTGTCTCAGGGTGTGGGGAAAGGAAAACGGAGTGGTCAAAAGAGGACAGCTAAGAGGAGGAAGCACTACTGCCATCTTTGCTTGAAAAGTAGCACTCAGAGGCTTTAGGGAACCAAGAAAAACTAAAAGTGGTATTTTTTCAATCTAGGCTGCAGGGATTAAAGCCTGGTAAATGTACTTAGGAAAATTCATAACACAAAGGATCCTGTCCAGCCACCTCCTCACCACAGATTCTCTAAGGAATTGGCTCCTCTCTTTAGATTCAGAAACTTCTTGAGCTTTTAGCTTGCTCTCCCTCACCACTTATGATCTTTGTCAATTACTGCATCAGTGCTTGTCCAGCGCTCTCTGGATTTACAAAGCACCCATAACCTTGCTCACAACACATTCAGAAGCCATTTTTGATCTGGCCTTCAGGGTTTCACCCTGCATTGGCTCGCTGAAATATGCTAAGTAAGTTTGTCCCACAGGAAATTATCAGCCTGCCTCTTTCATCTTTCAGATGCTCCAGGCACTGAACTAGCTGTAAGGACATTCTGACCTTCAGAACATATGCCCAACTTTTCTCCAAAACTAGAACCCAGAACATTCTTTTGTTCATTTAACCTATTCAAGACAGAAGCCAAAGTTCCTCTCTCGTGACCAGTCCCAGCACACATCAACATGGATAGTCATACGCTTCTTTTCAGGAGATAAAAATCCAAGTGTTGTAAAGTCCTCCTTTTCAGGGAACCTAATGTTCTAGCTGGACTGCAGTTGTCCAGGCACATAGTGCAAGGAGACGAGTTCTGCCTCCAAAAAAGCCCATTTTGGCTTTTGTGGGCTGCAGTCAGATTCCTCCCATCATTATGGCACAATACAGAAAATGCCAGTTTCCTGGACAAGACAGAGACTGTTCTCTTACAGGGTCATTTTAAGGAGTTTATTTTGGTCTTCTATAAAGAGGCCATCATGTTAGCGGTGCAGTATCTGAGCTTTGTAGCTTTCCAGCTCTCTGCCACACAAGAGACTGGGAAGCCAACCACAACAGCTCTGCTTAGCAGAGGAGTTCTCCAGGGAAGGGATAGGATACACAGTGTGGTTTTGTGGCAATAAGGAGGCAGAAGCTCGTTTTTGCAATCCCACAGGCAGGAGGACTTCAAAAGCACAAACCACAAGATAAACGGAGCTATCTTGGGACAAAGAGAGTTGTTCTGTACGTCGTTTTCTAAAAAATAACCCCACACATAATATTATGTTGCCCTCAGAGGATGAGCAAAGGGGCAATTATTAACTGGCCAGACTGAGCTGGAAGAACAGGGTTGGGCCTGGCAAAGAGAGAGATACCACACAACCACAGAGACATCACAGCAACTGTGCTGCCTACCAGAGAACTGGATTAACTTAAAAGTAAAAAAGAAACCTTTACCAGTAACATTTTTTTAATAAATATATACACACACGTATATATATACACACACACGTGCACTCAAAAACACAAGCTTAATGCAAATATGTTTTATGGGCTCAGATGGGATAAGTTCTTTCCAATAGAATTGCCAACAGGAAAAACGAGAACGTCAGTGTTGGGGTTACTGCAGGGCAGCTATGCTGTACATCAGCCCCTATTCAGCCCACCCACATTCGTTTGCTTTCTAGGCAGCTCACAAAGCACCAGCCTGCACCTCCCACAGCACCTGGACTTCAGACTCCTTTGCAACACTTAAAATGGTCACAAAACTCTTCCTCTGCTTCAACTGGAAGTCTCAGGTACTGTCTCTACAAACCTGCAAACTCCATAGTTCATTCATACTCACATCCCAGAAAAATCAACCACAATAGCAAAAAGCACCAGAGGATCCCTTACAGCCAATTTCACACTGTTCACGTTGGGCTTCACCTTCAATGAAGTAACAGCAACAGCACTGAGGCAGGGAAAGGAAGATGCACAAAAAGCAAAATGGCCTAATTATGGAACCACTTCTTTGTAGGTATGTGTGTGGCCTCCACTACTACAGTATCAGAGTGCCTTTTTCTACTAACGAACAATTTAAACACTTCTTAAAAGCTAGGAAGTATTGTCTTCAATTCAGAAGCAGAAAATGGAAGCCCAACAACACAGATCTTGGAGTATTTGGGTGCCTAAGTCATTTAAAATCAGTGGAAAATTAGACATTTAACTATCATTACACATCTGGCCAAAGAGATTTAGACCTGATTCTCGGTATTACAAAGTACTCGTACCTCCCACCACAGGCAGTCTTCATGCTTGCAACCTGAGCCCTAAGTGACTTCCCAAAGAGCTTGTGGCCAAACTGAAAAATTAACCCAGATCCTACCCAGTCCCAGTCCACTTCTTAACCAGGGCACAATTTGCCCTGCCCTACCTAGGTCCTTACACCAGAGAGCTCGTTAAAACAAACTTGCAGGAAATCAAAGTCAATATTGCACAAACGTGGAAGGATTTACACACACTGCTTGGGAAGTCAAAATAACACCTCCTGCTCCACTTCGCCAGTCTGTTCCCCTATGCTCCCTGACCCAAATTAAGTGAGATCCAAGTCCTGCTTCCCAAAAAAAGGTCAGAGCCAGGCTCCTGATACCCTCCTGGGGGTTCCCAGGTTCCTGTATTAGCCTTACAATTATTAAAAGGCCAAGATTAAAGGAAGTCCAGCCCTGAGGCCACTGTTGATCTAATAAACACTGGAATTAGATTTCTTCTCAGTGAAGAGGCTGCCCGCCTGATGGCACAAAGCCAACATTTAAACGCTACTGTTGCTCAGAGCCCTAAATTAGTTTTGGATCTGGGGAGTTTGCCTTGAGCTACAGCCAAAAGAAACATAGGAACTGGAGGGAAATTTGTTAAACGTTAACAGAGCTGCAGGAAAGGACAGCAGGGCTAGTAGGTGGCAGGGAGGAAGGAACAGAAGCCACAAACAAACAGAAGAAAGAGAAACAAGAAACAGGACATGGGAAGTGAGCAACAAGTAAGAAGATTTTTGTCAGAAGTGACTCCCCTATCTAACCCCTGACTTAGTTGCGTGAACAGCAGGCTTTTTAGATCCCACTTGCTCATAGGTTTTGGGGGAGTTTTTTTACAACTACAGTAGTTCCCATCTACCTTCCTCTCTCCACATTCAAAATACAGAATAAGAATCTGAGGAAACTGTTACTCCTGACTCCTTGGCTATGTCAATGCCTGAGTCACCATGAAACTTGACTCTCATCCTTGGTCAGCTAAGAGCAGATGGATACTTCCAGTCTCCCTGGCTGGGATCTCAACAGATCTCACATTCTCGGAGAGAGTGGTACACAGCTGCCTGCAGGAGCAGCTCTTGAAGCAGGCTCTCTTTGCCTGAAGAGGATGCAGTGAAAACAGTGCAAGATCCTCTCTGTTCATGCTGTTCTCCATTTCACTGATGAATTGTAGGGACTTAGCACAATGCCCCTCTTCCCTTGAATACTCAAACATTCAATCTAATACAGAAGTCTATGCAAAGAGAGTTTAAAGATACTCCCATTTTGACGGTTTTTTTCCTCTCCTTTTCCCAGTAGGAAGACGCTGAGCATGAAGACTCTCCCATTTGACAGTTGCTTCCTGTGAAGCCACCACTGAGGGCACAACCTGCATTGGTAGCTTCTGATGGAAGTGACCAGAGATGCAGGACAAGAAAAAAGAAGATCAGCAATTCCATCTCAGAAAGTTCCTATGACAAGGTGACCCACTTAGTAGATGAGGGAAAGGCTGTGGATGTTGTCTACCTAGATTTTAGCAAAGCCTTTGACACCATTTCCCACACCATTCTCCTGGAGAAACTGGCTGATCATGGCTTGGACAGGTATACTCTTTGCTGGGTGAAAAACTGGCTGGATGACCGAGCCCAAAGAGCGGCAGTGAATGATGTTAAAGCCAGTTGGTGGCCAGTCACAAGTGGTGTTCCCCAGGGCTCAGTATTGGGGCCGCTTCTGTTTAATATCTTTATCAATGATCTGGGTGAGAGGATTGAGTGCACTCTCAGCAAGTTTGCAGACAACACCAAGCTGGGCAGGAGTGATCTGCTTGAGGGTAGGAAGGCTCTACAGAGGGTTCTGGACAGGCTGGATCGATGGGCCGGGGCCAGTTGTATGAGGTTCAACAAGGCCAAGTGCCAGGTCCTGCACTTCGGTCACAACAACCCCATGCAGCGCTACAGGCTTGGGGAAGAGTGGCTGGAAAGCTGCCCAGCAGAAAAAAAACTGGGGGTGTTGGTCAACAGCCAGCTGAATATGAGCCAGCAGTGTGCCCAGGTTGCCAAGAAGGCCAACAGCATCCTAGCTTGTATCAGAAATAGTGTGGTCAGCAGGACTAGGCAAGTGATCGTCCCCCTGTACTTGGCACTGGTGAGGCCACACCTCAAATACCTTGTTCAGTTTGGGGCCCCTCACTACAAAAAGATGCTAAGGCGCTGGAGCGTGTCCAAAGAAGGGCAACGAAGCTGGTGAAGGGTCTAGAGAACAAGCCTTGTGAGGGGCTTGGGGGGAACTGGGGGAGTACTGGGGCTTGTTTAGGACAAGGACAAGAGGAAATGGCCTCAAGTTGTACCAGTGGAGGTTTATATTGGGTATTGGGAAAAATTTCTTTACCGAAAGGTTTGTCAAGCATTGGAACAGGCTGCCCAGGGAAGTGGTTGAGTCACCATCCCTGAGGTATTTAAAAGACATGTAGATGTGGCACTTAGGGACATGGTGGTTTAGTGGTGGACTTGGCAGTGCTAGGTTGACGGTTGGACTTGATGATCTTAAAGGTCTTTTCCAACCTAAATGATTCTACGATTCCATGAATTGGAAGGAACCAGGAGCTTTAGATAGCAAAAAGCAATCCCTCTCTCATCTTCCCAGGGCCTACAAAGGACCTTTGTTTGCTCCAACTCTATCTCCATTCTTTCCACCTCTCTACAGAAACATTTCTGATCCAGTGGGCACACATGTGCACAGGGCGCTGCAGAAAACGATAAAACAACTGGAGAGCATACTCATTAGAGATCTTATGTACCATCCTTTACTGTGTCACACTTGAAGCTGAACATTGCTGGGGGGAAAGAGCATTTGCCCCCCCGCCCCCCCATCTCCTTGCACTGCAACACAGAGACCCCTTTCAAAGCTTGAAGAGTCTATTTGAATAAATCATCTGTGCTTCTCGACAGAAGCAGCAAGCTACAAACATGGTATTAAAGAAGCAAGAGAATGAGCAGAGGGCATTCAACCATGTCCAGACACTAAATCAGCTGAGTAAAAAAATAGGTTAAAGAAAACCAGAAGCATCACAACATGGACATTTTCCCCACACATTTGAAATGAAAGCAATATATAATAAAAATGAGAGTTTTCAGTCATAGAAAGGGATCACTAAGCATCTTGAAATTCCATCCCATCACTGCTGAAATAACGTATGTCCAAGTTGTCCGTCTGCTTTCAATCTCCACATCCATCCCCAAATTCAGCTGAACTACAGCTTTGTTCTCACATAGATTACAGCATTCTTTTAAATACTTACCTAGTTTTTTTATGTTATATCCACCACAGGGACATTCATGTTTCTACCAAGTTCATTTGCAACATTCCCCAAGGAGTCTGTGGAACTTTATAGGTCTCTTTACAGATTTTTCCTATTGTAACATCCAGGATTGCACAAAAGGAGAGACAGATATAGACAAGGGCTGCTAAATTCTGCAAAATTATTAAAATACAGCCAGCCATGTTTGAGCAAATCCCCATACAACCCCTCCCTGAATAAAATATCCCTAAAACTTATTTTCATTCTTCAGGCACTTGTCTTTCATGAGATACAGTCTGTTTACAGGTTTTCTGCTGTACACACAACTCCCTCCCCAAATGACAGAAGTCCTCTCTCACACAAACATGTAAACACAGACTGAGCAATGAAGACTCCGGTGAGCATCCCCCTCCCCCATAAGCCTTATAAAGGGTTAAGGCCCAGTTATCGCATGCTGGTAGGCTGACAGCTTTATGTCTGTAAAGCCTATGTGGGTTTCAGACTCTCCCTTTAATCGGGTTCCATTGCAATTAATCAGTGGGTTTCTTTATAAGAAAAAAAAAAATAATAATAAAAAACGGCGAGCACTCTATTCAGCCCAATTCAATCTGTCCAGCCAAATCTCATGACCAGCTGGAATGCCCCTTTCCTAGCCTGCCCAGCAGGATGCCCAAGAATGGCGTGTGAATGTTTCTCTCTGCTCCTGCTCCAACGTTAAAATGAACAATAGTCCCTGCCAGTGTCATTCTTCAGCAATTCATCTCTTCCTGTCGCCAGACTCTTTCGTTCCTTCTTGCCCCTTCCACCTTTTTTGTATGAAAAACAACAGCAGATCGGCAGCAATATAATAAAATAAAATTTTATTTACTTGGTAGATTTGGGGGAAGGGGCAAGGAAGGGGCTGGGGAGAGGAACAGCCCCCACCCCCCTCCTGCAATGAAGACACAGAAGGGGAGCATTCTCAGGCCCCAGCTGACCTGCTCCGCTACACGCCTGGTTTCCCTGCTGCAAGGAGCATCGAATTTGCCAGGGGGGCTGTAGAGGGGACAGGGCCCTTTTCTTCTGGAGGATGTTGGAACTGTAATTACAGAGGCAGTTTCCGGGGGGAAATTAACATGGATCTCAACTCATGTTCCCTGTGTTTTTCATGTGCAGATCTATGGCCTTTACTCGACTTTCTCATTCACCAGGGAATGGGTCAAAAGAGGCTGAAAGAGGCTGCATGCACAGTGTTATGACAGACTTGGATCTCCTCTTCCTGAAGGAGCAGAAACAGGAGGGAAATGTTATGGGACAACTCCAAAGAAAAAATAATATTATAGTATATATATACACACATATATACATACATACAAACATATATTCCTCAACAGAGTGGGAAACATATCAGCGTAAAAAATTAGACACCATTGAATGGTCCATGAGGAACAGGTTAACCACAGAGGCAGGAGTAAACAGCATGCATGACTCCCCAACACCAGCGATCTCTCCATTGAAGGGAAACGAGGGACCAGGTATAGTGTTACAGAACCTGGAAGATTTTAGTAAATTTACTTTTACAGGTGTGAATTTAAAAGGGTTGCTTCCCGGTACGCAGAACTGAGCAACAGTCTGGCAAAGACAGTATCTTATGCAGCAGGCTTCAGAAGAAAATAAATCCAGCTGCTATTGATTACACAGGACATTTAAAATCTATTATAAGCAAGTTTAAAAAAGCTTTAATGAAATCCCAGAATTAAATTCACCTGCACAGCTTTTAACAGGCCTCTTTTGCACTTTATGACACCACACAATCCTCACATCACTTAGCACAAAGTCCTGAACTGAATGTAAAATTATTATATGGTATTCATCACCATAACAGTCAAGCAGTCCATAAACACAGATTCATTTGTCTTCACATCTTACTGCTGTGAATGGTTTCATCAGCTCCATTTTATAGATCTCAGACCTGCCACAGTTCCAAGCCAGAAACCTCTGTTCCTAGGTGTCCAACCTGAAGAGCCAAAGAATGGTTTGCAGAAGTGTTGGATGCTCGTAAAACACAACAGAAGGAAAGGGGAGCAACACAGGTGATATAAAAGTAAAACACTGTGCCAAACAGGTCAGCCTCAGCCCTCTCAAACTTGCAAGTCCCTTTTTTCTAAGAAAAAGGACAGGCAACAGAAAAGAACCTAAAAAAACACAAGTTGCTTTGTGGGTGAGCCACTACAGAGAAGTGAGGATTGAGAGCCAGAGGGACAGAGTAGATGTAGGAAAACAGAGCACAAGGCAGACTGTCCCACCTCACACCTGCTACCCAGAACCCTGCTTCTACCTGCCCACATTCCCTCATCCCTTTTCTGTCTCTTAACAAGCTTCCCTACTTCCATAATCCAATTCTGTTCTGCTACTCTTTCCTTCTAAACTTTTCTCTTCCTTTTTTGTTTTCCCCCTGAAAAATGCCCAGAAATTTAAACCTGATCAGAATCAGGTGCAAACACAGTCACCTTTCTCTCTATTCCCACTGAGTACACATACCCAAGTTTAAGCCAGGTGCAAGCAAAAGAGCAGCTAAGTGATCCAGATGGAAAAGAGTTAGCAAAAAGTTAACCCTTCAAAATTATCTGGAAGAATGTGAACAGGCAGACAGGTTGTATTATTCAGTATTTGGCATCACACAGCTGCACTGGTTTTGCACACCCGCTTTATAGCCATCTGGGATGACAGACTCAGCTCCATGTTATTTCTTGCATTGCAACACAATCTTCAATACTGCATCATATCACACAGAAATAGCCTACTGTAGCTGCCTTCTCCTCCTCCTCCTCACTGCCTGCAGGCCAGCAAAGGAGCAGTTAGTCCAGAGGGCAGCCTCTCAGAAGGCATTATCTAGACTACAGTTCCTCTGAAGCCCTTTGCTTGGGGGAATAATTGGAGCAGAGCTCCTGTTCAACTCAAGCCTGCCACTGGATAGTCAATGTCCATCACAGAAAGTCAAAGAGGCTTTTGCTGACAGGTTTTTTAACTCCTACTCAGCACATACAAGTACCAATTTTCAAATATTTACAGCTCCAGCATGCAGTGAATTTCAGAGAAACCAAAGAATATTTAAGGCCCTTCTGCTTTTTTGTATTTCTGGAGCATGGGAGGCTCAGCAAACATTCTCAAGCTTTTCTGTACTATGGCAAGATTTTAAACATGGGGGGGGGGCATTTTCTCTCTATCCTTATTCACCAAGCTCACTGAATCATTTCTAACTGAAGTTTCACAGACAGTTTTAAGCAGAAACTCTTCTCTCCCTCAAGTTTCAACCTGGAAAGTTAGAAATTGGTCAAACTTTAATCAACTGAAAAGAAAATCAGGTAGGGATTGGGGTAGGCTTGGCCCCTATGGCACCACTACTTTCCCATACATTATCCCCCTTTTGCTCCAGAGATATCAGGAACCTTCTCTTGAATTTCTAATTCACTAACACAGCCAAGCTGAACTCAAAGCAACTGTTCCCAACTTGCACTTAAAGACTTAGGCTTCTGTTTTAGTTCCCAGGAGAAACTGCTCCTAAAAGCTTGTCTGTTCTTCTAGCCACATTACTGGGTCTAACTGAAGTTGTTCTCTCTCCCTACAAACCTTGCCTCACTTGTAGTTGTGATGGTCTAAGGATAGAATCCTTCTACAAATATTATATCATGAGTAATATAGAAGAAAGGGGCAGTCACCAGATGGCAGTGAGGATAAAGATGCTTGAAAATCTCCATGAAGACAGTTATTTACATTCTTTTGAGTCAGGTCTGTATTTGGCATATTAGTAATTTCTTCCAACAAAGAACTCTTATTCTACCCTTATCTCCAAATGAGAGGCAAGGATGTCCCTTATTTAAAAGCATTGGCTATATCCATGCTAGGAATTTTACTGTGAGCTTTACCATATCACAGCAGTCTTGCCTTCCTTCATCCTGCATATTCTCCCACACACTGACACAGACTATGCCTTTACTTACTAAATTCTGCTGATTGTTTGGAGACTGGATTCGATTTGGAAATTTTGCTGGGATTTAACTGACTGGAAGTGGAAGATGAGCCAGGCCTTGGCCAGAGAGTTCAGGAAGTGCCGTCTCCTTATGTACAGCCCCTAGTTACACTCAGCGTAAAGTATCTGTGGAACTATGACCTTAGAGCAAGAGTACTCCCTGCTCTGGGAGAATACTGACACAGGTAAGCATCTCCTGCCCAAATTTAATTTCTGACATGATACATTTGGAACAAGGATTATGCTTCTGGCATCATTCCTACTACAAGAGCATCAGGTCTAAGAAGACATTTGAATCTTTAATACACAGTAAATAATGCATGCAACATAGCTTAGCCAATGTAAGAATTTAGCCCCAAACTGCGGGCATGCCAAGCTTGCTGCCAGCCCTGGGGGATGGAAAGCAGTGTTTAAAGGAGGTGGCCTGGTTACTTTTTCCCCATAATGCTACAGAGAAGTGGATCATATGATCTCTTCTTGACACAATCAAGCAGTTTCATGCTGTTTAGGTATCTCCACTGCAGGTTTAGAAATGGGTGACAGAACCAGCACATAGATACAAGCTTACCTGACTATCCCAGGACTACAGTAATGGGCTCAAGGAACTCCCAAGGCCAAAACCTATCAGACAGTCAAGTTGCAATAGTTTGCTTTAAAGAGACATCACTTCTCTGATTTCTTCCACATCTGGAGCTGGGACCCAGATCAAATAAACTAGAAATTGAGAGATAATTCACAGGTAGTAGAGGGAACATGAAGTCAAGTATAAAAACAGTTAAGCAGAAATAAGCTAGACATACTTAGCACAAGAAAAGTCTGTGCTTTCAGCCTACACCAGTGCTTTGGAAGAAACCACCCAGAAGGGGCTTGTCAGCTAATGTCTCCTGCTAAAAGAAAAATTAAAAAAGGAGACTGGCTGAGCCCAAACCATTATGTGTTGTCTGCCTAAATCTCCCTCCTCCCTCAGATCCAATGCTGATGCCCCCCAAACCCCCTCTAGCTTTAGCGTGGATGCTGAATGCTGACAAAGGCTCCCTTTAGAAGCCTGGACAGCAGAAGCCAGAGAAAAATCCCTCCACCCATCTCTATTTTTGTCTCCCTCGCATACACAAACTTTCTTTGCCCCTCCCACCTCTCAAACCCATCTCACCCTCCTCTCCTCAAAAGCGATTAAGGAAAAGCTGTAAAATATTTGCCCAAAGCTGGAGCCTGTTGCTGGGCCCAGCTGTATTGTTGGTAGGAATACACACAGCAAACTTGCACTGTGAGGAGCCCTGCGGGACTCCGGGCACTTCGGGGAGGCTTTGTGAGTCCAGCTCTGCATGCACTAGCCAGACTATTGTGAAAGAGAAACAGAAAAACTGTTACAAACCCCAATGCTTCCCCACTCCCGTCTCTCCCCCCGCCTCCCCAAGTGCCCGCCTTCCACCAGCCGCCACCTTCCCCAAGACAAATCGAGAGGGGAGGGGGCTGCTGCTGAAGAGAATGAAAAGGTTTCCTCAGTTAGATTTAAGGCAACAAGTCAGAGCTGCAAGGAGTCCTTTATCCGCCAGGGAAGCCTCCCACTGATCCAGAGCTGGGCCGAGCAGGGATCCTGGGGGCCAGCTTTCTGAAGGCTGCCATTGATTTGTCACTGGTGATAAGTGAGGCTGGGGCCGTTCCCACCATCGCCTGCAGAGGGGACGACTCTCCCACAAGGCCCGGCGGGGGGAGAGGGGCGGCAAACGAGGAAACACAGAACCCAGTGGTCGAAAAATCCCGAATGGCTCTTTTTCTCTAACAAGCAGCAACAAAAAGGAGAGACTGTGCTGAGACCAAGGCAAGGGAGGAGAGGCAACGGTGCACGGGGCAGCATGGCCGCTCACCAGCGAGCAAGCCTGCCCTAGGTGAGAAAGAGCAGCGGGCAGTTCTTCGGCCCTCGCCTCCAAAGGGCCTCCTAGTGCCAACTCGATCGAACAATATTCCTTCAAAAACTCCCCAGCCGCTCCTTTGCCAATAGCGGGAGGCTTTTAAACCTGCTCTATTTACATAGAGACACTCTTCTCTCAAGCACATGCTGCTGGAAACTTGTTCTTCTGCTTTTTGGGAAGGGAGATCTTTTCTCACAGTACTAAATAAATGAGAGAGGCTAATGAAGCACCATGTCTAAAAGGTGAATTCCCAAAGCAACAGGAGATCTTAAAGGAGCACCAGAGCTCCCCCAGGGAACATACAAATAGAGCAGCAGCTGCCTGGGCAAGACCAGATGCAGATGGGTGAACTGAAAGCAAGACAAAAGGGTGGGAAAAAAAAAGGCAGGAAAAAAAAAGAAATTAAAAAAAATCAGTAAAAGAAGTAAAGATCCTTGGCCTTTCTGATGTAACTAATTAGGAAAGACCATCAGAACTGGTTCAACTTGCATTACAGAATGTCTCTCTTGTGCTCCAAGACACTGAGGAGGTTTGGGAGCACACAGGACACCTTTCCTTCCTTTCCTCGCCCTCAGCAAAACCCCTCAGCTAGCTTCTATCCTGGCCAGGCTTAAGGCTGAGGCACACAGGCCTTGTAACACAGCCTGAAGACCAAGAGATTCGAGTCTCCAGATGGAAAAGAGCATCATGCCTGCAGCCTCCTTTCAGTTCAATCTGACCAGACCCAGCAATCTGGAGGATCTTATCTGGCAAGATATTACCTCAGGACAGCTGTGCACAGCTCCTAAAGCACCAGTTTATAATCCAGCATGCTAAAATAAATGGAAGTTGCCAGGCTGTAAACTGTGACATTCTGCAATATTTTACCTTGTATTCAGCCATTGAGAGGCACACGGCAGATCACTGGGAGCAGTAATTATTTCAGATATCCTAGTTAAAATTTCTTGCTATACAAGAGAGCACAGCCTCCATGGACCCTTGAGATGGGGATGAGCAAAATAACAGAACCTTAACAGATAAAATCCCGTCCAAAAATTTCAAAAGTTGAAACAAAAAACCCAAAAAAACCCAACCAAACCCCACCCCAAACCTCTCATTCGTATTTGGGAACCAGCCAGCAGCCAGTTAGCTCAGAACACAAGTTTAAAATGCTTCTCGCCAGAAGTATCATTCTGCAGCCAAGCAGCCACATCCTAAACCAGCCAAAGCTTTTGAGCAGTCCTAAAGTGCAACCCAATTAAAGCCCACTGAAGACTTCTGCCTCCTAACGAGAGGGGACTAAATATCTCCTGAGCTTGGTGAACTAACCACTTGGACCACTGCCACTACTTGGGAACCTGGAAATAGGCTTATGTCTAGCAAGACTCCAACTTGCACACCTGATTAATCTCAATAGCTACATGAGAAGCAGAACTAACAAAGCCAGTTTCAGATGGATTCATCACTAATAGTCAATTTTGGTGCGTCTGTTGCCAAATGGAGGGAGGGAGGGGATTCTTTCATGTCTAACAAAATGCAAACTCATGAGGAATCTTCACCCACAGCCAAGTCACTTCTGTTGTGCCTTCCCTTTATTGTGCTGCCTATTTTCATGAAACTTTTAATCTCTGGGACCAGTTTTTTGGGGTGAGAAGATATGCACACATATTGAAATAACCATTGCTTCCATACAAAAGCAGGCTAAAGATGCCTGCGGATTTTTCTCATGAGAAGAGCCTGTATTAACAATATTATTAAGAACTACTTCTGATACTACTTCCTGGACCAAGTTCCAGGGATCTGAAGTGCATATCTAAATAAAAGACAGATTCCTCACAAAGCCCACAATTCATTTCAGCAGACATGTCATTCAGCCCTGGAAGAAGAATTTCTGACACTTCTTAAAAGCCTTTTAAACTCTTCTGCCTACAGAGGAAAAGTTCACCCTACCTTTAGGCATACTGCCTTTTGCTAGAACCATGATCTCAGGGCCAAAAACCATGAAAAGACAGTGTGGTGTCTTCTGTTCAGTCTTAGAGATGCATTTACTGCAATGACTCAAGAGCCATTTTCCCCTCTGTTATTCCACTGTACTTTGGGGAGTAGGGTACAACAGACAAATCAAGTTGAATCAAGCTTTTGAGGCAATTTGTGAGCATTGCAAGAAGTGATGTTATTCAGCCAAGTATAGAGTACTTCCTCCAATCAAAGAATGACCCAAGCCCACCAGTGCTATAAATGCTACCTAAAATGACTGGATAGCAGTTAAGATGCGGCAGAACACAGGGCTACTTGTCTAGTTACTTCTATTCGTAGCAGAATTTTATCTCCAGTAATTACAGTCTACCTTGAGAAGTTCCTGGGAGTTTTTTTCAGTTGGACACAGACTTTTTTCCTCTCTTTCCACTCCTAAGTTGAAGAGTTATACAGTAATCCATTTGAATGGTTGTACAGTAAAATGACTTTTTTTCAGTCAGAAAAAAAACAATGTACTTCTGCGGTGAGGAAAAAGGCCTTAGTGTGCAGTTTATATCTTGACTAAATTTGCTAAATATTTCTGGTACCTTACACTGCTATTCCCAAACACTGTAAGAACATAACATTTATTCCTACAGATCACTCTCTAAGTAAGAACATCTGGTACATTTGGACCTTCAGCCAACAAGCCTTGATGAGTCAAGATCAGATCTACTGAAGTCACAGCACACCACTAAGCTACACACCATTATGGCCATGATAGCACACATCTCAACCTCAGAGGCTGAGCTCAGTTAGCTTTCCCATTTCCTGGTCCTTTATTCCAAGGTTGAATGTGGTCCATTAATTCCAGATTCTGAGAAGTGTGCTTAGAGGTTCATTCCCCTCCCTCCATTTTTTATTGTGCACTATCAAACAATGTGGAATTATGAACAGCAACAGCATTCTGGAAATCGTTCCCATGTCCCTCCTTATAACTGCACAAACATTTGGCAAACTGAAATACATACAAGATGATTTAGGTATCGAGTCCTCAGAAGAGCATGACTGTTTTCCATGGGGAAGATATAATCTTCTGCCCTTCATGCTATAACCTAGTTTCTTGATTTCTTTGCCAGATATCCTCCCAAAACAAACCCTCTTCTGTGCACGATAAGCAAAGGACAGGAAGCAGCCTTGATTTGACTACATTTAAGTGATAACACAGCTCTTGGGTCCTCCAGAAACACACTGATACTTGCTCAAAATGGGAAAGAAACTTCAAGACTGTAGTTTCATATCCATCAGTAGTGCCAGCTTAAAGAGCTCCCAGCCCTCCTTCCCCTACTCCCAGTCCCATGACCCCCATAAGCTGGCACAGCTTTGTGCAGCCTGGTAAAAAACAGATCAGGGAAAGTGGTCCAGTGGGCGATGAGCAGTGAAAAGATGCAAATCTGAAGGATCTTCCAACTCCTCCTCACCCAGCCCAGTTTGATTCCTCCCTTTGCTTCACTGCTTGCAGAACCATGGCCTCCCAGCCAAACTGACATACAGTGGGGTCATTTCCTGTTTAAGGCTTTACAGACATATTTACCACAGTGACTGAAGAGTTATTTTCTTCTTACAGTCTGTTTACCAAGTGTTTGCACATTTAGAAGTAGGATACGCATGCTACTGTGCTGAAAATTCTTATGAAAAGGAATAAACACACTGAATTAGATCATTCTACACTTGACTACAGTAAATGTTTAAAAATGTAACATTCTAATCTGGGAAAAAGCCACTGACTTCAGTATGCAGAAGAAAACAGCTCTTAAGCAACCAGTCACCATGGTTCAGTTCTTTACCCTTGCAAGAAAAAATTCTGTAGACTCCAAAATCAAGTTGTCAACTAACCTTAGAGGAACAACAACAACAAAAAAAACCAACCAAACAACAACAAAAAAGACCTAGCCATTAGCACACCTGGCCTAACAACCAGAGGGAACCTTTATGTCACAGCTTGCAAAGAGGACACTCCCAAGTTCTGTACAGATGATCTCCAAAGGTTATGGGGAAAACCACTTAAGCTATTGGGTAAATATGGCCACTGAAGCCAATTAGATATTTACAGAATTCTACCCAGCAATTTAGCTTGCTGCTACAAAGCAGCAAAAAGGAACATTCAATAATTATTATTTAAAGTTGGCCACAGCTAAACTATTCCAAGTCAGGAATCCAGGGTTTAACACTTGGATTCCTAACCAAGTCCAAGTTATGCTTCTGTTCTCAATTTTCTTGACCTTTGTGGTTACATGGTTAAATATCCATTTGCAATCCATCCTAAGAGCTGCTACAGTCAGGATAGGGGAAAGGGTGGAAGAGTCACAGAGGCAGAAGAGATCTTTGTGAGCTGGCTTCAGATATGATACCCCTCATTAGACTAATGCTAACCATTTATTGAACGCACTGGCAGCTAACAGGAACATGCACTATCTAGGACCAAAACAGCAACTAGATCCTCTTAGAAGGGTATTACATCTGAGAAGAATTTTCACTCTCCCAGTATCAGACTCCAGACACAAATGCATCAAATTGTCAAATCAAAAATCAAATGCAGCATGTCAGAGGAGGGAAAAAAAAAGATTAGAGAATGGCATCTTCAACAGAAAGATATTCTGAGGATGGAGAGGACAGGACAAGGAGTATCAATATACAGACTAAAAGGCAAAGCATTTAAGTGGAGCCTCTATTTACTATGTTAATCAGTATTTCATTGTGGTTTTTTTCTCATTATTCAATACATCTGTCAATTTATTACACACAGAAATTATGAACTCTTCACAGTTGGGACTGTCCTTATTGTATGCACACACTGCATGTAACACTGTGAAGCTCTGATTTCCATCAGAGTGAATCTTTATATGATCCAATTGACAACTCATGTGTGACATTCAGCCCATGTAGATCTTTCCCTTCAGCCTGCCACATACTCATTCAGGGAGAACAGGAATGGCCGTTTAGGCAGCTTGTTTCAAAACAGCTAGCACTGTCTTCCTAGGCACTTAGCATCAGCACTGCCATTTCTGCATCAACAGAAGGAGGGTGGGATCGTGCCTCCTTTTGTGTGCATGCCCAGGCCAGGCTTGTCAAACCATGACACACCACCGCATCAGTGGAGAGGGGTGAGGAAAGCAAGCAAAACTTGGATCCAGATTCTGCAAATAAGGGTCAAAAACCAACTCTTTGCTAGACATCAGTCATTTAAAAGGCAAGATTAAGGAAAAAGAGTCAAGGCACTAGCAAGGGGATAAAGCTTTTCATATTTAGATTGACAAATTTCTCTGGCAACAACTCAGAACATAAGTCTGCGTTAGCCCAAGTAAAACAAGATAGTAGGTCTTTGCTTCAAGTCTTAATGAATAGAAGTTTCGACCACAAAAGGCATCACCAATTAACATACTGCACCAGTTACAACATCTATAGGTTGATCTTTCACCACACTTTGACACTAACACAGCAGTAAGACTGTCATACAAGTACAATACAATAAAGAGACCTATGCTTACATGAGCCATAGAAACTGAACATTGGGCTTGAATTTTCACCTTCCCTTGTTTCCAGGCAAAGTCCTTCCAAATTACTGTTAAGGCAAAGAAATGCAGCAGCAAGCCAGTGCCAAAAAAAGGTTGGTCTTGCTCCCTCCATCCTTCCATGAGGTCTATATTGATCAGCTCACTGAAGAGCAATTCTCTTCGGCTTGCCAATACCACACAACCTGTGGTGTCACTGGTTTCACCATTTTGCAGAAAGTTCTGTGACAGATCAACAAGCTGAACTGATTCATCCAGCAGACAGACACACAGACCTAATCAAAGGGACAAGGAGGCGACACCGCTCTTGTGGGGCAACCCATAGTTACACTAGATTAGGTGTAGCATGAAACCACACCCCATGGGTCAAGGAAGCCCTGCAGCTAGAGGCCAAGTCACGTACATTGCGGGCAGAGAACAATCCTCAGCAGTGACAACGTCCTAATACCCCCACCAAAACAACAACAAAAATACCAATCTCTCTCAGAGAGATATCAAGTTTACTGAAAGCAAAAGACAGCAGGAACAAAAATTCCTCTGATTCTGATATTCCAAAACATGGGCTTTATATTACCCTAAAACTGTATTTTGAAGACAATGTTTCCCCTAAAGCGAGATTATACTGAACTCTACTCCAAATCAGTAAGTCATTTGCAGTTACTTCCCTAATGTCACCTGAAACAAGCCACTGACTGCGGTCCAGGCAAGCCACATCTCCACTGTCCAGCCCATTGTTTAATCGTTCTAAGCAGTATGTTTAATTTCCAAAGTTTAAACAAGAGGAGAGGACTAAACTGGGAGAGGTGAAGGAATAGAGGACAGGAAAAATGCAATTCATAATCCGTAAGTCATTTCTTCTAGTGTCCTTGCAAGAGACATGGATCCGCAGGAAAGCAAGTGGGTGATAATTAGGGACAGTTGGAACATTGTTTATTTCCTACTAGCAAAGGCAGCAGTTCAGGCCTCCAAGGATAAATCAAATTTCTTAACCAGATGGAAGACATTTCATTTCCAAACATCAACCGTACAACAATGGACTACAGAAAGGAAGGAGCCAATTCGCAACAGCAATAAGAAAACAAAATTACTAGAGATTTTAGAGACGGGTTCTCATAAAAATCTGCACTTACAAAGAGCCTCATGTTGCATCAGAACTCGCACCACATCCCACCACAGTCAATTCAAAGACACTTTTATTGGCAAAACAAGCTCTGCAAGTGTTACCCACATGTAAGAGACAGCACACTTGAGTTTCTCCCAGAAGTGGATTCAACAAATGAAATGCCTGCCTCCACAGAGGTTTCAAAAGAGAAGGCTACATGGCATGGAGTCCAATGATAGAAATGCAAATATTCCAAGGAATAATGGTTTATTTCTAGTGAGGTAAGTGTTCTCTTGCTCTTTCTAATCTTCTTTTATACTTTACTCCCAGAATTAGAAGGTTTCCTTGTCAGTCTCTCCTTTTACTTCTCTTTCCCAGACATTTACTGTTTGATTTATGGTGTTCTCCCCGTATCCAACTCAAAGTTGCACATGCCAGTTCAGTATATGGTAAGAGTCTGACTTGATTTTGCACATTTCATTTGATACTATCTGCCAGCACAATAACTTTGTGCAATAACTTGTGGCAGTCTAGCTGGCTAGTAGGTTTGGACTTTTTTCTGTTACAGAAACTTGTGTTCTGGTTTAGATTCAGACTAGTTTCTCAAACAGATGGATTTTGGATTAAGTTATTTGCTTCGTTAGCCTCAAAAGGAGTGCCAAATCCCAGAAACAATGTTTTCATAGGAATGGACAGCGTTTTCATTTGGTTTCAGTCTATGGTTCTCTAGTACTTTTAGGTGGAGACAGCTTTTGCTGCTTTGGCTGAGACAGCACCGAAATCAAGTCTTTTTATGCAAAGCTCAGCAACAGAAATCCTTCCAGTTCTACTCTGTAGCTATCACTACACCGATTTCATAGATTTAGTTCTATCATGTGTTTGCACATCTGAAAATAAAAAAGTTAACTTCCCTTTGGTTACAATGTAAGAACATACAGAGGTCTGGAGTTCATTCTTGTGGCAGTCAAATGTTTAATTTGCCGTCAAATAGTATAGCAGGGAAATCTCAGCATTGTATTCAGTACTCATGGTTTGAGTAGTTGAAACATGTCTTACTTGCTAGGGCCACTACGTAGCCAGCACAGCCACATTGGCAGGGAGCCTTAGGCATGCAAGGGCTCCTGAGGCTGGTTAGTGTGGGGCTGTAGAGGGACCTTGCTGCATACCTACCTCAGCCCAGTCCCATCCTGCAACAGAATAATTCTCCCCTTATGGAGTTACTGTCATTTCCCTCCTGTGAGCCACTCCCCTTCTGCTTGTCTCTAAAGGTCATAGAGCCATATAGCACATACCTTAAAGGCTTTGGTATGCAGCCCGCAAGGTCAGAAAAGCTGGCTCCCTAGGCATATCTGGTCTTCTGTGGCATAATGGTGATGGCCCTCTTTTCTCACAAGACTTTAATAGGCAGTTTTAGCATTGCCACCACATTTATTTTAAGATCTTGATATACAGGATGCAGAGCATGTTGTTATGACATCGTTCAAGAAAAAGCCCAAAACAAACCCAGATATCACTCCATGCCTTTCCCAGATTAACCTGCAGGACCAATGCACTGCAGTACATTAGCTAGCAAACGTAGGTGTTTTGGCAGCTGTCCCAGTCACTTAATCGGAAGCCTGAGCTCAGAGGCTGTTTCGCCTGAGCGGGTAAGTCAAGATGCACATACCAAAGATGTCATCTCTGCCTCACTCCCTTCCTTGCTCGAAGGCTTCTGAGTACTGTTTATTTTTATCCTATAATTGATGGATTGTACATAGATTTAACTTGCCCTGTATCTCCCATTAGTTCTATACTGTAACTGTGTTAGATTTGGCCTTGGGTACCCGATTAAGCTAAACAAGGGGTTTTGCCAAGCGTTTAAAGCAGGCAAGTGCCTGCCACCCCCTCTTCCCTGCCAGTCTGTTCTAAAGCATCTGCAGCACAAAAATTGCTCATGGGTCATTCCTCAGAAAGTTATCATATGAGTTTCTCTTCTTCCTCCAGCATACTTATTACTGTCATCAAGAGTTTGCTTCTCCAGCACAACCAACTAACAAAAAGTTACTACACAGTATCAAGAGGAATTATCCTTTTTTTTTTTTTTTTAAAGACATTCCTTTCCAGCTTAAACGTTTGCTCCCACAATTCTGAAGACTTGTGGGTGAAGAACTAACCATAGCAAGCAAGAAAGGAAGTATGAAAAAAACCCCAACATTTTCTAGGGACAATTGACCAAAAAACTTAACCTAAGGAATTCGCTTATTTTGTTCTAGTCTGGAATTTGCACTAAGAGCAACAGAAGATTACAGCTCCTCATCTTCCAGTTCACAGGAGGCAGGTCACAAAGAAGAGAAACAACAGGCTTCTCCTGTGAGTGGATGAGCCACTTCAAGCCAAGGAAGTTTGTAGTGGAAGGTTGCAGAAGGCAGGGATCAACAAGGTTGTTCTTCCCTGCTTGAGTACTGGTAGCATAGAAATTACTCAACATAACTGCCAAAGATGCAAAGATGACAAATATGCCCTTCTTGAGGAGTTGAGGCACAGGCAGGGGATCCACCTGCTCCACAGATAAAAGAACCCTGGGCCTGGAAAAAGAAAAAAAAAACACAAAACAACAAACACCCTAAAGGCCTTCTGTTATTTAAGGTAATGCTGACTGCAGGTCTGAATTCTTCCTTACACTCAAAAATGCAGTGAACAAAGGCCTACAGACAGTGTTGATTCATGACCAGTGACAGCTCGAACTGGAACAACGCATGAGGTTACCACCCTTGTGGTGGAGACATCTTAGCTCAGGAATCAGCTGTTCATGAGTCAACACCCTGTTGCAACAGGCGTTCACTGGTACAGGAAAGAACTCAGACCCAGGGGCAGCCTTTCCTACGGCCTAGCAAAGATAGGAAAGGGCCGTAACCTCACCAACCAGCCCAATTCAGTCCTTCCCCGTTTCCAAGTCAATGCCCAAGAAAAATCCCTTTACCACTTTGACTCTGCTCAAATCAGCCTGCTCTTTCCTTGTATTAAATTTAGGTCTGTTTGCAGGGCAATGATTAGTGCCCTTGTCAGGAGACCTTACCTAGTCTTCCACCTATTCCCACATCATGCTTTCTAAGATTTAGACACTGAATACTTCTATTTGAGATCCATGACAAAAATGCAGATGGTCCACTAGCATCCCTATTTGCCAATGACTATCCTCTCCTGCTTCTTGGCTATTAAAACCTCCAGAATGGCAGCCTCCAATCTATCTCCCTTTCCCATGCTGCAAACTCTTCAGTTTTCTCTCACAGCCAGACCCATTATGTGTCTCCTCGTGCTAATAGGTACTAAATTGATCAAGGCTCTTTTAAAAAGGCAGCACAAATTAGGGGCATGTCCTCCAGCCGTAAGAAACTCAACTCAGGCTTTTCGAGAGTAACAGGCTTCAAAAAACTTTTCAAGAGTAACAGGCTTCTCACGGTCAAAAGAACACAATCTCTGAGGCCTCAAAAACCTCATTTCCTAAATTTGTCAAGCCTGAAGAAGTTGCAAACTCTGAATTACAAAGAAGGGACAGCAGTAAAGCTGGCTTCCTCTTAACAAATGCCATTTTACTTCAGAGAATTATGCCACCTCCTGGTTCAACCTCAGGAGCTTGGAACAGAAGCAGGAAATGACAATCCTGAGACTTCATATTTTTTTCCCTGTCCTCAGAGCTGCAAAGAAAGGATTTGACTACTCAGCAGTTATGGAAATTCAGAACTAAAACTGGGTGGGAGCACAAATTAAAAAATGAAGGTGTGTCTTTATTTTATTCTAATCCTAGATTCCATGAGACACGGTTCTGCTACAGTGAATGGCTGCACCTTAGGCAAGAACCTCTCCCAGACACTACCAGCTGTCACCAAGTCAAATGAACTGACAGAGCTGGAGATTCAGGCTAGTGGAGCAGAGTGTGTATTTCCCTCTAACCTTCTTGCATAGTCACATGATGGTTCTTATGAGCCTCTCAGAGAAGGAGGCCGAGAACATCACATGTTTATGTTTTAACAGTTCTCACTAGTGACTCACTCCTTCACATAGCAATTCTTAATGGAGAAGAGGAAGAGAAGTAGCCTCCTTTTCCAGGAAAGGTGTTATTTTCTGCCACCAGTCTTGTTGCTTCTGTACCCAGACTCCTTTCCAAACCCAGAGTAATCTCCTATTCTCACTTTACGCCTTTTTCCAAGCAATCACCTCCAACCTCCTAGCTTCTCTCTTCAACTCTGCCCTCCCATTTCATACACTTTCCAGGCAGGACTGTCCTCCAAAATACCTTCCCAGACATCCCACTCAAAACTCCTTCTGGCTGTATGTGCTCCCAAGCCTGACAGGTCCCACATTCTACCGCTGCAGATAGCTCCATCACCACCTCTATCTCATGGGCTCACCATCTCAGCACTATACCAATATCAGTCTCCCTTTCTACCACTGTCCCCATTGCTAAGCTTCTGATATTTCATAAAATCACCCCACTAGGTCAGGGGCTGTACTGTTGAGGGTCCCTAACAAGTTGTCACATCCTCCTTTAAATCATTACTACAATAAGTCTTTCCCTGCCTCAGCAGTTAAATTCTGCTCAATGCTCATCTTCACTTTCAAAATTTCCATCTTTTATACTACCTAATTAACAACCCTTTCTGCCATCAGATCCCATATAATTACTCCACTTGGATCTCCTTACACGGCTCTTCTGTTCCTTTGCCAGCTCAAGTCCTTGGCTCTCATTTTCAAAATGCCTATCTTTACTTCTGTTAATATCTGTACTCCTATATCCCCCTCCCTTCTTCTCATGGTTTACACTACTCTTGCATCTGCTTCCTCATCCTTATTTCTACAGTTACCAGCTTTCAGTAGTCTTTGATGCCAACTCCTACCCAAAAACCCCTCTCTATCCTTGTTCTAAGAAGTGATTGGAATGAAAAACTTTCAGAAGCTTTTCCCATTAAACCAAAGCTAAAGGAAATTTAATTAGAAAGCTATGCTATTTTAATATTGGACCTTATCTATCCCTCTAGAATTATCATATCCCTGATCCTTATCAGATGTCAGATGTCCAATTTAGACTATAAACCCTTTGGGGCAAATGTAGCCTCCTCCTCCATGTTACACAGAGCCACAGCACTTAGAACGATCCTTAAGGTAAGAAAAACACCTCAGAAATTCAAAGAACTTGATTTTGCCAAGAGCAGCACCACTCCATACACTGAGACTTGAGAATGACCAGAGAAGTTAGAAGTACTCACTCTTTGAAACTTCAAAAGGCAAGAATAGGGTTCCCTCCCAACAGAAATAATGTCTGACTGTGTTTGAGAAGAGAGGAGCTGGGTACAGACTGCACTGAAAAAGTTTTTCCATGGTATCTCTAGCTCCTTCCTGCCTCAAGTCTCCAAAGCCATCACTTATCCCCTTCAAAACAGCAGGAGAGTCACTTCTTTTTTCCTTCCCTCTCCAGAAGGAGCACAGCAGAAATAAACCTCGAATGATAAATTATGCACCACCTTTGTGTGGCTGCCTCTTGGCCAGACGGGAAATTTTTCTCCCAAAGCCTTTTGTTTCCAGCTTTGATCCCAGTGTTGGATCCGCTCTGTTCAGCACTCCCTCCACATGGAGGTGAAGGGAGAGCTGACACAGGCCAAGTTCAGGCTTACTGCAAGTCACAGTCAGATCTTCCATTAGCCTTCTCCCCTCCCCCTTCCCAACTGGAACTCTCCTTGAGTTTGAAAAGATCCTATTAAACATTTTCCAGAGGGCCTTACAGAGGATACATTATTTTGATGGATGCTGGGACTAAAGGAGGAGGATTTCTAAGTACAGTGAAATAATGGAGTTTGTTCTAATGGGTTTAAGAGATGCCCGGGGGCACCAAGTAAGTTCCTTCTCTGCAAATCAAAAACACAGAAGACCAGAAAATGGAGCCGAACAACTAAACGCCAGGAAGCGGGGAAATCGGGCTCTATTTAACTGCTGCTCTTGGTTACAGCCAACTTCAGGCTGCTTGGAAAAACAGCACACACACACATCACTGGCACAAACTTAACAGGAGAAAACAAAGAGACAACAGGGGTCAAACTGGGGGTGGCAAGTAGGAGAAGGATGCAAGGCTGGGTCCCCACCCCCTACCAGAGAGTCGGATCAATTATCCTTGAATACTAACAAGATTTCTGATTAAAGAACTGCTGCTATGCAATAGAAACAGAAAGCTCCAGCAGCTGGGAGGGGCTGTCAGGCAGTAACAAAGAGATACAGAAGACTATGCCCTGCTAGGGCATATGAAGGAAGTCACCATGCTGGCAGCCAGGAGAGAGGTCTCCTCTGTCTGGAGTCATGATAAAGTCTCACTGCTGGTAAATTTAACTCCAGGAGTAAAACTTCACCTCGACATTACAGAATATGGGGTCTGTTTTCAGGCAAACACATTCTTTACTGGAAGCTTTGCTGGACAACATTTCTTTAAATAACTTCATCACTATAATACAGGGAGGTAAATTTTACTCTCATCCTAAACCATTCAGGGGAAAAATCTGGTGCTTCTTAGTTCTGGGTATTGCAACATCGGAAAGTTGCTATTAACATGTAACAGCTTGATAAGCAAGAGCCTGCACTGTCTTCGGTCATACATTTTTTTACAAAACTGCAATTTGCAATACAAACATTGAATATGCATATACAGTACTGTCTGTTGATCTTAATGGTTACTTGCTGACTGGTGGCTAAATACAGAAAAACCTAATGACCTAAGAAGCTCATGAAAAACAAAAGCTTCTAGTACTACTTTTCACAGCCCAAAGTTCTGCTAACATTAAGCATCCTCCTATAGGCATGTATCTCATACCATCGGAATCAGGCTCACGAGTGTTCAATCCCCTTTTTTCTTTTTCTTCTATTTTAAGCAATAAACACAATTCCTTGATATGAGGAGTTTCAGTCATCCACAATTTAGCAAGGCATAAGTCCACAAACATCAGCTCTGTTCGATGTTAATAAAGTCTTTAAGAAAACTTATTTTCCTTTCACCTAGGCTCACAGCAGCCAAGAAGGAGTTCTACTCCTCACAGAAGCACCAACTGCAGCTCAAGAGACTCTCAGACTAAATATACAGGCTGGAATACTTCAGCATTTAACAGGCAGTTCTGCATCACAGAGGCAAAAAAATGCCTGGAAAGCTGAAAAACCTGAACATGAACTCACCCACAACAGGATGGCAGCCAAATACACCCAAGGTAACAGTCCTAGAGCGACCAGATATACAGCATGACTAAACCACAAGCCTACAGAATCACAAGCCCCTAGATCCATATAGTTCCCGTCTTTAGTACGAAGAAATGGAAATCTACAGGGAAGACGATACAGAAAGAAGAGATTCAAGAAGCATTACATTGCCCAGTCTTCATGCAGTAGAGACAACAAAATCCTGTAAAAGAGTAACGCCTAACATAACAGCCATGGCAAATAACCACAGGCACTACAGACACAAAAGCAAGAGCCTAACCATCACGCACATTAGATTCATGGACAACAATTACAATTAGAGTTCTCTGCCATGATTTGTGTGAAACACAGACAGCCACTAAATACAGTATGCCAATTAATGGAATGGGTTTGCTGTATGCCAGAGCTCCAGCTCTGGATGTTGTATCAGGTAAAGCCAGACACCTTAAAAGACGGTCAGTTTAAATGTGCATGCATGTGCGTATATATCACTTTATTATGTAAAGCTCTTTGAGATAAGATCACAAATAGTTAAGGTGGAAACAACAGAGGACTAGAGAAATAAAGTGTCCACTTTTCTTACATGTTTCTTTTAACAACACTTTACTTACCAATTCACCCTTTCCAACAGAGAGTCAGTAAAATTTCTGTGGTTTTATGAATCTTTTGATCATCAGCAAGAGAAATAGAAATATTAGTAAAAACAGAAATAGCTACAAGTCACAAGCAGCAGAAGAATTCAACGAAGGTGTAGGACGTGCACTTACTTTTTAAACCTATTTTTAAAACCTTGACTGGTTTTTAAGATAACATCTCTTTATCAGCTTTTGTAAGTGTTATGAAGCATATATTCTATTGTGCTCAATGGTAAGTTGCATTCTAGGGCAAACGGGGTTGGCCTTGGGCAAGACAATTTCTACTTCACTTCCCACATTTACAAAACAAGGATAATATTTGCCTATTTCACAAGAGCGCAGGAAGATTCAAGAAGACTATCAGACTACAGATCATTCTCACAGAATGAATGTTTTAATTGTTTTTTAATGTTAATTTCACCAGTCTGGAGAAGTACAGGTTTTTAGGAGTAAAAATGAAATACAAATCACTTCAATTTCTTCTTCTACTTAACATACAGCAAGTACTGCCTTCTGGTTTGAACTACAAAAAACTGGATAATGTTTATAGCCAACCACTTTTTCTTCTGTAACTTCAATGAACACAGTGTAGAGAAATAGCTCCAAGTTTTCTGAAATCCCATTTTGTGACCCACATGAAGAGAATATCCCTCTTCAGGGTTCACAAAACACTCTGGAAATATCAAGCACTTTACGTAACTAAGCACCTATTAATTTGGTTGCTGCATACACCCACACTCCCAGGATGCAAGAAGGGATTCTCTATGGCAGAAGACAGTGCTAAAGCTCACAACTGAATGCTTTTGGAAAGACAATATAAAAGGAAATTGCTTATCTACACTAAATAAATGAAACAATAACATTAACTTCATACTGGAAGATTGATGCTTTTATGCTTTTCCACTAATGCTACCATGTTTTAGTAGACACAGAATTGTTTAAAAAAAAACCAAAACAACAAAAACAAAACAAAAAAACAACCACCACCACTTATCAGCCTCCTGCAGCACCTTAGTTTTCATTTTAGAAGAGTGGGTATGTTACTTAGTGCTGCCACCACTTTGACAAAAAGAAACAGTCAAGAAAATTCAGGGTGATCATGAGATCTATGAATATCATCCAACCTGATCAACAGTAAACCCAGGCACTCTTAGCACGCCTAGGAAGTAGAACATTATCAGCTCCAAGTTGACAACAGGGAAACAGCCGTTTTGCACTTGGCTGAGAGCTGCAGAACCAATAGCAAAGCCAAGCACACGTAGTGGAGATCATGATTCCCACTGCAAACTCTATTTCTATAGAGGTATCACATTCAAGTTTGTGACTCTAAAATGTAGTCAAGATGCTTGGGGAGTAAAGCTGATATTAGCCATGTGTTTTTCTGGCAGAGCTCCAGGAGCCGGAACTGCAAGCACATCACCCAGACAGGTTCTGTGACATTCTGTTTTTATATTAACACAGACCATCATAACATCAGGCCCTTCTTCATCACCACACACCAGCAGCGCATGCCATTAGCTTTAAATTCTCTATATATACCTGTTTTTACCTGCAATGCATTCTTCCAAGAGCTCAAGATACTTGCAGACTTTTTTTTTTTTGGCAGACTTCTCCAGTTTTATCTGCCACTATCCACCAAAAGAGGGTCAAAGGTCAATCTTGCAGACTTGTTTGCTTTACCTGCTCCTCTACTGAGGCACAGTGGTAAACGACCAAGCTCTTCTAACAATTTACCTGTTTGGCATCGTGAGTTCCATGGCTGTGCATGCTTTGTGACAGTTAAGCTGTACACCATCCCCGCAGGTACTTCTAAGGGACAATGATGAAAAATTTCTAGCTAAGGGGAGGAACACTAACTATCACAAACTTTGGCATCTTCTCTGCCACCTCCTTCCTGACACCTCCTCATGTTTTTCCTTGCTTCAAATAGGAAAAAAATTGCTCAGTAATTGTGTTCTTATTGCAAAGCTTATCTTCCCCTGAAGGAAAGAGGATACTCACTTCTGGAAGCAGTTGGCACATCCAATCACAAACTCACGTTCATTTGATAAGAGAGTACAGGAAAGTGCACTGATGGGAGAACTACTTGAAAGAGAGACAAACTGCCATAAAAAGTGTCCCGGAGACATCAAGGCACAACCACCTACGAGTAAACCTGCACTTTACAATCAGACATCCCCCACATGGCTGTTAACAGCCCAGACACATTAACTAGGAGCACCTGGGTAACAGCCAAAATAAAACACATCCAGATCTGCACCTACACTAAGATCTATGCTTTAGATCC
This sequence comes from Haliaeetus albicilla, assembly GCF_947461875.1. NCBI lineage: Eukaryota > Metazoa > Chordata > Aves > Accipitriformes > Accipitridae > Haliaeetus > Haliaeetus albicilla. The sequence continues at coordinate 44,284,318 of NC_091487.1, forward strand.
TTCTCAGTCCTAGACTGCAGCTAAGTATCTGTGTGGCACTTGAGAACTTAAGAGTACTTCTGGTTTCTAAAAAGCAGATTTTCTGATACACAGAACTGCAGCCTTTCCAAGCTGGTTTAGCACCTTCTTCAAAGACTACCTGCAATTATGTTTCTTGTTAGAAGAGAAATAATATTATGTGAAACCCAAACTCCACGTGATTGTGCCCCAGAGGCAATACTTGCAGAATGATGGAGGTCAGCAGCACTACTGCAAATGCTTCCCGTAATTTCAGAGTAGCATAGGAGAAAACGGATGGGTGAAATTATACAGCAGCTGCCCAAGGAGTGAAGGGAGAGAAACGAGGTAGGTATCTCCTCTCCACACCCCTCCCCCAAAAGCCTTCCAACTCCTCATAAACAATTCCGCGAGGCGTTTAGATGTGTCCTCCTCCACCGGGCGCCCTTGTAAAATACCGCACAAGACGAAGAAACAGCAATTGCTTTTCAGTTGATAAAGCAACCACAAAGATAAGTTTTCACCGCCGAGACTTCATGGAACCGCTTCCCTGCTCGCTAAGACCGCAGCGAACCCCTCCCCTCGCCACTATTTTTGGTACCGCTCCTGCCCCGGCCCCACTCTGCCAGGGCGCTGCGGGAGGACTTCCAGTCCCCGCCGAGGAGAGGGGAGGCAGGTAGCCCGGGGCGCCGCCGCGGAGCCGGGCTGTACCTTTAAGGGGCCCGTCGCGGCGGGTGCGCGGCTGCATTCCTGCTCCGGAGCGGCGGCTGTCCCGACACGCCGGGCACGGCAGCCTCCGAGGCAACCTGCGCGCCCGCCCCGGCCCGGCCCGCCGCTCGCACCGCGGGAACAAAGCCCGCGCCCGCCGCCGCCGCCAAACTTCCGCGGGGGGCAGCGGCCGCGTGGGCGGCGGCGACCCTCCGGCTGCCGCCGGGCCGGGCCAGGGCAACGCCGCGCCGCCCCGGGACCCCGCGCCCCGGCCTGCCGGGGGACCCCGCCGGCTCCGGCCCGCCTCACCAGGACACGGGGAAGGCGAGAGCCCCGCGTCCGGCCGCGGGACGGGGCACGGACAAAAGCGCGGCGGCGGGGCACGGCAGGGCAGGGCTCCCCGCCCGGCGAGCGCGGGCAGGTGAGCGGCGCGGCGGGGCAGGGTTCTCCGCCCGGGCAAGGCTCCCCGCCGCCGAGCCCGGGACGGCGGCCGGGCTCCCCCCCGCGCCGCCGCGGGGCAGAGGACGCCGCGGCAGCCGCTTACCTCTGGCGCGGAGCAGCGCTCCCAGCAGCAGCAGCAGGAGCTGCGGGGGCGCGGGCAAGAGGCAGCCCTCGCCGCGCCGCCTCATGGTGGCAGCCCCCCGGCCCCGCGCCCGGGCCGCCCGCAGCGACGTCCCGGGCTCCTCCTGCGCGCAGCACCCCGGCCCGGCCCGGCCCGGCCCGGCCGCCTCTCGCTCCCTCCGCAGCCGCGGCAGCTCCCGGGGCTGGGGGCTCGCTCCCCGCTCCGCCCGGCCCAGGCCCGGCCCCGGAGGAGGAGCCCCGCCGGGGCAGCCCCCGCCCCGCTCCCCCCCAGCGCCGAGGCAGTTCGCAAACTTTCGGCGCGGCAGAGGCGGTCCCCGGGGCCGCGGCTCTGCAGTGAGACACCCCCCCCACACACACACATACACACGCACCCCGTCACCACCCCTTGGGGCTACCGCCCGGCACCGCGGCGAGACCCCCGGGCTCGCCACGAACCCCCCCAGCCCCTCTCCGCCCTTGCCGCGGTTGCGGCTCCCTCACCGCGGGCGGGGAAGCCCTTCCTAAAGCGGCCCCGGTCTTCGGGGCTCTCGCTGTCCCAACTCCCGCAGCGCCTCCAAGGAGCATCGCTCCGGGCTCTCGGCTGCCCGCCGCAGCGGTGCCCGGTATCCTCCGGTGGCTGAGCGGTCCCCCCGTGCGCTGCCACCGCTTCCCGGCTTGTGCCAGCTGTCTGTACCCAAGAAAAGCGACAGAGCCCTTCTCCCTGTCCCACCCCCGTTTGCCAAAGACCCTTCAGAAACGGAAAGCCTCTAAGCACCTCTCTCACGAGCCCTTTGCCCAGCATACATGTTGCTATCGAAGAGAAACGTTTCATTTTTTCCCTCCGTTCGTGACAAGTGTTCGGCTGTTTGGTGTTTTCCTTACAGCCGCGGTGTCCGGAGACAGCTGATTGTGTGTGAGTCTCGGATACTCTAAAAACAGAGCTAGGGTCGTTGCCTGTAGGAGTGGAAATTAACGCCTGAACAACTGTCTTGTGTGCCTTCTGGTCTCTGTGCTGCATTTAAAAGAAAACAGGCTTTCAGTGGACATCATCGTTAAAGCCAGTGGTCCTCTGTGGCATGATTTGGCATTTTAATACATAGGGTTGGCAATGCAAGAAACTGTTGTTAAATAATTAATCTCAGTTGATTTCAAAGTATTAACTTGAGTGGAAAGCTGATTCAGATAGTCCAAACTCTAGACCACAGGGGAAGATGGGAATTTTGTCAAATTGACACCAAAGGGCCAGTGATAGGAATGGTCTTACTTAAAGCCTTCACACAGATGAATCCAGGGGAAGCTGCAATTAATACCCTCCTTTAAAGAATCACAAGAGCAAGTAAACAGCACAGCATGTGACTGAGAATTCTCCTATTAATTAAGTGTAAAACAGTGAAGACAAGGGATGTTATTAAAAACGTCAACATAAAATTAAAACAGGGACTGAGTCTTGACAAATTGAGCTCAATGTAAAGACAAAAATAATCCAACACAGAGCTTCACTGAGGAGGAGAACTCCCAAGAGCAGGAACACCATAAGAAACAGTAGGTAGCAAACCATGCATAAATTTACAATATCTGGCCCCCAAAATTTAAAAAATGCAGACTTTTTGCTTTATATGCAGAATCACTGCTTCAAGATAGGAATAGATCCACTTTACATAGCCTAAGTGTAATAGCACATAGGCTATGGCATTGAATTCTATGTATTTGATAGGCAAAGCATCCAAAGTTGCAGAAGAGTAACAACAAATCCAGGTAGCCAAGAGGTGGAGAGATTAAAAAACCTCTCTATGCTAACATTGACCCAGAAGCAGTGACAGAATGAGGCATGGAAAGAATATGCAATTACTGTAAAGAAATAAACTCCAAGATACCAGAGTTTAAGATAATTTAAGTGGAAGAGTTGGGAACACTGGTTTGAAGCTAAGGGAGAGAAAACGTTAACATCACTCTGTCTGGCGGTTGGCTGATTGGCTAGCATGCAAAACTCTTACTGCATCCCCCTGAAATACAGGGAAACATAACCAAAATTCATTTAAGTTTATATTCTCTGCTGAGGCTAGATCCCCAGGTAGCATAAATCAGAGCAGCCCTGCTGACTTCAGGCTCATAGAAGCTTGTAAGAAGTTTAAACGCCTAAGTACTGAACGTGATAAAGCACAGACACAGGGCCCAGAACTTCCTGATAATTATATACTTAGGTCATGAAACAGTCTTCCAGCAGTTGAGATGAGTATTTTCCTGTGTTTGAAACAAAGGCCTCTTGAAAAATATTGTCCTAAACACAAATAAATTCACGCATTAGCTCTTCAGTCCTCTCCCCAGGGAACAAATATTTTTACCCGCTTGTGTTGGTTGAAGTGTGTTTACCAGTCTTCTGCATCTTGTGTTGTATTCTGGGAAATCACTTTCCTCTCCAAGCTCAACTTCCCTAAATTACATCTCTGTCTTATAAATCATTTTGAAATCCCCTGGTGAAATGTTAGAGAAGCACGTAGTATTGTCTTTCACAACAATCTCCTAAATAGGTTGCACTTGAGCAGATGGAAATTTATATTATAAAACTCTCAATTACCTACCTGTTGATACAATACCATGATTGAATATAGCCCTGGTTCCGTGTGGGATCTTTGAGGAATAATTGTAAAGTAGATTTATGCAGTGTCAAATGGGTATTTTTGGTGAAAGAAAAGTAGAAGGGTTGCTAAGTAATGCTGGTAAAATTTAGCCATTATGCTTAGGACTTGCCTCTTTCAGACCAAATAACTTTAAGAAAGACTATATAAATTTCAGAGTGCACTTCAACCCATGCACAAGGTAGGTACTTGCTTTTACCCACAGCTACGAGGGTGGAACATTATTAAGTAACTCGTAATAATTTATAGATCACTGATAAGTGATGTATAATGTAAGTATTGTAAGACAGATGAGAAAGAAGTAATTAAAATATAACTAACAATTAATTTATATGACAACATGCTTAATCAAAAAAAACCCACCAGTCATTATAAAGGGAACAGGAAGAAGATTATTATTCTAATAACCATTTCAGGACATAATTCTCCCCCCCTCCAAATAGAGACATTAGAGAAATAAACTAGTCCAATGACAGAAAATAACTACTCTGAAATAATACTAAAAGTTCACATAATCTTCAGAGTGATTTTAAATAGCAACCCTGTGTTAGGAAAAAGAGAACCAAGGACATGGTGTCATTGGAAAAAGAAGAAAGAAAGGAACCAGAACCAAGTAGGATTACTAGGAAAAATACACTTTAACTATCTTAAAACTGCAAAGACCTTAAGAAGAGGGTAAAAAAAAAAAAAGGAAAAAAAAAGAAAAAAATGGGATGGACAGTTTTGGTCTTACCTGTCAGAGTATTTTTAAAGCATTCAAATGGGCCCTTCCTTGGGAAGATGTTTCTCTGCACCTCAAGTTTCCTAGAAGAGAAAGACAGATCAGATAGCTTAATTGCTATGTTCAGAGGTCTGGAGCAATCATGTTTTAAATATTTGAGATAGAATGAATTAATTTTATAGAATGAAAAAAGCACAAGGAAAATGGGCAAAATGCATTTGTGCTAAATCAGGTTCCCTTTTTTAAAGTAATGTTGAGCTCACTGGGAAGGCAATGGACATGCTACATCTTGTACGGCTTTTGGCACTGTCTCACAAGACACTTTCATAGAATGACATTTTAAATACAACTAGTGGAAGGTGTACAGGCATCTGACAGAAGGAAACCATAATAGTCATTAGTGGTTATTCATCAAAATGCAAAGGCACCTCAGAAAGATACGTTTCAGGGTCTGTCCAAAGCTCTGTTTTGTTTAGTATGTTCACTGACAACTTAGATGCTGGAATATTTATGCTTGTATAATCTGTGCTAAAAAATCTGATAACCTCAAAACAATGGCAGGGGATGCAAACACTAGGAAGGATGAGATCAGACACCTCAAGTGCTATTGACAAATTGGACAGGCTGTCCAAAAACCAACACAGAAAAGAACAGTAATGAGAAATATAAAATATTATCCTTAGGAAACAGACATCAATAAACGATGTGAATTCCTGAGTAGACAGAAATACAGCAAAAACAGATCTTAGGGTTGTATGGATAATGAGCAATATAAATCAACAGTGCAGCACCACTGCCAAAAAATGCATTTAATTCTGGAATGCCTTAACAGGTGTGTCATATACAAGACAATTTATTTGATTTCTTAACTTCACATGGTACTGAAGCCCCAAGTGGCATACTGTGTCTGGTCCTGGCTGAACACCTTAGAAATATAAACACAGCTGAAGAGAAACAAGAAAATAACAACAAGAACAAGAAGTTTAGAAAACACACCCTTTGAGAAAAACCTGAAGGAATTAGATTTGCCTAGTCAAGAAAATAAAAGCTTCAAGTGAGATGCAGCTTTCCAATACATACAAGCGTATTAGAGAGATGTTGATCAGCTATCCTCTACGGCTACAGTAGAAATACATGAAAGAGTCAACTTGATTTGTGACAAGAAATGCTTAAAAGATTTTGCTGATCAGCATTCCAACTAAGGATTTTTCAACACTGGAGCAGACTGTCTAGGGGGACTGTGGAATCTCTTCCACTGGCATCGTTTAGAACAAAGTTCGATAAGCATGCAGGTGCTAGCCTTGATATGTTTAGTCTTGATGCAGTGCAGGCTGGACTAGGCGATCTTTCGGGACCGCTCCCAAACCTAAGTCCCACAATGGATATAATTCAGAAAACTCTGACTGGAAAGATCATTACAAACTCTGCACTCTGGTTGATCAAATTCTGTATTACTAGTGAGCTCCACTAACTAAACAGAAAAGCCAGGAAAATGGCAAGTTGTTCCCAACAGAGCTCTGGGTTCAAGATAAAATCATGGGTTCTGTGCTACCAGACTACAGGATTTTCCAATGGCCCTTTTAATTTCTATTGATATTCCACTGCTACATTACCCACATCAGTTCCCTCTTCAGTATCACCAGTGAACCAAAGAGGTGATAGCTTGGAATACCAGGTAAGTTAAAAGACAAGATTTTACCCATACATAGGAAGATTCAGTTAAACAGTTGGGCCTCTGAATTCACTGTTGGACATGTAAAGAAACAGTTTAATTTTCCAAACAGCTGAGGGACCTACAGCTTTCCCATCTGGTGACGTAGTTTGTAAATTATGGTCTCTGTGTTAAATGCATTAAATGAAATTTTAGCATTGATTTATATGTTATGCTACCACTCTTTCCCTTGTTGCCTTCCCTTAAGTTTTCTAAGGAGTGGCACTACTATTGTATAGCCAGATATGCTCACAGGCATCATAAACATTCAAATCCTGTCACCATTGTCCTTTACAGTGTTTCACAAGTTACTGCCCACTTACTGTTAAGAAAACAGTAATCAATGTGCCATCTTCTGCAGTGTTGCCACAACTGTTTTCATTTACAACAACATAAAATTCAGGTTAACAAGTCAGAGCTTATGTGTTATTTCATTTTCTTCACCTTTCATTTATCTGCTGCCTTCTAAGCGTTCCAGTTGTACATTTATTTTGGGAAACTTTATGATCATTTCATGGACCATCATTGATTCTACTTTGCAGTGCAGATTCATCTGACCCCCTCCCTTTTTTGTGTGTGTGTCTGGAAGGTGGGACTGAAGCCAACCTGCCAGGCTGTTCAATCTTCCACTCTGGGGGGAAAAAACCCCAACTGAGTAGATTGACTCTCAAACTAGGGGAAAAAACCCAAACCAAACCTTTCTTCATGTTTTCTTTGAGATGGTAGCTCTTCCTGGGTGTCTTGCAAGCTGGTTCTGCTCCTTTTGCCGGTTCCCTTACATCCTCCATGTAAAAATAATGTAAATACACCCTCTTCTATTTCTGATGAGACTCCTCCCTGCAGTGAAATGGCAATTACCCAGGCCTTGCACAATGTCTGCATTGCAAAGGTAGCCTGTGGCCTAGCCTTAGGAACAGCACAGCTTAATACCTTGACTCTGGCACAGAAAAAAAAGAGAAAAGAGGAAGAGCATAAAAGGAAAATGTTCTTTTAAAAGCTAGCAATAGAAGAATTCAGTTTGAAGGAAGAAGCCTAACCACCTTTATTCTCCAAACACATTCGAATGGGTAAGTAGCAAGTTGTGGCTCCTAAATTAATTTTTGACTGCACAGAGAAGCATTTTCCAAAGAACTGAAGACCTGTGTCTTTGTCTTCAAGCTATTAATGTAGTTTGTCATCAATCGTGTCTGTATTCAGATAAAAAGTTTGTGGTAGAAATCAATCACACAGAAAGAAAGGTGACCTTACGTCTCGGTATGTGGAATATCTCTGATGGGCTGAGTTTTTCTTTCTCAAAAAACTAGAATACATTAATTGGGCCTCTGAGAGAAATGAGTAGTCATGGGAATAGATGTGAAAGACATAAACATATCTTTCCCTCAGCTCACAAACCTTTCTTGTTTGCAGAAGCCCTGCCACTATGGAGATGAGTGACATGTAAAAATGTAGACAGACAGATAAAGAGTGTTTTCTTTCTTCAAGATGATTCAGTTCTAATACTTTACTGGCATGATGGGTTAGGCAAGTACTGCCAGCATGCACAAGATATAACCCTTGAGTCTTTCTGATAAGAGATAGGGCATGTCAACCATCTGCTTTCCTATCAGGTGGCTGAATCAGAGACGCCTCTTAACACCTCTCCCTCTCTCATATTAGGTCTTGATAAATGTGAATGAGGGAACAAATTAATTGCTTCTTACCAGCACTAAGTGCAACCTGAATAAAGGCACAGGTGGGAGCAAGATCCAGAGTTGCACACACCCTCCACATGAGTCTGAGATCAGCCATCCATGCATATGCATACATGTCCAACCTTTCTCCTAGCCACATATACTTGTGTCCATGTCATTGCAATGTTAGGATTTTAGGATACTTGAGCATATTAACATAAGATTAACATTCTGAGAGTTCAAGGTGATGTGGGTTTTTGTATTGCATTTCCATTTATGCTTCATTCTAGGTCAGCAGAGTTGATGGAAACTATCGGTGACTTCAGCAAGCACAAAACCATTTTTAAGGCACAATGAAAACCTTGTCACAGAGACTGCAGTTTTCTGTTTCATGTAGCTTAGAGCACACCGAGTATGCTTAGTAAATATCAGAAATGGACTCCAGTCACAGAATTTGAGAGAAACTCTGATCTATGTCTAAACTTTAAGTGTTCAAGGAACAACTCTTCTTTTACTAACACCGTGTAAAGGTTTACACATAAAGAGTTGGAACCCTAAGGATGTTTTCTTACTATCTGAACATGTTATTATCAGTTTCAAATGCGGTATGGTCAATCTATTTTGCCGTGGTTTAGAAACTAGCATGATAAAATTAACAAATCAAAAGAGAAATTTAAATACATTTCTCAGATAAAACTTAACTAATGTCTTCATTTGCTACTATATTCTGGAAGAAGTTCCATGTTCCCTCTATTCTGTTTAGAATTAATTGCCATTATGTTAATTTGCAGTTTCAGTCTCCCAAGGCTTATCTTCTCTCTCAGCAACCATTTGCATACTTCCCTTTCCATCTCCCATCCACTACTACTCAACTTCTCTTCCTAAGTTCTCCAACCATTATCATCTTCTGGTCTCTATCTTCTCTTCTAGTGACTTCACAGAGATGTTACTCTTGAAAACACCTCGAGTATTATGTAGTGAAAAGAAAGGAAAGAACATTCATCATTTTGTCCTCTTATATTATGGAATGAATGACTGGGATACCAATGTGTGCTTCCACTAAAAAAAAAATACTGACTTCAGCTTTTGCATAGCTGCAGGGTTCTGCAGTGCTCTCTCACAACAGCCCTAATAAATACTCAGGCTCTCTTTTGTGTACTTAACAAGCAGAACTAAGGATTGTTTTGCAAGAATTCCACAATTTTAATGAATCCGTGATCTCTGCTTTCTTTTGGTTGTTTTTTTTTCCTTGCTTCCATCATTCGCTTTTCCATGTAGATGTTGTAAGACAAAATACCTTCAGAGTGTTATGAATGTGCAAAATCTCTGTACTGCACACAGAAAGTTTCCCATAAGAGCTGGCCAGTACAGCTGTCAGAGTTACTGCTTCACTTCAGCCCAAGAAGCAATAGCTCACTCCCACATAGATTTGCCTACTCTCTTGCACACACACAGAGTCATTTACTTATAATTTTCTCACACAGACACCTGGTCTAATAGATAACACAGTCTGGCAGCTTAAGTTTGCAAGGAACATTCGATGAATAGGAATGAAAAATGAAAATTGCAGGCCTTCTTGGGTCACCCCCCAGGATGAGCTAAGCCTTGGCTGTCAGAAATGTTTCCCATGCCAGAATTTCATAGTGATATTTATTTTTACCAGGCATTTTAGACTTTTTTGTTTGGGATGAGAGATCCTGCAAACTCTGCCAGAAATGGCTGTTTTTCTTCTCTGCATCATTACTGGGGCAGCATTCCAGCAGAGAAGGGTCACTTGCTTGGTACTTAAGTACTTTTAAAGATGTTGTCCTTTCCTTCCTGACGAGATAATGGGAACAAAAACTGAAGGAGAGTCTTTCAACAGTTTGCTGTTACAAAAAAGCCAACTTTGCGTGCTAACAGTAAGCTCAAAACCAACCAGAATTTGGACAGTACATTTAATACATGCCAGGAATCTATCATACAACTTACAGCTACCCTTGATTTTAAAATGAAGATGTGGCCTCCATAAGCCACAGAACCTGTCATAATAATATTCCCTCTTCTCATAAGCAGATCACCCAGAATTTAGAAGTACTCCTATGACTGTGGAGTAGAGGAACGTTTCAAGTTTTTTTTTTTTCCCTAACAACTTATATTTAAAATACAAGGATCTGAGAGTTTGATTAGACCTAAACCCTCAGGTGAACGTAAAGTTCATCAATATAGAGAGACCTTAAAATTAGATCAGATCTCTTCTTGCTTTCTTTCTGTCCACCACTTCAAGGGGAAAAATAAAATCTCAGCAATCCAGATTAAAATACAGCTAAACTAGTAAATAAAAAATAAATTATGATGGCATAATGTTCACAGTACAGCTTCCTGCATGCTTATGATATCTTACCAGTTAAGTATATTCTTGACTTAAGACTTCCAGGTACAATTACAGGTGTAAAATTTAAGCCCTTTAATGGTACAAATGCTGACTAAAGAGAGCTGCTGCTGTCATCATGTCCTATCACTAGCTGGAAAACACAGCAGTTGTTTCCAGATTTCATCTTGTGGCAGATGTTAGCATTAAGAAACTTTGTGAATCTTATTTCTCTAAAGTCCGTTGATCTTAACAATGTAAGTAAGTCCTATCTGTTTGTCTAGGTTTTACCTGAAGAGATAAACTAGTATTAATACTGCATTATTAGAGAAAAATGATTGGTTTACTTGTATGAAACCACTGTGCTGCATGTGAACCTGATCAAACATTCATCTTGAGAAGGTTCAGATTAGGATAGGCACTAGAAGTACTGGATCTTTCTCTGTAAATGTCTCCTGAGGAATCAACAATATAAAAATGTGGATTTCATCACATAATTTCATTGTCATTTTGGCTGACCTTTTTATTTAAGCTAATCTTATTTTTAGTGCATGTGTTTAGAGATTTTGGTCATAATTCATAAAAATAATTATTAAATTAGAAATTTAATGGGAGTTTTTTATGAGTTTGCAACTGACTCATAAATGAATCATCCAGCTTCAGCGCCATTGATTTTTAAAATGTCTTGCGTAATAGAATCCTAATTTCACTTACAAGATTTCCAATAATTTACATAAATAATAGCATATGAAGCTCTTATTCTCCATTTCTTCAGATCTCTCCTCAAAACTTATCTCTGCTATGGTGCCCAAAATAATAGATAATCAATAAAGATTGACAGTTGTTTAAGTCAATGTTTTTCTCCTCTCAGTACGATTTGTTTTAAAGATAAGCACATTATCTTAAGATAAACACATTTTGTTATCACACCTGCAATTTTATTAATTATTATGTACTAGGTAAAGCTCAGCTGGCAAACGTGTGGGAAGCCTCAAAAAATACAAAGTACCACCAAACTTCAAAAGCTAAGCTTTGGACACTCAAAGGATGAACAAGGCTAGAGACAGTTTTCTAATGTTTCTGTGAAACTGGCTTACATTAATTTCATAGAAGGCAGATGGAACAGGACTGAAAACTGCCCACAGCCTAGTTCTTTGTACATTGTAGTTGCAATGCTTAAAGCAACAGCATTTCCAACTGTCACCTGAAGAAAAAAAAAAATAGAAAAGTTAAGTTTCCTCTGATACGTCTAGGCTTTATTGTTACTACTTTAGCAACAATTATTAAATTTCTAAGCAAATAAAATATTTCATTCCAAGAAAAAGTAATAGAAGCCAGACAAAGTGACTCAGTCTGTTTAAAACAAGGCATTTCCTCTGGAATTTGTTGCTTGATATCTAGTCCTCTTTATTATTCTATACAATACTCTCTCTGAAAGAGGAGCTGTTTCTCAGGAGAACTTTGGCTAATAAAAGGAAAATATTTCAGCTCAACATTGGTAATATCATTTAGGAAGGTGAACATAAAACCAGCAAAGAGTAAGCTAAGCAATTAACATAGTGGGGGCAAACTATGTGGGAATGGAGGAAAATAGAAATCTGATTTGAGCTAAATTGCTGAGAAACACTTATAAAACTGACACAGAAAGGAGTTTTTCAGTCTGTGCATCATAACTTAATATAGAAATTTTCTTTCATGACATAATTTAAATTATACCACTGACTATTTTCAAACTTGTGGTCACATGGGCTCTTATATAAGTAAATTAGCCCAATTTACCTAAAGGTATGATTTCTGAAAGACTACTTAAACCACACTTTGAAGTGAATTAAGCTAAATCAAATCAAGGTCACATTAACTCTGAAAGACGGTGTGCACAAAATCTATCAATGTAGTCCAACTGACCCTTCCTGAAAGACTGATTTGGATAGCCAAACATCCCTGGTAGAAAAATCTCAGCGATTTTAGTTAAGAGATGTAAGTACCACCATGATTCCCAGGGTAGATAGTGACCCTAAAAGCATACTCCATAGGCTTGCCCTAAAGTGAGACCTGTACCTCTGATAATCGTGGAATGGCTTGGGTTGGAAGGTACCTTAAAGATCATCTAGTTCCAACTCCCCTGATCTAGTTCCACCCCCCCTGAATCTACCAAGGGGTTGTGACAGAGAAAAACGCAGTTTTTTTCACCATCATTCTTCCAGCTGGGTCCAAAAGAACATTAAGCCCCTGTTAGAATTGCCCCTCTTGGGGCAGCTATTAAACTTGCAGATGTTTTCCAGTGACCCAGAAAAGCCTTCTCAATTTATTAAAATGCACTAGTCTAGGGTTCTAAAATCAATATGGGAAAACAAACTTAATACCTATGGCCAGGCTGGCAGCATTTCTCCCTTTTCAGGTCATGAGTGTGGGAGAACAGGTGAGTGCTGCAGCTGATCTGTTACATCACCTAATCCTGGCTCTGGCAAGCCCAGAGAGAAATAATAGTAAACAGTGAAGTCTATAAATGGCTCCAGAAACGACATCTTGTTTTTATATAGTTTTCTTTGAGTCGTTAACAGTCAGGCGCCACTACTACTGAAACTTATCGTTATTAAAACCACAAATGGGCTCAGTGTCCAAAAGGGTTCCCTTAGCTGGTTTAAAGGAAATAACAAAGTCCAACCCGTAGAGACCAAACAGTAACAAGAAAAAAAGATCCCAGAGAGATATTAGAATGTAGTATTTAAAACTGGACTTTAAAGGCCTCTTGTAAATGAGTGCTCCAGATACTGATCAAGGATAAATTGTGGTTTACAGAAATGGTTTAAACAACAAAAAAGAAACAGTGCACAACCTGTGGAAGGCTTCTACCAGCTCAGCTGACCAGCAATATGGGAGAGGAAGGCTTTTGGATTTGGCTTTTGAACACCAGTGAAACTGCCTGGCTGATGCTAAAGGATTGCTTGTGAAAATAGAGAACTTGATGCTAGTTTTAAAAGTGGAGGAACTGTGCTCTTAAACCTAATGATCACAGGGGGTCTATCAAATTCCGTTTCTCTTCTCCAACAGTGGCCAAAACCCAGATACCTCACTGAAAAGTGCCAGAAACCCTAAAGCGAGCAGTTATGGAATAGACATCATGTTAGGAAAAATGTTTTCCAAACCCCCATTAGTCAGACAATTGGCTTCACTGTGAAGTAGGACAGTTCATATTCTTACAGATATTGTGCTCTTTTTTCCCCCCATGCTTTTATATGTAACAACATAGTCCTATGTTTTCTCATTCTGCTTGAAAATATCTACTTCTCTTCTAAATTCTGCTGAATTCCTGGCCTCAAAAATATCTTGTGTCAATGTAGTCTACAATCTAATTGTATCTATTATAAAAAATTTCCTGTCTTTAAATTTATAGCCTATAACCAAATGCACAAACTGCAAAACTGAACAAATATGAGTTTTTAACAACCTCAAATTGTGCCAGGGGAGGTTTAGATTGGATATTAGGTAAAATTTCTTCCCTGAAAGGGTTGTCAAGCACTGGAACAGGCTGCCCAGTGAAGTGGTTGAGTCGCCATCCCTGGAGGTATTTAAAAGACATGTAGATGTGGCACTTAGGGACATGGTTTAGTGGTGGCCTTGGCAGTGTTAGCTTTACAGTTGGACTTGATGCTCTTAAAAGGTCTTTTCCAACCTAAATGATTCTATGATTCATTGTAGCACAAATAATTTCAGATAACATCATTTTGTATGTTATGCCCATCCTCTTTTAAGACAATCTTACATTTTTCCAATCATTCTTCACTCTGGAGTGTCTCATTGTCTGCTCCCTAAATTATCCTCTCTTCCCACCTTTGAAATACTTCTATCATCTAACCCACATCCTTTTAAAGACAGAACAAGCCAAAGGCAGCGGAGTGGTCCAGGCAATTCTGGGCGGGGATACGAATAGGTAAGTTATAACATCCTGTTTGCCCTTTTTAACTGTGGCTGTTCTTTGAGTATAGATTAAAGTTGAGTTGCCAATAGTCACACTCAGCTCTTTCCTCCAATGGAATAAAGGCAGGTTATATGCATGCACAAGTAGTTTATTTCTTTTCTGTTCTTTTGCCTTTGTCAGTAAAAACATAGACATCACTTCCAGTCCTCTTTTCCTTTTTTAAACTCCCTGGATTACATCCTGGGCTGGGATTTTTCTAATGGCAATGCAATAAACTGCAAAGTAATTTGGGAATTTTAGCCCCATCAGCTTCTGGGGAAGACGAGCCCAGCAGGCCTGCTTCCAGCCATGTGAAGAGCTCTGCCTCTCCTACATCCAGGGACAAGGGCTTTTCCCAGACAAGAACAGAAAGACCCCTATGGCTCAGGACTTTTCTACTAATTTCTACTTTCATGGGAACGAAGGACGATTTCTGATGCTCCCCACACCTCCCTCACCTGAGGACAAGGGTTGCAAAAAACCGGGAGAGGAGTGGTATGGACAGAAGGACACAGCTGTAAAGGACCTCCTTGGTCACCTTGTTCAGTCCCTGCTCTCTGGGACAAGGGTGCTACACAGTGCCCTTCATTAACTTATTACCATTCACCTTCACCTTAGGGTGCTTCCCCCACAGCTGTAGTCCCAACAGCCCCTGCCATTAGGCACCTTCTGACTTCCAACCTAAATCTAGGCAGAATGACTTCACACATGCATCTCCCTGTGCCATTTTGGCTCTTCAGCTTCACTAGCTCTTCTCCCTCTGAGGCGTCCCTCGGCCCTGGAGCACACTGCGCAGGGCATCACGCCTACCCCTTCCTCACAGCCAGGCCGCCATCTTGCCAACAACCCCTTCCTCAAGGCCAGGCCGCCATGTCACCACACTCCTCCACAGACATCCACCACAGAGACCACTCACGGCCTCCCAGCCTTGCCCGCAGCCTCTAACCTGTACAGACCGGCCGGGCTGGCGGGGGAAGCCCACCGTGGCCCCGCTCGGGGGTGTAGGAGCGGGGCGGGGGCTGAGGCCGCGCCTGCCCGGGCGGTTTTAGGCGCGGAACCCTGGCGGCATAGGGGCGTGTTCCCAGCCGGGGCGAGCGGCCGAGTAGCGCCGGGCCCTGAGCGCTGGGAGCGTCGGGCGCCTTGGAAACGGACGGAAACTGTGAGGGAGCGGCGGCGGGAGGATGCTGAGCCCCGAGCGGCTGTCGCTGCCGGGGCCCGAGTACCTGGGTGAGGAGCGGGGAGACGCGGCGGGGTAGCGCCCCGACGGGCCTCGTCCCCTGGAGAGGGCTCGGTGGGGCCGGGGGTGACTGCGGCCCGGCCCGGCCTGGCCTTCCCGAGGACAGCGGCGAGCGGCCTCACCCCTCAGGAGTGACTCCGTGTCCGCCTTCTCGGCTGGGGAGGGGGCGGCACCGGGAGGGGGTTACAGCTCGGTGTCGTAGGGCGCTGCTTCCCCGGGTGCTCCCCTGAGGTGGGAGGGCTGTGGGGCCCTCTTGGGCCGCTGCCCTTAGATGAAGGCAGCGCCGGCCTGAGGGAGGTGAGCTGCGGTCTCCTCCCCTGTCACATTTGCGATGTGAGTAGTAACAAGCAACGTCCAGCGGCTCCATGGTAGACTGTAACCTTATTTGGCCCATTACCAACCTGTTTTGCTCCCAGGTCTACATAAGCAACCGTATTTTATGCTCATTTCCCAGCATGTGTAAGGATGGCTTTTTTTCTGAAATAAGGTGACGTTGGTAATGTTTCCCACGTAAAATGGAAATCTTTTAACTTACAAAGCAGCCGCTCCCTTGCAGACTACATCCTTTTAAGCTGATTCTAACAGTCTGTGTTACTGCTTGATGTTCCAGGAAACTAAGGAGCGAAGTGATTCGGTGTTAATGTGTCAAAAATAATTAGGATGGAATAATGTCAATATGACTTCATTTAATTCCTAAAGAGGAGATGAATTACAGGTAGTAAGCATTTGGAATGTGTTCAAGACAGTATTTTTGAAGTGAAACTCTTCAGCCATTACTTTCTAGGCCTAAGAGGCTGTTTGGTAATGACTGTTATAAAGGTATACATCATTTACTGTGGCTTTCTTGTACAAGGAAAGGTCAGAAATGGCATGGATTGCTTTGTGCTACTTGTTCCACACGATTTTGCTGTCTCTGGACAAAACTAGAGAAACACCGCTGGCTTCCAGTAAATGGAAAACCTGTCTTGCAGGGAGGAGACTAACAGAGCTTAGTTTGTTCAGCCTAGCAATAGTGTCAGTGAGGAGGGATCCAACTGTTCTTTCAAAGCACATCATAGCACTAAAGAGAGATGAAGTATTTAAGCAAAGGAGTGATCTAATTCATCTTAGAGTAGAATCTCTTTGTGGTATTGCTGCTAGGCTGCTGTTAGGGTACTTTGTGCATACCTGCATAGCTGCAATGCTATTCTGTGTTAAGGAAACTCAAGGCAGAAAGAAGAGTTTGTTTAGGGCTCTGTTTGGGGTGATTCTCAGGAGACTCAGTTTGCTGAAGTTCTTATTGCTGATTTCAATTCTGGAGCTAGTTCAGGTATTTGAGAACAGTATTGCAGTGTGCCATGTAGATACACCCTTTGGTTTTGTGCTACTCTATCACACTACATCAGCATTTTCAACCTACGCATTAATAGAGAGACTCATAACTTTTCCAGAGTTGCTCTAGGCTGAAACTTGCAAAATTTCTTTTTTTTAATGAGCCAACTTGGTTTTAGGTTAATTTAATTGTTTTTAATGAAATAGGCACTTAACTTTTACTTGTGTGAAACTTGACAGTAAGGATTGAATCACTCAAAACAATCTAGGAAGCAGACAAAAAATTCTTAAAGTGTAAGAATAAACCAGTTTTCTGTTTAACATCTGAAGTTGAGAAATGAGTTCTAAGAGATGTGCAAGATTGTTAGGTGCAAGCAGCTTTATTAGCCTACTTAAAGCGAGCCACCTTTTATCTCTGTTCCACACGCTGATCTACCATTCCCTTTTCATTTTGTAAAACCTTCAAAATTATTCTGACATTGAGGTCAGAAAAAGACACACATGTAAGCGTGTCAGGTTGAGCAATAACTTGTATAAGAGCTTGTTCTGTTGATCACGTAGTATGTCCTTCTGTTTAGGTTGCAATATCTGTTGTCTATTAGAGGGGCAAAAAGTGTCTGCTACATTACAGTATTGTTATTAGCTGTAAATGTTACCAATAACAATGTTTTTGTCTTCATGAGACTTTGTAACTTATCAAACTGCTTACAGATCCTACTGAATGAATTGTGTATCAGCAGTAGGAAAGTGGTTAAAAAACAAACAAAACCCACAAAACCCCAACTCTCCCTGCCCCCCGCCCCCCATAAACACATCTCCCCACATGTTTTCATAAGATGCTTTTATGTTTTCTACATTGACCTGGTATTCTGAAGTCACCATTCTTTGGATTTGTTCTATTGTGTGCCTCAAAGTCTTGTTAATGTAGTTGTCTGATGTGGGGTTGTAAGCAATTGTGATAAGTTTTGCTTTCTGTAATTTTATTCTGAAGTTGTGTTGCCCCAGGCTGCCACATAAGGTATTCTCTGAGTCTCCCAGATCAGATGACACTGTCTTTCCTGACCTGGAATGGGCAAGCTTCACCTAACCTCTTTTTCCCTTTTTCCTTTTTCAATATCAAAAACAGGCCAACAAATAAAACGAGTGGCCAAAATAACATTACATGCTACTTGCTGCATTAATCTTTTTTTTTTTTTTTTTCCTTTCCTATTTGAGATGATTCTTTCACATCCAGTTTGGATGCTGAGGGAGATAAAAGCAGTTGTGAATTAAAATAGAAGTGAACAGGGAGAGAATTAAGCATTCACTTAAGATGAAAAATAATAGCAAAGCTTTGGTACAGCAGAGTTCCTGGAGAATAAAAATCAGGGCAACACATCTCATACCACAATGATTGTGGGACAGTAAGTAGAACAGAGATGACTGATACTCAGTGAATAGGAAAGGAGATGAGGTCTGCAGAGTTGGCAGAAAGGCTACAGTGAAGATGTTGTAACAAGCAGGACATTTTAAACAGTATTTTCACTGAATAAACAACATTTAGTGTTTGGGGATAGTGATGAAAATGTGTTTCTCATTTAATGAATGAGACTGGAACTACAGTAGGCAAAATGAGGCCTATTTGAGATACTTTTCCATGCCTTCCTCATTATGGTTTAATAACTGGTGATTGCTTAGTTATTTATAGCAGGCAATGGAGCACTTAGTGTATTGTTCTGCTCATGCAGCTGTCTTCTAAAGCTTCAAATTGTATCCCCCCCCCCCCCCCGCCCCCTTCCCTGTTATGGAGAAAAAGCAGTAGATTATTGCAAATTTTTGAACTTTTATTTTTCTCTGGATTCTCCTCCCCTCTACTCCCCAACTCCAGGATGTGCTTTCTTTTCTTCCTTTGCCAATATGAGACATGTAAGAACACAAATACTCTGTTAGGGAAATGCCTTATCAGTAAAGCATGGGGCTATTGAGTGCCAGAAACATGGTTGTGTTTCCTCATCTCTCTCATAAGAGGTCTCAGGCTTCATGATTAGAAAGAACATTCATGGTATTGGTGCTTTTACAAAACTGAGTACCTCCCGACAGAGAACTTCAGTTGTGTAGAGACTTTGCAGGTACCTAGGGTTTACTTTTCTTCTGAACAGTCTTAAGAAATACTGATTTGGAAAGTCCAAGTGCAATAGTTTTCTTTAACAGCATAATCAATGTATAGGTTATGTTGTTATCCAGGCATCTCAGCTGATACTGAGTCTCCTCTTAGTCTAGATATTTGATGAGCTTCTGTGAGGCACTCTCGCTGAAACAGTTTATGGTCTAAAAAGCAGAAGAGAATGCCTTTTTTTATTTTTTTTATTTTTTTTTAATTTCTTGCCCTGTTGTACACATAGGACAACTATAACGTGGAAGATAAATGACTTCCCCACTGATGCACAGGGGTTTGTTTGCATGTAGAAATGTTAGTTAAGTTTGAATCTTCTTAGACTCAGTCTAGTACTTTCTCCAAAAGATGGAGATTTCGTCTCCAAACCTGCTGTTGCATTACAGGACTTCCACCTTAACTTGAAAGGTAACAGGTGAAATCTGATCCTGATTGAGGTAGAGTTCCAGAACTGGAGAGTACATAGTCCTTCTACATTTGAGTATGAATAGGTAGGGAACCATTAGGCTACTTAATGCCTTATAGCAAGCTGGAATGACAGTTACTTCCACAACATTAATAATACACAGCATAAATTCAGTTTGTTTTGTTTTTTTTAAAAAAAAAGATAGCTCAACAATTTTGCATTGGTGAGGTGATGATTTCTAGCAGCTATACAACATCTTGCAGAAGGTGGTCTGCTGGAAGGACTTAGACAATTAAGTTAGTCTGTGCAGTCTCAGGAGTGCAAACTGAAAAAGTACAATGTCGTGGTTTGTGACAAATATGCTGATTAATTGTTTGAAACAAATTTTCAGTTATGGTCAAGATTAAATTATAAACTGAAACATTTATTAAACTTTTTGTTGAAAGTGGTTTTGAAACTGTGAAAGTATGAAATACAGTATAGTTATACTGTGTGGCCTCTTAGCATGTGTTCCTGAGTAACAGCGGATGTCTCGCATCATAGTGTTATCTTTGGTGTGACAAGGTCTACTTGTACTTCAAAAAAAAAATTTTTTTTCAGGGTTAATGGGAAGTTACACTGTGAAGCTGTGCAAAGCTGGAAGGAACTACAGCTGTAGTGATTTAGCTTTTAAGTTGATCGTTTTGTTTACATACTTCTCTTGCTCAGGCCATCCCTTAGCGATATCTGAAGAGATTAAATCCCTAATGAGAATGGGTGAAATCCTTAATGATATCTGAAACATTAAAAAGAGCATCCTGAAAGACCATTAATGCTGGAAAAACTTCCAGAGTTGACATGAATTTGTTCTTGCAGTTTGTATCCTTACTAATTCCCTCTTGCATCATTATTGTTTTGGTAATATTTGTATGAAATTGGTTTTGTGTTACTATAGATGTGACTTTCCTATGTGCATAATACAGTAGTGTCCTTAGTTAAGCTCCAGTTCAGAATAAATTCTGAATTAGTATTTAGCTGTTACTTTATATGCTCTCAGAGATTAAAAAATGGCAGAAGTATTCCAAATACATTAAAGCTTGTTGTGCTCTTGAACTTCTGATAACTGAAATGAATCTTAACATTAATTGCATCAAATAGTGTGTATTTTCAGCATTTCAGTTGAGGAGGAGGCAAATCACTAATAAAAGCTGGTCTTATTATCCAGGAATTCCCACCTGATTTTTTCAATATATTCAGTTATGCCAGGAATGAACCAGCCATTAAAAAAAAAGCCCTGTTATGTACATACAGTACAAATTGTTTTGGTAGGCAGCTCATGTTCCAGAATAAGTCATCTCTCATGAAGAGTTGAGCAATAATGTGGCTAGCTGATTTGATAATAATTTGATAAATACTTACCTCCACTACAGAGCTCTGTTCTGCTGCTTCTTTAAACAAGGTATGTGATTCGTGTTTTACTATCTGATACCAACTTATTCCAATCATACTCTTTCTTCAGGTCATTTGGCACACTTTATTTTTCTTTTGCAACATCTGCTGCTGTTTTTATTGCATCTATTGGCCGTCCCATGTTTGCTATTCCTTTCAAGTATGACAGGCAGCATCACTTCTTGGTAAGTGTGCTGATATACTGATCTTCAGTCTTTCTTCTCTTCCTTTAGAAAAGGCAAACCTGTTGGAAAGAGAAGCTTCTTATCAACATAGCATTAGGGAGATGCATCTAAGTTGTAAAACTGGGAAACTAATATGCAAAACCAGTACGGTTAACGTGATTGTGTTGCCAATACATGCTGAAGTAGGTATCATGTAACTGACACAAACAGTACTGTGGCACTTCCAAGGTCTTAATCCTCTCCGTTCCTCAGCACTGCTGATAATAAAAATATTACATATACGCAATATCATTACTTAAAAGTGACATGTATTCTTCCTTCCTCCTGAATTTCTGGCTTTGAGAATTTCAGTGCATATATTCTGTTTCATGCAGTGGTATTATTTGCATTAAATTCTCCCTCAAGATT
This sequence comes from Haliaeetus albicilla, assembly GCF_947461875.1. Classification (NCBI taxonomy): domain Eukaryota; kingdom Metazoa; phylum Chordata; class Aves; order Accipitriformes; family Accipitridae; genus Haliaeetus; species Haliaeetus albicilla. The sequence continues at coordinate 44,305,757 of NC_091487.1, forward strand.
TTTCAAGTATCAATGCTTGTTCTTACAGTATTTGTAATCAAACTTAAGAATTAACAGATTGTTTGTTCTCATAAAAAGATTGAAACAAGTAATTTGATGGCTTATAAAAGGACTATTTTTGCTATTTTAAATACACATGCGAAATGATTTGGTGCAGTTACGGCTAAATGGAATTAGTTGTGATTGTCTAATCTGTTGTTGTGATGTCCATAGACATTGTGGATTGACTGTGGATGTAATCCTCGTTTCTCCTTTTACTTATAAGATGGAGGAGATTTATATAATTTGGTCTGAATTGAACAGCCACTGTTCAGCCCTGCCTGAATTTGGTTCTAAGCTGAAAGTGGATTAATTCCAAAATTCACTTTAAACATTGGGCATGTGAGTGATGGTGGGGTGTGAGAATGTGAGTGTGGTGGTATTACCACCAGAGGCCATTCACCTAAGTGCTGCAGTGGCCAGCTTTGGAGGAGCTGTACTGTATATATTGCTACTGATTGAACAGAGGCAATAACTGTAACCTCGCTGCTAGTGGTTTAGTGATAAGAATTAAAATATTCCGTGCAAAGCTATCTACTTAACATTAGGTCACGGGCTGCCCGAAGACTCCTCTGTGAACTTAATCCGTGAGATCCTTCTGTGAAATCTGCCTGGTAGTTCTTAAATCTGACAAAAAAGAGTAGCACCTACCAAATGAGTGTGGCAGGCACGCTTACTTACTGTTTGGGGTAGTTGCATGGGATTTCAGGAAAGAGTTTGGCAAATACAGATTGCTTTAGAAAGTTTTGTACGAGTAAGGAGGAGAACCTTTGTTGCGATAAGCCATAAACAAATAAAAGCTGAGGATGATAACCTGTTGTAACACCTCCTGTGTGGAAGCTGCAGTATACAGGAGTTCTATCAGGAAGAAAATGAGTAGAGACAGCAAGCTGTAATAGCACAATTGCGTGAGTATTTGGGCTTTACATTCTGATTTGGACTTGCTGCCTTATTATTGCAAAGTGAGCCTCAAAAGTATGAGCAACATGTATACCAATACACCATATCTCCCTGAATTTTCAAAAACTATTAAAACATATGAATCATCTCATTTATTTTGCACAGGACCTCACGGATTTATAACTCTGCTTGCATAAACAGTTAATGTTCCAGTATGGTTCCAGTGTTTGTTATGGAAAGTACCATTTGTATAAATTATGGAACTACTATTTTGCTATAACCAGACTCCTGGCACTTTATTTTGCCTTTCTGGCCTGCTAGAACCTGCCTGCATATTAGATTTTATTCTATGACTTTTCTGTGTAGGGTAGAGTTGGTTGGGTTATAAAACATACTACTCGTACCATTCCATGGAACTGGGCAGCCCACGAACAGGAAGCCAGAGCTGGAATTTGGTTTGGCAGTGTGAACTGTGCTACCTGGATAATAGCACAGCAGCCGAAGAGCCAAAGAGAGAGACTTCTCAAGGAGATTGCAAGTGCTATTTTATTTCAGTTTCTCTGCTCACCAATTTCTTCCCCGCCCCACGCCTCTACCTACGTTCTGGGAAATAGGGAGAGAGGTTCTTTGCCAGGATCCTTAGGCCATGCAACAAAAAGCTTAACAGAAGTACCCTTTTACCAGCAACTGTATTCAACAGTGACCCATGTCTATATGTGTACATTTTTAAGTGTGACAGAAATGTCTGAAATTCTGTGTTGAAAGTTAATTTATTCTCCAGGAGCAGACTCGAAGGTATTTGCTATAGAGGTCAGCCACATTGTGCTTTCTAGCACTGTGGGACCATGCCTGTCTATTCCCATAGGCTTTTAAGGGAGAGATTAATGACTCTAAAGAAGCAAAATAACAAAAATATATGTTTCATTGATAGGGCCTATTCTATGAAAGGAGTGTATACTTCCCCACAAAGTTTTGAGAATGGCTTTGCAGTTGAGCAGAAGTTATTGCAGGCTGAGATGAGTGGAAGCCTGTCTGCTAGTACCGTTTCCTGGCTTAATTTGGTACCGCTGACAGCTCAAGAGGGGCCTGAAAAGACAGTTTCTGAGTGCAAGATGGGCTGCATGAAGAAGAGGGAGGAAGGATGGGCTGAAATAAAGTTACCCAGTTGCTGTTATCTTGAGCCTGTGACTGAGCTGCACGACTCATTCCTCCCTCGGGGGACACAGGTGCGCAGAGCTATTTTTCTTTAATCACTCACATAAATTAAATTTATTCCTTTGCATTAAAATAATTAAATAAAGCTACGCCCTGTATCTTTTAGTACCAGATAATATCTTTGAACCTTTGGCTCACCATTTTGCTATCAGCTGCAAGGTATTTTCCAGGGTGTGCTTAACCAATTTTACCATTGTCCTGAAAAGTGTTCTAGGCAGAGAAATCCCCTGATAGCAATCAATGTTCATACATACTTTTAATCACTGTATCCACTGGGAATAATCATTTCCGGGCTTCTCTTTAAGTCCACCTGCCTCACACTAAGATGAAAGGGACTTCCATGCTGTGTATCAAGTGGTGCAGGCTTGATGCTTACCAGGATATTAAGCACAAATTAAAATGGTTTGAAGCATATTGATGTGGGTCTGAGGTTGGCCAGTTGCTGGTGAGGGGATGATGCTGCCAAGTCTGGAGCAGATTGGCAAGGAGCAAGAACAGCCCTTGCCTTTCCTATATCCCCTAAGGGTTATCTCCTGCTCCTTTTTAGGACACGACACTACTTGCAAAGGTGCAGTAGCATACGTGTTTAGGATGGAGGCGTGTGCTTTGGGAACAGGGTTTGTGTGCTTTCCAGGTTAGGAATGATTTTCCTGGGTTTGTTGTGACTTGTCTTCTGATTGTTGAACTTGTAGATTTGGAAAGTCTGCTGCGTGGTAGCTGGCGCATCACCCCAGACTCGGCTCTTTGTTGCTCTAACTTGATTTCTAGCCAAAAACATCAAAGGGGCTCAGTGGCAAATCTGTGTGGCTTCCTCCCTGGCAAATGCTTGGTTTGTACAGAGTCTGCCCCCTGCAGAAGCAGCAAAATGGTTTGTGTTGTCCCAAACTATCTTTACTCAATAGTCTTAAAAGTGAGTGGCATTCTGTGGTTGAGTACTGGCAGATCCACCACTTCTGAAATTTCCTTATGTTTGGTTTAGGCAGCTATTTGAGACTGACTCTTGAGCAATATAAATCTCTCTTGGCATTGAGACCTGTTCCCCACCTGCTACTCCAAGAACATTCATTGATGCTTGTATGGAAACAGATGTACTTTTATTTGCACCTTTAGGGAAAAAAAACTTTACAGAACAACCTTAGAGCTACTTGGCTTTGGTAAGGAGGGAAGGGCAGGGAACACCTAAAGCTCTGCAAAAGCTCCATCAATACAGCATTGACAATCTGTATAGGAAAGATGGCTGTGACTCAGAACAGAGATCAGGAACTTCTCTTGAGTAAGCATTTTCCAGTGAGGCAGTCTCACAACTCCTTCTCCTCTTCCTTCACTTCCAGAATCCCAGGGGATTTTGAAAAAGGGTCAGCACTGTTAATGACTAACTCTGTGTAGCCAGGAAAGAAAGCAGGATTTAGGTCAGGAATTTTACTATCCATATCTGGGGGAATGAAACCTCTACTCTCTAACTGAGGGAGCAAATGCTTGTTGGCTTGTTGTGTAAGGCACACAACCAGGCTGGTCTGGCTCTGGGCTTTGCAGGCCCCTTGTATTCTAATTTCTGTCTCTTACTGTCTTTTATTTGCAGCTCAAAGACATGTCCTCACGTACATGGAGGATGCAGTGAGCCAGCTGCTGGAGAACAGAGAAGATATTAGTCAGTATGGCATTGCCAGGTTCTTCACTGAATAGTAAGTACATCAGGATGCTGCCAATAGGGCCAGTCTGAGGGGGGCTTTTGGAAACAGGCAGGGTACATGGAGAATGGGGCTGGACACATGCTGATTATGTTGTGAATGCTGGATTTCACTGGGTTAGCCAAGGGCTGCCTGAGCATGTTTCGGAAACGTGCATGGCTTTCGTACAGTTCAGTACCTCTTCTGTTACAAACATTCATGTGAAGCAGTCACTTTGGGGAACAGAGCTTTTAAAAGCATATAGAAAACCAAATTCTGCTTGCCTTAATCAAGGCTGTTAGTATCAAAAGCAGAGACTGCTGCTGGTTTCAGCAGCACTCATTCTTCCTTTCTCTGAATTTGAACTGTTTTGTCTTCTTGTGTGATTGTTGGCCTATTGAATGCTTTAATAGAATGCCTCTTCCTCCCTTATAACCTGCATAAGTCCTTAAATAATGAACATAATAATTAACACAGATAATCTCTTCCTACTACTTTGGAAAGATTTTTTTTGGGGGGGGGGAAAGCTATGTGCTGGTCTTCAGTGTTGTTGATGTTGACTCAGCCGATTGCTGTATGTTTTGCCAACTTGATCATGTATTGCACAATGTCTAAAACTCCAGGCAGCTTCATTAAAGATCTGTTGGTAATGTGTGTACTTGCAGTGGTGTCGTGGTTTAACCCCAGCCAGCAACTAAGCACCACGCAGCTGCTCACTTACTTCCCCCCCATCCAGTGGGATGGGGGAGAAAATCAGGAAAAGAAGTAAAACTCATGGGTTGAGATAAGAACGGTTTAATAGAACAGAAAAGAAGAAACTAATAATGATAATGATAACACTAATAAAATGACAACAGTAGTAATAAAAGGATTGGAATGTACAAATGATGCGCAGGGCAATTGCTCACCACCCGCCGACCGACACCCAGCCAGTCCCCGAGCGGCGAATCCCTGCCCTCCACTTCCCAGTTCCTAAACTAGATGGGACATCCCATGGTATGGAATACACTGTTGGCCAGTTTGGGTCAGGTGCCCTGGCTGGGCATGAGAAGCTGAAAAATCCTTGACTATAGTCTAAACACTACTGAGCAACAACTGAAAACATCAGTGTTATCAACATTCTTCACATACTGAACTCAAAACATAGCACTGTACCAGCTACTAGGAAGACAGTTAACTCTATCCCAGCTGAAACCAGGACAAGTGGTTATAAGTCTCTGTCTTTTGATGCCCATTTGAAAATCTTGCCTTGCTTGCTTCCTTCCTGTTACCTTTTTCTGAGGCAAATCAATGTGTAGAGTATTTCACAACAGTTTCTGTACTACAGTAGCGGAAGAGGATCTCAAAGCATAGGAATAGCTTGCTTTCTCAGTTGACCACAGTTTCTTTTTTTTTTTGGGGGGGGGGGGGGGGGGGTGTTTTGTTTTTTTTCTGCACATCAGTGTCCATCTGATCTCCAAATGAGGTCTAACTTGCTAGTTCGACTGATTGGACAACTTGCATTATATTTTCTTGCCCCATGTACATTTTCAATTTTTAAACAACTGAGATTCTCACTGGTAAATGAGTAACTAAGATAAATACTGCAGCAAGTTGGAGGGGAAATTCTTAAAGCTTCCCCCCCCCCCAAGACTGGTGTGATTTTGACCATCTTGGCAGAGGAGGTAAGATATCAGCTATCTTGCTACATCTGTTTGTATAACAGCTCTTTTAGATAGATGGCACTGTAACAAGAAAATATTGTTTCTTGGTAGTATGTTATCTCTTTTGCTCTCAACAAAGTACTTCCAACTTTCACGTGGCATGAGTGATCCATGTTGCAAAATCTGGAAGACCCATGCAAAACAGTATAAAGGCAATTTTACTAGAAGAATCAAACAGCTTATCAAGGCTGTTTAGTTTTACTGTTAACATTTCTCTGTAGCTTAGTAACTAGAATGAATACTGATTTTAAAAGACCTCAGAAATCTATTTTAGAAGCAAATAATACTTGGTACTACATGGATTTTATAATATTTTTTGTTGTTGTTTATGAAGTAGCTCAAACTCTCAGAACGACTCTGCATTCCCTCTTTGTAGACTACCAAAGTTAAAAAAATGCATAGTATCAGGCTACACAAACCAATGAGCAGTATACTTCCATGTTCTGAGCAAGTTGCAGTGGTCGCTGCTAAGTGGGGGTTGCAGAGAATTAATCATTGGGGTATTGGGGACAAATGAAGGTACAACCTGTGCACTTGACGTGATTGGGAATCACAATACTCCACCTGATGTAGGTGAGTTTCCACAGAAAGTAATACTGAGATAAGTCAGCTGAACAAATAGTAAACAAGAGCTTAAGAAAGATAAAGAGCATGACTACAATGACCTCCACCCACCAACAGGATTTCTTTACCAGAGTTGAAGGCAAGGTGGCTCTGAAATACCCAGCTGAATTCGTTATTCAGGCATCTCTCCAGATCGGATTTGGTTTGCACCTACTTTGAAGCTGACACCTCAGGGCCTTTTCTAAACTTCTGATCATATATACTTAAAAAATTAAATGGTGAGCAAGAGGTCTTCCATGCTTTCTGAAACTGCTCACATTGCTTCTCTATAGTATTTCTTCTTCATGACATGATAACCATCTTATTTTCATTTCCTATCCCTCTTCTACCTTTGAAAGAGTAAATAGTAATTCAAGGTTGTTATAACAAACAAAACTGTCACCATAGAGCACAACCCTCTTATCGACTTAGGTGCTGAAGATCGTGTTTTTCCCATTTATTTTCAAAGAAAGATGTGAATTTCTATAACGGCTTTTTGTTCACACTGAGTGTTCTGTAGAGCTTCTGATTTCTTGAAAGGCAGGAAAAGACTGCATGTTCGTTTCTTCTGTAAGTAATATAGAACTAGTCATTCTTTTTCTTTTTTTCTTTTTGCTTTTTTTTTTTTTTTTTTTTAGTATGTCTGGAGTTTAGCAGATCAAACTGTGTTCCTGTACCAAAGCACAAACAGGCTTAGTGATTTTGAGAGCTGTGAAACTCTTAAGATTTGAGATGTGGGATTCTTTATTTAAAGTGGAGAGTAAATGATCAGTAATATGGGTGTAGGTAGACTCAGAATACAAAGTTTCCTATTACGAAAGGCTCACAGGGCTTAGTGGTGAACCCTCACTGCCCAATAGATTTCTGTTCATCCATGCAACTTGTCAACATTTGTTCAGGCTGTGCTTTGAAGGCTACCCTGCTCTGCCAAGCAGATAAGCTTGATCTTGATTTTTATCTTTAATCTCAGTATCTTCAAACTCAAAGATAACTTGTGAGATTCCAGAAGGTTTGTTTACATTCTCCCAGTGTTTTCCTTGTTCTAGGTTATTCTAAGTGAGAGGATTGTCATGTGCATATTTTGAAGTATGCTGCAGTGATTTGAGATGAAGGGACTTGATTGGGACAGCTGTCCAGTTTTTAACATTTTGCTTTCTCTATTTATGCTCACTTAAAATTAGAGACCAAGCCCAGGGTTTAGAAAGCTAGCAGTAAGGCCCAAGAAAGTGACTTTTTTCTCCCCCCCCCCCCCTTTTTTTTTTTTAAATGTGCATGGGATAAAGTAATGAGTTCTGTAACTTTTCAGAAGTAATGAAGTTAGTGTGTCAAGGATGGGTGTTAGATATTCTCCAAACTCTTCTCAGAGGGCACACTTTTCAATAGAGTGGTGTTCCATGGACCTTTCTTGCTGGATTCACGACTCGAGCAATCATGGACTCTGCATTGCAATGCCCCACCTCACCATGAGTCACTTCAAATGTTTGTGCTAGTTACAACAACTATTTTTATGGGTAGTTAAGAAAATTTTGTTGGGGTTTAGCTTACCTGAGTGAAATTTCATAGCTGAAAACTATGTGGTCATGTAGCTCTGTATGGATCAAGCAGTAAGTGTTTTGCAGGCAATGAGTGTTTCTAGTTGTTTCTAGGCAATGAAATTGGCTAGGTATTCTACTGCTACCCACAGCCTAGCACCAGGATTGCTGATTGCAGAGGGCTGACCTTCATCTCTATGTTTCTCCTTGCAGAATATTTTTAGTCTTCAAGGATGTTTTTTCTCCTACTTTATTCCATTGTTCATTTGTCCCAATCATGTGGACATCTGCTTTCAATTTTGGGAGTACCTTGAGGCTTCCCTCATCTGACTCACCCCTGACTCTTACAGGAATAGAGATCAATCACCCTTCTGTCAATTAATCCACATCTTTTAGCTAAACAAATAAAATGCCTCTCTTAGGACTAGTCTTGATTTTATAGATATGCTGAAATGCTACTGGTATTTGTTCATTACAAACCCAAGAAATCTCTGCACTGGTTTTGAATCTGCATGAAATGCAGACTCTTGAAAGCCCTCTGTGTAATTACACACTAATGCTGCTTTACTTCTTCCAGGCTAACTTCTGTGCCAACATATCTTAAAGGGACATGATCCTCCTATACATTATTTATCATCCTGTTTTCTTGATCTTTCCTGTACTGAAGAAAAACAGGGCCCCCATGCTAATGCATTTGATCACAGAGAGGGAATATGCATAGCATCCCACTTTGTATTTTCTGGGATCTTAAAGGAGTCTGTGTGGCTTTTTTTTCACTTCAGCTGGAAGAAGCAGCAACAAAAATTTTTGACCAAGAGACTTCCTACTAGTAATTTTTGCTTTTCTTCTGGGCTAACCCTTTGCTTGAAACTTTCTCTTCTGGTTTGCAGGTAGATGTGCTACTCTGTTCAAGACTCTTTGGAAAGCTCAGAAGTATTGATCAGCGATAACTTACCTTGGGCAGGAGACTCTTCTTCCTATCACTTTTATAGTATATTTGATAAACAAAACACAAGTGAACTAGAGACACAGGAAAAGGCATTTTTCTGTCTATGTTCTTCTCCCAAAACACTTCTTGTTTCTTTTGTGTCTGGTGAAATGTCTTCCTGATCACCTGCCAACTGGAGCATGATTGAGAAAGACATCTTGCTTTTAGCTTGCAGATGGAGCACTACTACTTTGGGCTCCGCAAACTGATGTCTGAGATCCCCTTTTTCTGTGAAGGATGTTTCTGCTGGCTCTAACTTGAAGTGCCCCTGCTGGATCTTGTGTGACAGTTTGCTAATATTTATCTGAGAGGGTGTCTGTGATGTGTGTGTTTGGGGGGGGGGCGGTCGGGGGTCAGATACTGCTTTTAGATCTGTTGTGTGCCTGGCAATTCAAAATACCACGTCTGTGCTGTGTAGAGCCCTGTTCTACACAAAAGAATATTTGCTTTGTTCATGGTAGCAGGACTGGCAGTGCTATATAGTTTGAGATCCTTGGATAGGAAGATGTTATCATAGTGAGACGTATCAACTTCTAGCAATGAAAGTACCTCATTTTCTCTTGTTGTCTGGATTGGCTGGAACAATTTGTTCAACTCATTCCTTAGAGACAAATATGATACTGCTCTCTTGACTTTCTCTGGCAATAGCAGTGACACAGGCTTTGGTATCAGAAGAACTTTTGGCTTGTTCAGTCCTGTACTGCTGTACAACATTACCTAAATAAATCTGTAGAGTAAACAATGTCCTCCTCTTTAAAATAGTCTCAGTACCCTTTGCGGGGGAGGGCGGGGGGAAGCGCCAGAAACAGGACAGATGGGATGCCCATGAGAAATAAGCCACTCGCTGAAGACAACCTTAATTGGCAACTGGAAATAAGATGAATTATCTGCTTATAAAGTGGAGAGATTCTCAGAGCTAGCTTAAAGCCATCAATTTTTAGTTTTTTGGGGGTTTTTTGCATCTCTCTGTTTGTAGGCCTTATCATCGTCATCATCTTGCCGTCGTCTGCTCTGCATCTTTCCCCTTTTCACAGTAACTTGTTCTGTCTTGTTCGCAAGGATAGTGTAAGCTCTTCAAGACAGAAGTGATATTGTACTGCATGTACTTTACAACATCTAGCATTGTAGAACGTTGTGTCCATGCTTTGTACAATTGTAGTATAAAGAGCAAAAATAGTAGTGAGAAGGTCCTTAGGGCTTTGACAGGTTGTGCCAGATTCCCTGAGAGATGGAGCCATTCATTAGAATTTCTCAGTAAAACTGTTTGGGGGAGGGGCATTGGTGTTCGGGTTTTTTTGTGTTAATTCTGTGTGTTTTGAACAAATCAGTAGCCTCTGGGAGGTAACAATACTTTCAGGTTCTTAGATAAAATGCTGATATTCTCTCTGATATAATCTTATGAGTGATTGCAAAAATAATATTTCCTGTGTTCCTCCAAAACTCTCAGGATTCCTACATGTCTTCTGCTCTGGAGAGAAAAAGACAAAATTATCACACTCAATGCAACACTGCACTGAGCCATGCAATTGGTGCGAAGATGCTGCTGTCAATGACCTAGCTGTGAAGCAGCCCTTTGGGCTGAAAATTTCAGCTGGTATAATGTGCTTGATGGTTCCCGACAGGCTCTCACTTGGGATTCCTTGATCCCTAGGGCACTGCCTGAGAGTGCTGTCTGCCTCTCTTTTGCTCTTCAGTTATCGGTGGAAAGAGAATGAATATATGCACTCAGACACAGCACTTGTGCCAGAAGCTCTGAGGAGTAGATTTTGCAGCTAATGTGAATGAGTTGCTATGAGAGAGACATTTTCAAACTCTCTCTGCACAGAGTACATGGATTTGCAGGACTGCGTTTGTTGACAAATCTTTCTGGGGAACCTCTATTAGTTGCATGTTTCTCCACTTAGAGTGGTGCTAATGGACACAAAGCCTTTCTGTTAAAGTCCATTTGTTGCCTTCCAGTCTTACCTCTACAGAGAAGAGTTGTCAGAATGGCAGTCTCTTCCTTGTAATCTAAGTTTCTCCAACCCATATTAGAAATTGGATTTCAATACCCCTAGTCTACTGTGCATGCGGTATGCGTTTTGTATGAGACCTATGGAAGATTTGGGTGTTGTGGATAACTTGGTTTATTTGTGATTAAAGTTATATATATTTTGTCCAGAACCTCTAGATCTGCCACCTGAAGGGTGGTGGTTTTATTACAGAATTGCTTGACAGCAGAAACAGCATTGGTATCTTCATGTGACAGGCAGGATCTATGAATTCCTGGTTTTCCCAGAGTTGTTTCTTTGTAACAAACATTGCAACAAGTCCTAGCCTGACAAATATGCTGATTGGGATGACTGCTGTTGAGTAAACAGCTGGAAAAAATGCATATATTAATGGGAATAACACACTGATTCCTACTGTAGTTTGTGGGCTGCCAATATACTAGAAAATGTAGTGTTTTATTCCCACATACTCAAGAATCTTACAGGTGAGTGGTTACTCAGATGAGTCCAAACCCTGGCAAAGAAATATGGGGGGGGGGGGGGGGAAGGTAAAGAAGCTGTTTGGTAAGCAGGACAATCTCGGAAGGCTTATAGCCAAAGGAGTAACATAGAATTGAACATGAAAGACAATGTTTACCATTGATGGTGCATGCGATAATACACTCTGCTCAGGAAATTTATAATACTGTTTTGGTGACAGAAAAATCTAGGGAACTTGCCATAGCATATGAATGTTAGCACTTGATATCAGCATCTCGTGAGCACAGGGTAGTTAGTTATCTGTAGATAACCCTTCACTTATGCACTGATTTGAGCTGCACTCTGCTCTTGCTATTTGAAGAGAGGCAATCACAGCTTTTATATGCAGTGTGGTCAGATTATGATGCTTCTAGTATGTATTCACTGGTGTAGCAGTGCAGTCTTTGCCCACTTTCCTACTCCTTTACATCATGGAAATTACATATTTATTTGTGGTCTTTGTCAGAATAGTTGCAGCAGAAGTGGACTGGCTACCTTATGGAGACCTTATGTAGTCGAGTATGTTTGTATTTCTTACAACCTTGAATGTTGAAATGCAGCGCATTGAGCTTCCTAATGATGGTTAAAGCTAATTGCATATAGGCAGTATTGATAGCTAATAAAACTGAAAAACAGATGTTAGAAATGTTCCAAAAGCCAAAGTCCAGAAACCTGGCAAATGGTACAAGCTTTAGGACTATATGTGTCTGACAACTGTGTTTGTGTTTTCTCTCTGGGCTGGAGTTGAATGTACTACCCTCTGTCTAGTCTTAGCTCATAACTCTAGCATAATTCTGTTTATGCTTCCAATTTTTTTATTGCTTTTCATCATAGTTGTTAATGTTACTTGTACAAATTTGGAGATGTATACATGATCCCTGCTGGGAGTTAAAATTGGACTTTTGTGACACACTTCAAATGTGTAAATTTATTCTTGAAACAAGTCTGGATAATTTAGGGAGAGAGCGAAAAGGACAAAATCCTAAGGTTTGCTGAAAATTGATCTCTCTGATCTCGATCAGAAGGCAATAGAGAAGTAATTTTTCTTGGTTATGTGCATTTATGATACCATTTCCCTACTCCTCAGTCCATCCCACTGTCTGCATTTGGCAGTACAACAAAATGATAGGCAAGTCATTGCTGTTCCTAAGAAAATCTTTACGGAGCCTCCTATACATGTGCTCTTTGTGGTTATTTTGCCATAAGTCATTTCATCAGCTGGGTATTTCATAGTGCTCATCAGGTCCTTTTTGGGATGCTACAGGGTGTTTTGTTTAATTTTATTTTCTCCATCAGTCTACTTGTTTTTAATATCTGTGGTATTAGGTAGTTCCTGCCTTATTCCTGTGCTTGCATTTCTGATCACAAATCTCTGCTCTGTTTTAGTTTGTATTCTTGCAGAAGTGAAAGGGCCCTTAAGTCAGAATTGGTGAACTGTGGCAATCTTATATTGTCCATCTTCCACTGAGGAGAGGTCTGTAGTAGAGCTCACCGTGATGCAAAATAGATATTCAGTGCTGAGATCACAGTTTGACAAGCACCTTTCTCCATAATTCTGGAAAACTGCTCAGCTGTGCTTGCTGTTGGAATTCACTCTGTTGGAATATATAGGAAAAAACAAGAAAGATAAATAGTGACATATTCACAACAGATGTAGTGGGACTATTTACAGTCTTTTGCATACAATCTGCAACGTGTATATAAAGCAGTAATCTCTTTTCATGCTTGGTCACATGCTGTAAGGATTGGATTTCCTGCAGCTTCTGTAAATGTTTTGAAGAAAACTGGTTTAGTAATGTGAAATTGGCACCTGGAATTCAGTAGAAATGCACTAGGGAATAGCAGCTTTGGAAAAACATAATAATGTAGGAAGTTTGGTACACATTTGTGTGTTTTCCCTTATTATATGTGGGGGCTTTTACTTTTAAGAATTAAAAGGCATAGTTTTATCATTTTTCTGTCAGGAATTTTTTTTTTTTTTTTTGGAACATACTGTTTCCTCCAATAAAATTTTTGATGTCTCAAGCTGTAAGAGAACCGCTGTTGAATACATGATAGCTTCATCAATAACTATACTTTTCTCTGTATTACTAACTCATATGGTTTAGTTCTGGTTTTAATTAAGCGTTTTGGTGTGAGTCTAGGCTACTATATGTATATAGGAGATCAGTTTCAGAGGAGTTCTTGGCTTCCATCTAGCTAAGCTTATAAGACTTTGTATTAAATTGGAGTAAAGTAGTGTAAGTTTGAGGAACACTTTATTTTTTCCCTGAAAGATCTTTAAGAAAAGATGGATCAGAATTTGAGGTTGGGTGGGTTTTTTTGGTTTTGTGGTGTTGGAAGGACTTTTGTATTCATTCTTAAGCTGTAAAATGTTGTGGTATCACAGAAAATCTTGAGGAGCATTTCTGATTGTCTTGCTAAGAATATTTGTGTTCCAATGTAGACACGGTCAACAAATGTAAAATTTCTCCTAAATTGGATATGCCAAGCTGTAAAACTCAACAAATGCCTGTAACAATGGGAAGTGATAAGATCCCATAATAGGATTCCTTATCCTTTACAGGATAAAATCCCTTAACTGTCTCTGAATGCCCGTGAATAGCAAACTGCTGAAAGTCTTGTAGCGTGCCTGAAAAATCTATTTTAAAAATATGGTTTATCTTCCTTTTCTTAAAAAAAAAAAAAAAAAAAGGAAGAAAAAGTCTAGTTTCTGGAAATCTGGATGTCTTCAGAGAACCGGAGACTTTCTGTGCTGTGTAGTGTTGAAACTACACAGATTCCAGAACACATCAGCTTTAGAGACTTGCAGTAACCTCATGTCCTGCAAAACTAATCCTATTGTGTATCTTCAAATGAATTGAACAAACTGTAGCTGGTCAACACTGTAGCCAAGCAGCTGTGGTGAGCACAAAGTGCTTTAGCTAAGCAATCTCGAAATGCAGAGTTAGCATTAATGTCAAATGATGAAGCTTCATCTATATTAAGAAATTTTGGCAAGGTTCATTTGTTGCCATGATGGAAATATTGGACGCTGCTCAGTCTTTGAGGTGCTATAGTTCTTGCCAAGGCAACTGAATAGGTGAGAAAGTATTAGTTGTAAATTTTTTTCTTTTTCTGAAATTCTCCAGTCTAACCAAGACTGAAAAGAGCAAATATGGGGGCTGCATGCATGGCACCAGTATTGAATCTCTTTGGAACAGTAATTAAGTTATATTTCAGTAGTTCCTGCATCATCACAGTCATAATGTGACTGTGCTGCTACCTTTTAAAATAATTAAAAGTCTAATTTATAAAACATGGAACTGTCTTACAATAAGAGATACACGAGACTACGTGCAGAATGGAGCAAGCAGGCCCTTACTCATGCTTATACTTTGGCCTCAACTTTCTGAGAAGCCAGTTTGCCTTCACTTGGCATTATGCTTTGATCTCAGCAGTACAAGATGGGTGCAGTTATTCAATAATTTTCAAATTCATACTCTTCCTTCAGTGGACATTGACATTTTGGTATCAAAATCCATCTCCAGCCGATGTCAATTCCATAGCTACTTCCAGAACTGTTGTCAGACTAGAGGAAATCTGAAGACTACCTTGTGTTGCTTGTATTTTTAATAGTGTTTCTCTTCTTTGTGCCATCTTCTCGCCCTTGCCACAGGTTCATTGCATGGTTTCTATAGCATCTTGTAGCTGGTGAATGAATTTCACAGCGTGATAGGGAGGGCAGAAATACATCTGCTGGTTAATAAAGGAAGCCAAAGAATGGAGATCACGGCTTTATGACAGTAAAGCTTATTGAGGACTTCTCCCATACCCTCAGCATATAGAAGGTTATAAAGCAGTTCAATAAGGAATTTTCTTCTTGCCCCAAAATGTCTAGTTGGACCAGTTTGAACAAATACTAAATACGTTAGCTGGAGAGTTAGCAGTTTTCTTTGTGTAGTTATAATTCTGGTACTTTTTGTTATTTATTTATTTGTTTTAGGTTTTGTGGGGGGAAAGGGCAAGGGTTTTTGAGGGAAGCTGGGTAGCAACTTGCAATATCTCCATAAAACTAGTTATAATGGTATTCATGCAGCTGTCTCTGTGGTGCACAACTCGCTGTTTTCTACTGTAAAAACTAAATCTCTGTTTATACCAGCAAGACCTTTTCAGACTCACTGAAACACCATGTGGTCTGAAATAGCACCTGATGAGACTGAAAGAGCTAGTGCTGCGTGATTGATGCTTATCTCTGAAGGCTTCTTTACTTTTCCCTTAAGCACCTTGGAGGGCTTCTGCAGGGCTATTTACCATCTTCCATTGTATGCCCTTTCCCATCTTCCTGAATACTAGGTTTCCCAGCTCATAACTCTTAAGAAGAAGCTTTATTTCAGAGTAGAAAGGGGCCCCAATATGTGGCCTATTATATCCATATCAGCTTGCTTACCCTTTTCAAATGGCTATTGTGTTTTAATAGGGCCCTGCCTGGCAGGGGGAGTCTTTAATTCCTACTACATAAGAATGGCCAGCTTGAGTTACAGCAAACTGCAGGATGCTGCTCTGATCAAAAGGCCTCTGTTTTTAGAGATCTCCCCCCTTCCCATTTGCTTTTTTTTTTTTTTTTTTTTTTTTTAAATCCTGGGCTAATAATTCAACACAGTAAGGTCATTTTAGCTTTTGATTTGAAAGCTTCAAGGTGTTAAATTACTGACCTAGTATAGGAAAAATTAAGGGAGGGGGACTCTAAAAAAGATAAAGGGATTCTGGGTAATAAAGAGCAAGCACAGCAACTCCTTTAATCCTTTCCTTCTCCAGAATCTGTAGACTGGTCTCAGAGGGTTTGATTTGCTACAAAGCAACATAAGAAAGCTTGTTCGCTGCCTGCTCTGAGCTGTGTCACAGGTGGTGTGGTTCATTTCCTTTCAAAGAGTACTTGGGATAATCTCTGTACCACCTGTATTAATTCTGCCATGAATACAGATATTCCTGAGCCTATACCAAGAAGCCTGAAAACAAATCATTAAAATTTGTGTCACTCCTTTCCCTCTTTCCACACCCTTCAGCTGAAATAAACTTGAGTGGGTGAGACAGAAAGGATCGCAAAAAATCCAGTCTCTGTGTTTGCAGTGTTACATCACCCAGTCTCACCAAATGTTGAGAGTGTTAATGATTTCCTATCTGCCTGGCTGTTAAAAAAGGATTTTTTCTTAAAGCCAGTCATCAGGAATAACTTTCAGCATCTGTTTCGTCTTAACACTGCTAACACATTTCAGAGGAAGTGCCTAAAAAGCACTGCTAATTTCATTAGAGGAAGATGGTGATTTCCTGAGGCTGACTTCATTGTCCCAAATTTTAATATCTGTGGAATTTTAAACAGCACTTGATAGAACAGCTTTGAATTGAGAAATGCTAATGCTCCTATGCTACCTTCCAAGAGGGATAGCTAAAGAAACAATCCCATGATCGGTCTGAATATTGCAAGTAGTGTAGTTCACTTAAACCAATAGGTGACGAATAGAATGATCTTAAATTAAAGTATGCTTGTGGAGCAGTAATCTATTCATCACAGCAGTGAAACTGGGATTTTTTTCCCAATGGTGCCTACAGTTTTAAGTGTTTGCTCTCTGGGATCGTTCCAGGGAAGGTAAACCTCACTTCCCGATTTCAGAGCGTAGCCTTGGGGTAAGTGTGATTGGTCACTTGGGGACGCTTTTTGTGTGGATGAGTTATTTAACAACAGAAATTGCCTGGGTTTTAAAGCCTTTTGAATGTCAGTATTTTCTGTTGCTAGAGCTAGTTCTTTGTTATCCATTGTACCATAGTCTCTAATCCTAATACTCCTGATTATCCCTACTTACTGTGCTTTGGTTCACACCATGAAGCAGTCTTGGAGCTCATGACCTGGGTTCCTTTCAGATGGAACTAAACTGGAAGATGTGTTCCAACTGCAAATGAGCATTCAGCCCATGGGACCAGACTAGAGCTAGTCCAGAGCGTGTTTCAAGAAAAAATGAACCCTGAGATACCCATGTTGACATCAGGTCCTCTGCACTGTTTCTCTCTACAGAAGTTTCAGTCAGTCTAGACATAGCCTCCAATGGCAACTTGCGTTTGAGACTACCTTATTTTTGTTGAAGACACTCAATTCTGTTTTAATGACTTAGACACCTGTGTAACTGTGAAGAAAAGTAGTGCATGTGTGGGAAATTGTTCACGCTGCAGAAGCAGCATAAGCCTTCAATGTGATTTTCTTCCTTCATCATGCTCTCGGTGGAAAATGCAAGCAGTAATGCTATAAGTTAAGGAATAATGGTCCTTGTTCCTTGCTTTCCATTTACTAGAGGAGGGATCCTGTGAACTCATTCAGCTCTTTACATGATAACCAAAGGTGGCACCTGCTGGGGGGACAGCAGGGTCCTGGCAAGCTCTTCTGTCCTTCTTGGGGACTTGGGGCGCTCTCTGCATTGTGCATATTTGGCTTTGCCTGAGGGAGAGGCTAACTAGTGTAGTGGGTTTCAATTGGGATGTTACCATAGCATCCTGGGACTTTTACAATCTATTTAGAAGTCCAAAGGTTTGAAAAGAGTGCTTGAAAGTTTCTGAACTCTGGCAAGTTGCCGAAATGTAATTACACAAAAGACAAAGCCTTACTGAAAGCAGCTCTGTTCAGAGAAGCAGCACCTGAGTGCTAGAGTTCCCAGCATAGCCATTTCTGAGAGTTGGGGCTGTTTTATCGCAGTCTCCTCCCAGAACTTTTTTTTCTTCCTCTCAGGTGCACGTGCCATCCCACAAGCATAGACTGGGGGTGCTGCAAGATGCAGCTTTCTCAGCAGTGGTGTTGGAAGAGACTCTGTTCTGTGGTTTAGCTGCTCTGGGGCATGTAAAGAAAAAGAGTGAAAAAGTAAGCATCTTGAAGTCCCTACTGCAAAAGTTTCTTTAGATATTCCCATCGAGCAAGAACCTTGCTTTATTTTTCTCATCTTTCTTCAGAATATTCTCACAAGTGAATGGGAGAAGCTGTTTTGTTAACAGAGTATCCAGTTGCGTAACAATTCTTGCATGAAATATGAGCATTTGCAGTGAACTGGTGTTAACTAATGAACATTCACTTCAATTTCTAGTCTCAGTTTCAGCAAGACAAATAAAATCATGTCATTAGTAACTTCTGTTAATGTTCTAATTTGCCTGCTCTACTTACTGGTAATGTAGAGGGCCTGGGCAACCATTAGGTTTGCAATAGGAGGCTTGGACACTTGCAGAGTTGTTGAAAGCTTTCTTCTTGAAGGAATCTCTTGCAGATGGCTGCACTAAATGCCTAAAGAGGGAAAGAAGTTAACCAGAAGGGTGAAGAATCATTTTCCCTGCTTCTGGGTTCACAACCCCATTTCTAAATGATTGAGGACAAAGTAATACCTTGCTGAGATAGTTTGTTCACAAGTCTTTCTCCTGCAAATGTGCTGATAAGCTCTGGCCACCTAACTTTGCTAAGGGTATGAGTTGCTCAGTGAGAGGAAGGCAGATAAAGGGAAGACTGAGCAATGCTGAGGGAAGAATCTCAGCAGCTGGTGAACTTGCTGAGAATGTTTGAGCTAAGTTTGTTGCTTTGCTGTTGATATCTTGCTTACTTAAGCCATTCCTCTGAGTCTGCAGCCTGTTCCATTTTTGTGTTCAAAAGAAACTGGAAAAGACATCTGTTCGCATGTACATAAAAATCATAGGTGAGGCGTTGGTCATACCCCCTGCGTGCTGTTGGAATACCTGCAACAGCTTTGGGTTGTCACCACTTCTTTTTCTTCCAGAAGGGTTTACCTGCAAGCTGTTACTACTTGCCACTTTAACAGTAACTTCACCTCTGAGCAATTGTTAAGGAAAAGGTGGCCAAGTTATTTTCGTACTGCCCATCTACCCATGATAAAGGAATTTCAAAATACATAGTTTGTTCAAAATGTATAGTGTTCCTGTCTCTTGTAGTGACCTTAACCCTGCCTGAGAATAGATCTGTTGATTTGTCATGGGGCTGCTTGCTGGATAGCTCCATCATGGGCTGGCTCCTTTGAGCTGAACTTTTACAACTTACAAAAAGGAATTTATAAAGTAGGGTCTCTGAAATGCAGCATATTAACTGGGATAAAACTCCCAGGCTTGCAGACTTGAGCTTTTGGGGAAAAATCCTTCCATTGTATAGTTAAAATGTGATTGCAAGAAATGAGGAATGAAAGAAACATCGTACCTCTTTTACTCAACTAGCTGGCGGCACTTGGCTGTCAGCACATCCAGGTTTGCTGATGTTCCAACATATCCACCCACTCTTTTAACTGAGTAAGCAACAACAAATGATATCATACCCTTCTGCCTGCTAGGTTTAGAGAGCCATCCCATACTGAAAATGCAAGTGACTCAAGTTTTCACTTATTAGAACTAAGGAGTAATATGGTAGGGCTGTCTGCTGTGAATTAATAGTATGTTAGCTTCATATCTGGACCTTTCTATGATAGTTGTGCCAGGATCTGCTTGCAGATGTTGCATGTGCTGTAGTTGTTCCGAGCAACATAATTCGGTGCATTTAATTGTATCATTGTGCCTTCATCTTCTTTCCCTTCCTAAATGTCTCCCTTACTTGTGTCTTTGTTCTGAAAGCTGCCTTCTCATATTACACCAGGTTTCTTCTTTTTCATTCATATCCTGCTTTTCTCCATCAGCCTGTCAAATAATTAGCAAAACAATGCAAATCAGAAACGAAAAAAGTTTTACAGGCTGTGGTTTAGGATGAGAAGATCTGAAATCCCATTTCCAGCTTTGTCACAGGCATCTTGTGGGACTTTATGCAAGTTACTTTTCCTTACTCTGAACTGGTTCACTCTAAGGCAGTGAGCTACAGCACTTTGTAATGAATACTCTTTACTTACAATGATAGTCATGGGAGCCCTTTCCTGTAATTCTGGCATATTTTGATCAGGCACATGATTTATTTATTTACTTTAATCTCTTGGGACAATGGCTGTGCTTTCCTCTGGTTTGTATAGCACTAGTGCATGAACAAGGGTTCATAAATACGAAATAATATATTTGTCCATGATATTTACAGAAAGAGTATTCCTAAGTCCAGGATTCAAGAGTCATGAGTGTTTCTTAATCATAAGGTGATTGTACGTATTTTATTTGAGTTGCATTTCCTTCTGGGTAGGAGGGCTAGAAACAGTGCTCTGCACATAGCTTTCAACAGCTGACAAAAAATTCAATTTACTCACATGTCCTTGAGAACCAGGACACTAAAAAAAAGAAATTGTGATTCTTTTCTGAAAAATTGAATTGGCTTCTCTCCACGCACCCCCCATGTTACATGACTTTTTAATTTTGCTCAACTCTGTCTGGTATAATTCTCTTTCAAATGTGAGACCCTTTTCTATACTATGAAGGATAAAGTGATTTAAACTATTTATGTTTAAAGAGATGTTTTAAAATTGCAGACTGAGAGGGTTCACACTGACCACTGGATTTTGTCTGTTGTGGAGATGCTACCTATGGAGAGGTTCTGCTGTGATGAAAGTAAACTTGTATCTTTTCATTAAGTCTCTCCTATGTGGGAGAGTTAAGCTGCTGTCCCAAGTGAATGTTTTTAATGATCTCTCTGGAGTGTTTGAAAGCTTTGTCCCACTTGCACGATGCAGAGTGAAATGCATAAAATCTATCTTTGAGGCAACCCTGTCATTATACTTTTTGGTATAGAATGTTTGTATTTTGCATTTCTATTGTTCTTGCATGTTGAGCTTTACCATGCGAAAAGGAGAGCTTCTTGTGCTTCAGAGAAACCTTTTTAAGACAAATGTTTACTATAGTAAGTTAGCCTAAAGTGCTTAAAACTCAAATATGAGAAATTTGTGCTAATATACAAGAATGTGAATATCAAATTGACTATTGATCATAATGAGCAGCTACTCTTTTCAAAATGCACTAGTGCAAAGTGATGTTTAGTGAAGCATCAATCTGCTTTTCATGACAGCTGAAGTAGATTTTATACATCCAATACAGTCAAGTTTCAGTAAGCTAGAAATGAAATCTTGAGGCTTCTGTTAAAGAGGTTTTTTTGGTGTTTTTTGGGGGTGGGGTTTTTTTTGTGTGTGTGTGGCTTCGTGGAAAACTGTGATAAGAATAGCAGTGAAATTCAAATGGTACTAAAGGAAAGGGCATCTTCTGGTCAGATAAACAACAATTACTCTTGGCCAGCCATTTTCCAATGGATTGGTTTCAAATAAGTGGCTCTTGGACACCCCTTGCTGGGATTCTTTAGAATGAATTTTACTTTCACAAACCTCTAATTCCTATAATTAAGTTCCAATGTGTGGTTTTTGCAAATAGCCTTCTCTCTAGAGAACAGATGGGTATAAACTTTGGAGATTTGGTTTCACAAAATGTAACTGGCAGTGGTTTTCTTGCTATTGTTCCAGCTGGCCCCAGAACACTCACACTGGTTCAGCTTTCTAACGTTCTCTTGTTTTGGCTTTATCTCCACAGTTTTAACAGCGTGCGTCAAGGAACACACGTCTTGTTCCGTGAGTTCAGCTTTGTTCAAGCTACCCCTCACAATAGGGCATCTTTTCTTCGGACCTTCTGGAGGTGTTTCCGAACAGTTGGGAAAAATGGAGGCAAGTATTCCAGCATCTGCTGGTGCTCTGCTACCTTGACATTAAAATCATTAGCTAGGCTATTAATGCAGTACAAATACCGACACTTTGCACTATGTTGTAATGTTCTAACATTGTTAATAGGGAGACACCGTCACAGCTGCCTGTGGAATAGTTAAAAAATACTTGCAGCATGAAGTGTAGCATAGGAGCACCTTGTTGCCAGTGCTGCTTCCATTACAGAACAGCATGTCAAGCAACAATAGATCAGAGGGAGGACATTTGTAGGCCTGTGCATGGGAATGGATAGGGGGGGAAAAAAAAAGTGCTGGGGTGTGATGGATGGGAGCTGGGAGCAGGGTAGTGGACCCCGAGATGGTTAGAATATAGGATATGGAGCATGAGGGAGGTAGGTGCTGAGATTATTAGGCAGTTGGGGTACTGAGTGCTTTGACTAGGAGCCCAGCAGGAGGTAGAGTATATAGTGTTGTTGGGCTGTAGGGTGGCGAATGCTGCTGCCTGAGCTAGTCCTGG
The DNA here is from genome assembly GCF_947461875.1 of Haliaeetus albicilla. Classification (NCBI taxonomy): domain Eukaryota; kingdom Metazoa; phylum Chordata; class Aves; order Accipitriformes; family Accipitridae; genus Haliaeetus; species Haliaeetus albicilla. Next base: position 44,328,052 of record NC_091487.1, read on the forward strand.
CACATCTCCTAGATGATTTTGCAGGATCCTGATGGCTGTGGAAGGGGGACCACTGACAACTGTGTGACCTCTTCCCCAACCTACCCACAAGGAAAAAGTTCCAATGCCAAAATAACTATTCAGCACTGTACTATCTTGTCTAGCTATTCTTGTACTGCACTCGGTATATTAGGTATTACAGAATTGGCCAGAGTTCAAAATAAACTCATGTAACTACATGCAACTAAAATTACATTTTGTTTTAGTTTTTGATTCAGTATTTTAAGCAAATACACTGAATATTGCTGTACAAATATGAATTTTGGTGGGTTTTTTTACTATGAGCCTCACTTGTTTCAGGCTATTCAGAATGCTTCCCTTGTTGCAGGGAAGACTAGAACCATCTCTTAAATATAGGTAAAACCTCACCTTCTCGCTAAGCTCTGCAAGACTTCTGCTCATGATGAATAGAGTTTGCAAGACTGTGAATAACAACTTGCATTTCTTGACATAAGCCATTTAGTTCCTTGGAAGTCAGACAATTGTATTTAAACATGACAAAATTTGCTATTGAAGTGACTGACTATGCTGTCTGTAACACCTTCTTCCCAGTGATAGGTACTTTGTTACGTTCTAAATCACTTAAATTAGTTCAGGGATAATATTTTTAAGACTTCAGATAAATTGTATGGTACTAATCTAACCAGTATGCAGTGAGGCCATATCTGATTTGAGGTCAGGTCATAGCCAGGAAAGATAAAGTGTAGACTCCTAGAACATATTTCTGTAGGGGAGTTAGAGATGATAGTGAAGAAGTCATCCACCAGAACTGCAGCTGTCAGTGGTAAACCTTGTTGACAGATTGAGAAGAAGCTATCTGATGAAAAGTAGCCACTGCTGTACTTAAAATGTAGGTTTTCGTCAGGCTTCATCTATCTAGCATCTGGCCTCAGCCAGATGATGGACATCTGGATTTTTTGGGAAGAAGGAAAAAGTTTTAGCTACGTAATATCTGCCTTCTCTTTTACCTTTAGCGGTTTTATGTGAATATGGAAAAGGTTGTGGAAGAAAATATAATCACCACGGTACTTTAAAGGAGGAGGAGGAGCATAGGAACAAAAGCTCAGGTGGATGTTACTATGCTGTGGTTGTGGCCTATAAAGAGTTCATAAAGTCTGAGCAAATATGGCATGTTTACCTGTGTATTTATATACTAACATACATTTTCTTTTTATATTAACTAGAAGCAGAAATGCATCACTTTAGAGAACTTGCTGTCAATATTTTAATCCCCTCAGTCCAATTTCTCTGATTCTCTAGCAGTAATTACAGTCTAGAGCCTTGATTTTATTCATTTCGGTTTTATTTGCTATGGGATTTTTCTGCTATACTTGTGCATAGGGGAACTCAGAACATTCATGGTCTCTTAAGACCTAAGCTCATTTACTAAGAAGCTGCACCTGTGCAACATTGTGGGTGAAATATGGTCATTACCACACTCAGGCATAGATTAGACCTGGATTTTTTTCCTTGAAAAACATTGCTTTTAGATGAATGTGGGAAGGAATGCTGTTATACAACAAATGGCAGCAACCAGAAGCGAGATCATTGCTGATCTGAACTACAGAATTAGTCTCTTAACAATAGAAAAATTCACACTAAATGATGCCCAAAGCAAGTAAGACTTTCAACTTAGAGCTTTCTTTAGAAGTGTGGCTGGTGGTACATCTTCTAATTGGATTATGCCAGAAATTAGTTTTAAGTTGTTTCTTTATGATCACTACACTAGAACACAAGAACATATATGTACATATCAAATTAAAAACAGTTATACAAGCTTGCATGGAATCATGACTCTACAGATAGTTTGTTGCTACAGCATGTCATTTTATGATGATACAATTTTGACAATTTAAACATCATATTACGTGCAGCAGTGTATTCGGTTTGCATGGCAAGGTTTTGTAGTGTGGGGGGGGTGGGGGTGGGTTACAGCAGTGACTTCTGTGAGACCCTGCTAGAAGCTTCCCCTGTGTCCGACAAGGCAGTGCCAGCTGCCTTCAAGATGGACCTGCTGCTGGCCAAGGCCAAGCCCATCAGCAATGATGGTAGCACCTCTGGGATAATGTATTTAAGATGGGGGGAAAAAACAACTATGCAACAGCATTCGGAAGAGAGGAGTAAGAATATGTGAGAGAAAGAACTCTGCAGGCCCCCAGGTCAGTGCAGAAGGAGGGGAGGAGGTGCTCCAGGTGCTAGAGCAGAGATTCCCCTGCAGCCTGTGGGGAAGACCATGGTGAGGCAGGTTGTCCCCCTGCAGCCCAGGGAGGTCCACGGTGGAGCAGATACCCACCTGCAGCCCAGGGAGGACCCCACGCCGGAGCAGGTGGATGCCCAAAGGAGGCTGTGACCCCATGGGAAGCCTGCGCTGGAGCAGGCTCCTGGCAGGACTTGTGACCCCATGGGGGACCCACGCTGGAGTGGCCCATTCCTGAAGGACTGCAACCCCATGAAGGGACCCACGCTAGAGCAGTTCATGAAGAACTGCGGCCTGTGGGAAGGACCCATGTTGGAGAAGTTCATGGAGAACTCTCTCCTGTGGAGTGTCCCCATGCTGGAGCAGGGGAAGAGAGTGAGGGTGAAGGAGTGGTAGAGACAATGTGTGATAAACTGACCCGAACCCCCATTCCCCATCCACCTGTGCTGCTGTGGGGGAGGAGGCAGAGAAATCAGGAGTGAGGTTGAGCCTGGGAAGAAGGGAGGGGTGGGGGGAAGATGTTTAAGATTTAGTTTTTTCTCATTATTGTGCTCTGATTTGATTGGCAATAAATTAAATTTAATTTCCCTGAGTTGAGTCTGTTTTGCCTGTGAGGTTAATTGCTGAGTGATCTCCCCCTGTCCTTATCTCAACCCATGAGCGTTTTGTTGTATTTTCTTTCCTTCTGTCAGTTGAGGATGTGGATTGATAGAGCAGCTTGGTGGGTACCTGATATCCAGCCAGGATCAACCCACCACAAGGAGGTAGGTAAGTTATAGAGTCCTGGTACGAAATTCTGTTTATGCTGTCCTGGTTTCAGCTGGGATAGAGTTAATTTTCTTCCTAGTAGCTGCTATAGTGTTATGGATTGGATTTAGTATGAGAATAATATTGATAGCAACAAGTAAAAACATTGGTGTGTTAAGTAGTGTTTATACTAAGTCAAGGATTTTTCAGCTTCTCATGCCCAGCCAGCAAGAAGGCTGGAGGGGCACAAGAAGTTGGGAGGGAACACAGCCAGGACAGCTGACCCAAACTATGGATATTCCATACCATATGATGTCATGCCCAGTATATAAACTGGGGGAACTTGGCCGGGAGAGGTGGATTGCTGCTTGGGACCTAACTGGGCATCGGTCGGCGAGTGGTGAGGAATTGCATTGTGCATCACTTGTTTTGTATATTCTAATTATTTTATTATTATTATTGTTGTCCTATTTTTTTTCTTCCTTTCTGTCCTATTAAACTGTCTTTATCTGAACCCACGAGTTTCACTTTTTTTTATTCTCTTCCCCCATCCCACTGTGTGGGCGGAATAGCGAGTGGCTGCGTGGTACTTAGTTGCCAGCTGGGGTTAAACCACGACAGTGGTTATCTTATACTATGCAACAGGGCAGGGGACAAAGAACCTGCTGGTTCTGAAATTGGAAGCAGTATGGCTCAGATTAATGTTGGTATGTTGCTTTTGAGACCTGAACTAGTCTTTCTACATTTGGTGTCCTGTGTCAGGTGTATGGGGAGTTATTCATCGAATGTCCACTTTATTTCAATAGAATTTCTGTGTGCAGAAAAGGATGAAAAAATGTCCTTTGCCTTCTACAGCAAGATTCTGCTCTGTCCCAGTTTCTCTCCTGGGTTTGTTTCTGGACAGGGATTGCTCTGTGCTTCAGTATTGTCATTGATTTATGTCTGTGAAGAACTATGAAGGCTTCTTTTGTCTAACTGTCAAAAGTATTACATTCGCCTACTTCCATGTCTCCCAGGATGTTCTCATTTTTATTTATTCCTTTGCCATAAAAGTGTTTACTGCCGTTTTCTGCCTCTTATTTACTTTAAGTTTCATTCCATTTGAATTTCTGTTTTAGGAGTGAGTGGTGGCTTTTTCTTATTTTTGTCCATCTGTGGAGGGTATCCCTGGTAAACTGCATATATGCCACCTCTGTGAGGATATAGGTCAACATAATAAATGAGAACTTGCATCAAAGCTTGCACCCTGGCTGGAGGGCAGCAAAGGAGAATAAAATTAAAGATGTAAGACAGTGCAATTTCTAAGCTTATACAAACTCAAAAACCCAAACAAAAAAAACCCCACCATTCCACTTCTGAGTGTTTAATTGGGATTTTAGAAAAGTAGACAATATCTCACAAATGAGTGAACTGATTGCTTAATCTGGCTGCTAGTTGCTCCTCCTTGATGCAGGGAAATTTACTGCTTTGTCTGTCAATTGTGAAATAACCATGCCTTGACCTGGAACATGCACCTCACTCACCCAAGCAGATGCATCTAGCCATGAGTTCTCAAAGGGCCAATAGAAGAGAAATCTATCTGAACAGGAGCAATACTTAAGTGTAACAATCTGTGTATGTGCAGAACCATGTAGACACTAATTGAAGTGCACTAACATTACTGTTTCTCTTGGGGAAATTACTGTAGATGTTACTTTTCTGCTTAATTCCTTATCCTTTTGAATCACTGGAAAGTAGTTCTTCATGGAGAGATGCAGCAACTTTTATGTTACATTTTTCTATGTTAGCCCTGCTACTTGATGAGTCCTGGTTACAGTGCCCTTCATAACTCCTTTTGTTTGGAGGTTAGATTTATTTTTCCTTTTGACTCCAAATAGTACCAAAAAATTACTAGCTTCACTAAATGTGATAGTAACATAATACACTTCAAAAAGTAAAGAAAAAGTTTGGGGTTTTGGTTAGGTTTTTTTGTTTGTTTGTTTGTTTTTGTTTTGGTTTTTTTTTTTAAAGAGAATTTCTGTTTGGTGATATGCTGTATCTGGGGGGGGGTTGTTGTTTTTTTGTTTGTTGGGGTTTTTTTTGTTGTTGTTGGGTTTTTTACAGGATTTCCCACTGGTTTTAGAAGCTTAGCAAGATGCAGAGTTCTATTTTCAAGTATGCATAAGCATACCTAGGATTCCATGCATTGGGGGGGGAAAAAAAAAAGGTTTCTTTTAGAATGTGATCCAGTGTCAAGAAACTAGGGTGGACTTCACAAAATTTCTTCTCTCTCTCAAACACCAATGATACAGAACACCCATACAGGTGGTTAGAGGACAGCTAGCTTTTTTGTTGAGAAGCACAGAGCATAATGCTCAGTTAGGAACAGATTTCTCCCAAAGGAAGGCAAAATGACCAGAAGTCTTGTTTTCCCTCTGCTTATGCTTAAATTGACCTCTTGGAATCTAGCTGACCTGCTCTTTTGAATTGTCTGTTCCTCAGGACTCTTTAATTAAAACTGTGCTTTCTCAGTTTAAACAGCCCCTGCAGAGTTCTGCTGTGAAGCTTCATAAGGTCAACATATGCCTCTCCCAACCCCCATGGCTTTCATGTCTTGTTGGTTCTCTGTTTTTAATTAAAAGATTTTTCCTTAAATGCTTTCCAGCCAATTAGAGAAATTTTGAACTGAGAAACTTGTTCCAGGCCTGACGTATTGAGAAGTGAACAGAAAGCTCAGTCAGGACCATTGGCACTTTTTTTCTAGAGCCTCAGCTTTCTTTGGTGCTTTTCAACAACTTTTCTCTTTTTTCTTTTTTCTGAGTGCCTCCCCCCTTCCCAGCCCTGCACCCCTGCACCCCCACCCCCCCCTTTAAAATTGCTTCCAGCAAATCTAGCTGCTGTTTGATACCTTAGATATAGCCCTGGAATGGTTCAACACCAGATACGGGATCTTTTCCTTCCACTCGGGGTGATTGTTACTTTATTTAGATGTACACAGCACTGAAACATAAAACTGCTGCAGAAAGTGGTTTGGACTATATTGGTTGAGGATCCTTTTTGTAGACTCTTAACCTCCCCTTCAGACAAAAAGTACTGTTACTGCTCATATTGAAATAAAATCTTCTTATAATCTTATCTTGTTTCTTTCACATTCATCGCATGGTGCAATGGCTGCCTCTTTTGCTTCTGCACACTTGAATTAGGAAATTGGAAGCCTAACTACCTTTAGTGCTTGTGGAAGGGAGGTTTACCACCACAACCAAGCACATAATCTCTGTCATGGAATAGGAAGAGTGGTATGTCTCTGACTAGTTCTTCTTGAGTTCACCAGGAAGGCTAGATTCCTTAAATTAAAGAAATGTCCTATCCATATAATTCATGTAACCTGGAGACTGAGAAGAGCTAGAAGGACCACTGTTCACCCAGCTTCTTTGAAAGATTCTATTTTAATGAATTTACTGTCAAGATCACTTCCTTAAGGTTCCAAACCCCCTTCCGTCATTCTGATTCTTCCACATGGAACTCTTTATATTAAACTCCTCCCTCTTTTTTTACTCCCTCCCTTGTAAGCTGTTACACTATGTCCATTTGTAGCTTAGCCAATCTCTGTTTAGTGAGATGCATAGAACAATACAGCAATGATCGCAGCACGTGTCAGAATCTTCTGCCCTTTCCCTTTTATTACTAAAACCAAATCAGACCTTTATACCATGTTGTTGTAGGAAAGTTTTTATGAATCAGTAAGGTCTCCTAGTATGTCCTAAAGATAATTAAGCTGTGGATTTTAAAACAGTGTTCTCTGGAAGCTCATTCTCCAGTGAAATAGCCTTGGCTGAAATGCTTTATCTCCAGCCTTTATTCACTTTGTAGTTCCTTTGCCCTACAATTATAGCTGTTGTGATTTATGATTTATCAGTGTAGCTCTGCATGGAACCACTGATGACTCTGGAATATCAGGACAAAGGATTTCTGAAGCTGAGAAGTAAGTGGAGGATTACATTTTTAGAGATGGTGAGGTATATCTACAAGCATTCTAAGTTAAAACATCTGTATTGCATAGATCTAAAATGCATTGCAGTAATAATTTGTAGAAGTAGTAGCATGTGGGTCAGTGATGGAGTCTTCAGCTAGCCTCTCACTGAATTCAGTTCATACCATTCTGTCAATGCAGTTTGTGAAATTCAATGTAGTACACTGGAAGTCCTCCTTATCTAATCTGGTTTTGTTCCCCACCCCAGTATTACATTTCCTTTTCAACTATATCTCTGAACATGCACCAGCTCCCCTTAATTTCTAAATGTGTTTTCAACTTCATGTTCTAGGTGTATGTCTCTCTAAATGTACTTTTTTTGAAAACCAATAGGCTTTTCTGTTTGTTTTCTAACATTTTTCTGGCTGTTTTGTGTCTTTTAACAGTTTTTCACTGGTTGTGTCATTGGCAAATTAAATTAACATGTTTTTTACTTTTTGTCCCAGTTGAGTGAAACATTTAAATGAGCTTATATACAGTGATCATTGTTCCATTCTGCTAAGCAATTATCCAAAATTCAACTGGTAATTATTATTACCATTTGCTTTGCAGTCTTTTGGCAAGTTTCCCATCCCTTTGACAGCATTCTTATTCAAACCAACTGAAATGGATTTTTTCAATTAAGACTTTTTTAGCTTCCAATATGGGCCTGAAGAGTTAGTATTCCAAATTGTGGGGAAGCTCCCTGGAATAAAATTAGTTCTAAGTTGTGTGATCTAGGCTGGGATTCTGAATGCTCCATGTTTCTTATATTAAATTAACTTGGTCTATCTCTCACTTCTGACAAGTCTTGAGAGATGATCTGCACACTACATATGCATAGGTGATTGTCCAGTAGAAGGTCTGTGAAGCATTAGCTTCATTAACTAGTATGTTTTATGATGTTTCTGGTCCACTCGTCAGCAGCAGAGATGCTGAAAGGGAAAGAGGGAGGTAGACAAAAAAGATGAAAATCTTGTTTTTTCTTGATTCCTTATACTGTGACTTTCTGCAAAGAGGTTGTAAGAAAATAAGATCCTCTGTGAAGCCCACGTCTGCTTTCAGCCCACTGTTGGCTCTTAACCTGCCCTGAGATGTGAAAGTGCCTGAGCTGAGGAAAGGATTATCTTCATCCCTTCTTAGTGAACCATAAAACATACTTCTCCCCATGCTGTTGGCTTCACGTGTGTGTCTGTGCTGTGTAATACAATGTTTATATAGGCAGTCTAAGCTCAGGGTTGGTATTTCCATATGGTATAATTCAGCACTGTCTCAAGATGCTAGCTTGGGACCTGGAAGTTGCAGAGCTATATTTCTTTGACAGCAGCCTGAGACTAGTTGATCTATCTCAGCAGGTCAGCTGACATATGGGGAGTGTTGTTATGGTGAGTCCATGTAGCTCATTGCTGCAGAATAAACTCTGGCATCTCTGCGTTGAGCTACTGTGAGCAGCGTAGATACAATCTGAGGTTTTAAAAGCACTATGAAGAAAGAATGTGTTCCGGTTTAGTGTGAACAGAAGAGTAAGGACCCTCCTTTACACACATGCAATTAATTCTTCAAAGTAACTTAGGTGCTAGGAGATGTCACGGTAAGTGGAGAGAGATCTACTGTTTTTAACATCTATTTTTTTTAAGTAATGTCCAGCTGCACATAAAACTTCTGAACCAGTCATCTTTGTGTCTTTATCGTCGCAGCTGCTTCTTACAGCTTTTCTCTCTGGTGGTCTTGTTATTCATAGTTTCCATCACTGCAAATTCACTTCCTAGCTTTCCTAAGTTAAGCCAATTGATTTATATAGTGTGCTCCTGACTCTAGAGTCTGTGTCTCCTAATGGGTCAAGCAGGCCTGACCTATATCTGTAAGGTTTTTTTGCCTGTTTGTTGATTGTGAATTGGGACAAGTGCAATCTCTTACCCCTGTTCTTCCATTCCATCTATTAGTTATACTCACAAAAAATTTAAATTCACTTATTCTGGTAAAATAAGCTTGGGAGTGCCATTTATTTCTTTTTGAGGAACTAATTTTTTCCCTGTGGTTTTAAAAGGACTGACATGAGCTGAATTTCTGTTTCTGTACCTGTGTTACTGAACTCTTCCAGCAAACATTTCTTGTTAGGCAAGATAATTGGTGCCTCCAAACTCATAATCTCTCAGGAAGTCCCTACTTTGCACTTCATTTTGAGGCCTTGGTGCCATTCAGTATGTCTGTGTTTGACTAAAGGTGTGATGTTGAATTAGTTTAGCTAAACAGTACAGCTGTGCTTTGGTGTAGAAGTTCTTACATCACTTTAAAGTCACCTTACCTCAATAAATGTCTGTAAGTCTGGTTTAAATCAGTATGATCATGAATGAAGGTGTTGTATACGATTAAAAGGATTGTTAGTTTATGCTCTGTTATGCGCCTTTCAAGAACCCTAGATGAGTATCAGTAGAAGTGATCTGCATGCATTAGTACTTTGATATATTACTATTACTTTGTGAAATGGGGCTGAGGTAGTACTATGGAAAACTTGTAATCTGCAAATAAGTTATGAAATGTAGTCGGTAATATTTATAAATGGAACTTGATCCATTTTTAATTTGTCACAGGGACATGATTCTGATAATGTACAGTCTGATTCCTTCATAAGCTGATTTGAGAGTGATTTGCATTCCATGCTCTTACTAAGCGTGAATCTCATCACCTATGTTGGCACAATGGACCTTTCTTGAGTTTGGAGGAGGAGATACTTGAATATCAACGTGCTCTTCTCGACCCCTTTTTCTCTCTAGAGCCATATCCCGTGGGGTTCTTCCAAGCAGATCTCTGAAGATGTTGAAGTCTTCTCTTCTGAAATGCAGGGCTGTGGTCCTGCTTTTTGCTAGGTAGATAAATTCCTGAAAGCTTCACAAAATGGTTTTTCAGATACGAGACAAAGACCTTAGAAATGCTTCAGGCGCAGGAAAAGCTTCCATAGAAGTTCACACCTTCCTAGACTTCAGCGCCAGTTAGCCAAAAACCACAAATCTGTAGGATAAGAGCTTTGCTAGTTCTAGTGCTCACAGAGATACTTGTCAAATCTTGTCCTCTCTGAGGTTTTCCTGCATTAAGGTCTAGTCCCAGAAGCAGTCAAAATTTACATCAGCTGATTTAATAAACTGGTATAGATTCCCCAGTAGAACTTGTGTATTATTTGTAATGGAGTAGCCTGGTGTTGCTTAAAAGAAGAAGCAATAGCATCAAGGGGGGCTGGAGAGTGCACAGAGTACATAATAAACCTAAAGGAAACCGAACATTTGAGAAGAAATGGATTTTGTTGTTGTTGTTGGAAAGTGCAAGTATGTTGGATTCTAAAATGTTACTAGTGTTCACAGAGGAAGGAGAGATGTCAGGAAAGGCGATATTGTCCTGAACAGAATTTCAACCCTTCCCCTTTTGTTCCTTTGCGCTGTAGGACAAACTTTCATTCTGAACTGTATTCACCCCCTCCTCTAGTCAGCCTTTTACCTGCCCATTTTTTTATTATTTTGTATCATTATACAATCCTCCTGAGTTTATCTGTTTGTTTTGATCATCTGTTTCTCAAATATTTATTTCCTTCTAGCCCTGGTATCTGGTATCTATTACTAAATTTCTCCCTATTCTTTGTGCTGGAGTTAAGTTATTGCATATTCAAAGTTGTCATCTACTTTCCAGTCAAATTTCCCTTATTTAATTCCCAGAATAACTTACACGTTATCTGAAAGGAAGTCAAGCTGTCAGTGCTTTTGCTGTGAAGCTGTCTCTGCATCACTATTTTATGTTCAGAACAAAACTTTTTCTTTATTTCCTCTTTCTCATCCCCACTCTCCATGTTCCTAATAGATATTTCATCACTTCTGCCAGCAGTGGCAGAGGGATTGCTGTGCTGTGCAAAGTTATAGTGCAAAGCAGATACTAGTCAACATGGTTAGGATACTGAACAGTTAATATTGCAGATTCTTCCTGAAAGAATGTTAATTTTTCTGCCTACTCTGATTGGAAACTTCTTTTATCAAACCCTTGAAATGACTGAGAGAGTGTAATTGTCCTTAAGGCGCTGAGAAGTGTTTCATGGCTTTCTTCTGTGATGGACAGAACCTCAAATGTGATGTCTTAATTTCAGAATGATGATTAATGATGACACTTTTCTGTACCTGCTGTCTGAGGATCTCCAGGTATTTTACAGATGTTAAGGAATGAAACTTCCCCAAAATCATGACAATACTATTTTCACTTTACAGTTCCAGAAAGTGAGACAGGGAAATGAAGTGACTAGCTGAAGTTCATAGAGGTAAAATCAAGATGTCTGGCCTTTTGATATTATGAATTCAATTTTATATGCTAAAAATTGTATTTTTCTTACAGATACAGGCTTCTTTTACCATGAGACAAGTAGGAAAACACACATATGTTAGTATAAAGCAATATTGTGTAGATAAACTGTAAGAATCTGTCATCTTTTTCTTAGAGTTTTGAGAGTAATCATTGCCTTACTCAGAATAGTAGATCACTGTGCATGACCTACATGGGATGATGTAGGATATATTTTTATTTGTTTTCAAGTTTGACGTTATAACCCCCTTTGCTACTTAGTTTTCTAGACAAAGTCTTTAGAGCAAGACAGAAGTCAGATTAGTTAACATATGTGTTGTGATTTAACCCAGCAGGCAGCTAAATGCCACACAGCTGCTCACTCACTCCCCACTGCCCCCTGCAGTGGGATGCGGAAGAGAATTGGGAAAAAAAAAGTAAAATTCTTGGGTTGAGATAAAGATAGTTTAATAGGACAGAAAAGGAAGGGGGGGGGGGGGAAATTAGAATATACAAAACAAGTAATGCACAATGCAGTTGCTCACCACCTGCTGACCGATGCCCAGCCAGTTCCCAAGCAATGGCCTCCGGCCAGCTTTCCCCCTAGTTTATATACTGAGCATGACATCACATGGAATATCCCTTTGGCCAGTTGGGGTCAGCTGTTGTGGCTGTGTCTCCTCCCAGCTTCTTGTGCCCCTACAGCCTACTCACTGGTGGGGTGGGGTGAGAAGCTGAAAAGTCCTTGACTTAGTGTAAACACTGCTTAGCAACAACTAAAATGTCAGTGTATTATCAACATTTTTCTCATCCTAAATCCAAAACACAGCACTGTACCAGCTACTAGGAAGAAAATTAACTCTATCCCAGCCAAACCCAGGACAATATGTCATCAAGTTCTTCACCCCTATTGTAGAACCAGATGCTCAGTATCACTTTTACAACAATCCTTCCCTCTTCGGGAGAGGAAGGTAATTTCATGTGTGTGCATTAGTAATGTATACCCTCTCTGAAAGTACCTTGGCTCATAAGCATTCTGGTATTTAGCTGGTAACTGTATCACTTAGAAAGCCAGTCTCCTTGTATAGAAGTTGCTAGCTTCTAAAGTAAAATTGGCAAGAGATTTTCCCTTTTGAAGGAGCTCAAAATAGAAACTACTTTATATGCTGGAGTATCTTCTTTATTCATCTTCCCTCATTGTAAATTCAGAATATTTCCCTTTTATATAGAGGTTGCAGTCTTTTGTTGTTTTTTCATAGCTTCAAAGTACTAACTAGTAGAGTCTTGTTCAGGCATGTTGTTCTTCAAGGGACGTGAAGGACAAGGGACCTTACAAAATAGCATACTGTTCTTTCCCCTTAGGTCCAGTCTGCTAGGTGAGTTGCACATAAAGTCTAGTGAAAGATTTCCTAAACACATCTGTTCTGTGAAGGGCCATCTTCTGAGTTCTTTTATTTAAGCAGTGAAACACAGAAGCCTAGAACCTGATCTGGCTATGTTATGCCTTGCTATTTATCTGGAAATACAGGCTTAAAAGCCGAGCTTTGGATCTCAAACCCAGCAAAGTGGGATTTTGGCATTTGCTCTAAAGAGGCTGCTGCACAGGAAAGTTGAGTATGTGTACTGGTGTAGCTAAAGCTAAAACTAAAGAATACCTGCTGGAGCTTGTCCCTCATTGCAGCTTGTGTCCATCATGTCTTGTCCTATGAGTATGCAAGTTTGATGCCCAAACTAGAAATCTATTTTTCATAGGTGTCATGGTTTAACCCCAGCTGGCAACTAAGCACCATGCAGCCGCTCACTCACTCCTTCCCCCCCACCCCGTGGTGGGATGGGGAGGAGAATTGGAAAAAAAAGTATAACTCATGGGTTGAGATAAAGACAGTTTAATAATTGAAATAAAATATGGTAAAATAATAATTATTATTATATGAAAAGGAAGATAACAAAAAGAGCGAGAAATGAAACCCAAGAAAAACAAGTGATGCACAATGCAGTTGTTCACCATTCACTGACTGATGCCCAGTTAGTCCCTGAGCAGCGATTGGCCTGTCCCAGCCAACTCCTCCCAGTTTATATACTGAGCATGATGTTCTATGGTATGGAATATCCCTTTGGCTAGTTCGGGTCAGCTGTCCTGGCCATGGTCCCTCCCAGCTTCTTGTGCACCTGCTGACTTGGAGAGCCTGGGAAACTGAAAAATCCTTGGCTTAGGATAAGCATTACTTAGCAACAACTATAACATCAGCATTATTCTCATACTAAATCCAAAATACAGCACTATACCAGCTACTAGGAAGAAAATTAACTCTGTCCCAGCTGAAACTAGGACAATAGGCTTCTTTAATAGTCAACAAAGTGCCTGATCCATAGGCCAATTTTGAACAGTTCATATGGGCTCCTGGCCACGAATCACTATCTGGTAATCTTTCCCTCTGTTGATTATATTAGGAGTTTAGGTAGAGCAGCCTTTTCTTTGAGGACCCAAGTTTGGTGCCTGAAGTTAGGCGGCATAAAAATTACCCTTCCATTCTGCATTTCAAACGTGTGCTATTTTCCAGATTAGTATGTTAAACCCTTAGCAAAATGTGTCTTTCTAATGATGCTGTGTTATTTCATTTTAGTTTGGCACTGACTATTCTGTAATACTCATGAATAAACCTTATAGGAAAGTTTTTTATTCCATTATGCTTTTCTTGCCTTATAAAACTTCCACAACTTTTGTATCTAAAGTATCCCCTAAGCAAAGGAAAATGAATACTATATTAAATCTTATTAGACTGGAGGAGTTAAGAAACAAATCAATAGTCACAGAAATCAAATTTGTAATCTCCTGAAGTATTTTCTTTGAACCCTAGCTAAGACATCTTGCAGAACTAATATTAAAGGAAAAAAAAACCCTAGTGAAATGTTATTTATCTGTTTCTCAGAAAGTAAACACTGCCAGCTTTAGCAGATTGTGGTGTGTTGACCATGGCTGGACACCACATGTCCACCAAAGTTACTCTATCACTCTCTTCCTCAGCAGGACAGGAGAGAAAATGTAATGAAAGGCTTGTGGGCTAAGATAAGGATAGGGAGAGATCACTCACCAATTACCCTCATGGGCAAAACAGACTCCAATTGAGGAAATTTAGTTTAATTTATTACCAATCAAATCAGAGTAGGATAATGAGAAATAAACCCCAAAACTTAAAACACCTTCCCCCCATGCCTCCTTTTTTCCCAGGCTTAACTTTACTCCCAATTTTTTTTCCCTCCTCCCCCCCCAGCAGCACAGGGGGACAGGGAATGGGATTTGGGGTCAGTTCATCATGTTGTCTCTGCCGCTCCTTCCTCCTCAAGGGGAGGACTCCTCACTCTTCCCCTGTTCCAGCATGGGGTGCCTCCCATGGGAGACAGTTCTCCATGTCCTTCCCACGGGCTGCAGTTCTTCATGAACTGCTTCAGCGTGGGTCCCTTCCATGGGCTGCAGTCCTTCAGGCACAGACTGCTCCAGCATGGGTTCCCCGTGGGCTCACAAGTCCTGCCAGAAAACCTGCTCCAGCGTGGGCTGCCAGGAGCCTGCACCAGCGCAGGCTTCCTCCCATGGCGTCACAGCCTCCTTCGGGCATCCACCTGCTCTGGCGTGGGGTCCTCCCTGGGCTGCAGGTGGATATCTGCTCCACTGTAGACCTCCATGGGCTGCAGGGGGACAACCTGCCTCACCATGGTTTTCCCTACGGGCTGCAGGGGAATCTCTGCTCCAGCACCTGGAGCACCTCCTCCCCCTCCTTCTTCACTGACCCGAGGGTCTGCAGAGTTCTTTCTCTCATGTTCTCACTCCTTTCTTTTGGCTGTGGTTGCTGTTGCACAGCAGCTTTTCCCCCTTCTTCAATATGTTCTCCCAGGGGCACTACCACTGTTGGTGATGGGCTCAGCCTTGGCCAGCAACAGGTCCCACTTGGAGCCGGCTAACATTGGCTCTATTGGACATGTGAGAAGCTTCTAGCAGCTTCTCACAGAAGCTACCACTGTAACCCCCCTGCTACCAAAACCTTGCCATGCAAAACGCATACACAGATGCAGCAATTAAATGTGGTTACTAAAGGAAGTCTTTTTTTAAGAAGAAATACAATTACTGAAAACTTTGTTCATTATTTCTTTTGTCTTTCTCTGTTAGAAGAATGTATCTGCAACATCCCTTGACACCCTTGCATGCATACACTGTCTGGAGCTTTGTTTTATAAGGTCTTATGCTGATTTAAAATAAATTAGATTAGTTCTTGCGTACTCAAAATATTATTTCTGATAATAGGCATGCTTTAGGTGTATGTAAAGTGAATCCATAGGCAAACAGCTGATGCTGATAATACGGTTTTGGCATTTTTTGTTGATGCCAAGTGGAAAGTGTAAGCCTTTTCCTCCCTTCTCTGCTCTCCTTGTTGTACTTAGTCTGCTGGAGCAAATGTGGGACAAGCAAAGAAATTCAAACCGGCAACTCCTGAATCCTAATCCTGTTAATCCCTGTCTTGGGCAAATCACTTAATCTCAATGTACCTTCATTTTTCTATTTATAACCTGGAGTCCCACCTGTTCGATTAAATTAAGTAGTCTTTGGACATACAAGTTTTGGCTGGATAGGTAAAACTGACACTACTTAGATATCTGTATGGATTGAATTTGATGGAATCAAGGCCTTTGTTGTTAGTGGTAAGCAGTTAATTTTAGACAGATGCATGTAAACTTCCTTGCATCTTCTTTCCATTAAAATAAGTTAATTGTGCTTTAAATACACAAAAAAGAGTAAAACAGTGTAAGCATTTGAAATTTAAAAACTTTAATATAAGAAACCCTTTAATATCCATCTTTCTTCTCTTCTTCCCTGCCCACCCCCCTTCCCCAATTAAGACTCAGAAGTTTTTTCCTATGGGAATTTTTCTGCCTTTTAACAGTTCTTTGGATGATATTAAAATCAGTTCTGGAGGAAGGAAGGAAGGAAAGACTTTATTACAGTTAGAACTGGATTTCAAGAGCTATATCTATTCATGTGAAAACTAACCAAACCTGCACAGAGGAAATATGAAAGTGGTGGCTCTGTTGTGGTTTGGTTGCAGAAGATTGTCACACACAGTGTACACAATCATCTTGAACTCTTTCAGACCTAGCATAGTTTCAGCAGAAGGTGAGGTTGACCATTGATTTTAGCCAGATAATTAAAATTTGTTGCCTTGCCTTGACACTTTTCTTACTGTCTTTGTATTTGAGTATTTGCTAAATGTTTAATAAAAAATTAGGTGTTGGTCAAATACATCTGATATTTAATTTGTGGATATTTGTATGATTCTATTTCTGATTGGTACAAATTGAACTGATTAAAAACATAAAATCTCAGATTATGAAAGTGACACTATACAAGCAAATCAATCTCCTTAATTGCCTTTTCTTTTTTGAGCATTTTTTAATGTAACGTGGATATAGGTAGAGAAGAATTTTACTTTTTACTCGCTTATGACTACTCTGCAGGGCACAGACTTCAGTATTCAATCACTTGTAAGGACTGGCTGTAAGTTATTTTGAGAAGAGGTTTAGGTAAGTGTTAAGTTAATCTAATATTTTAGGCAGCCTCAAAACACTGGATATTTGCTTGTTACTAAATTAACTCGTCTTAGAAAATTATTTATTTGATTTGCAGGCAACACAGCAAAAGGAATTTATGTTAACTCCTAAAGTTTGACAACAGTGATCAATTGGAAACCTGAGTGCAGTAGTAATTGACTGTAGAGGAGCCTGAATCATCAGGGAGTTACCTGTGTCATCAAACGTGTTCTTTCTGTGTGAAACATCACTGTTCAAGTTATAGCCAGAAGTTACTCTAATATCTTGTTTTCAGACTAGAGTAGCTTTTTGAGGAAATACAAGCAAAAATAAATAAATCCAGGATGAAATATCTTGTATGTCTGCAGAAGAGATGATCTAAAGAAAATATCAAGAGAGTTTTCTTCAAAATACTGTTTTTAAGTTACTGAGGTATTGAGGAGTGACTTTTCTACTCTTCAGGAACCTTGTTCAGATAGCTTTGAACTTGAAATGGTTTCAAGGTAAATGCAGATATAACAGATATTATTATCCTTGAGCCCTGAAGAAAAATTAGCATTCTAGTTGCCTTCTGTGATGATTTTGAGGAGAAACAAAACCAAATAAGAAAAAGCAACAGCACTGAGAAATAATTGTAAGTGAAAACATCTCACCGAAAATACCTTAGATTTAGCCTCTGAGACTGGCTCCCATCTGCTGTAATTGGAAGTGTTGGAAGTGCAACGCAGAACTTCTTGGGACTTGAAATCGACTAGAGTGGCATGTAGGCTGCTGATTTTTCTGCACAAGTATTTATTTTCCCTTTGGTAACTGAGGAATTGTCTAGATATACTCAGTACAGTGGTGTTCTATCATTTCACTACTTCTGTACTGAATTTTTTTAAAGCTTATTTTTAACTCAGATCACTTTCATAATCAGATTTATAACACAGCTACTCAAACAATTGGTTTGGCCAACTGAAAGAGCAGTGAACAGTGACAGACAAGGTGGAAGTGAGAAATTGTCAAGTTTGCTACCGAAGAAGTAGATACTGGTATTCCACCTTCCGTGTACAAATTGAAACCTACCTAATGAAATATGCACACTTCTGTTCTACTGAATGCTACATGTGTTTCAGCTCATTCTTGTTAGAAGTATAAACATGATCATTTGCAATTCTTGGCTAAATTTTTTTGAACAAAAAAATCTATTTGTTTGAAATTTTATACCTGTCTCTAGTCCCAATGCCTGTGTACCTTAATATAAAACCAGGTGGCAAAATACAAATGTGATTCTATTGGATAACTTTAAAAAATTTTATTCAATTATTTTAACCAACATACTCTACCTCTCCTTGCCATGATAGTTACAAATTAAAACTAATTCTGGTTTACACCTCACTCCTGCCTACCAGACTAGATGAAGTAGCTTTTGATGGATGTCTAAAATATTATTAGCTTGTTCATTATAACAATGAGTGTAGCAGAAAGTGAGGAAGTTTAGGCATAAGTGGCAGTAAATGTTATTGACTAATTTATAATGCTGAAATTAAAATTAATGAATTAGGGGAGGGGAAGAACCCTTGTGTGGTATTTCACAAGCTGAGCTGGATTTTGGGTGTGCTATCACGAACAAGCATGCTTTTTTTGCCCTTTTTTTTTTTTCCTCCT
Organism: Haliaeetus albicilla; assembly: GCF_947461875.1. Taxonomy (NCBI): domain Eukaryota; kingdom Metazoa; phylum Chordata; class Aves; order Accipitriformes; family Accipitridae; genus Haliaeetus; species Haliaeetus albicilla. The sequence goes on from NC_091487.1 coordinate 44,346,564, forward strand.
CCTAAACCCACCAGAAGATGAACAGTGCATATACATACTTCTCTGAAATCTTAACAGTGGATCAGACTCAAATAGATGACTGAGATGAGTTAGAAATCAATTGGCTGACTTTTCACAGAATTCAGTTTGGGCTTTAACTGAACTACATCAAATTTCACTAGAGTTAATATCTTTGAAATTTGTTGCTGAGTTTCTTCTCCCATTTCTGCATGTGTAACTATATTACTTTTTTCCAGTCATGCTAGCGTACAGGTGAGATCCTGAAGGGATACTGTGTTCTGCAGTTTTAGCCTGGTCTGGATGTTACTTCTACAAGAAATCCTTTGGTTCTCTTCTTTTACAGTTTTAGCATGTGACTTCCATGTTTGAGTGCCAAAAGAAGTCTAGGGATAACTAAAACATCATGATAGTTCAACAGCGCTTTAACTTAATTGTGTATGTACTTCATTGCAAGCTTTGGATGCACTGAATAGATGTATTCTGATAAAACTACAGCATGCAATCCCCTTGCTTCCAAGTAGTGTCAAGTGATTTGGAAAGGGCCAAAAACACCATTATGGATTGATAGGAACTTGGAAGACAACAAAAGGGAAGCAAATGACTTCACTGTTTTTGAAGGAGTTCCAAAATTCTGAAGGATTTTAAGTTTTTGCTTGTTGAAAAGCAAAGTCCCAGTCCCAGAATGTTTTACCTGAGTCACAGGTGAGTTTGAAGAAGCTGCCCGGTAACTATATTATCTGTGTAGGCTTTGTCTAGCATGGACATGAAGGTGTTGTAGTAGAGATGTTTTCCTTGTTTTAGGGGGTAGGAGGGACCATGGTATATTGCATTATTTCTTAATGTAGCCATCTTCAATTATAAGTACGTAAGCAGGTTAGAGCACAGAGGAGCACCTGTTCCCTGGTGTTTTCTGGCAGTTGAGTATCTCATTGTGCACCTTTTGTTGATGGAACAGCTTAGTATCTGTGTATGAGTTCAAACATCTGAATAACTGGCAGCTGGGTCTTCTCCCTGTAAAATTGCAGGCATTCTTTTCATATCATACTATCCTCCCTTGCATTCCCTCTCGTTGGCTTCAGTCCCTCCCTGAAATCCTCTATTTCAAGGGCAGAGTCTGCCAAGGGTGCATTGGCAAGAAAAGCAAATTCTCCTTCTGAAGAGCTGGTGTCACTCATTAGCATGTGAGAAGAGTGGTTGTAAATAAACAACAAATTATGTAGAGTTCTGTGTAGTGTTAATTCCAGTAAAGTATACAAGGACATGCAGCTGGCTGGATAAGGTAGAGATACCATTATTGTTTGGAAGGAACTGATCCCTGCACCCAGTGAAATGCTTGCTACTTTACCCCAGAAGCCTTATTGTAACTAGAACAACTGATACTATCTTTATCTTAGCATTACCTCTAGAGTCCTTGGGTTTTTCTGTTGATCTTAACAGGTGAAAGAGAACCAAGAAAGTATATGTGTGTGTCCTGTAGAGTTGTCCAATATTCAGTTAAGCCCTGTCACCTGTAATGCATTTTATGATTCCATATTGTATCTTTAATATAAATAAAGGGAACACACAAGACTGTATGTTCCACGAGGCAGTGTGAATGGGTTGCCCAGGGCGAGATGGAATACTGCGAGTTGAAGCCTGTTCTTTTAGAGATTGTACTTTCATTACCTTGAAAGCAACATAATTTGTCTTTCTTCACAATCAGTTTTGAAATGGCTTTAAACCCAGACTACCGTGCTTCATGTGGCTATGAAACATTCATAGTTGGTTTATCCTACTTCGCAGTGGAAAAAGCTTGAGCTCAGTATTTAAGAGAAGGATATCCTAGTGATACAGTTTATTGTGGTAAGAGCTGGACAGGAAGAAGAGGCCTATTCTGGTCATATCCCTAAGATAAATAAAAAACTGAAGCTGTTGTCTTCTCTGAAGTGAATGCATCTGAGATTTTACTAATGCCTTAATTAAAGCTGCAGTTCCATGTCAGCATAACCTGATCTAATTGCTGGCTGGTGAGATACTGCCTTCTCACATCCTTCTTATGGCAGCTCCAGCACTTGTCCGATCTTGTGCTGATCTGTCTCAGCATGCTAAAATGGCAGAAAACTACTCAGTACTTCTGCTGCTTGAGTTAGTTTTCTGCCAGCATAGCACATCGAAACGTGCCAGTCCGAGGTCACAGGAGAGGTGGGATGCAGAGTGTGGTACTCTGCAACCATGGCTGAACTCAAACCACCTAGCAGTTTATAAGTGCAAAAATCCCAGTATTGACAAACCTGGCCCTAAAATACAGGTCATGTTGCTTTGTACTAATACTTTGTCCAGTCTAATTGGGTAATAATAATGAATATACTAATATTTTGTTTTAAAACGTCCTTTAGAGAGTAATACACTTGTTGAGTTTATAGCCAGAAAGTACTATTAGTCCATGTAGTCTGACCTGTGTAGCACATCATTAAACTTCACTTAGTAACACCAGTATTGAGCCAGAACACTTTTGTCCGACTGAAAAATAATTTGCATATCTTCCAGGAGGGCATTCAGGTTTGATTAAGTCATGTGAGCCTGAAGGGGTCGAAGGGCCCCTGGGAAAAATAGCAGGAGGAAGCAGTCAGCTGTCGGTGCTGCCAGAGCAATTAGGCTGGCCTGCAGCCCAGTCCCCATGAAGTATTGAGTTTTCATGGGAAGGAGGGCTGCTAGAAATAGTCTGCTTTCTGACACCTTCCTGGTGTGCTCACACATGCTTTAGCACACACAGGCAGGAAGCTTGACCGATGTGTAGTAGTTACTTCTGCAGGCATGCAGTAGGGTGGCCCTCGTGCACGCTCCATACTTGCTGTGGCTGAGAAAAGAGTTGCTTGTGAAGACTGCTTGTGATGATAGAGGGGCCAGGTGAGAAAGAAACTGTCCTGACAGGGGAGGAAGATTGTTTATTTGGTAACTTTGGTTTTGTCGGAGGTCAGAATTTACTAAGACTTACTTGATTTTGAACTGAAAAGTATCATTAGGGGCTAGTAAAATCAGAATCTTGAAGACGCTACTACAGTCTTTAACAAAGCGATTATCTTCACCTTAAAAAACTGTTTTTTTAAAACGTTATGAAAATTATGTTAAGTATTTGAATCATATGTTGAAGTCAATTTCTTATGCTTCTTTTCAATAAGCCAAGTAAATTATCACCTTGAGCCTCTCTGTGAGGCATGTTTTGTAAGCACGCGATCATTCTTGCAGCACTTCTGACTCCTTTTGAATTCTCACCATCATTCTGAGTTGTGGGTATTTCAGGTTGGTCAAGTGCTGGTAACTCAACCTCTCTACTTGACATTGCTGTATTTACTTATCTGAGGACCATATGATTGTCCTGATTACATTATTCTGAGCATTTGTGGTCACCTTCCTCTCCACTTGTCTTCATAGAAACTGTTTACCCAGGTGGACCTTTTTGTGTTCTTTCTTTCTAGATATAGTGTTTCATATATAAGGATACTCTAAGCTGGGTGTGAGCCAACTATGTCAATGAGGTTCTTCTATGTTACTTCTTATTCCCTTTAAATTTTTAGTGTTTCCTCAGTTTCTATATGGCTTACAAATGCTATCATTAATTCTTGTTCTTCTCTAGGCCATTAATTGAAAAATTGCTTCAGAATGTAGAACTAAGAAGGTATTCTTGGGGATCCTAGGAGAAACAGACCTTCTAAGTAGTGATTCCTCATCCTCATTTTGAGATGTAACAGTTACCCTGTTAATGTGTTTGGTGGTTGTTTTGAATAATTCAAAATTTTTTAATCACAGCACTGTTCAGTATAAACAGTTAGGCTTTGAGAGATACTATACTTATTTGATGCTTTTTTACATCTAGACTCATGTTCCCATTTGAAAAGATTACTTAATTTACCAAGAAAATTTTTTTCATGGTTGATAGCTATTAGTAATTAACCAATGAAGTCCAATATTTCCTGTTTGAATATTTTGCTTGGGAGTACTATCAAGCTGGCCACAGTAGAGATGCCTAGGTTATCTCAGCCATTGGCAATACTTTAGGCCTTATTTCAACCCTATCCTTGTACTCATTGGTATACTGCGTGCTCTTGTTGGGTAGCTACTTCAGTCGGAGTAAGCCCCTGATCTTATAATTTTTAAGTGCTAATACAACTTCAGCTTTTTTCTAGTCCTATAAAATTTCCCAGGTGTTTCAGACTTTGAAAATCAATTCTCGGCAGTGCTGAGAGCTTGTCAGCCAAGCCTCTTCAAAATTCTGACAAATTATGAACATCTGCTTTTAATTTTTTAATATGTTAAGTACTACTCCACTACTGACATCTTCCCAAATTATCACTGAAATGGAAAATGTTTTGGATTATGCAGAAAAAGAAGGATGATACATATTATATTAAATACAGCACACGCTTTTTCTGAACATTACTTTTCCCACCATGGAGCAAAATGTCAAGAGGACTATCATTCCAGTTTTCTCCTGATATGCATGTCATTATCTTTGTCTTTTTGTCCCCTGATTTTTTTTACCTGTTTCATCTTGTTCCTCTTTCCAGTTTTCTGCAAATTCCTGGCCTCTCACTATTACTCATTGCTGTCAGCAGACTCTTTTTTTATATTGTATTACACTGCTTAGGAGTCTATGAAAGATATTGATGCTAATATTAGATGAGTTTTACTTGAATCTTCCAGTTGAAATATATCAGAAAGATAGTTAAAATATTGTCAGTGTTTGGCAGAGAATTTAATCTCTCCTGTTATCTGAATTTCATTTTGGGTAGGCTGTGTGCCTTTTGGAAAAGAAAATATGTGACATTCCATCCAAATAAAGTGTTAATACAAAAATCTGTCAATAAAGCTGTTTGGCACCACTGTGACAATGAAATTTGTATGAAATATGCGAGAATGATAGATGTTATGAAGAACCTAGGAAAAATGCTTTAATAGTACAGTGCTTAAGAATAGTATTTGTACAGTGGAGGAAATGATGATATAACTTATACAGACTTGAGGTAGATAAAGTTTTCTGCATGTTCCTAATTTTAGCATTTTATGACATTTACAATGCTTAGCCATACAAATATAATGCTGTATTACTGTCATGTTTACAAATGGCTTTTCCTTGGGGTTTTTTTTGAGATAAGCAAGATCTTAAACTACTGAAATAATTGATTAATACTAACTGCCTTCCTATTCCATGTACTGAACAAATTCCATAGCAGGTAGTTCTTCTTTGTCCATTTTATAACCTGTGCATGAAATTAGGTAACAGCTTGGACAAAGCCTTGTTATATTCTTTGTATGACTTCCAAAACATCTGAAGGCGTAAACAGGGAAAATTTCAGTTTGAAACGGGAAATTCTAACATAAGGTGAAAATTTCAGTGCTTAGGCAATGCTTTAAGGTCTCTAAAAGGGTTATTATCTATAAATGGATTGATCCCTGCTCATCCTTATTTTATTCTATTGAGTGGAAAAATAGATTTTTAAACTGTGAAGATTGAAAAGCAGGTCTTTCAGTTTACTCAAGTTAGAGTGGTTTGTTGTAATGCTCTTTGCTGTTCATACAGTTGAATAGTAAATCTTCCAAATAGCGATAGAAACTGACAGCAAAGGCAAAATATGGCATGTTAGTCCAAGTGTGGGTGGATTTTCAGAATTTTGAACTCTTCAGCTATTAATAAGCTGCTCTCTGCAGAGAAGTCTAATCTGGTAATTTTAAAATTAATTATTACACTTTCAACCACCTGATAATCACAGGTCTTTAAAAAAAAACAAAACCCAAACCAAAAGCAAACCAAAAAACTTCAAAAGGGTAGGTACTCCCATTACTAGGGAAGAAAATTGACTTGGTTGGAAAACCTTAAGGCAGACATGGCACTTTTAAAGGAGATGCACCTTTCCAAGTCAAATACAAATGCGTAAGAGAGACAGGGTGGATCTAGCCGCATCTGATGACTTTTTTGCCCAGAGCAGGGGATGTTCCTATCTTGTTTAATAATACCGTTTCAAATGCAGCCTCTGAATGCTACAAAACAGAGGCTCATACACCAATGCTGATTACTAAAGTGACTGGTTAAAGATTCATTTGTCCTTAATTAAGATGACCTTAAATTTCTTCAGATGGTGGCTACTGGAGGATATAATTGGAGGCACCTGGCACTTGTTCACTAACTTTAGTTCAAGATTTTACTCTGGTAAGAGATCTTCAGTAGATAAGTTCAGAATGATTTATCCCTTTAATTCTCTAGCTTTAATAACCATAAGCTATTTCCTTAATGATTTAGAATTGCATGATGCAGGAGATAGTTAAACTTACTCTCCAAGAGATTAATTTCCTCCTTTTTCACTAGTGTTGACTCTATTTAATCAGGAAAATTAAGGATTTCAGTTGCCGTTTCTAATCACAGGTACTATCATTTGTAAAATATTGCCTGTCACTCTGTCCTGTTGCTGTGGAGGTAGGGACATTTTGTGGATTGCATTCTGAGGAAGGTGATGCATTGCTTTCAGAGAGTGGAGAAAGAAGAGAGTTTTACTGGGAGTCCTGTGGCCAGCTGTTCTACAAGGTAGCTTGCAAGGAAACTGCTTCTTCCCAAGGAAGACAACTAAACCTGTGGCTAGATAAGCACTTTTAGGTTGGCACTGGTGAGGGAAGGAGTAGTCCTTGGCCTCCTCTCTGCTCCTGATTTCCTTCCCTTTCTTTGTTGGGGGTGCAGTTGGCTGTGTAGTGAAGACAACACAAAGCAGATCCAAACAAAAAATAACCTGGAAAAAAGAACTTACTTTTCAGTTGAATCAGTTTCCTGTCCCATTCACCATGGGCTGTACAGGCAGCTGTGCTGGCATAGTGGAGAAGATGGGAAGGAAAGGTAGAGAGGAGAGTAGGACTACCCTTTTCAGTAGATGACCCAGTATAAAATCTATGTTTGCATTACAGCTTTGCTTGGTGGTGATATAAAGGGCCTAGCAGGTCAAACTTGCTCTTAGCACCATAAAACTTCTCTTCCTCAGAAAACAATTTATATATAACTTCAGATCTCTTGTTTACAACTGTAGCATAAGCTATCAACAGCTTGCTAAATTTGTCTTGTCTGGCTTTAACTGCGTACTGAAGAGTGGGAGCCAAAGCAGAAAGATGACTAGTATATTGGCTGAAATAACATTTTACTGGAAATACCTTGGTTGCAGGTATTTCAAGCCTCTTCCTGAACTTTCAATACAGAAAGTATTATGGATGCTTAACCCACAGATATTAATTCCTTTATGGTATAGGTCCTACCGTTTTCTCAGTTTGTGCTTCTTCTGCTCATCCCAAAGTTGTCAGAATATTTTTTCCACTTTTTCCAAAAGCCCACTTATGTTACAGCCAATGAAGTAGCTTTTTTCTTTTTCCTAACTGTCTGATGTACGTTATAATTTGCTATACATGTAGAGAAGAGTTTGAAACTATGCATGTTTTACCCAAACCATAGATGTAGTGAAGCTGCTTTGACAAGCAACTTTAATATCTCTCTGCCTTTCTCAAGCTGTGAAAAAGGCTGTAGGGGAACCAAGAATGTTTGCCAAAACTGTTTAGCCAAATGCCTAAACATATCCTCCAACCACACTAATAGTGCTCGGGCACAGCACACTCAGTCTGAGTCAGACTGACAGTGCTTCTAGAATAATTCTGTTTCAGATGTTAAAATTTGTGGATGGATAATGAAAGCACCTCTGCTGACTGCAAGTACATTAGAATAACAGAGCAAAGCACACAACTGCAGACAGTCAGGAGACTAACATTAATCAAGGTGTTCACCTGTATTTTGTATTGAAGCTTCCCAAAACAAACAAAACCACTGAAAACATTAATCAAGCTACTACCAGTGGTTCCTTCGTCTTGACAGTACCAGCTCAATTGAGAACTGGTTAGCCTGAGGATTCTTGCTCTTTACTAAGTAATGCTATCTCTTGCACTCATCTTCTGAGCATATCCACTTGTATTGAAGTGCCTTCATGTGGCAATACTTGAAAGCCTTCTTGAGAATTCATTGTGCCCTATATTTTGACTGAGCAATTTATATTAAAACCATTTCTGCTTCACTTGCCTGTTCTCTCCCTTCCCTTTTCTCCCCCCTCCTTTTTCCTGAGTAACTCTAGGGTGAGAAAAGAAGCAGTTTTGCATTTCAGTACACTTAATGTAGCCAAGAGGTTTGTTCGTTGCCGCTTTGTACTTTCAGGCAAACGAGAAAATTTAGATTAATAGGTTGTTTATTCTTTTGCGTGTTCCTCAAATCAAAGGCACTGGATTGCATTATTAAAGAAGTTTTTGTGTGGCAGGCTTGGAACTGTCCTTGCTGAGCTGTACATGAAGAAAAACGATTGCTTTTCATCCCCCACTCATTATGCAGACTGGCACAGGAACACTGTTAAATGCGGTATCATGCACTATCACTTAAAGACCTTCCTTCTGTACAGCTGATGTTGGGCTCCAATTTCACGGGATGATCTGTCTTGGAACAGACAAGGAAAACCCTACAAATAGAAACACATATGTCCTTATATTTTAAATTTTAAATATTAACCAGTTTAATAAAGAGAGGTTTTGTTTAGAACACTAGTGACTGTCTGCTTCGCTGTGCTCTCAGATCTCTTCACTGGGGATTCTGTTCATTTGTTTCACATCCATTCACTTAGCAATAATGCACAATTAGGCTTTCAGTGATAATCTACTCAGCCAAGTTAATGAGGAAAATATTCAACATTATTTTGAGAACAGACCCATAACTGAAGGATCCAGCTAGTGTTGGGTAGCTGACTAAATGCGTGACTCTGTCCTGTGGATGTTCTATACCCAATGG